>NW_024100553.1:3447500-4047500 GCF_016545835.1 Crotalus tigris | reverse complement strand
CTTTACTTTACTCATGCCATGGGGTATTTTATCAAATGCTTTGCTGAAATCAAGTTACAGTTGTGCCTATTGCGTTCCCACACTCAAAAAGTATCCAATTTTTAAAAAAGAAATAGATAAGGCTAGTCAGACAAGAATTGTTCATGAGAAATCCATGCTGACTTCTTAGTTTATTGTTTCTAAAGTGCTTTAAGATTCATATCTAAATGATATGATGTAGATTTTTCTGAGGTATTAATCCCTGCTAACTGGTCTGTAATTTGCTGGATCTTCCTTCTTTCCTCTTGCTGAAGAATGAGTCCATACATTCAGACTCAGAGACTCTACAGCAGACATGTCAAACACAAGGCCCGGGGGCCGGATGCGGCCTGTGAAGTGGTTTCATGTGGCCCGCGAAGCCATCCTGGAAACAGTGAGGGAACGGCCCCTGTTACCATGGCCCTGGCCCAGTCCAGCCGGGAGCCAATATACAATTTTGTGGTGGTCATCTATGCTGAAACGCATTCAGTCTTAGCTCCACAAGGCCGTCCAGAAACAGCGAGGAACCAGCCCCTGCCATGTCGGCCCCACCCCCTGGGTGCATGCTTGGGAGGTGTCACCCTTTGTGAGGAATGAAGAAATGCACCATGCCTTGGCACTTGCCCCTGTCCCAGCCCCTTCTGCCAAAGACCCTCAGATCTGTCCCACTCCTGCCCAGGCCCCCACAGGCACCCTTGACACGAACGATGTAGTGCTGGTCACGCCCACCCAGTAGGCCACACCTACTTCATCCATGCCCACCCAGTAGGCCACACCCACCCTGGCCACACCCACCTGCCCCCCCAAGGGCAACCGCAATGCTGATGCGGTCCTCAATGAAATTGAGTTTGACACCCCTGCTCTACAGTAACTGTTGATTGATTTCGAAGTATGCTACATTTTGAAGATAAAGCTTTGAATTTGAATTACTCTAAGCTGAAGGTCCTTATTGAACTGGAAGAAGAGGCCAAAATATTACCTACCTGTTGGTTGTTAAATGCTAGTTTTGACTTGGTAATGAAATACTTCTTCTGAGAAATAGTTACTATTTACTGGATTTATACCCTATCTTGCACCCAAAGGCTCAAGTGGTGTACACAGTCCCTTATTTCCTCACAAAAACCCTACACAATAGGTGGGGCTGAGAGAAAGAGTGATTGGCTTCAGATCGCCACTTGAGCTTCCATAGCCAAGAGTGGAACCTGGATCTCCCCACTGCAATCCAAGCTCTTAGTATTTGCTCCATGCTAACTTCTTCTAAATAAAGGCTCTGCCCCTAATTTACAGCAGTGGAAGCCAGGGAGGGTTTCAGGAGCTCTGTTTTTTAAAAAACCTATTTCCAGCCCTCAGTGCTAAAACAAAGTTAATTGATAGAATCTTGACTTCAATTTGTATGAGCTCTCAGATTTTATCTTGGACCTCTGAATCTATTTTGGATTTTGATTTTGCTTGTAATTTTGCCCGCTCTTTGCAACCTGATTTCCGACTTTTAGCTTGCCTCTTGATCTTGTGTTCAGTCACAGGTTTTTTTGTCTGGCAATAGATATTCAGGAATATGCTCTGTAACCTTCAGTTGTGCTTTCTGCTCTCTCTGTCCTTTATGTTCATATGATTCTTTCTTCTTCCCCAGTTTTATTAATGGCCACGTTCCTTTAATTTTCTTAATTTTTTCTCTTTGCACTTTGTAGACAGAAACAGATCTGATCTCTGTGCAACCTGTGGGTTTATTGGTCCTGTTACTCCTCTTCTCAGCTTACTACATTACATAATTACATGTTACCACCGCAGCCTTGCCCACCCAATGGGCCACACCCACCCAATGGACCATGCCCACCTGGCACCCGATGATACATAAGTGGGTTTTGGATTGCAGTTTGGGCACTCGGTCTCTAAAAGGTTCGCCATCACTGCTCTAGATAATTAGCAGGTCACTCTGCAGATAGGTTTGCTTGGGAGAAATCTGGTATTAGAGATGAATTCAGGAAGAAGGAGGAGGAGGAAAAGGAGAAACATTTTCCCCACACAGGAAGGCAGCTTACCCACCAGGCACTGGGTTTCACAGATCAAATGCAGAGGAATGTCTGTTGTGCCCAGCCAAACTGATAGAAAACTGGCTGGGCTGCAGAGTGTTTTTGTTGTTGTTGTTTATTTATTTTGGGTTGTGTTGTGCTTTTTTTTGAAACATCAGGACATGCTGCCAGTGCCAGAACAGCATCAATGCCACATATGGAGGGACTCTGCAGTTACAAAAGCAATCCAAAAATTATCAAATGCAATCTCTTTTAGTGGCGCCGAAAAGTCCTGTAAAAAGTTCAATCCGTGTATTGCTAATTTCCTAGGTAGTGTATAAATACATGTACAATTAGAAGACTTTAAAGCACTAGTTCTCAACCTTCTTAATGCCGCGACCCTTTAATACAGTTCCTCATGTTGTGGTTACCCCCAACCATAAAATTATTTTCGTTGCTACTTCATAACTGTAATTTTGCTACTGTTTTGAATCGTAATGTAAATATCTGATATGCAGGGTGTATTTTCATTGTTACGAATTGAACATAATTAAAGCATAGTGATTAATCACAAAAACAATATAGCAATGCTCGCTGGAGAAGCTTACTCTTCCTTGCTCAAAAATGTTGGGAGGGAGGGAAGGGGAAGGAAGGAGGAAGGAAGATTGAAGGGGAAAGGAAGGAGATGGAGAAGGAAGGAGATTGAAGGGGAAAGGAAGGAAGGAAGGAAGGAGAAAGAAATTGAAGGGGAAAGGATGGAGATGGAGATAGATGGAAGGAAGGAAGGAAGGAAGGAAGGAAGGAAGGAAGGAAGGAAGGAAGGAAGATTGAAGGGGAAAGAAAGGAGTTGGAGAAGGAAGGAGATTGAAGAGGGAAGGAAGGAAGGAAGGAAGGAAGGAAGGAAGGAAGGAAGGAAGGAAGGAAGGAGAGAGAGATTGAAGGAGAAGGGATGGAGATGGAAGGAAGGAAGATTGAAGGGAAAAGGAAGGAGATGGAGAAGGAAGGAGATTGAAGGGAAGGGAAGGAAGAAAGGAAGGAGAGAGAGATTGAAGGGGAAGGGATGGAGATGGAGATGGAAGGAAGGAAGATTGAAGGGGAAAAGAAGGAGACGGAAAAGAAAGGAGATTGAAGGGGGAAGGAAGGAAGGAGGGAAGGAAGGAAGGAAGGAAGGAAGGAAGGAAGGAGAGAGAGAGATTGAAGGGGAAAGGAAGGAAGGAAGGAAGGAGAGATTGAAGGGGAAGAGAGGAGATGGAAGGAAGGAAGGAAGGAAGGAAGGAAGGAAGGGAGGGAGGAAGGAAGGAAGGAAGGATTGATCTTTGGAGAGTCATGTTTTCCCAGATGGTGATGAACTACAACTCCCAGCATTCCCCACTCTTCCACAGTGCTTTTTAGGGCTGCTGGGGATGGTAGTCTGGAGCCCCCCATCCTCATCCCGGCACCTCTTGCCCTCTCCCAGCCGCTCCCCCGGGACCTGCCCGCCCCTCCAGCCTCCTGAGTGCCATTGCAGCGGCAGAATCGTGGGAGCCCCTTTCCACAGCGCACAGCCCTTCACCACCACGACCCTTCCCCGACTCGTCACACACGAGAAGAGCGCGGCTCAGAAGGCGCTGCTTCTCCCCTCCTGGCCCATCCGGCTGGCCTCTGACGCACATGCGGGCATCACCCTCTTCCCTGCTGTCTGGCCGCTTCCAAGGCCTGGAGCCTGGCGAGCCAGGAAGGAATCGCTCTGCCCGCCAGACCCAGGGCTGCACCGGGCGCCAGAGGGCCAAGGCGGCCTCCGACTGTGAGGGAGGCGGGCCGGGCAGCGTGGAGGAAGCTCCAGCATGGTGTGGAGGGCGGCCAGGGGCGGAGTGTGGCTGGGCAACCAGGAGGCGTGGGGACCGGCTCAGCGCCTCAGCTCAGCTCAGCCAGCAGCGGCAGCAGTGGCAACGCCAGCAGTGGCCCAGACCCGGCTCAGCTCAGACCAGCCGCCCACGCAGCTGAGCTGGCCCGGGGCAGCGTCAGGGGTGGGTGTCAAGCCCCTGGGCTTGCCATGAGCCGGGAGACGGGGAGGACGCAGCCAGCAGCCAGCCGACATCCGCATGGCCCCCATAAACACCGCCCGACTCCCAACAGTCAGCTGGGAGTCGAATCGGCGTCCAGACGTCAGTGGGGAACCAGCGCGGCCGCTACACACCACCCGGCTCCCGACAGCCAGCTGAGTCGACCTGGCGTGCGCACATCAGCAGGGAGTCGGCCCAGCCTCCGTGTGTCTGCCCGGCTCCTGGGAATCAGCTGGGAGTCAGCCCAGTTCCCAGCCAGCAGCTGGGAGTCAGCATGGCTGCCGCAGGATGGCGCTGTGGCGGCAGGAGCAGGCACTGTTGGAGGAGAAGGGTGCCCTGGAGGTGGAGGAGCCGGCGGAGGAGGAGGAGGGCGGCAGTGGCCAGATAGAAGAGTGGTGTCTCGGTTCCTAAGACCATCGGAAATATGTGTTTTCTGATGGTCTTAGGCAACCCCTGTGAAAGTGTTGTTCGGCCCCCCAAAAGGGTCACGACCCACAGGTTGAAAACCGCTGCTTTAAAGTAAATCAAAATAGAACAGCACAGAATAGAAGCCAAGCCAAACTAACAGGAAAGGTTAAGCAGGGTAAAGTTTTGAAAAAAAAAATCTGTCCATCTACTTACCTACTCATGTTTTCCCAAAAATAAGATCCTTATATTAATTTTTGCTCCAAAAGGTGCATTAGGGCGTATTTTTTGGTTAAGTCTTATTTTCGGGGAAATACGGTACTAAATACGTCCATCTGGCTGATGATCTTAACTGGGGCTTATTTTGGGGGTGGGGCTTATATTACAAGCATCCTGAAAAATCATGCTGGGGCTTATTTTCTGGTTGGGATTTATTTTGGGGAAAACATGGTATTTATTTAACAAATGTATAACTCACCACTTATGTACATGGTGACCAAGTGGCTTACAACAAAATCAAAATACAATCACCTACTCCCCACCCTGAAAATGTATGCCTCAGAACCCATGAAAATAGGTTCAACTCCAAGAGCAACTACTCAACATAGCAGCTCAAAGACAACTAAGCAACTCGAGAGCATAAATTAATGCTGTAGTTAAACAGCCTGCAAGAAAATCTACCAGTTTGTCCCCTTCCCATAGCTTAGATCAGCGATGGCGAACCTTTTAGAGACCAAGTGCCCAAATTGCAACCCAAAACCCACTTATGTATTGTCGGGTGCTGGGTGGGCGTGGCCAATTGGGTGGGTGTGGCACTTTGGGTTGGAGTGGCCCATTGGGTGGGCATGGCTACAGTGGTAATGGGAGACTGGGTGGGACTAAAAAATTCAATCAATTCCAACTTTGCGAGATCTTTTTTTTCCCTGCAAGAAGTTGAAATAGATTGATTGATTGAACCTTCTTTTTTTGTTGCACACGGTGGCGGAGGCCTAAAGCGAAAAGATTTTATAAAACCCAGCTGAAGGCCTAGGACTGGGGCTACGATGCGTGTGCCCACAGAAAGGGCTCTGCGTGCCACCTGTGGCACACGTGCCATAGGTTCGCCACCATGGATCTAGAGGAACTTAGACAATTTCACAGGATTATAGTACTATTATCATGGCATTATCTACTCTTATTATGGCATTACCTACCGTATATGCCGGCGTATAAGGCGACCTGGCGTATAAGACGACCCCCGTCTTTGGCGCCGAGTCGCATGCCTAGAACGTCATCTTATATGCCGGAAACTACCAGTATTTCTGGCGTATAAGACGACTTGGCGTATAAGACGACCCCTGACTTCGGCGCCGATTTTAACACTTGCGGAGGTCGTCTTATACGCCGGAATATACGGTACTCTTATCATGGCATTACCATAGGTTTCAATAGGCACTCATATACACATAGTATGGTCTCTTTATAGGCAGGCAACCTTTTACCCATGGCTCATATTTTGGGGGAAATAATTGCTGGGTAAAAGGAGTAGTAATTCAATTTTTTCCTTTTGTAGAGAACAGGAAGTTTATTGTTCTGTAAACTTCAGAAGGTGTCATAATTCACAGGCCATCCAGGCACTAGCTGGATAAAGGTTACCAGAATGGTCAATACTGTATTGACCCCTAAAGGTCAATGGGACTATCCAAGAAGCTGTTGTTATTATCATCATTATTCTTTGTAGTACTAATAGTTAAGGTATTATTAAATTATTTTATATATACTAAATGTTTGGGAGTTGATGGACAATCTGAAACTTCATGAAGGGCTCAATGTGCTGAAGAGTTTGGGCGAGGTAATAATAATAATAAGAAGAAGAAGAAGGAGAAGGAGAAGGAGAAGAAGAAGAAGAAGAAGAAGAAGAAGAAGAAGAAGAAGAAGAAGAAGAAGAAGAAGAAGAAGAAGAAGAAGAAATACCATAAAGGCAATCAACACCTGGGCAATCCCAGTCATTAGGTACACAGCTGGAATAGTGGACTGGACTCAAGCAGAACTAAAAGCAATGGATAGGCAGACCAGAAAAATAATGACAATGAATCATGCCCTTCATCCACGCAGTGACATTGATAGACTTTATCTACCAAGGCAAATAGGTGGGCGTGGAATGCTACAAGTACATCAGATGGTTGAAGAAGAAAAAATGGCTTTGGAAGAATATCTGAAGAACAATGATGAAGATGCACTGAAATTAGTATATCAGGAAGGCTTACTAACTACTGGAGAGACCAAACTGGCCTACAAGAAAGACCAAATGAAGAACAGAATAGAGGCTTGGGAAGACAAAGCACTACATGGCCAATAATGAAAAAAATAGCTGGGAAAGCAGATAATAATAAAACCTGGCAATGGCTAAGAGCAGGAAAATTGAAGAAAGAGACCGAGGGACTAATTCTGGCTGCACAAGACCAAGCCTTAAGGACAAATGCATACAAAGTCAAAATTGAGAAGACAGCAACAGACAGTAAGTGCCGCCTATGCAAAGAAGCTGAAGAAACAGTGGACCACTTGGTAAGCTGTTGCAAGAAGATTGCACAAACTGATTACAAGCAGCGCCATGACAAAGTAGCAACAATGGTGCATTGGAAGATCTGCAAAAAATATCATTTGCCTGTAAGCAAAAACTGGTGGGATCATAAAATAGAGAAAGTCATAGAAAATGATAAAATTAAACTGCTCTGGGACTTCAGAATTCAAACAGACAAGCACCTGCAACATAACACCCCAGACTTAACAATTGTCGATAAGAAAGACAAAAAAGTCTGGATAGTGGACGTGGCAGTGCCTGGAGACAGCAGAATGACGAGAAAGAACTGGAGAAGATAACAAAATACAAAGACCTACAAATAGAAATAGAAAGACTGTGGCAAAAGCAAGGGTAGTACCAATAGTCATAGGCTCCTTGGGTGCAATCCCAAAACAACTGGAGCACCACTTGAACACCATTGGCATTGACAAATTCGCTATTAGTCAATTGCAAAAGGCGGCCTTATTAGGAACTGCTTCCATCCTGCGACGATATCTGTAATACCATCAAACATCCACATCTGCCTATCCCAGGTCCTGGGTAAGGACTTGATAGGTAGACACAATGCCAAATCCAGTCTGAACATCTGGCTGACTGTGCGATGATCGATAGTAATATAATGTTGGAAGGGACCTTGGAGGTCATCTAGTCCAACCCCCTGCTCAGGCAAGAAACCCTATACCATTTCAGTCTCTTCTTTAAAACTTCCAGTGTTGGAGCATTCACCACTTCTGGAGGCAGGTTGTTCCACTGGTTAATTGTTCTTACTGTCAGGAAGTTTCTCCTTAGTTCTAGGTTGCTTCTCTCTTATTAGTTTCCATGATGGTGAAAATGTTGCAATTTTCCGACTGATCAGCTGGAGGGGGAACACTGATTGGTTCCTTATTTTCTCTGAAGCATCAGTATAAGTGAAGATAATCACTCTGGATGGTCTGAAAGCTTCAAATGCTTTGGGGGATTCAGGAATGGAAGTAATGAAAATAATAGAGGTGGAAGCGCCCTCATTCTATAATTATGGCAATGTGGAAGCAGCCACTGAGATGAAACGATATTTCCAAATTCTACATTCAGTGTGCAGGAGAAAGGGGAACTTAATTAGCAATTTGGAGGAAGGGCCAACAAAGAATCTTTCTGATGTTTACATTTAGAGGGTTATGTCCTCCAGCAGGGCTGGCATGCTCACATGTAGATGGGGCAAAGCAGAAACCACCAATATTTTTTAAGACATAAGGTTCGGCAAGAATTAATAAAAAGCTGGAATATAGTTAAACATCAATATTACACAAAGATCCCAGCTTGGCTATCGCCATTGGAGGCAGTCACATACCCCAATTTGTACAGGATAGACAAAGCTATTATATATAAAGACATCTTGACAGAAGAAGGTTATTTAAAACAAAAACAAGAGCTAAAACAACAAGGAACAAACATGGAGTGGTGGTCTTATCTCCAGATACAAGCAAGATACAGGAAGGATAAGCAAGAATGGGGAATTAACAGGCAAGATACGGGGTTAGATAAAGTACTGCTAGGCCCGGAGAAAAAACAAATAAAGAATATTTATAAACACCTGTTGGAACATAAGCTATATGAAGAGCAGATTAAAGAGACAATGGTGACATGGGCAATAGAACTAGGATATAATATAAATATGGATCAATGGCAGCAATATGGGAGCGAAATAACAAAATCACAGTGGCGACATCAGATAAAGAAAACCTGTATAAAATGGTTTACAGATGGCATCTCCCTCCGGCCAGATTAGCCAAAATGTGTAACGGATATTCATCTAGTGTTGGAAATGTAAAAAAGAAAAGGGCACCTTTTTTCATGTACGGTGTACATGTAGAGAAGCACAGGTGTACTGGCGTATGGTCTGGGATTGAGCAATAGAAATGACTAGGCAAAACATTCAATACAAACCGGAGACCTTACTATTAGGAATACTAAAGAAAAATGTAAATAAAGAGGACACATATTTAATTATCCATGTGGTCACAGCAGCAAGGATACTATTTGCTCAAAAGTGGAAAGAATGGAAGTATCGAGTTGGGAAGCACTAATAAAGAAAATTATGTATTGCGCAGAACTAGATAGGATAACTAAAAGATTAAAAAATCAGAAAGAAACAGAATTTTATCGAATATGGAATAAATTTTATAGATGGAGGGAAAGAAAAATGGAGGTCACAGTAAAGAGATAAACTGAGAGACTAGAAATGTATAGTTGTATATTATATGTAATTAATGTACAATATGGACTGAGATGTCAGTCAAAGATGATTTACCATGTTCAATGTTTTTAATCCTTTTTCTTTCTTTGTACTTAATAAAAAAAAAAAGAATCTTAGAACATATCTCTTCAGGGAAAAAGTGTTTAGAAAAGAACAATTCTAAGTGAATAGAGAGGTAAAGTCCTTCCAATTAATTTCCACCACAGTGGAATGTTTGACTTAGTTCTGAGTGGCTTCTCAGAAGTTCCTCTGATCCAGCAATATTTCTAGGAATTGCTAAAGGGAAAAATCTGGTTTGACCAAGTGAAACATGAAGGAAATCCTGCTGAGTGTGGATTGATAGCTACTTTTTGTGAACCATCAAAGGCCGAAATAGGGAAGCTCCTGTTCTCCAGTTCAGTTTGAAACATGAACAGTTTGAGGGGAAAGGTCTGCAAAGCCTCCATAGCAACTTTTTCTCACAACTCAGCTGTTTCAGGTTCTCTATAAAGGGCAGGAGACAGCGCTGCAGGGAATCCCCAACAGCTCTTTGTGGGCTCTCTCAGACTACTCAGCTGAGCAGGCAGATAGGTTTGCAAACAGGATTGTAGCAGGAAGAAATGGCCAGGTAGTGGAGGAGATGGGCCCCGGCAGCAGAGGCTTGTGGGTTAGATGGGGAGATCCTGAACTATACTGTTTCACAGGCTGCAGGATCATATCATGTATGCTCCTGGGGAAAGTCAACAAAAACGGTTCTTTTTAAACCTGTGACTCATTAAAACGAGCTGCAAATGTTTTCTGTTCCTCCTCCCCCCAAGAATTATATCAGGGAAGTAATCAATATTAGTAACATATAATCCTTCCTCCTCCCTCCCAAAACAGTGGCATTTTTTTAAAATATGAATATGAACATTATACCCTACATGTTAAGTTAAACTTATCTGTTAAAATTTCCACTTCCATTTTAGAATAAGCAAGTTCTTTTTCACAAGGATCAATCTAATGTAGACATCAGTGTGCAATCACCTCCCTTAAGAGATGCAGAAAGAAGATGGGATTTTTATCCCTCAATCGGGGAAAAGGAGGAGGAGGAGGAGGAGGAGTCCCCAATATTCTCCCACCAGCCATATATATATATATATATTTTTTTAAGGAGAGCAGCAGCACTAGATGTTCCATCTCAGTAGCCTGTTGTCCTTACGGTGTGGATTGGCTATTGGCATCTTTCTGCCCCTTATTTTGGACAAGAGCATTGCTTGGTAGGGAACAGGCAGGTTTTGGTGAGATGATATTAATGCTAAGTACTCATTATTTTCTACAGTTCAAGAGAGACAAAAAAACTTTGCTGCGGAAGGTTGGTTCATTGGATTTATCAGTGCCATTGTCCTCCTCATCCTGGTTCTGGTGCTCCTCTGCTTCATCAAGCGCAGCAAGGGCGGCAAGTACTCGGGTGAGGTGCCCCCAGCCCCACCCTAGCACCTCGTGGCAGATCCCCATGGGCCTCCCCCCAGGCTATTATCAGTTATCAGTTATATAGCACACTTAGTGTGCCCGGTGCCGTTCGTCCTCACAACAGTCCTGTGAGGTAGGTTGTTATCGTTCCCATTTTACAGAAAAGAAGCTGAGCCTCAAAAGTGGGGCAGTTTATGATGAGCTCAACGTTTGACTCTTGTGTCTCAAGTTAACACTTGAGCTGCTGGTCTGGGCTAGATGCATTTAAGCCAGACTTCCTGAGCTGGAGTCATCTTAGATATACTACCACATTCATAACTGCCTGCCAGGTTGGCACAAAATGATGGGTTTTTAGCCCAGCAATCAGGAGAGCACATCAGGCTCGGGATAGTGAGCTAAAAACATGGTGGGAAAATATTGAAGATATTATAGACATAGCTGTGCTATCTGCTTAATCTGGTTTAATGATTAGTATGCCTATGCCTAGTAAAGCAAGCTGGGAAACATAGCGGGTGAGAGCTCTTCTACCAGATTCTCAGCATTTCTAAATCTACAACTCCCATCACTCCTTGCCAAAGAAGATGAGAAAATATGTTTGTTCTTTTCAATTCGGGAATAAAAAGGTAGCCTTGAGCAGAAAGACAAAAAATAAATCAAGATGATGATGACAGTAATAGTGGTACCAATAGTACAACACAGCTATTGTTCTTATAGCACTATTGCTTCTTTTTATAATGCTTCAAAAATGTCTTAAAAAACTGTCCAGAGATGATGATGGATTAGTCTACTTTGATCTTTTCCAGTGCTGTGTCTTTCAGAGGTGTAAATCACTCGTTTTCTAGCCAGTACTGCTACTGAATATTCTTTCTGTGAGCGTTGGGAGTTGTAGTTCTCATGCATCTGGAGGGCCCATGGTTGGGAAGGCTGTGGTACAACATGGGTGGATGTGTGCTTCTTCACAACAGTCTCTTTAACCTCCTAACACTATAGGGTTGCTCTTAACTCCCACCCACTCACATCTTGCTGGTTATGCCCCTATTTCAAGAAGGTAAAGAAAAATCTGCCCCACAGAGAGACCGTCCTCTGTTCTTTTCCATATTTTTAAAGCTTCCCCCTCATTGCTTCTTGGAAGATCCCCCTGCCCACCTCCCTTCCCAAGGTCCCACTCTGGATGGCCCTGCCCACCAACCCTTTTGCCTTGTGTAACATACTCTCTTTTCTACCCTAGTGAAAGACAAAGAAGACACGCAGGTGGATTCGGAGGCCAGGCCCATGAAGGATGAGACCTTTGGAGAATACAGGTACAATAAGTCATTGTTGCTTTTCATGGCTAGCAAACAGTAAATTAAACCAAGTAAATGACACACATAGTTCCTTTATTTTATAATATATACCACTTTCATGATCAGTTGGGATTATCTTGACACAAATTTGTATGGTTTGGGTACAAATTTAGCCCTGATTATTTAAGTCTTTGGGGTTATCAGTCATAGATTTAGGGAGTGAGGAAGCAGTAGGACAGCACGACAAGAATGCAAAAATGACAGAGGGGAAAATGAGACATTTTCCACAGATTCTAAGGAAAAGCACATTAACTTGCCAACAGATGGTTAATGTTGGGAAGGGGCAGGAAAAGATACAGTGATTTAATACATTTATGACACCCTGTCAGCAAGTTTTTGGTGGCTTGGTATACCAGGGCAGCAAAAAAATCTAAGTATTATTCACAGTGCATCAATAGATGGCTGCGGTTATCAAGACTGCTAAATTATGCTCATGGGTATCAAATGATAATAAAAAGGACAAGGATTAGCAATGAACCAAAGGAAAGGAATTTCATAGTGTTTCCACTTTATATGTATGTATATATATATATTTGTGTATATGAATGCATCTGAATGGTGCCAGGATTTCTTGGTGCCTTCCATTTCTCTCTTTTGACCTCAACTTACCTTCCTTGAAATGTGATGTTACTTTTTTTCTTTTTTCTCTAATCTCCTCTGCCTTTTACTTGACTAACCCAGGTCCCTGGAGAGGTAAGAACGCAAGGGGTAAACACTGAATTTTTCACTGCATGTTGATGGGGAAGATGAGGTTAGACGGGCCACGACAACATTTCCCATTGGCATGCTTCTGGATTTCACTGACCTTACCATATCAGGGAGAAAGAAAAGCCATTTCCATAAAGCGAATTTCAGAGTAATGTTGCTTCTCTTGCCTTAATTAATGGGGGGGGGGAATCCTAAAAATGGCTAAGGATAATTTTAAGACAATTCTTTTCTGTTTCTACTATCCAGTGAACAGCAGTGGCAAGAGGAATATTTCACATTAGAAAGAATATTGATTAGGGACTACATATGAAAATGGCTTTTAAAATTTCAGAATACAGTCTTCCCTAAAATGTCATTTGCCAAGATTCTCCACCTTAGTTGCAGGTAGACTGAAATTTAGTTTGCTGTCCCTGAAGTAAATGCATTTGATCCCTGACATCTTTTTCAAAGAATCTTCTCCTTTCCCTCCAGAGGAAACATAAAATATAATCAAATTATTAAAAGAAAATACTGAGATTTCATACTTCAGGGTTGCCTTGTTACCTTTTTTATGTTTCTGTGTGTGGATATACGTGCCTAAGGACCACAGAGCTGTCTTTCGTAATATGAATGTTACCTTTCTGTCTTAAACCAGAATTCTGATTTCCATTCTCTGGAAAGCAGATTTTGTTAAGAATGGAAAGTCAGAAAAAGAACTGTCACACTCTTCGAACAATCCCAAATCTTCTACCAGGTTATATTGCAGCAATAAGAAAACGTAATAGAGTCCTTGGTGCTCTCTAAGCGTGGTGGTTTGCTTGCAGATATTTCATTATCAAACTAAATAACATCGTCTGCAGATGATGTTACCTAGTTGAGTGAATGAAACATCTGCAAGAAAGCCACCAAGCTCAGAGAGCACCAAGGGCCCTGCACAATTCAACCCTGAGCTACAAATATTCTCTTCTATCGGTACAATGATGTTTGCTGAGTATCTTTGGTGTATGTGCAAAATGTATGTGTGGATGAGCATTATAATGCTTTTGGGATAAAAGTGATCAGTGCTAATTGTACATGGTTTGTCCTCCCTCTCTTTCTCATTATCTCCATTTCATGAAGTTCATCAATGATTAGATTTAGGTAACAACCTTCCCTTTCCCTGCCTGCCTGCCTGCCTGCCTGCCATAACTTGCTATTTTCCCTCTAATTTATCTCCCTTGGGTACCAAAATTGTGTCCAGCCAGCTGCCCACCCCAGTTGGATCTCAAAGGTAGGGATACTGGCTGGCAGCCCCTCTTTGGAAAATCCCTGGCAGATGCTGTGCAGTCTGTCTGCTTCTCTCTGCTAAATTCATATAGTCCTCTTTCTAGTACTGGGTCAGTCTGCCCAGCCTTTGACTTGATTTAGTACTCATTTGCAAGAGCTTCCTGGGTCTAAAAGGAGCTTCTTCGGTGGTCCTTTGGTTCTACTAATTTCCACATCTGCCTGTTGATTCTAAATGCTAATCAAACATATTTGGCTGGATCCTTTTTTGTTCTGTTTCAGTACTCTCCTCCACACATGTTCAAAGGGTTTCCATTTAAGTTTATGCACATCCTTGCATGCTTATTGGCCAGTGGAACTTGGAATTCAGAATCCTAATTCTGCATGCTCCCTTTTTTCATATTGGAGTCTTCCTCAGCCAGTGAGGCAAAACTGGACATTTTAGAGTGGGGTAAATCCAAGCTCTCTGACAGGTCCGTTATTTGATATCTGTTCCTAGGTGTGTTCTTTTTTGATGAAACTACTGTAAACTTTGATGCCCCTTGGTGTACAACTATCTTCTTTGAAGTACAGGCTTTCCTTCACATGGGGACCATGTCTGAGTTCTAATACTTTTTTTCTATTTCATTCCATGATTGTACACCCATCACTTTAAATATGCATTGCTGTTCTTGTAAATCTGCACAGCAGCACTAGGAAACATTGTGTTGATTTTTCCAGGCTTGAAAAGCCAGTCTAGATGTACAGTATTTGTGTATCTTAAGCACATGGGGTCAGTGTAATAGCATGGCTAGAGGGTTAGGAAAGTCAGGTTCAAATCCCTACTCAGCCAGGCAGTAATGTGAAGGCAGTTGTTATCTCAGACCTCACAGGGTTATCGTGAGCTAAATTGTGTACCCAGGTGTGAGATGGAATAACTTTTTTATACATAAGTTCCTGGGAAAAAGGTGGGGTCTTAATAAACTAAAAGTAGGCTTATCTTTGCCCAGAAAGCACATAGGTTGAGCACTGTTCCATACTGCTGCATTTGCTCCTTTTCCCCATTTAAAATTCCCCAACCAGATGAGGTTTTCACAACTCACATATAAAAAACAAGAAAAAAGTTAAGGAAATGATTGGTCCATTAATGGGAGAAAGTGGCAAGAAGGTGACAAGCAACAGGGAGAAAGCAAAACTATTTAACTCGTTTTTTGCATCTGTCTTTACACAAAGGAAAAAACCAGTCCAACCTATCAAAAACAGTACTGTAAAAAACAGATTAGAAACATGTTAAGATAGGCAAGAAAATCGTAAGAGAGCAGGGCTTTTTTCTCATAGAACGCTCAGAATGGAGTTCCAGCACCTTTTTTGGATGGAACCTTATAGGGTAGGCAAGGCGGGTTGTATGACGTGTGAGTTCCGGCACCTTTTTTTTTTTTTTTTTTAGAAAAAAAGCACTATAAATGAGCACCTGTCCACCCTAGACTAGTTCAAATCACCAGGACTAGATGGATTACATCTCAAGGTTCTGAAGGAACTGACAAATGTGATCTCAGAACCACTGAACTATATTTTTCAAAGATTCTGGAGCACTGGGGAACTACCAGAGGACTGGAAAAGAGCAGACATAGTTCCCATCTTCAAAAAAGGAAAAAAAATGGATCCAGGAAACTACAGACCTATCAGCCTGACCTCAATACCTGGGAAGATTCTGGAAAAGATAATCAAACAATGAATTAGCGAACACCTAGAGGCAAACAAAGTCATTACCAAAAGCCAACATGGGTTTGTCAAAAACAGATCATGCCAGACAAATCTTATTGCATTCTTTGACCAAGTGACAAAATTAATGGACCAGAGGAATGCTGTGGATATAATTATTTGGACTTCAGTAAGGCATTTGATAAAGTAGATCCCAAACCTACTATTTGATAAGATAGAAAAATGTGGGTTAGACAGCATCACCACCAGATGGATTCGTAGCTGGCTGACTGGCCGTATTCAGCGTGTGGTCCTCAATGGAACTGCACCTACATAGAGGGAAGTGTGTAGTGGGGTGCCCCAGGACTCTGTTCTGGGCCCAGTGCTCTTCAACATCTTCATCAATGATTTGGATGAGGGGATAGATGGAGAACTCATCAAATAGCCAACACTCCAGAAGATAGGTTTAAGATACAGAAATATCTTGACAGACTTGAACATTGGGCACTATCTAACAAAATGAAATTCAATGGTGAAAAAGTAAGGTTCTACATTTAGGCAAGAAAATCAAATGCACAGGTACGGTATAGGTCAGGGGTAGGCAACCCAAAACACTCAAAGAGCCACTTGGACCCGTTTCCCACCAAAAACAAAACACTGGGAGCCGCAAAACCCTTTTTATATCTAAAATGAAGATAACATTGCATATATCCTTTTTTACCTTTATTATAGGTGTGTGTATGTGTGTGTGTGTGTGTGTGTGTGTGTGTGTGTGTGCGTGTGTGTATGTGTATATGTGTGTGTATATATATACACACACACACACACACACATATACACATTAAAAATAAAAGTAAAAATATGACTCTTGGGAATATTCATACTATTAAAACAATGATCACCAAGAGAATGCTTTAAGAGAATAAAATTACATACACACACAGGTAAAAAAAGGATATATGCAGTGTTATCTTCATTTTAGATGTCAAAAGGGTCTCTCTCTCCCTCCCTCTCTATCTGCCCTTGGTCTGCCACTCCTCTTCCCCCACTCTCTCTCTCTCTCCTCTCTCTCTCTTTCTCCCCCCCCTCCTATCTGCTGCTCACCTGGCAAGTTTCAAGCTGTTGTCCAACAACCTCCGGGGTAGGCAACCTCATCTCTTTTATGACTCATGGACTTCAACTCCCAGAATTCCTGAGTCAGCCTAGCTGGGCTAGCTAGCTCTCTCCTGCCCTTCCCTTCCTGCTTCCTTCAGAGACGCAGCAAAGGGAGGAGCTCCGCCCAGAAAGCTTTTCAGCTCCTCGGAGAACACTGTGAGTGCACTCTCTTTTACACATACACACACACGCACATACACATACACACAAAACACACACACACACACCCAGACACACACACACACACAGAGAGAGAGAGAGAAAGAGAGAAGCAGGGAAGTGCAATTGCCTCTCTCTGTCTCTGTCTCTCTCTGCAAAGGCAGAGGAGGCTGGGAGCCACAGGGGAAGGCTCAAAGAGCCGCATGCAGCTCCGGAGCCGCAGGTTGCCGACCTGTGGTATAGGTAGTACCTTGCTCAATAGTAGTAACTGTGAGAGGGATCCCGGAGTCCTAGTGGACAATCACTTAAATATGAGCCAGCAGTGTGCTGCAGCTGCCAAAAAAGCCAACACAGTGCTGGACTGCATTAACAGAGGGATATAATCAAGATCACGTGAAGTATTAATACCACTTTACAATGCCTTGGTAAGGCCACACTTGGAATACTGCATCCAGTTTTGGTTACCACAATGTAAAAAAGATGTTGAGACTCTAGAAAGAGTACAGAGAAGAGCAACAAAGATGATTATGGAACTGGAGGCTAAAGCACATAAGGAACGTTTGCTGGAATTGGGTATGTCTAGTTTAATGAAGAGAGGACGAGGGGGGACATGATAGCAGTGTTCCAATATCTCAGGGGCTGCCACAAAGAAGAGGGAGTCAAGCTATTCTCCAAAGCACCTGATAAGAAGCAACGGATGGAAACTAACCAAAGAGAGAAGCAACCTAGAACTAAGGAGAAATTTCCTGACAGTTAGAACAATTAACCAGTGGAACAACCTGCCTCCAGAAGCGGTGAATGCTCCAACACTGGAAGTTTTTAAGAAGAGACTGGACAGCCATTTGTCTGAAATGGTATAGACCAGGGTTTCCTGCCTGAGCAGGGGGTTGGACTAGATGACCTCCAAGGTCCCTTCCAACATCATCATCATCATCATCATCATTATCTCATTCAATTTTGCTTGGAGTGAAAAAGAGGCCTCCATCTCTATTAGGGGGCGCCAGGTAGCCACAGAACAAGTCGTCGCAGCAAGAAAAAAGGAGTGTTTCTCTAAAGGGGCGGAGGGAAATCCACCCTTTGCCTTTCAAATTTTGCCGCTTCCTTGCTTCCTGTTTAACAGTATGTCTCTGAGTGATTTTTGTTTTGGTGGGGTGCTGAGTTGGCTTTACCTCCAGTTGCCCACAGCGACTTGTTCTGTGCCTATCTGGCACCCCCTAGCCAGCCACACCAACGTGGTTGCATCCACTTGGCCACGCACATCTACCCACCCCAACTCAGCCACCCCAAGTCATCCGCTCCAAGTGGGCTGCACCTAATTCTTCACGTTGACCCGACCACACCCACTCACCCACACCGACCTGGCGGCACTCAGATGGCCACACCTACCCGGTCACATCCACCTGGCTGTAATGAGTTGTCATAGACCTGGCTCCATGGTCCAGTGGGCTTCTTATCTAAAAAATTACTTATTTAATTTAAAAAAGGAAGACAGGGGCATGCTACAGAGTAGAGTGATGGCCTCTAGCACTGCTTGTGTTTTCAAGAATGTTCCTGGACCTCAGATAGATGTGTGATGATGCAATAATTATTTCATTAGTAGAATGCAAACAAAGGGTTAACGAGCTACTTCTTGGGGGGGGGGGAATACAAAGAGAAAACTGAGGATTCCCCCCTCGCCACTTCTGCCAACTTTGAATGCTATCCAGCTACCCTTAAATCATCACAAAAATATACTGGCATAAGATTTGCCATCTTCATTGTCTATCCTTTTCCTGCATTTTTTTTTTATGGCTTGTCACCTGCTTATTCTTGGTCTATGGACAGAATGAGATGCAAAGGAGGAGAGATGTTGCTAGAAGATGTTTGTATTGTGATTAAATGCAAGCAGAGATATGCCTAGACCAGGGGAAGGCAACCTTGGCTCTTTTATGACTCGTGGACTTCAACTCCCAGAATTCCTGAGTCAGCTGACTAAAGAATTCTGGGAGTTGAAGTCCACGAGTCATAAAAGAGCCAAGGTTGCCTTCCCCTAGCCTAGACATTTCAGGAGAGGAAAGGGAGGCAGCTTTTCCACACAGTGGGAAGGTAGAGAAAGGAAATGAGCCGAGTCTTCTCTATATGCATAAAGGAGAGGCAAAACAATGGTAGTTCTCGTGAAAATTATTCTGTAATTAAAGACTGAGAAGGAGTTTTGATGATATAGCTCTTTTAAAAAGAAGAGCTCATATCCTGTGCTTCTTTAATAGAGCGATATTGGTTAAACTGGTAATTATTCATAATTTGAAAAATTTGTAAGTAAAGAAGAGACATGATCATACTGTAGATCCCTCCCTGAGCGTACATATATCTGGGAAAAAATGTTAGGAGATGATATCCATAAAAGAATTTTAAATTTATTCCTTGGAGGGGAAGATGACAGCAAAATTTTAAAGTATATTCTTTAAAATATATTCTGAGAGCCAGTTTGGTCTAGTAATTTTCAGGCATCAGGTTAAAAAGTGAGAGACTTGTGAATTCTAGGCCTGCTGTAAGCATGAAAACTGACTGGGTGACTTTGGGTCAGTCATTCTCTCTCAGTCCAACCTACCTCACAAGGTTGTTGTGTGGAAAATAGTTAAGATAGAATATTAGATATGATTGCCTCCTTGAGTTATTTATAGCCAACAGAGTTGCCTGACAGTGAGATGGGTGGCATATAAATTTAATAAATAATTAATAAAAATTATAAAGGTGGGATAAAAATAAAAAATAAAATAAAATAAAATAATTTATCCATAGAATAGTGTATTTATTTGGTGTATATTTCATCTTTATTTTTTTACAACTCGAAATGGTGTACATAATGCCCCCTCCTATTTTCGCCAACAACCCTGTGTGGTGGCTTGGACCGAGAGAGAGAGAGAGAGAGAGAGAGAGAGAGAGAGAGAGAGGGAGGGAGGGAGGGAGGGAGGGAGGGAGGGAGGGAGAGAGAGAGAGAGAGAGAAAGAGAGAGAGAGAGACCCCAGGTCACCCAATGAGTTTTCCTGTTCTAAGGGAGGACTAGAACTCATGGTCTCCCATTTTCCAGGCCCGTGTCTACAGTGTCTAAGCTGCCTTATTGTACTGTAATCATTGTTGCTTTTTATAGTGCCACTTCTTGCCAAAAAGCACACCTACTTTAGTCACAGGACAGTATTTCTTTGGGAATATGTCTATTTGCTCAGAAAAAGGACTAAAAGAAAAGAACTATTAGAAAGCATTGCAATCAGGAGTAGGGAGAGAGGAGATAACAACAGATACCATCCTGGTAGATTTATGCTTTCTTACTGCTTAATGGCTTCCATGACCGCCATTTTCTGAAAGAGCCAGTCTCCCAGCAAGCCATTTTTAAAGAGCATCCATAAGATGGTTTAAAAATTCCAGATGTGCCCCTGAATCCATAACAGTTGTAAATTTCCTCCTAATTACACTCTATTTTATTTTCCCTATGATTATTTGCCTTAATATACATATAGTAGTCTATAAAATCCAGACTTCAGCTAGTCAACAAAATCAGTCAATATGCTTAACTTTAAATAACCCTCAACTTCATAGACAAATGTGTGTGTGGGGGGGGGGAAAGATTTTTAGACTCATGTTTATTAATATGGTAATGAGGTTGTACAAATGCATAAAATGTATGTAAAATAAATATAATAGATGTGACAGTATACGAACATTCTCCGAAGTGATCTGCAAGAAACTGAATGTTGTCCTCTGGGGTGCTTTCAGATTTTACCCATTACATCCCAGGCTCACAGATTGAGATCCATAAAAACCAGACCTTTATTGTACTATAGCGTAATAACTAAATTGTGCAGGCTTTTTCTGCTTTCCAGATATGTGGAGGTTCCTCTCCCATAATCTGAAGCTATAGCAACAAATTTTGGGAACTGAATTCCAACACATACAGGGACCACATACTGTACTTGGAGAAAGCTATTAGTTAATGATAAGTGAAAAAATATTATATTTTTAAGCATTTTTAAGCATTTTCCAAATTTAATCAAATACCGATAGCTTGTTAGCCATGGTTCATACAAGTAAGAATACAAATATCTTGTAAGATAGCCACAAAATCTCTCTAATTTTAGTAATTTAATTTCAGTAGTTTGTTTAAAATAATAATTTTTCTTTAATATTGGGATCTTAGATACATTATGTAGTCATATGTAACTACTCTCCCTCCCCCAAAAGAGAAGAAGCGACTATATAATGGAAAAGACCAGGAACATC
The DNA here is from genome assembly GCF_016545835.1 of Crotalus tigris. Lineage (NCBI taxonomy): Eukaryota > Metazoa > Chordata > Lepidosauria > Squamata > Viperidae > Crotalus > Crotalus tigris. The sequence continues at coordinate 4,026,261 of NW_024100553.1, read as the reverse complement.
TGTGTGAGATATAGAGAAACATTGGAAGATGAATGTTTGCATTTTGTTTCATTATAATTACATTCCATTTTAATGAATTCATTACAATTTGGCAAATAAGGCAACCTGCTCACAGTTTGTTTACAGACAGCCATGACTAACAGATTATAATGGAATAAGATGAGACCAGATCCAACTAATGATCTGAGTTGTGCTCCTCATAAGTGGCCTTTCCCGTTTTGCATGACTTCACTTTGCCACTAGAAGACACATCTATGTACACAAGCACACTCTATTTCTAGCATCTTCCACAAGCAGCCAGCCCTCCCTTGTTGACATCAAAGTCCTGAGGAGGGAATATCAGTTTGGCAGACTAAGACAACATGGATGTCCTATTAATGATGATAGCTCCTTCATTAGCCAGTACTGGGCTCCAAAGCAAACATAAATGACAATTCTGGTGTAGTATATAGCATTTGTGCTTTAGCATCCCATCCTCTTAAAGCAGGTGTGCACAAAATATGTTACCTATCTTAAAGAACGAATGTAATTTAGATGAATGGCAAAAAGGTATTAATAAATTTGTTTGGGCAGGGAAAAAACCAAGGGTGAAACTTAAAATAATGCAAGATTTTCGTGAGAGAGGTGGACTCAAGGTACCAAATATGAAATTGTATTATGATGCTGTAGTATTGACATTGATTAGCGACTGGGTGAATTTAACAAATACAGAAATACTTCATTTGGAAGGCTGGGACCTATTTTTTGGATGGCATGCCTATTTAATATTTAATAAAAAAGTGGATTGGGTTTTTAAGTCTCATATTATAAGAAACTCTTTGCTAAGAGTGTGGAGAAAGTATTATAAAAGTGACTTCAAAATACCATTATGGGCTATACCTCGGCATGCCATAGAAGGTATAAGGAAAGGGGTAAATATGGACAAGGTCTCTTACGTACAGTTATTAAGATGGGATGGCCAAGACTGGCAGTTAAAATCTTTGGAAGAATTAACACATGAAAACTTAACTTATTCATGGTTCCAATATAGACAAATAGTGGATAGATGGAAGATGGATTGTAAAATGGGCTGGCTTAGAGAAGATGAAATTTTTTTAAAACAAGTAAGAGATCAAAGGCCAACCCATATTAAGAGAGTTTATGGGGTTTTAGTGGAATTAGATTCAGAACTTGAACTAGTTAAAGATTGTATGATTAAATGGGCACAGAATATTGGTGAAACGATTTCAATGGATACTTGGGAACTTATTTGGATAAGAAATGTTAAATTCACACAAGCGCAAAATTTAAGAGAGAATTTTTATAAGATGTTTTATAGATGGCACCTTGACCCAAAGAAAATGTCCATTATGTACCCTAATCTACAGCCGAAATGCTGGAGATGTGGATATTTGGATGCTACCTATTACCATATTTGGTGGACGTGTAAGCATATAAAAGCTTTTTGGATTAAGATATGGTGGAATATTCAAAGAATTTTTAAAAGGAGGGTAAAATTTACTCCGCAATTATTTTTACTAGGTATTGTTATTGACTGTGATGCTAAGGAGGTTATATTGATGTTAAATTTGATTACAGCCGCTAGGTTGTTAATAGGACAATATTGGAAGAAGGAATCTTTGCCTACTTTACAAGAATGGTTTCATAAAGTTTCGTATTTGGCAGAAATGGCAAAGATTTCGGCTTTCTTAAAGGAGCAATCTCAAGAAAATTTTTTTGCGGTATGGGAAAAATGGATAAATTTTATACAACATAATTTGGATATGGAAAAATATTATTTAGCCTTTTTATAATTTGTAATGATTGTTTTTTCTTTCTTTCTTTCTTCTTTTTCTTTTTTATATATATACATTTTTTATGTATTATTATTCATATATTTTTTTTTTATATATATATATATGCTTTATTCTTCGTCTACTTTCTTCTTTCTTCTTTCTCTCTCTCTTTTCTCTTTTTATTTTTTTTTTTTTTTCTTTTTTAGTATATATTATTCATTTTAAAGTTTATGTTATCTATATTATTATTATATATATTATTATTGTGATTTTTATTATTATTATTAATTATTTTATAAATTGCAAATGTTATTTTTAAAATATTTGTTAAATAATCCTATATTCAGTTCTGGGAAGTCGGGGGGGGGTGGTTGGGGAGGGGGGGGTGGATTTTTATTTGTAAAACTTTTGAAAAATTTCAATAAAAAAAAAAAAAAAAAAAAAAATATGAACCAGGGCTTAATGAGGCCTTCTGACTTTTTGGGAATTCTAGAATGTATAGAAATTTTCACCTGGAACTGACAAAAAAAAAAAAGGTTCTTTGACTCTTAAGTACCTTTAAAACTCTTGAACTCCTCTTCTGAAATGGGCCTTGGCTCTGCCTACTTTAGAAGTGTGGCCTGTGACATTTCATACAAAGTTTGGTTTGTTCCTTGGTCTGAGAGACCCTGGTGGTTCTTATCTTGAAGGCCATTATATACATTCCAAAGGAGACTGACGGCATGCTGCCCAACTAAAAGATTCTTAGCGTGTATTTTAATGGAGAAGCAACCAGGGTCTTGTGTTCTGGGTTCCTGAAGGAAATGATCCAGATGGCCTGATGGTTTCACCAGCTACGAAAACATGCAGAGAAGTTCTCTTGCACATTAATTGTTGAAACCAATATGGAAGGCTTAGATGGGATGACTTCTAGGTGATTTAAACCCCATCAGTCAAATCAATTTGCCTTCCAGACACTTAATAATCTGCTGCCTAGAGATGGGCCATTTCATTTTATGCTGTGACAAAGTCATTTTGGTGTGAGCTGCAAACTCTGCTTTTCCATAAAGGCAGCTGGAGTTTCTCTTTCAGTTATTCTAAGATTGTGTGAAGCCTCCTTATGGAATGTGGACTGGCCCCCTGGCATGGGTTTATATGCATGTTCACCTATAGCTATGTGCACATATATACTACTACTACTACACTTCCCCTACACAACTATATTATTTATTCTCTTAGCATGCTGTGGCTTTTATCAAGGTCGCCACCCATTGCCTGCTAGGTCTGTTGGACTGCAATCCTTAAAAGCCCCAAGCACCTTGGATCCTCCAAACCAACCCTGCTGTTGATTTGGAACCGTTTAATCCAAAACAACAGCAGGGTTTTAGATTGCTTAACTGACTTTGAATTTCTATTGCTATAAATAAAGATATGACTCTTCCATCTCTATTACCCTTTCTCATTTTTGTCCTTTTCCCCCTACAGTGACAATGAGGAGAAACCCTTCACCAGCAGCCAGCCCTCCTTGAATGGTGACATCAAGGCTCTGGGGAGTGACGATAGCTTGGCAGATTATGGGGGCAGTGTGGACGTCCAGTTCAATGAGGATGGTTCCTTCATTGGCCAGTACAGTGGCCAAAAAGGCAAAGAAGGAGGTGGAAATGACAGCTCTGGGGCTACCAGTCCTACCAATGTGGTCACTGCCCTGGAATAAGTGGAGGCATTTTCCCAAAGGATTCCCCCCCGCCCCCAGTCCTGGAGAAGAGGATTTCCCTATGGATTGCTGGGGGCAGGGGAGGTGAGCACAGGGTTAATCACCTCACCCAGGCAAAGAATCAAAGAATCAATGTTCTTCGAATGGAAATAGTAATTGGTGGAATCTACCCTTTGTTTACTGGCTAACCCCACCCCCCAAAAAACTAATCAGGGAGGGTTAGAAAATCAGGGGATTCCTCAAATAATCCACCTAAAAAAGTGTCTCATTTCCACACCTTCTCCCCAAGCCAGTTATCCTTCAGCCAAACTATGTCCATGTTTTGTGTGGTGGGAAGGGAAGGGGAAGGGAGGGAGAAGGGGAGGGACATGTGACATGATCCAAGGGATGAGCTTATCAGTGAAGCCCAGAGCTTCATAAAAGGGGAGGGAATCAAGGTTCAAAATTGCCAAAAGAGCAGATGACCCCCTTCTCAAAATCCTCAACTGTTCATTCTTTGTTCTTGTTCAAGAAGGGGATGTTAGATGGTGCTGCAATGTCTAATCCCAACCCAGATCAGGACAGGAGGCAAAACAGAAGGTGACCTGAAAGGATTGGGAACCAAGAAACGGGGAATCCTTTCTCTGCTTCTGAGAGAAAGGGTGGTTAGAAAGAACTAGAAACCAGAAGTTGTGGCTATGCAAAAGGAAGGCATACGAATGGTCTGAAAGGATCTGGGCCTTTCAATTTTGCCATTTACCACCTTCTAAGGAGTCAGCTGATGATAATCTCTGATGCCCCTTTTATAAGGGAAGGGGTGCTCCAGCCTAATCTTCTGATTGCCTCTCTGTTGATCTGTCATTTTTCTTCCCCTTGTCACTCATTTTCTAAATCAGGCCTTGCCAAGGCAGCAGTTCTCTCAAAATTGTGGCTTTCAAACTTTTTACCTTGAGGAAAGCCTTTCCATGTCTGCTCATTCACTAAGACATTCCCATTTTTCTGCCATGGAAGTTGAGACCAATTTTGCATTCGTGAAAGCCACTGACCAAGTTGGTCCTATTGGTCATCCTCTTTACTTCACATAAAATGACTCTATACCTGCCATTAAAGTAGTACTTGATTGCCATAGCCTCTCAAGAGCCTCTGATCAATTGCCAAGAGATCTCAAGGTATCCTAGAATGACAGTATGAGAACTGCTGCCAAACCTGGTCTCCTGGTGCTGAACAGCCCACCTAGAACGATCCCTTTGTTCTTTCTGTCATGTTAACTCGCATTCTCTCTTTCATGGGAGGATCAAAATCCAGTTGTTTCCACTGGGCCAAATCCCACCATTTGACAACTCCTCTTCCTCCTCCCTCTATCTTGACCTCCAATTCTCCCCTCAAACAGCAGAAAAAAACCCCAAGACCCTCCCTGCTTCTTGAATGCATCTCACGCAGCTGCCTTGCGACACACTCTTGTCTTTCAAAAGTGATTTCTTGTTCACTGAATCAACCCTCTACCCCATTTCCGCCTCTGTCTATTGTAATAACTATTTTTTCTCTTGCTTGTCGGGGATGAAATGAATCCTTGCTTTTTTTGCATACAAAGTTTTTTAAAATAATAATAAAAAATAATAAAAGTACTCTGGTGTTTTGAGCAGCCCTACACAAAATCATTCCTGCCTTTTCCCCTCTCTCTGTAAATATTTCCAACCCTTGTGCTTGAGTTTGTTTTAGATGTCTTAGGACTGGTGTTTTTGAAGTCTTTTAGTGGGTCTATTAAGGTGGCTTGGAATTAAAAAGAGAAACAAAAAAGTATTTTAAACAGTCCTTTTTCTCCTGAAATGTGATGCCATTTTCATCCACCCATCCTCCCTGCCCTGTGTATTCTTCTCTTTTGTCAAGCCTGTTGCGATCTAACTTTCTCTCTTGATAGCTTTTTATATATATATATATATATGTATATATATAAACAGAATTATAAAATGATAAATAAATGATGAAATCGGAACTTGCTTGGACTGGTGATGGGGAAGACATGGTTGGGGAGGTTTATCTCATGTGTGTTCTCATAGGACTCCTGCATGAGAGTTAGGAATCGTCTCTAAAAAGGAATCAATTTTCCTCTTGCCAATTCCTCTTGGAATTTTATGACTGTACAATACAGAGCAGAAAAGGAAGTCGGGGAAGAACAGTTGCAGGGTCAATCTCTGGCATCTCCAATTTTTTAAAAAATAGAGAATGTGATAGAAGAGTCTGAGACCACCGAAAGTTGCTCCCTGATAATTCTAGGAACTGATAATACTAGGAAAGATGAGTCTGATCAGATTTCAGGAAACTAACCTGGTTTTCTCTCAGCTCTCATTGACAGTGTTTTTGTCATGGTTCCGACAGATGAAACCTTCAAAAGAACTTTGAGGCATTGTTTACCTTAAAGAATCTTTTATTTGAGAAACAAAGTATCGGCCCTACATAGTTGAACCCCCAAACCCAAAAACTAAATTCCCCTCCCCTGGATACAAAGTAACAAAGTACAATTCCCTCCTCCAATAAACAGTCATAAATCACATTCCCCAATTAGCTTGAAGCGCTGGCTTCCTCCCCAGCTCTCCAGCCCACCAAAATACTATCAGCTCTGGGCCCAATGTCCTTGGGTTCCCACATCTGAGTTATTATTGTTATGACTAGCTGGACTCTCATTCCTATTCCCCCTCCCAGCATTGACTAATTCTAAAAGCATAGAGAAAATGGCTGCATTTTCATCAGTTGTCAAAGCAAGAACATCTGATGTTAGCACAGTTGACAGCTTTTTAGGATAAGTAGTGCCCTTCAGATTCTATAGGGCTTTCTATGGCTTCTTTACACCTATACAAAGACTAGAGAAGAAGCATCTGTACTTCTCTGAGAAGGAAGAAATATTGTCTGTCTTCTTGCTGGGACTGACGCTCCATACATTTCTACCATTCCTCCTTCTACCTTCTCTTGAGATCTCTTGAGCTAGACCAGTGGTTCTCAACCAGTGGGTCGGGACCCCATTTGGGGTCGAATGACCATTTCATGGGGGTCGCCAAACCACGCTGTCCACCATTTTTTTTCCTTTTCCCTAACTCTCCTACTCCCCCTTATTGGTGGCCACACCCACTTGGGGGTCACCACAACATGGGGAACTGTATTATGGGGTCACGGCATTAGAAAGGTTGAGAACCACTGAGCTAGACCTTTGAAAACATTGGGTTTTATGCCCTTTGGAGTTAATAGACAGCTGCAAAGAAAATAAGTAGGGCAAGGAGAAGAGGAACCTAATGGTAGATTTACCTGCATACTTGTCATAAATTCCTGTTTGATCTCCTAGTTATTGCTGCAAAGAATGTACCAGGCTAAATATTGTTTAAGTTTCTTCCTCCTGGTTTAAAATATATGCATGTAAAAACAAGAGTAGGTTGGTATACCTCTTGCAGCATCTCTTTAATCAATGTAATTTAATCAATATAATTGGTAGAGTAATCAAGTAAAGCTTTAATCACAGATTAAAGTTTGTCCTTGATTAACTGGTATTTCTGAGTCTGAAGGACACGCTGATGTGTAGAGACTAGACGGCACCATTTCCCATTCTTCTGCCAAGTTTGATTAATATAGAACAAAAGGTGGCTTTTTATAATAGTTGTATTCAATAATGGCAGATAATTTTGTCTTTCCAGATATAATTGCTAGAAGAAATAATATGCAAGCAGGTCTGGTCACATATAGCTTAAATTAATATATATTTATATTTCCCCAAATCTAGAAATTTCATAATTCTAATGAGATATGTACATGTTTGTTGGGAAAGTCTATTGTGGATGTGATATTTTAATACAATGTGCATATTCTATATCCTCTGATTCCTAAATTTATAGCAAAGAAAATGCTGATCTTTTTCTTGATGAACAATAATTTCTCAAGTGTAGGAAAAGATGAACAAATCTAATCATTTTATATTCAAAGCAATTGTAGAAAAAGTGACACAAGGATACTTTGAACATTTCTGGATGAGATTTCCAGACAGCACATTTGGTCTGTTAATATAATAATTTCCAGCTTTTCTAACTAAGGAAGTCTTTCATCACTGCCTATGTGCCATAATACCTCTCTGTGTTACTCATTAATGTTACACCATTAGAAATTCCAGGCTTCATACATAATGTAAAACCACTACTAGAGTATTAAAATGAAACTGAGGAATAAAGACTAATTAAATGACATTTTTGTGATCAAAATTCCTCAGTGCAGACTTCACTGTTTGTAGCTACCTGGAAGCTTTCTCAGTTGCAGAATGTCTCTTGCAAGAAGAATGATGAAAAACAAGCACAATGTATGCCAAAGCTGTATTTAATTCTCCTTTGTGCAATGCAATTCCCAAGTTCTCTTTACATCAGTAAGCATTGGGTAATTTATCCATGATAACTCACACATGCAGGCACTAGCTTGATTGGATTTCTTTTTCCCTTTGCTCTGCATCCTCCAATTGTAACAATCAGCCAAAAAAAAAAAAAAAAAATCTGGGTCAGACTAGTAAAGTTCTGGGGATATAACAATAGAGCCAGTAAAAACATTACCTACATTAATGGAAAAAGGAATAAAAAGTGAACAACTGCTGGCAAAGATAAAGGTAACGTTATAGATTCAAAGGACCCATCTGGTTACCTAGGTTACCATCTTAATACCTTCATTAGTTGCAACAGAAAATCACAGAGGTGAGCTAAATGGCATTCCATCTTGTTACAAGCCAACCTTTCCCAAGATGGATTCATCTATATATTATAGATCGCAATTCCCATAATCTATACTCTCTCCTGATGCTGGCTGGGGCTAATAAGAATTGTAGAACAAAGGCAGTGGAGAAACCCATGTTGAAACAAAGCAAAGGGTTGCAACCCAGTACTTAGTTATTTGGATGTAAACCACTGTGAATAAGAAACCATAGATGGCTTCCTGTCTGCCAGGCAGGAAGTTGGATGAAAAATGACTTCTCTTAAACCCCACCAAAGCTTTTCTTTAACTAGATACAATGACTAGCTCAAACTGTCTCTGTACACAGCGGGCTTGCTTCCAAGTAAGTGTGCCAAAGCTTCAGCTACCCTGACTGCCAATGAAATAATTTTATTGGTTGCTACAAAAGGAGATCTTACAGCTCTCAAAATGCAAACAAAGATGTCAAAAGATTGAAAAATGCATTAGCAACAACACTGACAAGGATCTTGCAGAACTTAGATATATGAAATGATAGCAGGTGGGGGAAATGGGTTTGTATGCAGCTTCCTGCATCACTAACCCCTGTCCAAACAAGTGATCAATATTGTTACATGGTACTGAAATTTAAGCTTAATTAATGGGGGGGGGAATCAAGCCTTATTTGCTAAGAATAATTAACAGCAGGTCATACCACAAAATTATGAACAGTTTTCAAATGTATAAAATGTTAATATATAGCCTCCGATGCACTTTACACTGAGCTCAAAAAGGTTTAAGACAGAAAGGCTTGTGGGCTGCAAGTTGCCTGCCAATTCCATCCTATTTAACTCTCCAGAGGTCTTTTGTAGTCTTAGGAAAAAGTTTCTCAGACTTTGCATAATAATAGGTAATAGGTACTTTGCATAGATAACAGGTACTCTACATGTTTCATCTCAAAATTCTGGAGTAAATCCCTTCTTTCTTGTGGCCACTGGGAATCTTGTTATCAGCCTGAAACAAGGATATAACTCATGTTTATGCTGCCCAAGCAACCAAGTCTATTACACTCCTTCTCACTGGTGACATGTACATATTGCTAACCCTAGCTTTGGTATGATGGTGCTTGGTAGAGCTTTGTTTTGGGGTTAGAATTCTCTTACAGTTTTAACTGTTGTAGGTGTGACACAAAAGATGTTGAAACAAGAAACTGAATTAAATAGTTGTGGGTATTGCCTGTACAGGGAACTGGATATTGCGCTATTGCTCTGCCCTTCAGTCTCCTAAAGGGTTCTTCCCTACAGCCTAGTTAAAGTGCCAGTCACCAGTCCTTGAAAACTGTACTAGTCTAAAATGTTCTGCCCCCAATGGGGATCTCTATCTGGTTGTACAGATCATGCTAAGGAAAGACATTACTGGATTTCCCAGCTTTGCTTCCCTCCCCCCCTCCCCTCCCATCAAACATCACTAAGTGGTAGGAAAATGTCCACCAATCACTGGGGAGAAAGTGAGCTTCTGCAGATGGCTAGAGTGGAAGGTTTATCCATTGATCAAAACTCCTATTTAGTGCAAGGGCTTTTGCACAGGTTCAGAGAAAGCTAACAGCTAATATCAGTTCTTCTGGAGTAATGGTGGTGTTCTGGAATAGTACTAAACCTCACATCAGAAAAAAAGCCTAATCACTTGATATCCAGAAAAGCACTAAATCCATGTTCTTTAGATCAAACAAAAGCTGTCACTTGTGTATACGTGTGTGGTGGTGGTGGTGATGGGGAGTGGAGAAGCACCATGGAGGAGCAAAGAAAGAAAACTATCTCTCCCCCCCCCTCCAAAAAAAAACCCAGGTAGATCCAAGTCTCTGAGCTGAAGATGGGCAGGGGAAGAGCCTGGTTGGAAAAAAAAAAAACTGGACTATCAGCTGCCCAAATCAGAATGACTAAGACAGTGGTTCTCAACCTTTTTAATGCCGTGACCCCCAAGCGGTCGTAAGTCGAGGACTACTCAACCGGTCGTAAGTCGAGGACTACTCAACTGGTGCAGCACCGTTTGCAGAATGGGACTTTTGGCGGGCTCAGCAGGACAGAGACAGCCTGGACAATTCCTATTGGCTTTTGAAAGCCAATAGAATTAGACTCTATTCAAGAGAGTCTATTCTATTGGCTTTCAAAAGCCAATAGAATAAAAGGGAGTAGCACAGCTAAGGAAAAGGGGGGGAAATGGCGGACTGCGTTGTTTGGCGACCCCCGTGAAATGGTCGTTCGACCCCAAATGGGGTCCCGACCCACAGGTTGAGAACCACTGGACTAAGACATGGCCCAGGATCCTTAAGGGAGGAAGTATCCCTGCACCAAGATGGTCCATAGTGCTGATTCTACCCTCTATCCTATTCTTTCTGCCAAAGAATGATTGGGGAAGTGCATCAGATCATACTGTATCTTTTGGGATAATGGGGAAAACACATAACTAAGGATAACCTAAAGCTGCTGATAATGGGATAAAGCCACTTGAAGAAACAGCAGAAATCAAGAGTTTTCTGGAGCACATTTGTGCCACTCTGGCATGTGAGGAAAATGGGTAAATTTCAACATATTTTGTAAATCAGTACCCTCCTAAAAAAAAAGAGCTTTAACAGCATTGCAAGCTGGCCTGTTCCTCCATTGTGGCTCTCTCTACAAATCTGCAGTGCAGTGATGGAGACAGTCCACTGGAAAAAGGAAGCTGTTATATGTACTTAGTGGTCCTATCAAGACTGAAAGCCCCCCCCCCCGTTCATGATATCTTCCAGAGGAATCCCCCACCCAGAACACTGCATATATTCTAAAGCACTTCCTCGTTCCATTCCCCCATCTTGCTATCAGCTTTCTGGCATCCTTTCTTTAGATTTCACAGATACATATATAGACTCCAACGTAAATATACATATGGGCATTTATAGGAATGCTATCAGTGTTTAAAAAGGAAAGCAGAATCTCAAGCATTGTTGATAACAATTGCCCTGAGATGGAAATGCTGCTGTTTCACTAGAAAAATTGGAGAGTCAAGGTGGTACTTGGTTATTGGTGAAGAAATGGCCTTTCCTCTAATACTAGGAGGTGCCTCTATGTGCCTCTGATTGGTAATTTCCCAAATCTTTCTTCAAGCTGTGATCATAAGAGCAAAAGATATAAAACCAAGCTTTAAAAGGTATGTGGGCATACAATCCAGCAGCGTTTTCTTGGTTCCCCTTCTCTCTTGCTATTTAAATGATGCATACAATTGCTTCAAGTCCCACTGCTATTGTGGGAATGTGTGTTGAGTGTGAAGATGAAAAGTTAAGGAACTTTGATTCCTAGGTTATATATCTTGCAAGTATATTCAGCATTTCTTGATTAATGCACCTTGGTATTTTGACTGCTATACTGCAGTTCTACTTATAATCACTTTTGCCTTGCAGCCTCCCAAACTAGGGGCGTTAAGCAGGCTCAAGTCGCTACTGCAATACATTTACAAATCCAAATTTCTTTTTTGTTGACAAAGAGTTAAAGAATTAAGTGGAAGACTAGAATAGTCTTGAAATAGCTGTTCTAATCTCCCATTTAATTCTTTAACTCTTTGTCAACAAAAAAAAATTTGGAGATATATATATAAAGGTTATCGGGAATTAAACTCAATTTAAAGGTTCCTCGGGTATACAGCACTGTAACATTACTATGTGGTTGAGGTTCTACATTAGGGTCAGTATATGCAGCATGTATTGTGGTAGATCCATAATTCAGCTTTTAAAAAAAACTTTTAAGTCATCAGTGGTTTAAAGCATTCTTGCGTCTAATGCTGAGCAGTATAATTTTAATCTACTTGTTTCCCTTTATGCAGTTTTCAGTATATCCATTTAGTGTCCTGCTGGAAAAAAATAAGAGTACTATAAATAATATTTGCTACAGGAGGACACAAGGGGGCATACAATTCCATCAAATGGACATGTTCTGATTTATGTTTATGGATATAAAAGTAGAATAATTGCTATAATTTATATAGAAATAGAAAAAAATCTTATCTAAGTGAAGCTTGAGCAGATGATTAGTGGCCCCACTCAATTTGTTATCCAAGGATGAACTATTAATGGGCAATTTCAAAGCATGCTGTGTTCTTCCTTGTATACATGTGTTTTAAAATACCATTATAATAAAGGTGGACAATCCTTCAAGTAAAGATTATTTTAGGTTATTATCTTAAACATTTTTAAAGAAGAATACAAACAAGGAAGGATAAAAGACATGTTAAAAAAAGTAAAGTACAAATAGCGAGATGAATAAGTAAAGGGATCTAAAATGTCATAGGAAATAGAATTTTCCTATATATCCTTAATTAGCTTAGCAACTATAAAATGTATTAAATCACTTATTATTAAAAGGAAAAATTAAGAGTCACTATTAAGCTTTGTGTTAAAGATACCTGGCTAACACAATATAAATCACCAACTAAAATTATAGATTATAATCAATTAGTACTAGGCATCCAATTTCTCATGAATTTGAAATATAAGGTCCATATGTAGAAAATCCCAAATTTGGGGTTTGGTATATAGCTGCATATTAAATTATAATCCAAGCATATTTAAATTGGAAGTAGTAACTGTGAGAGGGATCTTGGAGTCCTAGTGGACAATCACTTAAATATGAGCCAGCAGTGTGCTGCAGCTGCCAAAAAAGCCAACACGGTGCTAGACTGCATTAACAGAGGGATAGAATCGAGAACACATGAAGTATTAATACCACTTTAAAATGCCTTGGTAAGGCCACACTTGGAATACTGCATCCAGTTTTGGTCACCTCGATGTAAAAAAGATGTTGAGACTCTAGAAAGAGTACAGAGAAGAACAACAAAGATGATTAGGGGACTGGAGGCTAAAACATATAAGGAATGGTTGCTGGAATTGGGCATGTCTAGTTTAATGAAAAGAAGGACTAGGGGTGACATGATAGCAGTATTCCAATATCTTAGGGGTTGCCACAAAGAAGAGGGAGTCAAGCTATTCTCCAAAGTTCCTGAAGGCAAGACAAGAAGCAACGGATGGAAATTAATCAAGGAGAGAAGCAACCTAGAACTAAGGAGAAACTTCTGACAGTTAGAACAATTAACCAGTGGAACAACCTGCCTCCAGAAGTTGTGAATGCTCCAACACTGGAAGTTTTTAAGAAGAGACTGGACAGCCATTTGTATGAAATGGTATAGGGTTTCCTGCCTGAGCAGGGGGTTGGACTAGATGATATCCAAGGTCTCTTCCAACTTTATTATTATTGTTGTTGTTGTTGTTATATATTTAACCTTACCTTACCTGTGACATGCTTTCAATTTTGCGTTTTTTTCACAGTAGGGCCGAGTGTAGCTTGAGGAAGGATTCAATAAAAATGTAAAATCTTGACTTTGGCAGAAAAAAAATTAAGCACCCTTTCCTCCCAACACGGTGATCCATTCTCATATTTGCTTTAAAATTAAATCAATGAAGCTATGGCTTTCTGATATCAAGCTCCTTTGATCCTTAGTGACTATTGCTTACTTTTCTGGGATTAAGATTAAAAGATGAGTGGAGCAATTCTCAACTGTGGAAGAAGCCAATGGCAAAAGAGAGGGGGGGAAAATCCTTAGCTCTGCATTAGCTGATTTTGTATTTTACTACTCTACTGTTCTTGCCTAGGAGGAAAAGGAATTTATTACATCAGTAGTTGATTAGGATTGTTTTTGGTTCATATTTGAGATCAAGGCTAAGCAGATATTTGAAACATCTGACACTATCAAGAGAGAACTTCTGGAAGCTCCATTGACATATTTGCATTATTCAGCAGAAACTGCATTCTTTGGTAATCCTGTTAATGTGTTCCACTAACTTCAGCTAGAGTGCCTTTTAAAGTGATATGGCACAATAAAACTGCTGTCCAATGCATTCTTGCTCAGAAATAAACTCCAGTCAAATCAAATCAATCCTTAATTCCAAGGAAATCTGAAAAGAAATAGACTTTACAGGCATGGTTTTATATTCACTTAGCTGACTGTTCTACTGAATTTGATCTGATTTTTGTATCAACTTGTCTGTGATTGCACTATTACTTTCCTTTTTGGAACAGTGGCACAGTATCATTTTATTGACATGTGTAGTACACAGATTGTTGGCTTCTAATTCCTTGTACCCACAATGAATATGGTACTCACACTGCCAAGTATTCAACATCAATTAACTTTTTTCCCCAGCACTGAGATGAATCTTTACAATGAAGATCAGAAATGCCATGATGTCTATATGGGATCAATAATTGTAGCCAAATAAAGGATATAATAGAACGATATTTCTTGGCAAATAATTGAAAACTATACTTGAATATACTTTTTATCTGTATTTTGTCTGACATCTTTTATTGGAGATGTGGTAAGAAACATATTCTTATTGAAATACATACAGATGTGCACACAGTCAAACTACATAGGATGGCTATAAAAACATTAGTACATCTGGTTTATCTACAATTGTCATCTGCTCATAGTTATTACAATGCATACAGCAAATGAGAGAAACAACATGAAAATCAAATTCAGCTTTGTATCATAAAAGGAGAAACGACAGCTCTATTTCTATTAGTTGTATACATTTTTTAAAATTTGGTTCCTCAAGCAAATGGCCTTTGTATCACTGTGCTTTCCCTCTGACTGGAATTCAAATCCGGGACCTACTGAAGTGTTTTGATATTTGTTGAACAAAATTGGAGAATTCTGAATAAAACTATTCACTTACAATCATGACACTTTTAAGATCTCTGGAGAAAAGTAAAGATGTGGTGAACTTCACATCCTTCAATAGTCATGAGAGAGAATCTCAGATTCACTGACTCTGGAGATCAGTGACCTATTCGACATTCAAAAATAAAATCTCCCTCCAACTGAGCTCAACTCCTGGTGACCTCATGGTCTTGACAATAACAATTTCTAGCAACAATACTGAAGTAGTAGTTCACTATTGCTTCCTCTGGATTTTCCAACTTCCCTTTTGAGTATATAACCCTGAGATTTCCTGATAGTCACCCATTACTCATTAATTAATTAATATAATTAACATTGTGCCTACAGAGCTGCAAATATATGTCTTTGAAGGGGGCAAATTGGAACCTGTACCAATTAAATTGTAAAATCACCAACCCAGCTTTTCTATAGTGCCCAGTTGGGCCCCTATTTCAATTACATTTGAATTGGCCCAGACTAGAAAATAGCAGCAACTTTATAGCCATCCAGATGCACCCAAATGCATTCCTAGATGCAGAAGACTGAAACCAGACCTTGAATAACAATTTTCAATTACTAGCTATAACTAAGCATTTTCCCACTTGCTTTGTTCCATACAAGACGCAGCTTTAAAGCTATGCCTCCTTTGGCCTTTGCCTGAATATTTCATTCTCCATAAACAGCAACCAGCAGTAATGTCCTTATAGCCAGTTATAGAAGATGTAAATCTTTAACAAGAAATTAGTTCCCAAATGGGAGGAGACAGATTCATCTGGCCCAGAGGGAAACCTGCCAGCCATCTCTTTGTGATTGCATTCCCTAAAATAGGATTCGACTTGCTTGTTTTGGCAGTCCAACAGAGTAGATTTAGTAACATCCCACTCAGAGAGTTCACCCATCACTGAAATCAGAAACCCCTAGGGAAAGTGCTTTTTTTCCCACATTGTAATTTGCATAGGGATTTTAAATTAAATTAAAAATCTTAATTACAGCCTAGCAAAATCAAACATTTACAAATAATAAAGCACGGACAGACTAAGTAGTCCTCATTTAGTGACTGCTTCAGACAGCAACCATTCACTGTTATGACACTGTTAAAAAAATAAATTGGTGATCAATTCTAGCATTTACTATCTTCTCAGGTCTGTAAAGCAAAAAAAGGCTGAAGTAAGATCATAAGCACAGCTGCAGTTTCTCTTAATGACCACTTTACTTAACAGCCAAATGTCTGAAGGTATTTGGATGTCTTAGGTATAAAATCTAAGTAACACAGGGCACAGAATCCAGTAAGAAATTATCTGGATGCACAACCTGGATGAATATTCATTTCAGTTACTACATGGATCAGGTTTATGAAAATGTTTCAATACAGAGATTTATAGTTCGTAGAGTTATTTAAAAATCCCTTTTATGAACTGTTCAGGAACAGAGCACTTGCCTTGGAATGGATCTTTGAAGCTGAAGAAACTGCTGGATTTCCTGCCTTGCAGTGGACAGATCTAAAGCTTTTCTGGGATTATTTTTTCCCTCTGAGTGCCTAGTCTGCATTTTTATTCTTGTTTTCATTTTTTGTTGAACATTTAAAAGAAAAGGGGAAAAAAAGCCAAACACAAGTAAATAGACAAGCAATGTAGAAGCACCAGAAGAATAAAGTACACATTTTCAAAATAGCATTTAATTTAGTACTACATCTTGTATCATTTTAAAACTACAAATCATCATTAAAATCAAATTAATGTATAGGTATCCATGACAGTAATCAGCAGAGTATGAAATTTAAAGTGAAAAATTACAATCTGCACTAGTCAATAAACAATGACATCTCTTGGGACCAGAGAAATGTGCCTTTTCTGTCACTGTGCCTGGCCTCTGGAACAGCATTCCCGCCCCCTGTGGATCCCACACTGATGTTGTTCAAAAAACCTTTGAAAACCTTACCTCAGACCTTGGATTAAGAGGGCTGCCAAAACCCCATAGAATTTTATTTGTTGGGAAAAATATTTTTTGCCAGATGCAAGTTGATTGTGTTTCTTACTGATTTACTATTTTATTACCTTTTAATGTAGTAAGCCTCTTACACTCCCCTGAAGTTCGACAGCCTTTAAATCCAATCCAGTCCAATCCATCTATCAGAAATCTATCCTTGTTTAACAAATCATCCATGACTTAACATTAAGAGAAATGCAAGCTTGGCTGTGATATAAGTCATGGATGGCATTATAGTCCAAAAATGGCTCCAATGTTAAATTCTGTGTTAAGATTTATTTTTTTAAACATGGGATTATTTTAGACATCAAGGCACATTACCCACAGCTTAATTTGCCATTCGTCAACCAAATAAATTGTATGGATTTTCCAAGGAGAAGCAAATATAAAGTTAGGTGGTATACTCTGTAGAAATATACGGTTTAGTGACATTTAATAGAAGGATGGCAGGTTACAAAAGGAATTCAACTTTTGGAATCGCTGGGTCTTACCACGTTGACATAAGCCTGCCTGCTCTGTTGTTAAGTCAGCACCAGAGAAGGATGTCATTTTGATTTTTTTTCCCCACTTTGAACACACACACCCTGAATTCTCCAGCCTTTTGCTATTGCCTTGTAATGGTTCAGAGATTTGCAATGATATGTCAAGGGGCAAGAAAGTATGCTGTATGAATATTGATTGTACGTTTGACACCCACCTGAAGGGCAAGATCTTTCCAACTGAAAAGGATGGGGGAATGAAAGAACCAAATACTGACTTTCTCGGCTTCTTCAACTCTGTTGCCCATACTAAATTCCTTGCATGTATTTTATTTATTTAAATATATATATAATATATATTTAAATAATATATATATATTATAAAATATATTATATATATATATATATATATATATATATATATATATATATATATATATATATATATATATATATATATATATATTATATATATTTGAATAAGTGTGAACAACAGCACCCTCTTCTGCTTGGAGCCCACTCCGTATGGTATCTAACGACACTAAATTGCTGTATTTGCAACAAACCTTTGGCAAGCAATTTGTGAGGGCCAAATGATATTGAACGGATGCAGATTTTAAAACCTTAAAGGAAATCGTACTCTATTTCCTTTAAACCTCCTAACTAATGGATTTGATTTTAAGCACGAGAGGATGAAGGTTATAGAGCTCCACCTCAATTGGCTGTTTTCCCTCCTGCAGTGAGTCTTCGGCTTTTGTCTACAAACTGTTTTTATCCTTGCAGGACTCATTTCTACTGCTGAAACTTGAGGAGGGGGGGGGGAGAGAGAGAGAAATAACCTCAGCAACCTGGGGAGGGAGGGGGGGAAGCAATAAAAGGGAGGGGGTGCTGGAGCAATTCTTCTCTGCTTTAACCCCTCTCACGGCTTCTCTCTTAAATCTATCACTGCTTGACTAAGGATGCAGATCTAGTGCTATTACTATTTATATTATATTTTACCTTTGCTCTTGGAAATCAAGATGGCATAAATGGTTGGGTCACCCCTAATTTTATCCCTACATACAAGAACAACCCGGCACAGTAGGTTAGGCTGAGTGATTTATTTATTTGCAGAGTGGTTGGTTAGATTGGTAACTAGTCTTTCCTTCAGCAGCTCCAGGTGGTGTACTGTGAATCTTCCCCCCCCCCCATTTCTTTCTATAGCTCTGCGAAGCGGCTTGGGCTGAGAGAGAGTGGCTGACCCAATATCGCCCAGGGAGTTCCTGTGGCTGACAATGGACTAGAAACTGAGTCTCTTCAGGACCAGTTCATCATGTTACCCATTATATCATCCTAGCTTCCTTCTGCATAATGCTGCCATGCTAAAGCTGACACCGTCTAGATTAATGGGACTAGAGTACCTCCCATCCAGAGCGCAGAACAGATGCTTTTTGGTCCACTTGGGAGGATGCTAGGTTGGTAAGGATGATGTAAATCCTAAAATAAAGATCTCCGTATTTGTTCCTTCTTTCCCAAATGTGCACACACACACTAACAAACATACACACCGGCAGTCCCTAGTCAGATAACCAAATTGGGGAAGGTTGTAATTGGGGAAAATTAAACGAGAAAACATTAAATGGCAGGAAGATTATAATGGCTATAATTTCTGGTCTTTGGGGTTCTTTCACCCTTTTTGTGACTAGGGCAGATGAGGCTCCCTCTTTCTCCTGACTGGCGTGATGCAGTGATGCTCTCTGGAGAAGGTGCCATGAAATGGCACCTTGAATCAACACGTCCTGCCTCAGAGGTTTGAAGTGTCTCAACAATAGCTGTGAGTTTGGGGAGCCGTACATGCAGCCAGTGAGTGAGCCGTGGGGAAGGAATTCCATGACAAACCATTCTGCATTTCATAACCCCATTACTTCTTTGCACAAGCTGCTCTTTCTCTGCTCTTCATCAGCTCCGGCCTGTCACAATGAATCAAAGAATCAATTTACCTCTCCACTCACTCCATGCCTGGAATCATTTATGAGATGTTGTGGGGGAACCCCGGGGCAAGCATTGCAGTAACAAATGTTTCCCCTTTCTCTTTGCTTACCCTCTCTAATCCCTGCTTTATTTCGGACCCATTCCCAGGGCTGGCATCAGTTGGGGCTGATGGGAAGGGGATGTGGGGAAAAGGAAGAATCCTGCTCACATACACCTTCCCTAACCTTATCTGAGGGTTAGGGGGGGGGTTGTTTTCAACTGAAAAATGTAATAGAAATTAACTGACAAATTGAAAACCAATACAGCAGCCCTAATAATGACAGTAATACATTGGAAAATTCCCAATAAAGAATATTAATATATAAAGCAACTTCAGCCCTGTTATATGTTATTAAATGCTAGGTCACATGGAACGATAGTGTTTTGTCTTGCCATTTTTACAGTATATGGATATTTGCAAGGTTAACAGAGAATAGATCTCTTGAACTCGCTCTTTAACATCTAAAGGTTTGCTTTCTTTCCAGCTATGAAAGATAATCCTCTTAGTAGATACAAGGACTCTCTTGAGCCAATGTTCTTCAGGAAATGTCAAATCCAATATTTTTGGACTCTAAAAAATATGGGCAGTCTGGTCCAGCATGTCTGGAGAACTCAGGTGGTGGGTGAAGGGCACACTCGGTGAATTTGTCTAACTTCCAAACAAACCACAGCATGCTTATGAAGCAACCAAGCAAACTCTTCCCAGATGTATTCACGTTACTTGGTTTGGAGGCAGGTTCTTGCAGGTGACTGGGCTGTTATGAAATTGTCTTCCCTTTGGAGGAGGAGGGAAGGTTAAACAGAGAGAACAATGGCAGACATGCAGAAAATGACCCTGCTGGGTTTTCCCTGCCTGTCTTCACACTAGTTATCAGACCGTCCTTTCTGCCTTATAGCCTACACTTGCAGTCCATAGTGCCCTTTGCTGGGGGTCAAGGATGCTAGTATTTCATACTACCTGATTGATGCTTATGTATTTCTTGGTTAGATTTTTATTTCATCTTTTGTTCAGAAGTGCAAGGAAGGTTGCACATATCCCCCTCTTGTGTGTGTGCGTGGGAAGTGTCTTTGGTATCTTTTGTTCTGTTGCCATTGATAGCCCATTTCTGGTTTAGAAATTAAGTCCCTAAAGAAAAGTACTTGGGTGGAATGTGGGGAAGAGGCAGAGCAACACAGAGAACTGGTTAACAAAGGGACAAATGGACTTTTTAAATTAAAAAGTTTTAATTTTGTACGCCGCCCTGAGTCCCTAGGGACTGGGCGGCATATAAATTTTATTAATATTAATATATTAAATAACCAAAAAGTGAGCTTTAAACAAATTCACACATCTTCTCCCTTTTGCTGGCCCCGAAAACCTCTAGCCCTGCCTCCCTGACAGATGGAGGTTTTGGCAAGCAATCTGGGGCTCCCAGTATCCCTCAGACCCATTTTTCCGTGCATAGTTCCTTTCTTTGCAGTTACCCCATCTTCCTGAAATATAATCTGGGAGTTGGTGCTCCCCATTTTCATGATTTGATTGGCAGTTCCGCCATTCAATCACAGGCATATATAACACTTGTCTCTCTCATTTTCGCCCAACAATAGCCCTATGAGGTAGGCTGGGCTTAGAAATTAAAGGCCTCAGTACTAGACTGGATGGTTATCGTGCAATGCCCTGTCTTTTGTTTCGTTTTGTTATAGTGTTGTAATCCTAGTGTTAGAAATTCTGAGCTTAAATGCAGGACATATCCAACAGTATACAGGTAGTCCTCGACTTATCACCACAACTGAGCCCAAAATTTCTGTCGATAAGTGAGACAGCTGCCAACTGAATTTTGCCCCATTTTACGACCTTTCTTGCCACAGTTGTTAAGTGAATCTGGCTTCCCTGTTGACTTTGCTTGTCAGTTCACAAAAAGTGATCACGTGATGCTAGGACAGGGCAACCATCGTAAATATGAGCCAGTTGCCAAATATCTAAATTTTGATCACGTGACCATGGGGATGCTACAACGGTTGTATGAAAAACGGTCGCTTTTTTCAGTGGTGTTGTAACTTTGAACAGTCATTAAATGAACTCTTGTTAACTCGAAGACTACCTGTACTGATTGCTATAGAAAACAGGACATTAAAACAGCCCTTACCCAGCAGGAAGCATCAACGGGAGTGGGTATAAATAGATAATTAATGAATGGAGCCAGAAAACAGCCCCGTCTATCAGCTTCCCCAACTTCGTTTTACCTGCCTTTCTATGGCTAACACTCCGTCTTATGCCTTTTTGCCATTTTCACCTGTCGGCTGTGGCAGCTAATAATTTTGATATTGGGCACACGGATAGAGTGAAAACCTGAGCGGATAATTTATATTCATTCCCTAAACTATGAGAAAAGCATCAGGCCCTGGCAAAGAGGTGCCACGAATTGACCTAACGTCTGAAGGCGGATGGCGAGGCCAAAGTAGGGTGCAGGAGGACCGGATGCTAAAAGGCAGCACCAGCATGCGCAGGGCCAGGGACGGGACGGGTGCTGCCGGCCAGACGGGAGCAGACTAGACGGATAGAGTTTGCAGGCCGGCCGTTATAGTCGTCGAGAGACGGACAAAGGACGGAGAGAAAACCGTGGACGTGAGCGAGAGCAGCAGCGCCGAGAGCGCACCCGGAAAGGCCAATTCGCGGAGGAACCGACGGCGGGACGTCGCAGGCTCGTCGCGCCAACAACGGCCGGGCTCCCAAACCCTCCCCGAAGTCATCCATATTTATAAACGCCGCGTCCATCGCCCCCCCCTTCACTCCGCCCTCTCCCCTCCTCCTCCTTTTGGCAAACGGAGAGAAGGAGCGAAGCAGACCAGACGGCGGACGCGGGTGCATTTTTTTCGCCACAGCGACAGGCGTCCCCCTCGCCTCCGGGGGATCCTGCGTCGACCGCCCGCGGAGGGGGCGGGGAGTGAAACATCGCCTGCCGTCCTCCCCCCATTTTCTGCTCGGTCTAAACCTGCCGCTATGCCGCCCGGGGGGTGAATGGGGGGCAAGCACTGGACAGCACCTCCACCTCCCTGCCCAGGGCTATGCCAGGGTGGGGGGGCCGGGAGGGCGAGCGACTCGCCCCCCCACCTGTAGGATCTCCATGAGCTGAGCCCCTCCGTTCCTAAATTGTGGCCCCTTCGGTCCGCCCCCCTCGAGCGGCATCACCATGGGATGTAACATGTGTGTGGTAGAGAAACCCGAAGAACAATATCGGGTGATGCTGCAGGTAAGAGAGGGAGGGAGGGAGGGCAGGGATGGGGGCGGCATTGGTTTTTGGGATGCGACTGATGGGACGAGGTGAGCGAAGCACTGAGGGAATTGGGGAGAGGTTAGGGGCAGGGGATGGTACGTTCGCGCAAGATGAAAAGAGGGCAGAACAGGGTCGTCTGGGGAGAAGGAAGGTACTGGGAAGCGTCAAGGGAGTTTCCAGTCGTTCCCACTGGAAGAGCTGTTTGGGTCTTGGGGGGGTGAACAAAGTGGAGGGATGGAAGATGGAGGTGTCTGAGGGAAAGCAAGGTGATCTAGAGGGATTAAAGATGTTTGTTGGGGGGGTGGGGGAGGACATCAAAATAGGAATCCCAGGTTGTCTTTTGGGGTGGAGTGGGGATTTGGAGTACCATTCGGAGAATAGGGGGTGGTGGTAATGCTGCAATGGGGGAGGGACCAGGTACTGAGTGAGGGGAGGTTGCTTAGCAACTAATCTCCCCCTTTTTCCCATAGCGTACAGTGTCTGAAATAATGGGAAGAGGGTTTCTGCAAAAAAAAAAAAAAAAGGCGGGGGGGGGAGAAAAAATTAGGATGAATGGCACTGAGCAGCGAAGGGTGAAGCAATGGTTTGAGAAAGGAGTGACAGGTATTCATTCAGTGATTCATTCATTCATTCATACACTTGCTTCCATCTCTTCCTCCCAGTCATTTCTTTCAGTCCCTCAGTTTCCTGAGTGATTTTCCTGGTCTGGTATCTGTTTCTTTACTCCTCCCTTCCCTCCTCTTTTTGTCTTTTTCTCTCTCCCATCATTCTAGTTTTCAATCTCTCTCCCTCTCTCTCTCTCTCTTCTCCCTCCCTCCCCCCCTCTCTTGCTTTCCTTTGTATGTGCCATTTATCCAGGTCTTTTTCCATCACACTCTCTCATCCCAGGTC
The DNA here is from genome assembly GCF_016545835.1 of Crotalus tigris. Lineage (NCBI taxonomy): Eukaryota > Metazoa > Chordata > Lepidosauria > Squamata > Viperidae > Crotalus > Crotalus tigris. The sequence goes on along the minus strand of NW_024100553.1, from coordinate 4,002,758 downwards.
ATAGGTACAAAATCAAACAGTCTCCTAGTCTGCATCACACAAATGGAAGCTATGTTGTAATTGATAAAGCAGAGGTGTTTTTAAAAAATAACCAAATGTTATACATTTCAAAGGCTGAATTTTCCAATATTTTCTCACAAGGCTGCATGGTTAATTTATACCTGCCTATGTGCGAAACTGAAATATATAGCATTATATATTTCTGTCGGTGAAGTAATTACACAGCTGGGTTTTTTTGCAATTGTCAGTATATATGTTACAGGGCTTGTGTTTGTATTTGTGTAAATAATCTTGCTTACCCCATAAGGGACCATCTATTCTTTTGTCTTACTGTCTTACTGTCATTTAAATACTGTCATTATTTAAATGCTGTTAATTTAGAGATTTACAGCATGAAAGTAGCGAATAAGCTCATTTATACAACTGAGAAGCAAATCCAAATATATTTGCATAATATTGGTCTCTGTATAGCCTTTGGATAGATAAGTGTTCATAAGATCATCTTTCATCAGCCTTCCTCAACTCAGCATAGGTTGAATGTCAGCCCCCATAATTCCCAATCAGCAAAACATTGGGCAAGCCCCATCTGGGGAGGTAGGGTGTCCTTTTGAAATTTCATTCCAGTTGCTAATCATGGGAATCAGATTTTCATACAACAGAATGGATTTGACTGATGTCCTCAGTATGATAAATTATCTTTTTTTTCTACAAAGGAAGGCCAAAAGAATCTGTGCATTAGATTAGAACAGCTTGATCGGCTAATGATTAGACTCAGATCTGCACCTCGTTCCTCTCTTCATCTCTTTGTAATAAAATTGCCCCTCACTGTGGGAAATAAATGGGATGAAAAGAGAATCTCTAGCTCATAGCATTCTATGGGCTGAGCCACCAAGAGATCTAGGTATACTCTCGGTATTTCCCTTCTGTCCAGAAGCCCTGCTTTATAGCTCAGGATTTCAACAGGTGACAGCAAGAGGAGGAAAGCTAAGCTTCTTCCTCTTATGTTGTGCATGGTCCCACTCCATATCTTGCTGACACAAAATTAAGAAGTTGGAATCCTGGTCCCTCCAGATATCTGAAAGACAACTCCTATAATTTCTGACTGTTGGTCATGGTGGATAGATTTTACGGGAGTTGTACTCACAACACCTGGAGGATACAACATTGCCTAAACCTGAAGATATATTCCAGTTGCTTTTAACCTGATAATTTTTAGGAAGGAAAGGTGGTGTATAAACTGAATGAATAGGTTATTTGAGTTTATTAATAGCTTTAAAAACAGTTTTCCCTAACCTGCTGACATTGTGATGTCTTATAACTCCTAATTTCCAATCATCATGAATGATGAAAGTTGGTCCATCTTGTATGGGGGGGGGCACAAGGTGGGAAGACATTTCATTTAATTCTCAGCATAAGTTCTAGTTTAACATTTTTACTTTCAATAGCATTTGAGTAAAACATTTTAGAATTTACAATGCCATTCTTATTATGAGATTTCACAAAGCCTGGAACAAAAATACTCTCAATGTGTCAAACAATACATTAGGAAAAATATACAGCATATACCGGTAATAAAAAGTCAGCAAATAAATCTTACTTAACTAAAGTTGAAACTTATTTGAATCCAAAGATTACTAGCATTTGCTTGTAACCAGAGTGTAGAAAATCCTGACACAAAAAATACCATATAGTCAAATGTTACTGCAAGGAATGATACATTGCTCTTTGTCTCTTGGATCTGAAATACGTAAGTAGCCAAAGAAAAGAAATAAATTTCATAAGAATTTAATCAGTCTGGAAAACAGTATTACTTTTCAGTTGAGAATTAAAATGGTCTCATCCCAAAAGTCACACCTGGCTGCATTTTTCTGATGCCCATGTCTCCACAAAGTTGCCTTTCTCTCAATTCCAGACCATGAGTAGCACAATTTTAAGTCCTTTCTAGCAGTGTTCAGACAGTGCATTCCCTCTTATGCCAAGACCATCCAATAACAGTGCAAAATGTGTAAAATCTCTTACATTTTGCTATCCATTGTTGGAGGTGAGGTCAGGTGACTAAGTAGTGCTTAGTGGCCATTTCAGGCTGATGAAGGCATCACCTCCACACACATACAGATCTTCTGGTCTGGTCCCACATCAGTCTTATCTACCACTAAAGGACTGAACACACAAGCACAGAAGAATGTAGAAGATACAACTTGGGTTGCCTTTCAGAGAAAGGAAAAGAAGAAAGGAGAACAACTAAGTAAAAGTGCTCCATGTAATGGAGTTCCCTTTGTAATTTTACCTTGGGCTGTAAGAAAACAGAGAGTAGAAGAAAAGGCACAGGGTGGAGCCTAGAGATGATGGACAGAATTCCACAATTAAACCTGCCTCCATTCCTGCTGCAGGCTGTGATTGGCAGATGCTTTTCCAGCTGGCTGGCAACTTGCAAAAAAGAGAATAACTAAACTAGAGGAATCAGTCAATCATTTTATCAGGTACTACACATGAAAAATCAAGGCAATATCATCAGTATCACAATTGTAATAGAGGCAGGATAGAGATCAGCAACAGTCAGCAAATTTTCCATCCATTGGGTGGAGAGCTCCGGAAAAAGATCCCCAGGTCTCATATGATAATATTAATATATAAAGTTTTAATGAGTACATTCCACCTATAATAGGGTACAATTTTTCCCAGATATTTTATTAATCATATCTGCATTCCAGAGATCACCATTATTAAAATACGTACAAAATGTCGCTGAAATATGTGAACTCTTACAATTTATCTACCGTTAATCCTCAAGTTACAAGGAGCTCAATTACGGTTGTAAGTCATGACAGTCATAAAGCGGGCCACCATATAACTTGACCAATTTTACAATTTTTTTGCAGTGGTTGTTAAGTGAATCCATTGTTCACTATAGGGCAGATTTTGCCGTAAGCTAGAAATAAACACCAGTTTCCAGGGAAAAACATCATACATTCCAGAGCTCTGGGGCTCTACAAATGTGTTTAAATAAGGAGAGCGGACATCAGATTTTCCTAAGTAGCTTGAGAGGGGTTTAGTCATAACTTTGAATGGTCACTAACTAACCCGTCATAAATCGAGAACTACCTGTATAGTATAATTTCAAATAGTATTTTCCAGCTTTTCCTTTCTTTATTTTTTTCAATCTGTGTGGCTAGTATCTCATCTAGAATTTTACCATCAGCCTAGCAGCCACTAAGTATAATAATCCCCAAATTCCAATCCAATCCAAGGCTATGTATTCTGTATTCAGGTCTTGCAGGTTCATCTCCCAAACTCTCTGTGCATGATGAATTCTAACAACAGGCTATGAACCTTTTATTCTGAACTTTAGGGAAAGCTATTTACAGGAAATTATTTCTGTAAACTCCTAAATTCTTTGGTTCTCAGAGTATAACAGTGACATGAATGTTGTTGTTTGGATGGGGCATGTAAAATTTCTCCTTCTGTTGAGTGACTCCCACAGGTTTTATTGTTTGATCAGTTATTGATTGATTAATGTATTGGTTGATTATGTGCTGTCAAGTTAGCTTGACTCTCAGCAACCACATAGGTAGATTTTCTCCATGATGACCTATCCTGGTCCTTCAGCTCTTTCAATGATACCCCATTGTCATGGCAACCGAGTTCATCCATTTTTCTACTGGTTGTCCTCTTCTTCTTTGTCTTCTTCTCTTACCTTCCACTTTCCTCAGCATTACAGCCTCATCCAAAGAGATAGTCTTTGCATAGTATATCTGAAGTAGAATAAATTAAGCCTGACATTAATTGCACAGAATAGCCTGGATAGAGTTTTCATATCACTTTGTATCTATTAGTAAATTGACACATGTTCAACTACAAGTTATTAAGCTATGAAATGTCAGTGAATATAGACATCTGTATATACTGGTCTTGATATTCACCTAAGTTCAAGGCAATAATGAAACAAAATTCCATGTTCTCTAAGCAGACCCATTCAAGAAACAGTTTTCTCAGTAGATCCTGCATCCGTGGCTTTGATGGTTAATGAATGTGTATCAAAATTTGTTGCTAGTTTATGACAACTAAGTAGTAGGGCCTGTCACACAATTTTTAACCATAGCCTCTTCTCACCGGTTTAGCTTTACAAGCTGTTTAATGGACCAATTGCCACCACAAAACACGACTAGACAGATGAAAAGAGAAGCTATTGAGATTACCAGCTCTGGCCTACAATACCTCAGGGAACCACTAGATGGCAACAAAGAATATCTTGCTGTTATTCCAGAGCAATTCTTTTTTTTTTTTTAATTGAAAATTTTTAAGTTTTACAAAACAATTCCCTTCCCCGAACCCTCCCAACCCTCCCCCGACCTTCCCAGAGCTGAATACAGGCTTAATTAAAAATTTTTAAAAGAATCTTAAGACACATATAAACCATAAGCAAATCTAAATACATTAATTAAACAAATTATAAAATAGTTAACAACAATATATATATATAAAGAAAAAATACAAGAAGGAAGGAAAAAAGAAACAGAAAAAGAAGAAATCAAATGAGAAAAAAAAAATAAAAAGAAAATTTTAAAAAAATGTCTATAAAATATCTTAAATTTTAAATATAAATTATTCAAAAACTAAGTAATATTTTTTATATCCAACTTATATTGTATGAAATCTATCCATTTTTTCCATACCAAAAAATACTTCTCTTGCGATTGATCTTTCAAGAAAGCCGAAATCTTTGCGATTTCCGCCAAATAAGAAACTTCCAGAGCAATTCTTAAGAGCAATGTGGTGGCCTAAAGGTGGAGGCTGTGAATTCGATCCTAGGTAGTGGCAGATATTTCTATCTCTGGACGCAAAGAGAAAATATCTGCTGTGAGCTCTGCATAGGCATCAGGAAGGGCTTGCAGCCAGTAAATGCTCAGCTCCTTTCACCTGCCCTGACTCTACCCTGATGCAAGGGATTACATGATCATTAAAAGGAAAAAAAAATCCAGAGTAATTCTTAAAATGTAGTCCTAGGATCTCTAGGGGTGCCCCCATGACCCTCTCAGGAGTCTGAAAAATCAAAATTACCAGCCTTTATTAGAAAAAATAATACAATATTAAAAATTCTTAAATCATGGGAAGCAGTAGCAGCAAATGTGTTAATTTTAATTTTTAATATAGTAAATATCAATAAATATAACCCATACAAACAAAGGCTTTCCATAATTAGTGGAAAGGAGCCCTAAGAGAAAAAAAAAGTTTAAGATATACTGGTCTGGAGTTTTACAACCCAGGTTTTACAGCCTGTGGAGCAATATTATGCCTAGATGTAGCAAAATGCTAATGAAATAATCTAAAGGATAGCTCTGAATATGAGATACTGTGATATGCAGGATGCTATCTACAGGTTTGTGAATTGACTAAGGCCTGGTGACCTAGCTGCAGGTTGGTAGAAAATGCTGGACTGGGATTAAGATGGTCTTTTGCAAAGTAAGATTGGCATCAGTGGTTTTCTTCTCAAGGGAAGAAAATACTTGGGTAAAGGTAGTCCTCAGTTAATGATTGTCCTGTTTAATGACCATTTGAACTTACGATGGTGCTGAAAAAACAGGTTTATGATCAGTCCTCAAACTTACAGTGGTTGCAGCATCCCATAGTCACAAGATCGCCAAGTGCAAGCTTCTGCCGAAGTCATTGGGGACGCTGGCAGTAAGTTGCAGGTCGTGGTCATATGATGTTGCCCTTAATGACTGCAGGTGAATTGTTTAATGACTGTGGTAGAAGTGATATTTTAAGTCTGATGTGATCATGTGATGAACTGCATTGCTTAATGATAGAATTTCAGGTCCCAGTTGCAGTTATTAACTAAGGACTACCTGTAGTTGTGGCTTAGATTGACTTGACTGGAGCGCAGTCAAGTACTATGATTAGAGCATAGTACTTAACGTATGACAGCCAAAGTCCATCAAAGCATTGTGTGGTTGGTTTTATTTGGGTTTAGTGTGATTTGCCAACACATTTGTAAAAACACACATCAGTCAGGCCGCACTAAATCTGGTTAGGCACTATATAGACAAAAAGAGCCATACTATCAGTATTAAGGATTATATGCATAATCTACACCAAACCCCCCCCCCAAAATGGAGAAAATATAACTCCTTTCTTTCTCTTATGTTCAGTGTGTATCCACACATGAATACATACAATTCTTAACAGGATAGGATTATAGCTGTTTCTTGTAGTAGAGACAGATAGCTATGTACACACACACACACACACACACACAAAACCCCCACTGGTTAAGCTCTGTTATACACTAAGACACATAGAACGTACAACATAGAGTGGCATTTATCAATGCAGTGACAAACAATATAAACACCTTGTAGACACATATTACAAAAAACATTACATTCACAAATGCCATATGTATCTAGAAAAAAAATATCTCCAATTCCTGTGGTGTCCATCCTTTCACAATGCTTCTTATGCATACATAGTTTCTTCTCCCAGTTGAAATGATTATAGTAGACACGCAGAAAAATCTCTCTAGAGCGCACGCTTGCTTAAGGCCTTCTCTGCTCTAGTGAGATTGAACCTTGCATTCTAATGTTGGATTCCAGCTAAAGATTTTTATAAAATTGGGGAGGGGGGGGGATAGCCATGGCTCAGTAGAAAGATGGAGAAGGGAAAAAGAGTAGAGATCAAGAAGATGATGAAGGATCACCTGAAGAGCAATTTGGAGAAAAGGAAGAAGAAGAAAAACTAAACACACAAAGGAAAACTATGGGGAACCATCAGCTGAAAGGCTGAAGCTGGATAACACGCTCAAGAATGTGATTGGCATTTATTAATAAATTCCTACAGGGCCTTCCTTAGGCAAAGAATGTCCTCCTCATTCCCACCCACAGCCCCTCCCCAATCCACTTGTCTTCCTCACAGTTTTTTTTTCCCTAATGCAACCTCTTTTCTCTACCCGGTAGCTTCTTTGATGGTCTATCACTAGCCTCGAACTCCCCTCTCCCCACAGTCTTCTGTATTATTTTTTATTTAAGATCTTAACTCTCCCACCGCACCTCTGGGGAATGTTCCCCTGGTGGTCCACAAGGCAAGCAAGCAAATTATCTATTTTCCTAGATTCTCCTTCTGCTCACCTTGAACTTCCCACAGCCCCAAATGGAAGAAGAAAAAGAAAGGAGGATAATTCACATTCCCCACCCACCCACCATTTCTAGAGTTTGAAGCTAGCGAATAGGAAGGAGATGTGCTTTGCTTTTGATCCCCTTTACCCATATTTTCCTTTTTCTCCCCAGCTGCAGATGCCTGTATCAATCACTTCAGTTGCCATGGTAACTGCAGCTGCAGTGATGGAGAGAGATGCACCCATGCAGGCACGCGCAAGCACACACACACACACATACACACACATACAGTCTGTTCAGCAAAAGGTAATGTGATGCGTGAAATCCTTCAGCATACATATGGGGATGCACTGCACAACGACAAGCTCACAGGTGCGTGACGCATCATGAAGTGGTGGCTGGGCAAGTTCCCACAGTTACTGCATCATCTCTTGCATTTTGTTTGAGAGTGAGAGAACACACACAAATGTGGAAAATGGTTGTGCCGGGAGTGTGCCTTCTGGGAACCCAAATAGGCAGACTCCACCACATGGTTTGGAAAATGAGGGACTATAGGCATTATTTATCAGTTTGAGCTTTATGAGGAGAAATACATTGCACTTGGAACTTCAAGAATATGAGAATTCTTGAGAATTGCCTAAGTGAAGAGGTTTTGCATTAAGGTTTTATCTACTTTCAAGAATCAGTAACTGAATTGGGAGAAACTCCAAGGACAGAATTCATGACAAAAATTCTCCAGTGACAACACAACAGTTTTTTGTGTACAGAGACACCGGAGCTTGGGGAAGGGGCATGGGGTGTAATAGCAAGCCAAGATTACGTCTAATATAGCTCTTCTCTTGTTTCTTTGATTTTTAATCTAATGGCTCCTTTATTGTGTCCTCTTTTTAACTTACCAAGACAAAAAGGTTTTGAACACGCTTATAGAGCTGAACAAAACTGAAAGTGATCTGATCACTAGGAATCCTTGCAAGATAGGTCTCTTTTGTTATCTTCCTTTCATCTCAAGACAGGGAGATCAGGCATAAAAGCTCATTTCAAATAGCCCTTTCAACTTATCTGGCCTTTATAGTCCAAACATTATTATTTTCACAATCTGCAGCCAATTCTCAGACTTCAATCCCAGATAATATATCCAGTGTAAAAAATAATGGGACTTGGGATCCATCTACACCGGTAGGGTCATCTTGGAGAGCATTGCCAAATAATGCAGTCTGTGTTGGGCTAAATGGACCATGAACTCCACTAGTTGTTTAAGGTGCCTATTCTTACAAAATAGGATTATTTTGGTTCAGTTCACTGCAACTCCTTTTCTTTTTAAGCTCAAACCAATTATAATGGAGCAGCAGTGTGTTTTGTACTTCTAGGAGACCCATCACCTGAAACACCCCATGGTTGGGTTTGTGAAATATGTCAGTCTAATGATGTATAATATTTGTGAACTGAAGTCCAAATGTGACCTTTAAATAACATGATGGTGTCAGTCAACTTTCAAAACGCAAGGCAGGAAGCCATGTCAAAAATTAAGTATAATTTTTATTTCATTTATAGTCTGATAAAAATTAGGTCTGATCAATATGTGCACTGTGTAATTTCTCCCCTTCTGAGATCATAACAATTGCAGTAGGGTAGCAATTTCTGGAGACTTCTGAGTACTACACCAAGATTTTCGGGAGCCATCTGGGCCCTAAGGTATGCCCCTCTGAGGAAGCTACAGAATATATTGCTTTGTTCAGTTGGGGCACTGTAGTCCGTGAACCACAATTTCTGGATAAGCAGAATATATGAACTATTCACTGTAGCTTTTTCAACAAACTGATTAAAATCAACCGTGGCTTCACAATGAATGAACCAAGCTACTATCACAAGCAGGCTCACCTAATAAATCAGTATAACTGTCAGCCACAGATGAACACAGTCTGCCTGATTAGGGAGATGCATTTGATTTGGATTTTTCTCAAGAGGTCTGTCTAAACAGAAGTTCTGTTTGTGATAGATTTGTATAGCTGTTATTTGGGAAGAAAAATTGGACAGTTTTCCCTTACTTGGTTTGTGTGTTTATATTTGGCAACAATAAGGACTTGTACTAGATTGGGTTTTTAGCCATTTTAGAGGATGATGAAGATAATGGTGGCAGTGTATCTCAGCAATCCTAATGGATACTAACAAACCCCAGTGCAAATAGGATTGTGCTTTGGTCTTACAGGGATGGGAAAGGTATGTTAGATGATCATATGTTGAATGATCTTTTAGGGATGGTTCTCTGATTATTCAAAAAGTGATGAGCCCCAAATATCTGTTGCTAAGCGATACAGCTGTTAAGTGAATTTTGCCCCTTTTACAATCTTTCTTGCCACAGTTGTTAAGTGAATCACTGCAGTTATTAAGTTAATGACATGATTGTTAAATGCATCCCTATTGACTTTGTTTGTCGGAAGTTGCAAGAGGTGGTCACATGACCCAGGGACATTTCAACCATCATAAATATGAACCAGTTACTAAACCTCTGAATTTTGATCACGTGACATGGGGATGCCACAATGGGCATAAGTGTGGGGAAACGGTCAAAGGTCACTTTTTTCAGTGCCATTGTAACTTCAAACGGTCACTAACCAAATGATTGTAGGTTGAGGAATATCTGTATTGGGTGCATTCCCAATCTTTCTACAAAATAGGTTTTGGACAATTAGCCCAAAGTCTCATTCTCCCAGTAACAACCACTTGAGATGTGGTTTCATTTGGCACTAGAGGAGCAACATTAAAGACCTGTGAATGACCCCAGCTAGTAAGATGTTCAGATAACGTAAACTGATGTGTCTTCCTTTTCAGGAGAACAGGCTCTGAGGTCCATTCTTGAACAAGAGAGGGATCCTTTCTATAAGAACTGTCGGTAGCACTAAGCATGAGTAACTGTTCTGACACTGCCTGTGTTTTTAGTAGCTGTATACATAATACAAATTGAACAGAGCCATTTTAAAAAGGGAATTAGAGCAGTGTTTCTCAACCTTAGCAACTTTAACTCCCAGAAATCCCCAGCCAGCATGCCAGAAACATAGGATAGAGTTGAGACAGTTGGAAGGCAAAAAACAAAAAATGTGCTTTTTAAATGGTTATGTATACGGTTACTTATAGAATTTCCAATACGTGGTTTGCATCATGAGATACAGTGATAGAATTAATAGACTGTGAAGATAGCTGTTTCTCTAAAAAAAAAAAACCTTTTAAATTAAAGAGTATTGGGCTTAATGAGCTTCCATTCCCAGCCTCAGGTTTATTACCCGTGAGAGTTAAGCCTATTTTACAGATAGTTCTGAGGATAAAATTGGATATATCCTTATATATGTTTTACTGAGTTTCTTGATTTATGAATTGCCCATAATATTTAGGGACTGTCTGTATTATAGAAGCTAAGTACTGAATAAATAGATTGTCCTAATAATGGAGTCTGAACATATGCTTGTCTTTGTGCTTTTAGCATTTGAAACAAGACCCTAAATGACAACTTAGCTCCACAAGGCCATCTAGAAACAGCGAGGAACCAGCCCCTGCTGTGTCGGCCCCGCCTCCTGGGTGCATGCTGGGGAGGTGTCACCCTTTATGAGGAATGAAGAAATGGACCATGCCTTGGCACTTGCCCCAGTCCCACCCCCTTCTTCCAGAGACCCTCAGATCTGTCCCACTCCTGCCCAGGCCCCCATAGGGACCCTTGACGTGAACGATGTAGAGCTGGCCATGCTCACTCAGTAGGCCACACCCACTCCATCCACGCCCACCCAGTAGGCTGCACCCACCCTGGCCACACCCACCCAGCCCCCCCCGAGGGCAACTACAGTGCTGATGTGGCCCTCAATGAAATTGAGTTTGACATCCCTGCTCTATAGGGACCTGAACAGTGCAGTGTATGACTATCAGTTTGGCGGTGGTGAGAATGATAATCCAGGATCTTTGGAGAGTATGACATTGGCAAATGTTAAAGTGGACTGAATGTAACATTTTCTGAATGCAATTGCTGAAATTCCATAATCACCTGCTGCAAACAAATATAACTGGGATGATATAGATGTATTTAAAGGGGCTGGTATGTCTGAAAGAAAGCAGCCAGGAGTAAACCAGAGATGATGTTCTCATGATATCATATTTAGAAATTACATACACAAATATATTCAAGATACATAATACCCACATCATGTCAAGCTATTAACAATTTTTTGCTCTCCATGGACATGAAAATACAATGATAATATCTTAAATAATTTAATGATCAGGTACTCTTTTGTGACATTTAGAACCTGCTGTTAACCCAGCAGTCTTTCTTTGTCCATTATTACAACGGGCTCTTGCAGCAGAGACTGGAGGAAAAGGTGAACTGCAATCCCCTTTTGGCAAGTAAAATGGAGGCCAGTCTGCTATTTCCTTTATATGGAAGAAAATGTTTCAGTAAAAAAAGGGAGAAAACGATTTTGGGGAAGTTGCAGAACCAGTACTGTATGAGTAATATCTCAAGATATTTGAGGATGATGTCACAGTGGACACATGACGAAAGTGCAAGGATTTAGCATGTTCTGACAGCCTCTTTTTCTCTTCTTCCCCCTTTAGGTGAATGGTCGGGAACTGTCCCGTCTCTCGCAGGAGCAGACGCTTGAGGCTCTCCGGTGCTCTAAGGAACCTCTGGTCATCCAGGTGTTACGGCGCAGTCCTCGTAGCCGGGGTGGAGGTGGTGAGGGAGCCACCTCTCAAGGAGATGTCACAACCCTGGTCGATAGTGGAACCCAGACAGACATCACCTTTGAACACTTAATGGATTTAGGCAGGATCCGGCCACCAAGCCCTCCAGCCATGAGGATGGAGCCCTATGGGCTGCCTGATCTGTAAGCATTTTCCTGAGGAAGACACGCTGTCCTCTTGTCTTCTTTATTTACCACTGATTGTACTTATATCTTGTACACTTCTGGTACAAGCCAGCCCAGGATAGCTAATAATATCAATCTAGGAGATAAAATCCTAACATGCGTTAAATACTGTAATGATAAGTGGAAGATGGGCTGGTAGGACTTGCACAGGAGAAGCGAAGGGGAATCCTTCCTGTTTCCTGGGAAGAGAGCCGGGGAAAATTCTAAGTAGGAAAGAGGAAAACTTACCTTCATATCCTTTGTTGTTCTTCAAAGCCCCTCAATTGCACATGAATATTATGACCCTGTGGAATTCATGGAAGGAGCTGCTCCAGAGGCTGAGCGAGCAGAAGACCTAGAATACGAGGTGAGAATGTGAAACTGGAACCCCATTTCAGGTTTCTGGCTAGAGCAGGATTTTGGATTACCGTGATGTGTTTTCACATCAGAATACATTCAGGTGTTTAAATCAAAGCTAATGCCTAAAAACAATCAGCTCAATTGATGCTTTACTCAATAGGTCCCCAAATCCAGAAGAGGCATTGGTGCAAAAAAGTTTACAGCCATGTTTTCTAAAAAGGGTGCAGGTTGTACACTGAAATATTTGAACATCCTCTACCAATGTCAAATATAGGGTGGTGCCTTCTTGTCATTCTGAGAGAACTTTGAAGCAAGGGTGAAAGGCTACTCATTTTGAACAAGGGGAGCAGCTTTCTCCTTCCAGTTGTGAACTCAACAGAGGATTGCTTTTAGAATTAGAGCCAAAAGGATCATAAAGGAGGAAACATGCTCAGAGGAAAGCCATGGTCTGAACAGGCAGCTTGCTATTCTTCTAGAATAATCTAATTTGAACTGAGATGCTCAGAATCCATTTACTGTCCTGGAATCATGAGAAAGAAAATGGAGTGCAGCGGCAGAAGGTAGTAGGACACCCTGCTAAGACCAAATGGTGAGCTGGAATTTTAAATATGGCTCCTCTTTTTGGAGGGAGATGTACTGAAACAATTTGTGGCAAATCCTCCTTATGGGTAGTCCTCACATAACAACCGATTGCTTAGCAACCATTCAGATTCATGATGGACTTCCCCAGAGCTAGTTAAGGCCTGTTTTTGAAGTTCCAGTGGCTACACACACACAATGTTCATGTGACCACATGTTGCGCCCTTGGCAACTGGCTCATATTCATGGCCATTTGCAATGTTCTGGAGTCATGTGACTGCGATTTTTGGCAGGTTTTGCTGATTTTGGTGTTAATTTCTAATTCCGGCAAAAAACACCCATTGGTGAAAATGAGTTCACTTAATGATTACTGTGTTCTTTTAGCAACCCCTATGTTTGATTAAAAATGAGAAATACGACAGAAATTTAATCTCTTAATCTAATTTCCGCATGTAACACTGGTACTTAGTTATTGCCTCAGAAGTGACACAAAGGTGGGGGGTTCGTTATTCACACATTCATTCGTAAATGCTCAGCTGAGATCACAACCATCAAGTGCTAAGTATGCTTGTGTGACCTAATTTAGGCATATCTAAGTCACTGGAAGGGAGTGGCTGGAAAGTCCACATTTTTTAAAATTATTTTGAATTCAAAGATATATAATAAGAGAAGAGCTAGAAAAAGAGACACCCTTGCATTTTGGATTTTTTTTTTTAAAAAAAAGCAAAATACAGGTACTTTTGTAACCATTCATTTAGTGACCGTCCAAAGTTACAATGGCACTGAAAAAATGACTTACAGCCTTCCCTCACACTCATGACCCTTGCAGTTTCCCCATGGTCACTTGATCAAAATTTGAATGCTTGGCAACCAACATTTATTTAGGACAGGGGTCCTCAAACTTGGCCACTTTAAGACTTGTGGACTTCAACTCCCAGCCATTCTGGGAGTTGAAGTCCACAGGTCTTAAAGTGGCCAAGTTTGAGGACCCCTGATTTAGGATGATTGCAGCGTCCCAGGGGCATGGGATCACCATCACCTTCCCAGCCAGTTTCCAATGAGCAAAATCAATGGCGGAAGCGGGATTCAACTTAATGACGACATGATTCACTTCACAACTGTAACGATTTGCTAACAACCATGGCCAAAAATGTCGTAAAATCGGGCATGACTCACTTAACAACCGCTTTGTTTAGGAATGAAAATTCTGGTCCCCTTTGTAATCATAAGTCAAAGGCTACCTAGTAGATGCAAGAAGTCTTTTAGTTGTTTGGATGCTCCTTCTTTGCAGTATGTTTATTGCAGAGATGCCAGATAAGCATATCACCAACCTCTGGCAGCAAAACTGGAGAATTCTCTGGGAGTTTAGAGGGCTGCAGGCAGCTTACAAGTTATGAATCGCCCACTTACCGTATTTCTGTCTTATGGTTGGGTGAGATTTTAAAGAGAAATAACGCCTGTAAAAGACCTAACTTTGATTTTTTGAGTATATATGGAGGAAAGACAGCCAAACAGGGCCAATTCAATGAGATCTGGACCTTCTAGTCAGCTGACTGCATGAAGTATTGAGAATCGGACTAAGTTCTTACAAGAAGAATCTTCTGTCCCAGAGCGTCTAAGAGAGGCAGATAGATTGCTTCACCAGATGATCTTTGTGTGTTGTTTCTCTCTGTCTTACAGGAGGTGGAGCTGTACAAATCCAGTCACCGGGATAAGTTGGGCCTGATGGTTTGTTATCGAACTGACGACGAGGACGATGTAGGCATCTACGTTGGAGAGGTGGGGTCAGGGGCAGTGTTTAAAGAGGTGTAGTAGGTTAGGTTAAATGGGGCAATGAGAGATCTACATGTGGGGATTCAATGTATATGAATTGGGAGAGAACTGACAAGAGTTCCTGATTTTGTACTCTTGCTTCAACAGATAGAAGTATTCATTTTGTGTAGGAATATGTTCCGTGTGTGTTTGTGTATGAAGGTGGTTACTACTGGAGACAGCAGAAGCTCAGACTTGAAATTGAAGTTAGGAGGAAATCTTCTAGACCAGTGGTTCTCAACCTTTTTAATGCCGTGACCCCGAACCAGTCGTAAGTCGAGGACTACCCAACCGGTCATAAGTCGAGGACTACCCAACTGGTCGTAAGTTGAGGACTTTCCCTGCCCGGGAGCACCGCGCATGCATGGTGCCGCCCCCTGTGCCGGCCGAGGCGTAGCTGGCAAGCAGCAGACATGGTGCAGGCCAACTACCGGCTGGGCCACCAACTGGCCCAGCCCAAGGGAGATAAGGCACCTGCCAGGCCCTACGCATGCCAGCAACCCTCCCTGCGCCCGCCGGCCTCCCATCTCCCACCTCTGGCCCTCTTTTACTTACATTTTTAGTAGTTGCTCAGCAGGGAGGGGTGGAAACTTCCAGACAGCTCGCCTTCGCTGCAGACAACTTGCAGCATCGTTTGCAGAATGGGACTTTTGGTGGGCTCAGCAGGGCAGAGACAGCCTGGACAATTCCTATTGGCTTTTGAAAGCCAATAGAATTAGACTCTACTCAAAAGAGTCTATTCTATTGGCTTTCAAAAGCCAATAGAATAAAAGGGAGTAGCACAGCTAAGGAAAAGGGGGAAAAAATGGCGGACTGCGTTGTTTGGCGACCCCCGTGAAATGGTCGTTCGACCCCAAATGGGGTCCCGACCCACAGGTTGAGAACTGCTGTTCTAGACTATTTTCATTGAGGAAAGAGGATTGTGAAAATTCTGTAGAGGCTTCCTTCTTAAGCAATTTCATGACTATTTAGAACTACTAAACCCTAAAGAGCTACAAAACTCCAGGTGATCACTAGATGGCAAAAAAGAGATGCAGATCATTGTAACCCTTTGCTGTCATCTAATGGTCATTCTGAATAATGCAACCCAGATTAATTAGTTCAGCTATGGCGGTGATTTTCTTTGGGATTATGGCTTGCTTTTTCTATTCTTTATGGGACCATCATGGATAGTCCCGTGCAGTTGTTATTTGCAATCTTTTTTTAAAAAAAAAAATCACAATATTATGGTTTTAAATGTTATCTCTAGTTTTACCACAAATCAAGATCCAGGAACATTTTTATTAAAATGCAACAGCTATTCAATTTGTAGCATTCCATGCCAGCAGTCTCAGTGTAAAAGGACCATAAATCAATAAAAAAATCAATACTCTCTGAAGTACCACAGTAGCATTTCTAGTGCACTGTGGATTTTTTTTGTTTCCTCCATCAGTTGCAGCTGATATAAACATATCTTTAAGGTAGAGATTGGATTTGCAAGACATTTATCTTCAAGTCACTTATTTATTAACACTGTCCTACCACATCCATGATGAGCATATTTTGATCCTCACAGCTTGGAGGGATAGTTTAGGGCTGGCTGAGGAATTATGGGAGTTGAAATCCACAAGTCATAAAAGGGCCAAGTTTGAAGAGCCCTGGTTTAGGGCAAGAGGTGCTGACCATCCCAAGGTAGGCTTCCTGGCCAAATAAGCATTGAGCCCAGATACCATTGGCCCAATCTGCAATGGTAGTAAATAGCTTCTGCTCTGAGGGCACCAACGTCATCCGAGTAAAATGCCGGAGATTCGGAGGCTTGCTTATAAGGCCAGCTGTTTTTGCGCTCTGCTCATTGAGCGAGTCACCTATCCCCCCGCTCCAATTGGCCGCATTGTTTCTAGTAGTCTCGCATCTGTCCGTGTGCTCCTAGGCTTGGGAATCATCGCCTCTCTCATTGTCACCCTCTTTGCCTGCCTCATTCGTGTCCGAATACCCGTTGCTGTGGGCTGGTCCTCTAACGCCTCTTGTCCTATGGCCACCTCCCCATGTTGCTGTATACGTGCCCGAGCTCCCATCTTCAGTTCTTGTGCAGGATGCACTTGGGATTTCTCCCCTTCAATGGTTGTAGTTTCTTGTTGCCACATGGGCCAGCAATTCTGATCCCGCACTGACGGTGCTCGTTGCACTCATTGTGAGTTGTTACGTTGTTCTTCCCACCTTCTTAGTGTCTGATAGGCAGGCAATAAATCTATATGGCGATTGATCGAGTGCCCGTCAGACAGCCAAGCCTCCTTAAGCAGTCGGCCACCCTTGGTGGCATCCTGAGCAATGGTCTCCGCCCCTGCAAGTTCAAATGTATGATTGTAGCTGGCCATGTGTGCCCATATCTGTGAACGCTGTTCCTGCCATCTAACGGCCAGCTTGTGTTCATGGATCCTGGTTCTGAGCTGCTTGGTCGTCTCTCCAACATAGTTACAGTGACAGTCTTTGCATCTCATTCTGTATATCACCGAAGATCTTTCTTCATTGGGGAGCAGCTCTTTGGGATGCATTATCTTGGTATGTAAGGTTTGATCTGGTCTATGGGCAATACTGACATTATATGGAGCTAGTATCCGCGCCGTTGCCTCGGACACGCCATTAATATATGGCAGTGTTGCCCATGCCATGAGCATGTCTGTATGCTGGCTCTTACGGTCTGCTGTATCGTCTAACAAAGTCCAACGGGTAGCCATTTTGCCTGCAGATGTCACCTTTATTTAACAAAATCAACCTATTATCCTTCTTAACAAATTTAAACAATCCTCCTTTCCATGGAGGTATTATTTATTTAATTAGTTCAAAAGTATTTTAACAAATAATATTCCAAATTCAGCTATTCCCTTAATCCATTTTAAACTTTCTTAGTTAGCACTCATGGCAAACATTTTGTTATTATTTTAAATTCCATATAATTATTTGTTTACTTTTTACTTTACTCTTTGGGTTGGAAGTACATTCACCAGGTAGTTTATGTATTCTGCTGGTTTCAAGATCTCTATAACATTTCATTCCCCCCCCCCACTCTAATGGGCTCTAGAAAGTAGAGTTGATGAAGTCAGTGTCCTTTAGCAGGCTCCACTTGGGACTCTGAGCTTGATCTGGAGCACAAGTGGGCATTCTCACAGCTTTTTTTTTTTTTTTTTTCCCACAAAAACTCCCTAGGTCTGGCCTCACTGTTTAGCTGGCAGTCTCTGCCTCAGATTGTCCCCATAATATGAAGGTGTGTTAATCTGCCATTTCTCCATCTGGAACTATCCAGAGCATGTATCATTGCACATTTAGTGCAGGAAACTCTGTGAACATCTAAACTGTGTGCCTGGTCAGTCTAGTTATTAACTGTGCATGGATAATGTCAAGACCCCGCTCTCTGTGTTTATGATTCCTTTATCTTTTGACCTGTTCTGGAAAGAAAAAGTTACAGATAAAAGACAGATGTACTTTCAGGCACATTATCTTTTGTAAAACAGGGCACTTGGCTATGTTGGGATGTGTACTAGAGGTGGAGGGGGGGAGGTCCTTTGTTCTTTGCTCAGCACTTAAAATGGGGATTACTACCTATAGGCCTCTAGATGGTTTCTAGACATGGTCCATAGTGAAAAGTTACATTTACACTATATTTCAGTAACACATGAATGGCTACTGGCTATCCAGCACAAATTCCAGGTTACTCAGTTCTCGTAGTTACCAACCCCACAGGAAGCAAAAAGCCCTAACAGTTATCTTAATGTCATTTCTCTTCTATTAGGTCAGTCCTAATAGCATTGCAGCCAAGGATGGACGAATTCGAGAAGGTGATCGCATTGTCCAGGTGAACATTAAGGGAAGTAATTAGGAGGGAGGGTGCTGTGGATTTTTAAAAAGGACAGTTTAATATAGCCCCCGCCAACTCATAGTAAACTATAACTCCCATCATAGTCAGTCAGCACAACATTGGCTTGTAAGCTTGAAATGATGCAGATCATAATCCAAGTTAAAAGGAGAAGATCCAGTTTGGGAAAACTGGCTGTACTCTTTTATTGATTTATTCATTTAATTTGATATACCATTAGCCATCAACTTGTTTTTCCATACATTTACTTTTAGATTAATGGAATGGAGGTGCAAAACCGAGAGGAGGCTGTAGCAATTCTTACCCAGGAGGAGCGAACAAACATTTCTCTGCTGCTGGCTAGGCCCGAGACTGAGGTGGGAATTGTTCATGGCTAAAAGAAAATGGGAAGTAGGGGAGCTGGTTTGTAATTCAGCTGGAGAATACGTGTAGTGTATACACAGGGGAGCCAGAACACAGATAGTCCTCCCTTAATATCCTTTCATTCAGCAATTATTTGAAGTAACAATGCTGCTGAATGAAGGGTACTCACAACAGATCCTCATAGTTGTGGCTGTCCCCACAACTATGTGATACAGGGTGGTATACGTGAGTTAAAGAGCTCAACAGAGTATGGTGAGGAAAGAAAACAGTTCTTGCACACCTTCCCATTTGTTTACTTCTATGAAACACTGGGGGAAAGGAGATTTCATTTTTGTTGATTTGAACTGAAAACAAGAGTGGCAGAGTTCCCCAAATCTGTGCTTATTTTATAATGATAAGTGGAAGATGGGTGGGTGGGATCTGCACAGAAGAAGTGAAAGGGAATCCTTCCTATTCCCCTCAATCCTGGACTTGCTTCTGCAATTCACATTTCTCCTGCAATTCACTTTTTCTCCTGTCCCCAATCATTTTAATGAATTTTGATACACCTTTGTCAAATTGCCGGAAACATGTTTGGCACATGAGCTAATGAACAATTCATCTTAGAAATAGTATTTATTTTTAAAATATATTTATAATACAACATATAAATATTATAGCTATCAGACATTCTTACGAAGGGGCTTCCATCAGTAAAACAGCTTGCATATCCTTAATATTGCACGTACATGATTCTAATTTTTTTCAGTGGTATTAAGAATTACATTAAACAGACAAATGTGATATAAGAACCTAAGACAAAAATATATTTATGAAAAGAAACAGGAAAAATATTAAAAAGTGTAGGAAAAAAAATCCCCTGGAAAGTAAAAAACAATAACTTCCTCCTTCATTAATAGCAAATATATTCAACATTAACGACTTATAGCTGTCTCTTAAAATACAGCCAAATACATCTTCATTTCATATCTCACCCTATTTTCTATTTCCTCATCTGTAAATCTTCAGAAATGAACCAGGAAAAATTAACAGAAAAACCTAAAACATTATGTAACTCCCTTTTCCATTTAATTTAACCCCCCTCATCCTTCTCTTTAATAATCAAAATCTAATCCCAACTAACAAAAAATTGCAAAAAATTAAAAATTATTTAACATCAGAAATGGTAACCCCTTATTTAAATATAAAAATAATGTAGATATTGCAAACCAATCTATTACACCCAGGAAAGCATTCCTCCCCCCCAAAAAAACCCCTATCCAATTAAGATAACTATTAAGCATCACCAGAGATGGCAATTCATTTATTTATATTCAAATAAACCAATTTCTTTATATTATTTCTTCTTCCTTCTGCCCATAGATAAAATTGTTTTTTTCTATCTTTATCTTGTATCTTGAAATTCTTGTCACCTTTATCCATTTATAATTTTCATATTATAATACCAGTAGGTCTCATATATTTTAATTTAAAACAGATCACTCTTTTGATATATTATTTATATATTTTTTAAAATTCTTAAATGATCATCCAATTACATTCGTAAATCTAATATTTCCATCTCTTTTTTATTTTTATAATTTTAAGTCCACCTTAAGGTCCAGTTTGATTATCTTCAAAGGAACTTGTTTGCCTTCTGCAATAACTTTTGGTCCCAGTATAGTTTAAAAACTCAAGTACATCTTGAATCTGCAGAACAAACATTTCCTTTAAAGCAGCCATCTTCTGCTCTCTATTAATCAACCTTCAATCTTGTATTCAGTTTGAAATTTAAACAAGACAATTTGTTTCCCACGCCATAAAAGCTTTCTAATTAACTTCAGCCTTTCTTTAAATCAATTTCCTCCAAAGTTTTAGCATTTAAAAACCTTCCAAAACCAACTTGATAGTCACCCCTTTCCTGTGTATTGCAAAAAACAGCAAAAACTAAAGATCTTACAAAGCTGGAAACACATTTTTTTTTCTTTTTAAAAGGATTGAATAGAAATTACCCAGTGACAGGCAAACTTGGAGTTCCAAAGATTTTTCAATCTATATGAAACAATCAAGGGGGAAAAAACACCTCCAAAGTGATTTTAAAAAATAGATTTAATTGAGCCTCGAGTCCGTGAAAGGCTGCATTTATAGAGCATGATGAAAACTGTGACTCCCAGCTGATTCCAAGGGGCTGCAAAAGAGTTGGATTCTGCCATTTACTCACAAAAAACCTGTTGTTGGGAGTATATATGGGTAATCTCCTGATCTCTTTTGATGAGAAACCATTCTAAAACCAGCAACATGCCCATTTATC
The DNA here is from genome assembly GCF_016545835.1 of Crotalus tigris. NCBI lineage: Eukaryota > Metazoa > Chordata > Lepidosauria > Squamata > Viperidae > Crotalus > Crotalus tigris. Next base: position 3,981,503 of record NW_024100553.1, on the reverse strand, counting down.
TGTCATGCCATCCAGTGCACACTTCATTGATTTGGTCATCAGAATCCCATTGGACAGTTCATCAAATGTTTTGCTGAAAGCAAGAAATACCACTTATCCCTGTTTCAATAATCCGCTAAACAAGTTGTCTAACGACAAAGTGAGAAAAAGCTAATTTGGCAAGACAGCTTGTTACATGCAAATTCTTCAAAATGTACGGTATTTATGAAAATGATGACAAACCACGGGGAAATGATTGAATAGTTGGGGAGCTAGCAGATTAATTGCAAATACGAACAAAGGCGAATATACGTGTCCTGGGATAATGTTGCAGGATCCAATCTGGATCGGTCACCGGGACCAGAGTTTCTGTCTTCCGAGCTTTCGGACTGGTGCTGGAGCCCATCTTCAGGGAACCTCTCTGTAGCAGAGTGTGTGCTGTTCTGTGTGTGGTATTTATAGTGCCTGTTGTAAGTAGGTTTTTAGATGTTGATTGGGGTATGTTGATGGCTGGCATTTAAGTCATTAGCTGTCCTTTGCTTGTGCTGCCCAGTCTTCACCTTCTAAGTACTTGATAGGCTGGTGGTAAATCAGCACTCTTTATTGACTGACAAGAGGGGACTGTTTCTTTTATTTAATTATTTATTGCAAATAATTAATTGCACTTAAATGAAATATTTATCCTTTGACCTAGACCAACCTCATTTATATGTCCTGCCCTTTACACGTTTGGAGAACAATCAACAGCACACCACTCAAAGCCCAAGTACGATCTTGCCTACCCACGTTTTGGTTCATGGGGCCTAAATGCAAATAATAAAAGGATTTGAATTTAGATTTCAATTGTACTGATGCTGTTTTTGGAAAGTGCATTTGACAAGAAAACCTTTGGTTTTATTCTTAGTGTGAATTATAGTACTTGCCTGATTTGAAGAGGAAAAAAAACCCCTTTAATAAGTGAATTTCACAATTACTTAAATGAAATGAGCTTAGAGGGCAAATGCATCAGACAAGTTTGGGTAAAATATGTTTCTATATTGGTTGTTCCGCGTTAGTAGCTACTAGAGTACAGGCTAATAGAAAATAATGAAGCTGATGAAGATTGGGCACCTAGAAAGAACCTGGGATGGAAAACAGAAGCTGGAGTTCCAGGCCTTTTTCATTCTGACTCTATTCACTGTTCCAGCTGTCCAAACGCTGGAAGGACAGCGACCGTGAGGATTTCTTAGATGACTTTGGATCTGACCATGAAGCTGGAATAAAACCGCAACGGCTGCTTTCTCCCCCAGGCCAGCAGGTACGTGGTTTAGAAGTGGAAGTTAAGTAGTTGTTCTGCAGAACAGGCTGAAGCTTTTGCTACTAAGTAGTACACTTTGCATGGCTCACACTGGTACTTTCTACTGCAAGACAGGAGAGTTTCTAATGGGGCTGTTCCATGGAAGAACATTTAAAGAATCCCAAGTAGAGAATGAGATTGCTCCCAATAGCTGTCCGAATGCTAAGCCACTCTGCTGATCTTTTAAACCAGTGTTTCCCAAACTTGACAATTTTAAGGCATGTGGACTTCAACTCCCAGAATTCCACAGCCAGCAATGCTGGCTGTGGAATTCTGGGAGTTGAAGTCCACATGCCTTAAAATTGTCAAGTTTGGGAAACATTGGTTTAAACTGACGTTGTCTGGCTTGATTAGCAGCAGTAAATCTAGCCCCCCCCCCTTCCCCCAAAGGTTCTTTCCCAGCACAGCCTGAAACAACAGGGCCTGGCCCTAAACCTTGGTTCTTATGTATGCAAAGAATATCACTAAATTTTAGACTTTCCTGCTACTGATTTGAATTAATCCAATCATTCAGGCAGATTATGTGCATCTGCTTCCATTTGCTTCCAGTTCCCATTTCACTGGTTTACAGTAAGGTTCTGCTCCCTTGCCTCCACAGGGGCAAAGCTAGCTGCATATCTTTTCCATAGGAATTTGGAATCCCCTTTTTCAATTTATGTAAAGGGCCAGGAGCGTCATCAATTCTGCTCACTTCCACTTGTTTGGCCTTTAATTGGTACACCAAAAAGGAGGTTGAGATCATCCGGCAGACTGTTGGACGATTTGTAGTTGGCTGACAAGAAAACCTGACTCCAGGTTGTTTGTGAATATGTACAGCTGCCATGATATTTGTAACTGCCCCCTGTATGCCCACTTGTATACAGTAATATTTAGATTGTAAGGATAGATGTGTATGGGATTTTGTGTATGTAAGGTCACCTCAGTTTATAGATCAAAGAATGCAGTAGGGGAATTGATTATCTCCCAAAGCACAATTTCCCATCTGACTTAACTAAATGCAAAATAGATTGTGGAAGCCTAAAATGGGCCCAGAGCTGCATTAATTTCAGCCAGAGACTTCTCTAATGGACTGTTTTTGTCATTCATCTCTTTTTGCTCTGAGATGAAAGGGACCAGAGAAGCCTTTGTAGTCGAGAGATGAGATGAATACGGAGAAAACAATGGCAATGCTTTTGTAGCTGTCCATATCTTGGTAAAGGAAGTTAAATCTTTCATCCATTTTCCAGTTACATAGGAATGTACAACAGTCTTCGCCAAATTCAAATCTAAGAGTTTAGCTGCAAGGGTCTAAGGCTGGCACACAAGAGTCAGACAGGGCCAAAATCTAGAGCAGCTTTCCCTGAATGGTACTCTCTCCCTCTTTTCCTTAGGAGGAACCACTACAAGAAAAGCCTTCTGGGGATGCAGCCACACCTCTGACTAACAGCCAGGAGCTGGACAGTGGAGTTGGCCGGACTGATGAGAGTACTCGTAACGAGGAGAGCTCTGAACATGACCTGCTAGGAGATGAAGCACCCAGTGCTGCCAACACGCCAGGCAGCCTGCGCAAATTTGGGCCTAGCCTCCAGCCTCGGGACTTCCATTATAGCATGGACTCCCTCCTGGCAGGGGAGCTTCCTAGTGCTGTGGGCACAGACCTGATGCCAGGACTTACCGATGAAGAATACGAACGTTACCGGGAGCTGCTGGAGCTCAAGTGTCATCTGGAGAATGGCAATGAACCAGGGCTAGTGAGCGCTGCCCTGGATGTCAACCGCAACGAGGTGGCTCTGCTAGAGGAAGAGCTTCGCCACCTGGAATTTAAGTGCCGCAACATCTTGCGAGCACAGAAGATGCAACAGCTCCGCGAGCGCTGCATGAAGGCCTGGCTGCTTGAGGAGGAAGGGCTGTACACCTTGGAAGGGGAGCCTAAGAAACACGAACTGTCAGACATCACTGAACTGCCAGAACGCTCAGATAAGGACAGCACGAGTGCCTACAACACTGGAGAAAGTTGCCGAAGCACCCCCTTGTTGGAAAGCCCCTTGCGTCGCTTGGCTGAGAGCCCCAATCTCAACCGCACAGCTCCCCCTTCCCCACCACACCCTAAGTTCCGCCGGGAAGAGCGGGTGCGGCGCAGCCCCAAGGCAACTGGGGAAAGCAGCCCTTATTTGAGTCGACGTCAGCGGGAAGAGCTACCTGCTCCCATCAGCCCTATGAGCTTAGCCAGCATTTGCAAGGACTCACTTGGGAGCAAAGCAGAACCCCGCATGGAGTGGAAAGTGAAAGTTCGTAGTGATGGCACTCGCTACGTGGCCAAGAGACCAGTGAGGGACCGGCTGCTCAAAGCCAGGGCCATGAAGATCCGTGAGGAACGCAGCGGCATGACGACGGATGATGATGCGGTCAGTGAGATGAAGATGGGACGTTACTGGAGCAAGGAGGAACGGAAGCAGCACTTGATTCGAGCTCGTGAGCAACGGAAACGCCGTGAGTTTATGATGCAGAGCCGGCTGGAGTGCTTGAGAGAAAGGGAAGGAAGTGAAGCTCGAGGGATTTCTGGTGAGGTCAACATCTTGGCACTGAGCCATCGTAAAACCATGAAGAAACGGAGCCGACGCATCTTGGACAACTGGATTACCATCCAAGAAATGTTGGCTCATGGCACTCGCTCAGCAGATGGCCGCAGAGTTTACAACCCGCTGCTCTCTGTCACTACTGTGTGAGTGTGGGAAAGAACACTGGAGGGAAGCTGCACCATTGTCTCCTGGCCAGACTGGAGAAAGGAGAATAAATACAGCTGTTTCCTCCTTGATTAATAGGACAATTGCTCTTTGAACATACTTGGGACCTTTTACTATTGTACTCCATGGGCTCAAATAGCCCTCCTCTCTAAACCAAATTTAGAGTGTGACAAGCCCAGCATCCTTTCCTGCCTTAAGGACCAGGGGCCAAAATAGGCCACCAAGCGTGCTACTGTCGGGAGCCTGCTAGAGAGTAAAGTCTGTTTTCCTGATGTGTGCACTATCTATATTGAAGGCAATTGTACAAGTCTGTGGTCCCCTTTTACTTATGGGAAAGCTTCTGCCAGCTTGGTCCATGCCAATCCCATCCTGAAGCACAAAGAACCAATTCTCATCTATAGACAATGTGCAGAGCACAAGAAAAGGAGGCTCAACCCCACCAACAGGACCAATGAACCTTTCCTGTCTTCCCAAATTGGGATGTTGTGACATCTTTCTTCTTTCTCTTTCCTCTTTTGTGATTGTGGTTTTACATTTTTTTAATTTCTCCCAGGATGGAGGTCCAGGCCCTGGAGGCTCAATCCACAAGTGACCAAGAGCTCCCTTCCTGCATTTTTTACCATGTCACTGCCCTTCCCTCCCAGCTCAGGAAGAGGCAGTAGCTTAGCATAGGGAGGTTTTGCAATGGAAAGCTTGTAGCAAACCTTGTACCTGAGGCTGAAATTGCATTGTTACAATAAAAAAAATTAAAAAAATGTTTTTATTCATTGAAACCAAGTTACACAAGTTAGCAGCATAAATATTTTTGAAACTGGTGCTGGCTACCTAAAATTAGTAAAGCTGTTCATGCTGTAGAACAGTGGTTCTCAACCTGTGGGTCGGGACCCCATTTGGGGGTCGAATGACCATTTCACAGGGGTCGCCAAACAACGCAGTCCGCCATTTTTTCCCCTTTTCCTTAGCTGTGCTACTCCCTTTTATTCCATTGGCTTTTGAAAGCCAATAGAATAGACTCTCTTGAATAGAGTCTAATTCTATTGGCTTTCAAAAGCCAATAGGAATTGGCCAGGCTATCTCTGCCCTACTGAGCCCGCCAAAAGTCCCATTCTGCAAACGGTGCTGCACCAGTTGAGTAGTCCTCGACTTATAACTGGTTAGGGGTCGCGGCATTAAAAAGGTTAGGAACCACTGCTGTAGAACATCTTTGTAATATAATAAGCACGTACATGGAAAGCTGATGTTGCCAATGGGCGTTTGTGGGAAGACAGATGGTACCATAAAAGCAATAGGAGTGGAAAGGGGTGAAAGTTCACAGTATACAGAAGTTAACTTGTATGGCAAGCTTAGTTAACTGAAGCACTATTTATAGAATTAATCCAGTTTTCCAAGTTTACATGACTCGCTGACTCACAAACTAATCCCAACAATTGGGAGTTTACATTATTAGGCTACAATGTGAATCCAGCCAATGACTAGGCTTACCTATTGCACTTTATCAGGTTGAGCAACCTGGAGCGTCCCAGTTGCAAGCTCTCTTCCCCATCAAAAACAGGAAAATATGGGAAATCTTAAGTCTCTTCCATAGGTGTCTTGACCTTGCCTACTTAATATCATTACCAGCAATGTCCACCCAAAACACATTGTGATTCTCAAGCCACCAAAAGGTTGCGTGCCTCACATTAAGTAATTTCTCAACCCATTTTATTTAATAAAGCATTATGAGTAGGAGTCTCATAATAATGCTTTATTAAATAAAATAGGTTGAGAAATTATTTAATATGAAACAAGCAACCTTTAAATTTACAAATTAAATTAAATTTACATATAGAAAAGAGTACTGCATCACAATTCTCAGAGCTTTTTGTGGGGAAAAAAACCCTTACCAATTTAAGCTACCATTTAATAGAGATTTTTTTAAAAATAAAAACTTGCCTTGTAATACCACAGAAAAGCAAAGCTGAGCCCAGCATGCTAACTTCCATTCCACTTTAAGAGTGGCAATGAGCTACAATTCAAATCAGCAATTACACACTTCAGGGCTTGTGCCACTCACTCCAGGTGACACCCCAGTAGAAGGAATAGAAACTGGTTAGGATGCAAACGTACTTCTAACTTACAGGAAGCACCAATCAGACTCTCTTATGCATGTAGCCCTATCACCCTTCTTTGAATTTATTTCTATGTTAAAAGGGAATCCATTGCATGTTCCATTTACAGGAAGTCCTTGCTTAGTATCTGCCTCAGCAGCAATTGTTTGCAGTTACAATTGTAGTGAAAAAGTAACTTTGTGACCAATGACCACATTTACAACCTTTGCAGTTGTGAAAACCAAAGAAAAGCTGAACATCATAAATGCAAACACATGACTATTCACTTAGTGACCACTTAGCAACCAAGTTGTTGGTCCTAGCTGTGGTTGCTAAACAAGGACTACCTATATTAGAGGAGGCAGACAGAGAAAGAAACAGTCTACAATTAGTAGCAGGTTCCATCATGATTTTTTCCTGAAAAATTTGAAACATTTAATATACCTTTAGTTTACTCAATAGTCTGTAAAACTGAATTTGACTTCCACACTGGTTCATACGCAGATTGCAGCAGCTAAAAATCTTGCTGGGCTGCAGAAGTAGCAAATGTTACAAATATAAGGATACCCATACTTTCTATGTAACTGCTTTCCCCTTTATAATCTGGCATGAATACAATTTTAGAGCAATGAGGTAATCCCACCCTTGCTGCAGTGGCTCATACCAGGAGCTGTAGTCATTAGATAATGAGCTGTAGAATAATTATGACTGCACCCAGAGATGCATTGCTTAATGGGATTAAAGCAAAGGAAAATGGATCTTAACTCAGAAACGGTTCAGCTAATCAGCCACCACAGCCAACCCCCAATATTAAGCCAGCCACAATTCAAAATGTTAGCTTGGCAAAGTATGCTGCACCTTTAGGGTTTGTGTGTGTCCTCTGCTTCTTTTCAGGATTCAAACTCCATGGAAAGCAATTGCTTTATTGGGTCTTTTCAGCTCTTTGTTTAGGCACAGTTGAGTCTCAAAAAATTTACTTTGAAAGGTGGCAAGAAGATCAGCAAATGCTCTTTGATCAAACCATAAGAAGTTCTAACATTGTTATAATTCTGACCGACTTCAAACTAAAACATGACATGGGAATTAATGATTCTGACACACCACACAGGTATTTCTGAAGGGGCAAAGACAGCCATCTTTGCCTTCTAAAGAAAAGGCAGAAAGCAGAGAAGTTGGTATAGAGAGTTTATTGAAGTGCTTTATGCTTGGATGTTACTCTTAGCAGTGAATGCCATATAATATATCAGAATACCAATGAATGCTGCCAATACCTCAGTGGAGACCCATGGTCCATTCCAGGCACCCTGCAAATGGAAGGTGGAAAGAACAGAAACACATTGAATAAACAGCATGGTGAAAGGAAAAAATAACAAATGGTGGAAGTGAATTTTCTGGGTACTGTACCATGATTTTTAACTTGTTTGGACTACAAGGAACTAAACTGTAGCAGCAGGGAGGTGAGTTGTACCAGGACACATCACCTAAACATAAGGAACTACGCCTAGATATGGCCTGTCTGTAGTGTGAGAAACCCCAATCAAATAATAAAACTAGCCTAACTGGGGGGAATAATTAAGTAGATCAACCCTGCAATTGTAGCTTTTTTCCATTTTGTATATTTTCTCCATTACTTAGCAAAACAAAAGACTATAAAGGAAATTACTGATACAGGGCTAAACTTTGAAATGGTAAAGATTTTTTAAAAGAATAGTAAAGATAAAGCCCCAAATGCAGTCTAGCAGGGAAAACCACTGGAATTTTCTGGGTAGGTATAGTATATGTGTTTGCAGTATGCACATCTGGGAGAAATTTTTCAGCTTCATTAGTTCGCTATGAAATGTCTGATGTATAAGTGGCCCATCATAGCAGCCATTTTATATACAGATACAATCAACTCTGGCAGCCATTTTGTGCTTGCTTATATAGAAAGCTTTTTTATATCTTTTCTGTGTCTTTTTTAAATCTCAATTCTGAATGCAACCTGTTTAGAAATATTAGAAGCTGGACTTCTGGGAACATGCACTAAATGATACACAGATCCTTTCCCTACCTCATTAACTATAACTATCCATACAATCCCTGCTAAATTAGAAATAATATATTAAGTTTTCATCATGAACTGGCCTTCTGTATCTGTTACATCACATTCCCCCCACTTTAATAGTGTATATAGTTTTTATCTCAACTATCTCTAGATCAGTGGTTCTCAACCTGTGGGTCGGGACCCCATTTGGGGTCAAATGACCATTTCACAGGGGTCGCCAAACCACGCTGTCCGCCATTTTTTTCCCTTTTCTCTAGCTGTCCTACTCCCTCTTATTGGTGGCCACACCCACTTGGGGGTCACCACAACATGGGGAACTGCATTATGGGGTCACGGCATTAGAAAGGTTGAGAACCACTGCTCTAGATCAAATCCTAAGTGGTACAAAGAATATTATCCTCCTTGGGAATTGGGAGCATTATAACTCTTTTTTTGCAGCAATTATCCAAGTATCCAAGCATACAGGTAGTCCATTACAATCATAAGCTGTGGCAGTCATAAAGCAGGTCATCTTGTGACCATCTTATGACCTTTTCTGCAGCAGTCATTAAGCCCATTGTTTGCAAAGGGGCATTTTTGACCCAAACCAGAAGTAAATACCAGCTTTTGGCAAAAATATGGTCAATCATGATCATGTGACTATGACATTGGAAATGTCTGTATATGCGGACTTGTTGCTGAGTGTCTGAAAAGTGGTTATGTGACCATGGGGGTGGAATAGCAGCTGTTGAAACTTTGTAACTGGGTCATAAATAAGCTAAGCGACTGGTTGTAAATTGAGATAGTTGTTCAACTAACTAAAGAAACCATCATATAATACATAAACTGCAATCACAAAGTAGCATATGCTATAAATGGCCTGATTTATCCAAATGTGTTTATAGTATTGAACGTCTGTGTTAGTTGCATTGACCACCTATTATAGCAGCCCCATACCCACAGAAGTGGCACTCACCCGATGATCCACACTGACTGTAAAAAGAGGTTTGATCTCCGAGACATCCTCATTGTTGCGCTGAGCCTAAGATGGAGGGAAGAGAATTCAACAGCTGAGTTAAGGCTTAAATTAATCAGACCCATGATGTAACTTCCTCATAGCATCATCTACTTACACTAAAGAGACACTACATGACTAGAATTAGCAGATGAAAGCATGGTAAGTTGACAATACATCTAGCAGTGAAACAGAATACTAGGATTGTGTTTTCAGTTCAATGCCAAATTAAGTGAGATAGTTCTTAATTTTTAATCTCCGTGGCCATCTGATCAAGGATGCCTCAATCTCAGTTCCAAGTGTGCATAGGCCTGCCACAGTATGTCATTAACAAAGGAAATATTGTATTTTTACTTAGAATTATATCATTTTTTTTCACACAACAAAGGCAGTATGAGATTACAGATAGGCCTCAAATTACAACAGTTCATTTAGTAACTGTTCGAAGTTACAACAGCACTGAAAAAGTGATTTATGACCATTTTTCACACAACCATACCAGCATCCCTGTGGCCACATGATCAAAATTCAGACATTTGGCAACTGATTCATATTTATGGCAGGTGCAGTCTCCCAGGGTCATGTGATCACCTTTTGCAGAGTCAATGGGGAAGCTAGATTCACTTAACTGAATTACTAAGTTAACAGCTGCAGCGATTCATTTAACAACTCTGGCAAGAAAAGTCATAAAATGGAGCAAAATTTCCAACAAATGTCTCACTTACTAACAAATTTTGGGCTCAGTTGTGACCTGCAATTCATGGGGCTTCCAGCTACTGAAAAAGAAGTCAAGCTCCCAGCTTTAATAGTAAAATGTAAACATTTGTTTCTCCTGTTCCTATACTGATCACAAATCTCCACATAGTCTACAAAATCTACTTGTGTCTTTTCCTTCAATCCATCAGTGCAATCTCACCTTGCGCAAGATACTATAGGACTCCTCATCAAAAAACTTCACCTCATAGGTACCTGAGCGAGCCAGCTTATGTTCCATGCTCCAAGAAACCTGTCCCAGAAAAAAAAGATGCAGGATTAGCCATGAAATAAACTGTCTGATCTTGATAATAGAAATATACGCCACCCAAAGACATTAACAGAGATGTACCATTCACTTCAGTAGCCAGGGCTATAATAAACCAAACTAGCCAATGGTTCGGAATGGCAATTTCTTTTAGCATGGAGAGTAGGAGGGACTCACAGAATCAGACCCACCACAAAACTAGAGCCATGCATTTATGGTACAAAACCACTGCCTTCTTTATCCAATTATATGGTGTAAGGCAGGGGTGTCAAACTGCCGTCCCGTGGGCCGGTTGCATCATGCAGAGGCCGCGCCTACCCCCAGCTCTGTCAATGCAAGAAAAGTCGCAATATGTCACGACACATCATGTGACACAGCGAGTTTGACATCTGCAGTATAAGGATTGACAATTTATTCTTTATCACTAATTTCAAATACTGTTAATCCTATTAAAGACTAAGCATTGTTATGTTACTTATTTAATCAAACTTGCAGGCTGCTTCCAACACAGATAAAACTCAATTTTGTCTTGTTGTTAATTGCGAAGTCGTGTCCGACCCATTGCGACCTCATGGACAACGTTCCTCCAGGCTTCCTGTCCTCTACCATCTTCTGGAGTCCATTTAAGTTCACACCTACTGCTTCAGTGACTCCATCCAGCCATCTCATTCTCTGTCGTCCCCTTCTTCTATTGCCCTCAATCTTTCCCAGCATTAGGCCCTTCTCCAGTGAATCCTTCCTTCTCATTAGGTGGCCAAAGTATTTGAGTTTCAACTTCAGGATCTGGCCTTCTAAAGAGCAGTCGGGGTTGATCTCTTCTAGGACTGACCGGTTTGAACGCCTTGCAGTCCAAGGGACTCGCAGGAGTCTTCTCCAGCACCATAGTTCAAAGGCCTCAATTCTTTTGCGCTCAGCTTTTCTTATGGTCCAACTTTCACAGCCATACATTGCAACTGGGAAAACCATGGCCTGGACTATACGCACTTTTGTTGGCAGGGTGATGTCTCTGCTTTTTAGTATGCTGTCTAGATTTGCCATAGCTTTCCTCCCCAGGAGCAAGCGTCTTTTAATTTCTTGGCTGCAGTCCCCATCTGAGGTGATCTTTGAGCCCAGAAAAATAAAATCTGTCACTACCTCCATTTCTTCCCCATCTATTTGCCAGGAATTGAGAGGGCCGGATGCCATGATTTTGGTTTTCTTAATGTTGAGTTTCAAGCCTACTTTTGCACTCTCCTCCTTCACCCGCATCAAGAGGCTCTTTAGTTCCTCTTCTCTTTCTGCCATTAGAGTGATATCATCTGCATATCTTAGGTTGTTGATATTTCTCCCGGCAATCTTAATTCCAACTTTTGATTCATCTAGCCCTGCCTTTCTCATGATGTGCTCTGCATATAAGTTAAATAGGCAGGGCGACAATATACAGCCTTGCCGGATTCCTTTTCCAATTTTGAACCAATCAGTGGTTCCGTGTCCAGTTCTCACTGTCGCTTCTTGACCCGCATATAAGTTTCTCAAGAGACAAATGAGATGGTCTGGTACTCCCATCTCTTTAAGAACTTGCCACAATTTGTTGTGATCCACACAATCAAAGGCTTTTGCATAGTCAATGAAGCAGAAGTAGATGTTTTTCTGGAAGTTACTTAATCCTTCTACATTGTAAGATATTTCATATTTTCGAACTAAGTTATGAACCAGATTTTGTATATAATTTCTTGTTTATATTTTTAATAATGAAACAAAGGCTGCAAACCAATGTAGAATAACTTCACTAATTCCATAAAAATCGAATTCTAGTATTTCGCAAAATGACAGATTTATGAAAATGCTGATTTAAACTGAATCCAATATAAATCTGTTCAAAAGGTAATATTAGCATTTACTGACTAGGAATCATGTTTATTCTTACCTGATAGCGACCAACATCCTGACCCCGTGTAACAGGGAATTGCTTGCCATTGACATCTGCATAGAGGGCCACATTCTAGAGAAGAAAATGTGATGGGTATCAGAGTAACAGAAATCTATACAATCTCTCATCTTGAAATCTTAATTGCCTACAACAAGAGGAACCTGGAATAATAGGAAATACAGATCTCATTCCTTGCCACCAGATCAAATGCCAGTATGCCCACCAAGCTTGCCTTTAATAAAAAATCCAGTGGAGAAGGGACTCAAGTTTTTCTATCAATAAAAGAACTCAGATGGCTACTTTTCTGTTGTTTTTAAATGTACCACCCACATCAGTAGCTAGGACTACAGTGAATCAGACCAGCCAATGGTTCGGGGAGCCAAGTTTCTCTGGCATGGAGTCCACTATGGGAAGTCCATAGAAAGGGACCTACCATAAATCCAAAGCCATGCACATGATGGAACAGATTCACTGTCCTATCATAATCACTTAGAACAGAGGTCCCCAAGCTTTTGGGCACCAGGGACCAGTTACATCAGACATGTCAAACTTGCAACATCATGTGACATCGTGCGATGTATTGGAACTTTTTCCCCGTTGCCGGCAATTTACTATATCTGTGGCAAATTTTCCAGATTGTATTTCCTTTAAAATGTAAAACAAAACAAAAAAAACCCATTCAAGCACTTACTTGTGCTCCATTTTTACAGGTGAGGGAGATCTCAACAACAAAGACGGTTTCAGAAGAAATAACAGCATCTGAGGTAGTATAATAGGATGGGGAGATAACTGGTTCTGTGCATGTTTCACCTGCCAGGAAAGAAAAATGATTTTATCAAAATATTTAGAGCTTGAAGTGGAATGCTAGGCCATTCAATGAGATGCTTAAGGAACTGAAGTCCTTATTGAGCTTCATGATCTTGTACTGTATTCATGGGTAGCCTTTAAATGATGAAATGTGTTTTGAGCAGTGCATTAACAATAAAGTTAACCTTTTAAAATCTAGTTATTCTGTGATCTCTATAGTTCCTGCCTTCATTTAATCTATCTGCCTGCTTAGACACGAGACAGTAAAATAGTCTTCAGAATTTTTCTAACAATATAATTTTAGAGCACAATAAGATACTTCAGCAAAGTCTCTCTTACCTTAACAAACTTCCCACCCAGATATCTATTATATATATCTGGACTACAAGCTCCATAATCCCTAATTGTTATGACTAGGACTATCTGCGAATTATATTCATCGCAGGGGGGCAAAATGGAACTGGACTAGGGAAGCTGCCTGAAACTAGCTGAAGAAATCTCCGAGAAAAAAGAAAAAAATGCGGATCACGAGGGAAGTCCTCGGAAAGGCCCACAAATTCGTTCAGGCCCGGAAGCCAAGGGACTCTCACGAAGATGAGAAAGGAAAAGAGGCCACAAGAAGATCGACGGAACGTCTCCATTACCTCGCACCCCACTCAGCACCAACAACGCGGACACCAACCACGACAGCCCTAACCCGGCCCCCGCCATCACTACGCAGGGAAAGAGCGAGCAACGACCAACCTGCTGCCGTCAAGCCGAGCCGTCCGCCGCCGGCGCGAGGGACGGCGGGAAAGGTCGCCAGCCAATCAGCAAGGGCGACGCTACTCCAGCAACCGCGGCTGTGACACGTGATAAGTGGCGGGGCGAGCCGAAAGAAACGTGGCCTTCTTCGAAAGGAATGTTTCTAAAATGGCTGCTCGGAACTTTTGTTGCCCAGCCAATGGCAAGAGGGCGGAACCAGCCGAAAGCGATTCCAACTGCGCAGGCGTCACGTAGAACTTGCTACCATCCGAGGTTGAAATGAGTAACGCGCGTCGAACGCGGGTTGCTTTGCTCCTGCGCAGTAGCCGAGTACAATAATTGCTTGGGTGGCACTACTATCCGCCGTAATTAATTTGCAATGATCGCCCGATTACTGTTACTTAACAATATAATTAGAAAAAAATATTTGGAGAAATTGCAAGAGAGATCGATTCCCGTGGAACAGAGATGTAAGAGATGCAACATCCTCAGAAGACCACGAAGAGCAGCTTTTTTGCGGCTAATTAAATGTTACGGAGAATAATTCCGCCGAACACAATCTAACCGTCTACACCAGGGATAGTCAACCTTGGCTGTTTTATCATTTGTGGACTTCAATCCCCAGAATTCCTGAGCCAGCTTAGCTCTGGGAGTTGAAGTCCACGAGTCATAAAAGAGCCAAGGTTGACTACCCCTGGTCTACACGTTGCTGCGGCAGAAACCTACAGTAGATCTTGGTGATGATTGGGCATGTACGGTAGAATAACGGAGTTGGAAGGCACTTTGGAGGTCTTCTAGTCCAACCCCCTGCTCAGGCAGGAATTATTCCAGACCAATCATTTCAGTCCAATCTCTTCTTTAAAATCTCCAATTTTTGGAGTACCCACAACTTCCAGAGGCAAGTTGTTCCACTGATAAAATTGTTAATTGTCAGGAAATTTCTCCTTAGTTCTACAGTGGGTTGCTTCTCTCCTTGATTAGTTTCCACCAATTGCTTCTTGCTCTGCCTTCAGGTTCTTTGGAGAATAGGTTGACTCCCCTCTTCTTTGTGGCAGCCCCTTAGATATTGGACCACTGCTATCATATCATCCCTAGCCCTTCTTTTCTTTAAACTAGACATACCCAATTCCTGTAACTGTTCTTTATGTATTCATAGGTTAGACCTGGTTCTACAGGCAGGAGAGGAAACAGAAGAATTAGCCACTGAAGAGTTGGATTAATAAACTCTTCAACTGACAGGGGAATTTGGCCTTGAATTAAGAAGGTTGGGATAGCTGATTCTTCTGCTTTCCCACACCCAAAAAACCCAAACCATATTATGATTTAGAGCTTTCCCTACTTGTACCTAATCATGTTCCATTTTCCCATGATGTTGGCTCCCTCTGGTCCAGAGGCTACGAATGATCCAGGCTTAAATCATCCTTAGCTATATCATTGTTAAAATAGCATCCTCCTCCTTATTTGATGTTGTTAAAGAACAGCCATTGTAGTGTGCAAAATCTTCTCTATGTTGAAAGTAAGAGTCTGGAGCCTAAGAATCGACAAGATCAGAGCAATAGCACTTAGATTTATATACCGCTTCACAATGCTTTACAGCCCTCTCTAAGCAGTTTACAGAGTTAGCATATTGCCTCCAACAATCTGAGTCCTCATTTTACTGATCTTGAAGGATGGAAGGCTGAGCTAACCTTGAGCCGCTGAGAATCAAACTGCTGGCAGTCAGCAGAATTAGTCTGCAGTACTGCATTCTAACCACTGCACCACCACGGCTCTTACTAACCATTTGAACCCAAATGTGGATTCATGTCCTTTTCAGTTTTTGTCGGTTGTGACAGACAGTACTGTGCTGTGCTGGTCTTTCAGATTTGTAGAGCACATTGGAGCTTTTTTAGCATATGGGTTCTTTTGGCAGGCTAATGGAGCCCTTCCCTAGCTGAGTATCTGTGGTAGCCAGTAAAGTTAAAATAGTCTGTCAAATAGTACAAGAGGGTTGGGTTGTTTGGCCAGCAGTACTGTAAGTGCTTTAACTTTGTGGTCCTGACAGGTTGAGCACAAGGTTAAAATAATGAAACAATTGAGTGATGGGGCTGTTGCTTCCCAAACAGAACACAGAGGAATCCAGAAGTTGGCATTTGTTGCCTATATAAGGAGAAGATGGGGAGAGAAATCTTAAATTAAAATGCTACTTGTGACTTGGCTCCTTTTGCGATTCCAAAATATTTTTTTTAGTCTTATTCAGCTTAGGCTAAGCTATGGCAGAATGGGGGTAGTTAAGGAGACAGGCACAAGCCTAGAAACAAGATAGGGTCCTTTAGCCAAACCTATTTCATGCCTCTCTTTTGTGCAGTGATGTTGCTTGGCAGGTGTTTCTCTCCCTTGTTAGGACATCAGAGGAGAGGAATCAACTAATTCCTTTGCTCCTCACATCTTGCATAGCAAAATCAAGATAGTGCTATTGAGCCATGAGGTAAAATCAAGGGAATAGAGGCAGAGTAGTGATTGACAAATTGAGACATCAAATGTCATCCTGGTATAATTTTCTGCTGACTCCAGAATGCGTAGAGAAGACTTTGTAGTGGGGGAGCCCTTATTTCTCAAAGGTGAATCTAGCCATTTTGTTAAGTAAAGTATATAGTCTGGAACAAGTCAGAAAGATATATGGATAGGCTAATATAGTTGATATTATTTACCTGAAGTTTTAAAAGTTTCAAGTATGCATGGATGAACAACTTCTGTAACTAAAGAACAGAAAGGGTGTTCTTTAATCTTCTCTTTAAAAAAGAAAGAAATGTCCCATTCTTAAAATACTATAGAACATACAGAATCCCCTTGCATGTGGATTGGGACCAGAATTTTTCATAAATGGTATGGAATAAGGATAAACAATGGCCAGTTTTGATGCTGACAGTAGCTATAAAGGATTAGGGCAAACAATACCAATTTCCTATATATACAGAAAGAGTCTCAGCTGGTTGTTAATTGACCAGAAAAGGAATGTTGGCGTTATGATGGTGAAGATAAAATTCCCTTGGATCAAGCTCTGTTCTTGGTCTCTAAATCAGTGTTTATTAAATTTAGCAACTAAAATATGTGGACTTCAAGCTTCCAAATTTCCCAGCCAGAGTTGGTTGAAAGATAGATGATATATTCAAGTTTTAAACAAATAAAAAAAAATCTTAAAATTGCCAGGTTTGAAAAACACTGTTCCAAATACACATTCATGCAAATTTGCAGAACAGTATAGAAATGGCTTGTTGTCATTTTTCTTCTGGGATAGTTCTTTCCTTTGCTTTTTTTTTTTTTTACTCTCTATCTAATCTACAGTCATAACATTCTTTGGTTTTCTTCCAGTCTGATTCTTTGTAAGCCCAAACAATACTGACTTGATCTGATACTGAACCAATTGTGTCTGTTTTGAAAAAGGCAGGTTCCCATGTTGGGAGTTGTTCTGTTCTTATGAGAAATATATATTTGAATCCCGTTTAACAGGCAACTTAAGTCACATCATTTCAGCAATTTGTTTGTTGTGTTCTGCCAAAGACATGCTAAGGGGTGGTGGATTGATGTACAGGAGAAACACAAGTGAAGATCCTTTCCATTTAAAAACAGATGTTAGTTACTAAGAATGATGAGGAATAATAAAATGCTAAGTACATGGTAAAGAAGATTAAAGAACAGGTTCTCAGCTCTCTTAACAGCCTGCAAATTCCTAGCAATGAGAAATGGAGGATTGCCCAAATATCTGGCCTCTGCAAAGAACTCTGGGATGTCTTTGGATTAGATTGCACCCAGGCTGGTTATACATCTAAGAATTTTAGGATGTATATGGCTGTGATGTGAATGGTTACAGTCATTAACATGAGTAGAGTAATAGATGCTGGCTTGGGAGGAATGGTGGAAAGGGATAGGGTGAAAAGTAGGACCACAAAAGGTAACCTGGGTAGGCCAAAGATCACTTGAAAGATAATAGTTCAGGCAGTGTAATAAAGGATATGGACTAGCTCAGACATGTCAAACACAAGGCCCAGGGGCCGGATGCGGCCTGCAAAGTGGTTTCATGCGGCCCGCGAAGCCATCCTAGAAAGAGTGAGGGAACAGCCCCTGCTGCCTTGGCCCCGCCCCCTGTACAATTTTGTGGTGGCCATCTATGCTGAAATGCATTCAGTCTTAGCTCCACAAGGCCATCTAGAAACAGCGAGGAACCAGCCCCTGCTGTGTCGGCCCCGCCCCCTGGGTGCATGCTGGGGAGGTGTCACCCTTTGTGAAGAATGAAGAAATGGACCATGCCTTGGCGCTTGCCCCGGTCCCACCCCCTTCTGCCAGAGACCCTCAGATCTCTCCCATTCCTGCCCAGGCCCCCACAGGCACCCTTGACGCGAATGATGTAGAGCTGGCAATGCCCGCCCAGTAGGCCACACCCACTCCATCCACGCTCACCCTGTAGGCTGCACCCACCCTGGCCACACCCCCCACCCCACCTGAGGGCAACCCCAATGTTGATGTGGCCCTCAGTGAAATTGAGTTTGACGCCCCTGGACTAGCTAAAAAATGTGTAAAGAAAAAGGGCAACTGAAAGAAGAGCTGCTCCCATGTGGAGGATACCTTGCACAATATAGAACTCATAAAAACAAGGGAGTTGGAGAGAAGGGGTCAAGGAAGCCTTAAGTATTGTGTGGAGAGAGTAGGTGGGCTTCACTCAAAATGCTACAACCTGAGATGACCCAATGAAGCCAGATAGTAAAAGCATGAGGAAGGTAAGTGGAACTTCTTCCCTTGGCATTTTTAGTGGACAGCAGAAACAGGAGGAAGTTTCTGTTTTTTTGTTTTGCCTAGATGGTTCCTCAAAGGTGTCTGCTTGTCTACTGTGGAAAGAGAGTGGATTGTCCAAAATGGTGCCAGCATAGGAAGCAGTATCAGATCACGGGGAGAGAAGTAACCAAACTAAGTAGGAAGATACTAGGAGAGGAGGAAAAAGAAGCAGAAAGTTAGATAAGGAAGATAGAAAGGATAAAGGAAAAGAAGAAATTGGAGCAAGGAGGAAAACACCAGCAAATGAATGGCTGCACGTGGAGTCGGAGGCAGCTGGCAACAGAGCGTGACAGAACCAGCTCCGGAGCACAACTAAGCAGCACAACGCTGGAAAAAAAGGGCAACTGAGAGCAGGGAACCGGCATCTGAACAGCAGACAAGGAGGGAGACGGTTGGAAGCGGCAAACCGGTGGGTTACAGCATTTATTCAGCAAATGTCTAGGCCCATGGTGGCGAACCTATGGCACGCGTGCCACAGGTGGCATGCAGAGCCCTCTCTATGGACACGTGTGCTGTTGACCCAGCCCTAGGCCTTCAGTCCCGTCCATGAGCAA
This sequence comes from Crotalus tigris, assembly GCF_016545835.1. Classification (NCBI taxonomy): domain Eukaryota; kingdom Metazoa; phylum Chordata; class Lepidosauria; order Squamata; family Viperidae; genus Crotalus; species Crotalus tigris. Next base: position 3,962,496 of record NW_024100553.1, on the reverse strand, counting down.
CCTGCACCAAAATCTCCCCAGGCAAGTGGTTTTTAAGCTGGGTTTTATAAAACCTTTTTGCTTTAGGCTTCCACCGCCGTGTGCAAAAAAAAAAAAAAAAAAGTTCAATCAATCAATTTCAACTCGAAAAAAAAAAGATCTCGCAAAGTTGGAATTGATTGATTGAACTTTATTTTTGGTTCCATGCAGAGGCAGTGACATGTTGGAGCTGGAAAGAAGGTGCTGCATGGGGGGGAGGGAGCGGCGAGACCTGACTTAAAAACAGTAACTGTGAGAAGGACCTTGGAGTCCTAGTGGATGATCACTTGACTATGAGCCAGCAATGTGCAGCAGCAACCAAAAAAGCTGATAACAATCCTTGGTTGTATAAACAGAAGCATAGAATCAAGATCATGCGAAGAATTAGTACCGCTTTATAAAACCCTAGTAAGACCACACCTGGAATACTGCAGCCAATATCATAAAAAATACTGCACCATATCATAAAAAAGACGTTGAGAGTTTGGAAAAAAATCAGAGAAGAGCAACTAAGATGATCAAAGGTCTGGAGTCTAAAACATACAAAGAATGGCTGCAGGACTTTGGTTTGGCTAGTTAAAAAAAGAAGAAATAAAAAAAGAAGAAATAGAGGAGACATAATAGCAGTATTCCAATATCTGAGGGGCTGCCACAAGGAAGAGGGGGTCACTTTGTTCACCAGAGCACCAGAGGAAAGGATGAGAAACAATGGTTGGAAAATGATCAAACAGAGAAGCAACATGGTATTAAGGAGAAACTTCCTGACAGTGAGGACAATCAACCAGTGGAACAGTTTGCCTCCAGAAATTGTGGGCGCTCCATCACTGGAGATTTTCAGAAAGAGGCTAGACAATCACCTGTCTGAGATGGTATAGGTTCTCCTGCTTGAGCAGGAGGCTGGACTAGAAGACCTCCAAGGTCCCTTCCAGCTCTATTCTATTCTAGGGCTAAACCAGATAAGTCTTTGGTCTGATTTAGCATAGCTTTTTAAAGTTTTTTTCTTTTTTCATTAAGGATTATTTAGCATATGGCGTTTTGTTAAGGGAAAAGAGGTTATATCTTTGCTGTTATGCTAATATCCTTACTTCATAAGAATCAGGGTATTTTTTGGCAAGAATCAAATATCAAATTTCCATCTCTTCATTTTCTTCTGATATCTAAATAATTGGTTTTTTCAGTGTGACTGTCAGTATGACTGACTCAGATAGCTCTAGATAAGATGGGTAAATAAATGAATAAACAAGCAAAGTGATCAGATTTAAAAACAAAAGAGGACTTTCCAATATTTTGGAACTCAGAATTTCTCATTTTTCCACAAATCTGATGGAAGTACAAGGGTCTCGTTCTCTTTTTCACTGCTCATCCTTTCAGAATACTAATTTGTTCTCCGCATATGTTTACAATAAAGTACACATGGTTGTAGTAGTAAATCAAATAGGGTAATTAAAAAGATAACATTGCCAATTTTTTCAGCCAAAAAGGATAGCATTCTTAATTAGAAACTCCAAACTAATTGTATCATTCCTATACTATTAGTTTCCCTTGAACTGAGAAATAGTTCATATCTGGCTTTTTGTGGAAGCAATTTCAATGAAAGAAGAACCATATGGTAACTACTGGGTGTTTTCCTGGTGGCTAAAGTGCTATCCACTAGTTCTTGAGCTGGTACAAAACTATACTGATATACTGTAAAATTTGCTGTCCCCACTCGTGAACCTGCCAAGGTAATGATGCTGTTCTTTATAATGTGCAAAGCATGTTAAGGACAAGAATCGGTGATTTCCCTGGCATTCTTTCTCTCTGTTCCCACTTAACATCACCAGTCAGCAGAAAAACACTCGCCAGTCCCACTGATGTTGGATGGTGACGTGGAGGAAGCGAGTTTAAACATCTGTCAAAATTCACTCTGGTTTTGTTGTGTTTCATGTGGATCAGCTCAAACTACAGTTGCCTGTTCAGGAAGAGTTGCCCCATGATGGCAGAGAAAAAGCTGGTTGTCTTCCACTTTATTATGCAGCCCCTTCTCTCTTCCACTGCTGGTCAGCTGTTATTCTTCTCATTGAGGTCCTCAAGCCGTAAACCTGGCAGGTTTAAGGGGAGGACTCACTGCCTGAAGCTGAATGGGTCTGGAAGACAGTTTCTGAGGATTTGGGGAGGAACAGGCATCCTTGTCGGTGGCCATGAGAAACTAAGAGTGTTCTGATCACATCAGCAACACAAGAGTTGGTGAAGCATGCAGCTTATTCATCCACATTGTATCTGATAAGAGAGAAAATGCTTCTTTAAAACTGGAATAACTGAGAATGACTTAAATTTATCTCTGGTATGGGCTGGGAACCAGAAGAAGGTGTCCTAATGAAGACCTAGCCCCAAAAAGAGGTTTGTGTGTCATGTTTGTGCTAGGGTTAAGTGCAGTGAAAAGGTTCTGAAGTGTTATCGATGTACTACGATGGTTTTGAGTGTGCTTTGTATTTACTTTTTCAAGCACATGTCTTTCTCTCTCTCTTATCCTTTCCCCAAGGAATTGAGGGCAGTTGTGTTCCTTTTAGCATATATAATAATCTTGTGAAATGAGTTGGGTTGAGAAATAGTGACTGACTTGTGGCTGGGTTGAGATGGTTTCCCTTGATCAGGTGTTGCAGATTGTTACTCTGAGGGGTTGAAGAAGTGGAGAGCCTTCTATAAGTTGAAGAGTCAGAGCATATCTTGAAAAATACTTGCAGATCACTGATGGCGAACCTTTCAGAGACCGAGTGTCCAAACTGCAACCCAAAACCTACTTATTTATCGCTGAGTGCCAGGTGGGCATGGCCCACTGGTGAGCGTAGCTGTGGTGGTCATAACAGACTGGGTGGGTGTGGCCAAGATGGGCGTGATCACCTTGATGTTGCTTGTGGGGAGGGACGCCTGTGGGGGCTGGGCAAGGTTGGGGGAGATCCAGGGGGTCTCTGGCAAGTGGGGCAGTGGGCAGGAGGCTCGTCCTGTGGGATGAGGCGAGGCAAGGTGAGGCAGGGTAGCGGTGCCATTGTCACAGGGCAAGGCGAGGCAGGGGCTGAGGCAGCTGCTGCCTGACACTATCAGCCCCTGCACACAGAGGCCAGCGAGCGCATGGGTGCTGGGATGCATCTGGCCATGTGGGACCTCGGTGAGTTAGCAGGTGGCTGGTTGAAGAGCGATGGTTGCCATCTCTGCGGAATGACGCTTGTGCCCACAGAGAGGGCTCTGAGTGCCGCCTCTGGCATGTGTGCCATAGGTTTGTCACCACTGTTGCAGATGCTGTCAAATCTGCAGCATAATTGTGAAGCATGAATGAAAAAAGTGTTTCATTTTAAGGACAGCTCTCCCAGAAAAGATACTGATTGAAACTCTAGACATAATTTTGATTGAGTCACTAAACACAAAGCAGATGTAGAATTTACAAGGCACTCGTCACAAACTAGTCCTGCAGAGGTAACCAGCTTCATAACAGGAAACATATTTGCTCCATTTCTCCATTGTAGCGAAAGAGAATGTCTTACATTCATGGCTGCTTAATGAACCAAAATGTGAGAAATCGATTTTTCTTCTAGCATTTGTTGGAAGAGGAGGGAGGACATAGCATTCACTGAGGTTTAGTCTGTACAGCATTTGTTGAGTGAAAAGATGTGAATACTGCTGTTTCTGGCATTTGTCCAGCCCTGTTCCCAGAAAGGCAATATGTTGTGGTACAGTCAAACAAAGCAGCAACTCTAGCGGGAAACTGGACTTTTTTTGCTAGTAGAATCATCACTGTCACTAACGCCACACTTTTTAGCCACAGCTTTGTTCATTTAAGATTATTTCTAGTCTGAAATGTTTCAAGGCTGTTTCAGGTTTTGCATTAGTTCTTTAGCACTAAAGAGCCATTAAATCTTCCTGCTCCTGACTCTGCTGTTTTCCCCTGCAAAAATCCTGCTGGGCATGAAGAAAGAATAGATTTATTGGGAGGGCGGAGGGAGGGGGGGGTTCTGCCTCTCAAGCTGCACATTAATCCTCTCCTGTGGATAAATAACAGACAAGGCAGAGAAAAGCAGTCACTTTGGTATATTAAAATTCGAATTTTAAAATACATTAAAGAGATTTGAATTAAAATTTGCCAAACAGTATGTCCTTGAGTAATACAAAATCCTGTGTCCTGAGTCTCCCATGTTCTCTAACTGAAAATAAGAATTTTGATGAAACTGCTCCGGTTCACTTTAAAGAATATTGCGGATATTGGGGCAGTAAACTTGTGACATTTGGAATCTGTCTTTAACCTGTTGGCTATAGGATCTAAAAGCAAGCATGCAAACAAATTCTCCATCTTTGCATTATGTGCGCAGACTTGCCCATATCCTAAACCAGTGATGGCGAACCTTTTAGAGACTGAGTGCCCAAAAACTGGCCCCGCCCCATTCTACCCCATCCCACTGGCTCCGCCCCTGCCCCGCCACCCGCAGGGCCATTCACCGCCTGCATAACCTGCCGCAGATTGCCCAGGCAGACCAGCAGCGCCATGGCCACGCCCTCTGTCTGTGCACCACAGCAGCATCGTGCAATGGGGCGCGAGGGCGGAGTCTTGTCCCTGCTGCCCGGCTGCCATGTCCTTGGCTGTGCTGGTCTGCATGGGCTGTGCTCGGGGGCGACTTTCCTCTGAGGGGGCTGCTGGTGAGGAGGGGGCTGCAGGTGGAGGAAGGTCTGGGACGATGGCACATGTGCCCACAGAGAAAGCTTTGAGTGCTGCCTCTGGCACCCGTGCCATAGGTTCGCTACCACTGTCCTAAACTCTAAATTTATTTTTTATATTAGTTTTTTTTGCTGCCCCTGTTGCCACAGGGAAACTCTGGTCGTCTTAAAGAGCATATAAATGTGAGCGTAAATTGTTATGTTCGCATTTATTTCCTAACGTCTCCTATCATTCAAGCAGTTTGAAGAACCTAATTGCAAATATTGGCAGCAACTAGAAGAAAGCAAGTAGGAGAGGCCTTCATTATCACCACTAGAGGGCTCTCTCAAATCAAAAAGAACGAATAGAGGAGGAATCTTGGACTGTTGAAGAAAACCTATGTTGATGGTGTGGGTGTATATTTAGGAATCAGCTAGTTCCCTCCAATTTCAGTGGCATCCAAAAATCAAATGCCTAGAACAAGCATTTATTTTGTCCCTCAGTCATACTGCAGCCTTTTTTGCACAATACACTAGAGCTTAACTTGTATTTATACAAATGTTTCTACCAGGAATGGATGTTGCCAGGTCTTAGTTTGACTGAAAACTTCAATGTTGAACTTATGTTTGGGGGGTCATCAAAGAACTAAAAAAAAAAAAAAATCAGTGAGGGAACAGAATTAATTGGTGAGTTAAAAGTTGCTTTGTGATAATTAACACGTACTTTCCATCAAACTCCAATCCTTTAGTCTCCCAAGCTGCAGCTCTCAGCCTTGCCCCCTAAGTTTATTCAGGAGATGTAAGGCTTGTTGCCCAAATGTGGATCTTGAGTGAATTGAAATATGTGGGGTGTGAAATTACGTTGAAAGTTCTCTTTCCATGGATATTCTGATGGAGAATAGAATATTCCCAGCATGCAATAAACAGAGAAGAATATGGTGTTCTGATCTTTAAAAATACACTCCAGCTGCGCACCCACTAAAGCTAGTTTAAACTAAAAGTTGTAACTAATCTGCTGACTGTATGCTTTCAGTCCCTTTTTACGTCTGGTATTTTGTTCAGACCCAGTATTCCCTGAATAGGTCTCCGTTTCCTTAATCCTTTGAGCTATCCAGCACTTTTATTTATGAGAAGGGTAATAAATCACAGGCTTCGTTCCTGAAAATGGACTTTTATGGCTTCTGATGGGTTGGGTTTATGCAACCCAAAGACGGTGAGGATTGAGAGAGGGGCCAAGCTCAGGAGGGTCCTTTGGGGCCAGAATTCTCCTCCCCCAGCGGGTAAAGGAATGCCAGTCTTGGATGTCTAGTCTGAATTATATTTTCTTTAGATTTTGAATCATTAAGTGGTCTGAGATTGGTTTTCGTTGCAGATTAATTTTGTTTAATGCTTCTTGAGATCTCATTTTTTCCCCCTCACCTTTCTTGGAGTGCTTAGGAATTGAAGGAAAAATCCATTGCTTTCATGCAGCTTTTGTCTGTCTTTAAAGAAAAAGGCTGTTGCTTAGGAAGATATACAGTAAAATGCCACAGGACTATTTTCCTACTTTTCCTACAATAGCCTATTATGACCATCTGGAAAAAATGTATTTACATCTATGCATTTCTTCCGGTGTTGGGCCCAATACTGCCATTTTCATACATCATAGCAGAGAAGTGGGAGTGAGGCTTGATTGAGACACTGGAGAGTGCTTGGAGCAGTGTTTCTCAACCTTGACCATTTTAAGGCATGTGGACTTCAACTCCCAGAATTCCACAGCCAGCAATGCTGGCTGTGGAATTCTGGGAGTTGAAGTCCACATGCCTTAAAATGGTCAAGGTTGAGAAACACTGGCTTGGAGGATTCAACCATTCCAGCTCAGCCTCTACTTTAGTAATAAACCCACAAGTGTGCTTGAGAAGTCGCCGCCCAGGATACTAACTTTTAGGCTTTTATCTTCCATGTGTAAAAGGAGCATCCTAATATCCAGTCTCTTAGGATTTAACGTAAACTGTATTTGCCTCTTTTGCAGAAGGGGACAACCATCCTCCATAGATCTGTAGGTCATTTAAAATTTCTGCTAGATTTTGAGGATATGATTGCAAAAGAAAAAAGAAATAAAAACCAAACATATCAGGAACGGTTGCTGGTATTGGGTATGTCTAGTTTAATGAAGAGAAGGACGAGGGGGGACATGATAGCAGTGTTCCAATATCTCAGGGGCTGCCACAAAGAAGAGGGAGTCAAGCTATTCTCCAAAGCGCCTGAAGGCAGGACAAGGAGCAACGGATGGAAACTAATCAAGGAGAGAAGCAACCTAGAACTAAGGAGAAACTTCCTGACAATTAGAGCAATTAACCAGTAGAACAACCTGCCTCCAGAAGCAGTGAATGCTCCAACACTGGAAGTTTTTAAGAAGAGACTGGACAGCCATTTGTCCAAAATGGTATAGGGTTACCTGCCTGAGCAGAGGGTTGGACTAGATGACCTTCAAGGTCCCTTCCAACTTTATTGTTATGATGATTATTGTTGTTGTTGTTATTGTTATTATTTCCAAATTCCTACCTTTTCATGTATAGAAACATTAGAACTAGTGTGACCCCTTATATATATGTGTATGTGTGTGTGTGTATTTAAAAAGATTTTTTTTAAAAATGACCTTTCTCCTCCTCCTCCCCAAAAAAGGAACTGCAAAACTGGACAATCTAGACTATGTATAATTCATCTATTTTATTGTCTTGTCTGCTGTGATCCATACACCCATACTGCTTCACTGTCAAAAAGTTACCTAGTCCTGTTCTTCCGTATGTACTGACAGCCTTTTCCTTAAGCCTATCATTCTTCTGTTCTCCCTTAAATTGGAGCTCCCCAATTTGGAATCCTCTAAATATGGACTAAACATCTTGTGATTTGTTTGTATGTTTACATATCACATGTATATGGCTGCCCATATAGTATTCTGGGCAGCTTACAGACAATTAAAAACAATATAAAATCAGCACAATGTGATGATGGCAGCTTGCAACTCAATACCTCTTCACGGCATTGGATTTGGAAAGGTTGATAGATACAGTAAAGGCAAAAAAATAAAGATTCCTTCAAGCTAAGTTTGACACCTGAGGATTGCATGGACACACATCTATATTTTATTTTCTTGCCCTTACCTTCTTCTATTTTTTTTTCACTCTTTTCATTTTATTCTGTAGACCTTTCTGGATTCTGTAGTAACTGGATCAGAGCTGGCTAAACTTGTTTTAAATCAACCAAATTCAGCTAGGGGCTGCTGGCTCTGATTTAGGCCAAACCAGCAGTATCTTTGCACCTGAGGCAATGGCTAGCACACTTGGAATATAGATGAAGCGTTCAGTCAAGCCCACCCACCCACCTCCCATTCTACAACAGGAAAACCAAACAATTTGACAAGGAGTGACGTTCTTCCTGGGCTGTGAATCTTGACTTAATGGAGGGAAGGAATGGAATACCATAGAATATTCTGTAAAATGGGGGGCCTGTCTTGGGAAGAACCAGCAGGGTTTTGTTGCTGCAGGAACATCATTCAGTAGCAGAATATATGCTTTGCATACTGGGCCCAGGGTTCAAGATCTTCCTCTTAAAAAGAACAGGCAACACTCAATGGAAAAGGCCTCAGTGAGAATTGGTGGTGTTATGTCCTGAGCCTGTGGAAGCAGGCTCGGGGCATTGCAATGGTCCTGGGCAGGTGCAAGCTGCCCGGGACCAGACTTCCCGGGCCAAACTGCAACCAAATGTTGCAGTTTGGCCCGGGAATCGCCTATAAAAGAGGCAGGGAGATTTGGGCGTTGTCGGCGTCTTGTAACCAGTATGCTGAACAGAAATAAAGAGTTCCTGAGAACTACAACTGCTTCTCGTGTCATTGCCATTTTGCGAAGGACTTAACACTGGCGACGAAGGTGGGATTGCCTTACATCGACTAAAGACAGGTGTAAGCTTACCCGAGAGTCCTGAGCAGTAGGAACGGCGTTGACTCAGCAGCTACCCGCCAATCTAGCGAGCATCGGGGGTAGGCTGGCTGATAGACCCTTCCTTTTTCAACAAAAATGCAAAAGTTGAAAGACTTTCAGAATTTGACATCTCGCATCCGGAAAGATGGGAGTCCTACGTAGCCAGGGTAGAAAACTATCTTAAAGTCAATCAAGTAAGAGAAGATAGTTTAAAAGCCGCCACCCTGCTGTGCGTTTGCGGTCAAGACACATTCGAAATCGCTGAAAACATAGCAGCACCTGTACCTCTAGAATCTGTTAACTACACAGATCTCAAAAAACTACTAAAGGAACACTTCCAGTCCAAGTTGTCTGTCATCGCTTGGTGCCACAACTTCGAACAGAGGGATCAGCGACCCGGAGAATCAGCCAAAGAATACATTGCTGCGCTGAGAAAAGCCGCTAAACACTGCGAGTTCAAGGATCTAGAAGAACGTCTGAGAGACAGATTTGTATGCGGACTGAGGCATAGAGAATTACAGCAGAGACTTTTTGCTAAAGAAGACTTATCATTCCAAGATGCCTTGAGAGAGGTTACTGCAGAAGAGGCAGCGGGCGGCGCCATCAAGAACATGAGGCCAATCAGAAGCACTCCAGAAGCTGTGTCCGTGCACCAGGAAGGAGTCCAAAGGAACCCAGAGGAGGATCCTGACAATGAAGTAGACCGTCTCTACCCCACGAAAGAAAGCTCTTCAGCTCTCCCCAAGTGCCTCGGTTGTGGAGGTCGCCACAAGAGGACCGACTGTAGATTCCGCTCCGCTATCAGTAGGGCATGCAGAAAACAGGGACACATTGCAACTGTGTGTCTGGGCCGTCAGAAGGTACAACCTCGGGAAGAATTGCACCTGAAAGGTACCAGGAATCCATGGAGCCCAACTAGAACTCAGGCACCAGTGCCTACTCCAGCCAGGGAGTCACCCCGGGGGCATAATCACTACTCACCCGCATCACTCAGTACTCCAGTCAGGGAGGATATCCGGGAGCGTCCAAACAACCCACACCCTGCAAGAGAGCTGGCACACATTCCTGTCTAGTTGGCCCGACACTACCCCTGTCCCTAGAAGGGGGCAAGCACACAGGGAGGTGGTCGAGGAACCAAATCCCGACTACAACACCTCTGACATCACTCAGGGGACAACTGAGTTTTGGGACAGCACTGAAACCCCAACAAGCCTGGGTACAGAACGGGAACAAGGGGAAAGACAACCTCTTGATAGGTCTAGGACAGACCTGGGAGGTTCTACAGAATTGCCCAACAGTGACAGTCACTTAAGAGGGCCAGAGAGCCTGCAGCCAGGCAGGACAACCAGGTCAAACAGAGAAAGAAGCCCTGGCCTGACGAGCCCGGTGGGCAAGCAAGCAGGCCAGGCATTGGAGCACAGTCCTTGGGAATCACCAGGGTGTAGCAAGGGGGACAAGCATACATCACCCCTCAGTCAAGGGGTACTGGCAGGTACCCAGAAGTCAGGAGGTCACAGAGAGCCAGAAGATCTCCTAAGTATTTAGAAGATTTTGTAACTCTACTGGCAAAACAGAGTTAACAGAGAGTATTCCTGTACACATAGGAAAACAGAACACTGGGAACAATAGAAGCAGAGGGGATAACTGGTACAAAGTAGTATGGGCACCACGCTCGTATTGGGTTGTATATTATTATTGTATGATCATAGTCTTAGCCGGGGGGGGAAGGGGTGTTATGTCCTGAGCCTGTGGAAGCAGGCTCGGGGCATTGCAATGGTCCTGGGCAGGTGCAAGCTGCCCGGGACCAGACTGGTTGTCGCCAGCACTCGCGCACATGCGCGGGTGCTGGCGCGCCAAATGTTGCAGTTTGGCCCGGGAATCACCTATAAAAGAGGCAGGGAGATTTGGGCGTTGTCGGCGTCTTGTAACCAGTATGCTGAACAGAAATAAAGAGTTCCTGAGAACTACAACTGCTTGTCGTGTCATTGCCATTTCGCGAAGGACTTAACAGGTGGGGTGCTGTATCATCCAGAGTAGAAAATACTGGATCTCAAAATAGTTTCTTTTGAGAATACCAAGCTAAAGAGCGGAAACTATGCAATTCAACATCAGGCAGGAATATAAGACCAGCATACCATAACGCTGGAGCCAGGCTTTCAGCTTCTCCAGCTCCCTGCCATCAAGCTGGCCACAGATGTTCTAAAGCTGGGCATTTCATGGCCAAATAATTTAACACTCTCAGCAACAATTGGGTCTTAGAAAATACCAGGTTAAGATTGGTTTCTGGAATTTATGCCTGAATTAAGACTTTAGCTCTCTAACAGTAGTATTGATAGAAGAATTTCAGCAAAATACACCTTCTTCTGTCGGGAGTTCAGAGAAAATCCATCACATCCAACCTTCTGTACTAAAATTGGTAACCGGCAGAGCAGATAATGAATTGTTAATGGCTAGAGTCTGCTAAAGACTGTCAAGAGGAAGTACATAATCCCTACATTTCCTCAAATTTAGTTGAAGTTTTCCAGCTGTTTGGAAAAATCAGAGTGCATTGGCTGAGATGTTCAGGAGTGGTGAGTGTCCATGTGTCTGAGGAAAAAAAAAAATCAAAAGAAGAACAGATTTGTCCAGCTGGTGGCATCAGGTTATAAGAATAAAAGCTCAGGCCTAACACAGTGGAACATCCTTGTCAGTGTGAAATGCAGCTGGGAAGCCAGGCAAGAAGTGCTGCTTTCTCTGCCAACTGTTACACTTGCCAGAAGGAGCAATGCCCAAAGAAGGGAAGATCTGACTACAGATCTTTACTCTCTGGGATAGTTCTGAGATTCTGCCCTGCATACCGGCATCCATGATATGCCAGCTTAAAAGAAGTATACAATCTGCCAAGGAATCCCAGGAGATGTAAAGCTTACTCACCTTGTCTTTCTCAATTCTAGTGTTTACAAGCTTGTATTAGTTTATAATATAAAATACCAAACTGCAAAAGCAAATAGTAGGGGGGCAAAGGGAAGGAAAGGAGAAGTGTAGAAAAGAAGGGAGAGAAAAAAAAAAGACTTTGACTTCCGACTCCTTCTAGTGCAGTAGAATAAAACGGTAACATCAAAATACAGCTTTTTACTTTTACGTAATAGTATAAACTAGCCCTTTCTTTAATAACAAATCTATCTAACCAGTAAAACCCAAAATCAAAGTTTCATTTTTGTCCACCTCAAGCACCAAGTCCAGAAGCGGTTTCCAAGTAGAAGCAAAAGTACTTATATTTTTTTCTTTGACCAAAGCACTCAATTTAGTCATCTCTGCTAACTCTGTCAACTTTTGCAGCCATTCGTCCATTGTGAGGATCGAAGTGTCCTTCCATTTTTGTGCATAAAGTCGTCTTGCTGCGGTCAACATGTATAATATCAAAGTTCCCATTTTTTTTCCAAGTCTTTTTCCATTAAATCCAAAAGAAAAGTTTCTGGTTTTATCTTTATATTCACTTTAAGAATTTTCTGTATTAGAATATGAATCCTACTCCAATATTCCTTTGTTTTAACATATGTCCACCATAAATGATGAAAGTTCCCTTCTTTACATTTACATTTCCATCATTCATTTGAAATACCTTTATACATTCTGGATAACTTGTCTGGTGTTAAATACCAGCAATACATAATCTTTTAGAAATTTTCTTTTAAATTGTAGTTTAATGTAAATTTTAAACCTTTCTTCTTTTTTTTGTAAAAGATTTTTTATTTTCAATTTTTCATTACATTCATAAAGAATACTTCAGATAAAGAATAAAGTAAATTTATACAGACAACTTTCGGTATTGCTCACCCATTTCCCCCCAAACCACATCCACCCTCTAACCTCTTCTCTCACTTCCCTCTTTCCCTCTTCTTCCTCACTCTCCCCCTCTCCTCCTTCTCCTCAACCTTCCTACTTACTTCTCCCCTTCCTCCTATCTTCTCATTCTGGATGCGGTCCAGGGGAAATGCCCAAGCAATTTCTCTCTCCAAGTTAAAACATCAATATTATATACAAAAAAACCAAACTATTTCTACTTATCTGACCTATTTAACCTCCGACCCATCCTCCCCCCAGCTTCCCAGAGCCAAGTACAGGGTTATACAAACATATTAAACATAATCTACTTAAGTTTACTAATTATACAATAACCAAAATCATACTAACCCTTAACTCTCTTCAAACTTTAACATCATAATTTTATAAACAAATCCATTACTCATAGAATAAATGAAATTTTGTAGTTCCATATTTCTTCTGAACATATTCTATCCATCTTCTCCATACAATAACATATCTCTCTAATGATCCATTAAATAAGCAGAAATTTTAGCCATTTCTGCTAAATTAGAAAATTTTAAACCTTTCGTTCACATATTCTTCCACTGTTCAAGCATTACATTATATCCAAAATTCCTTGCCCACTGAATCATACAGTGCTTTTCATGTTTACTTTCCAAATTTAATTTCAGTAACATTTTATAGACCTTATCAATAATATGTTCATCACTATTACACAATATTTCCAATTCATTTTAAACTAAATCAAACCCATAACTTTTTATCTAATATAAATTTTACTTTCAATTGTAAATATGTAAACCTATGGCAGACATGTCCTTCTGATTCTAACTCTTCCTTAGACTTGAGGGAAGGATCACCAAAATTAAAAGTTATTATTTTACCATAAGTCCACCAGTCTGGCTTTGCCACCATTTCTTTTCTGAAAAGGCTTCATGGGGGGGGGGGGACACTCAAAGAAGCATCTTTGTAGAAAACCTTGTTTTATATTTATTCCAAACTCTTAGATTGGCACGTTTAACAAAATGGTTGCTAAAATCAACATTTAAGTTTGTCATACCATAAATAACCATGCCATCCAAACTTAGTTCATGACCTTCTAAATCAGGGGTGTTAAACTCAATTTCATTGAGGGCCACATCAGCATTGTGGTTGCCCTCGGGAGGGGCGGGTGTATGTGGCCAGGGTGAGTGCAGCCTACTGGGTGGGTGTGGATGGAGTGGGTGTGATCTACTGGGTGGGCATGGCCAGCTCTACATCGTTTGTGTAAAGGTGCCTGTGCGGGCCTGGGCAGAAGTGGGACAGATCTGAGGGTCTCTGGCAGAAGGGGGTGGGACCAGGGCAAGTGCCAAGGCATAGTCCGTTTCTTCATTCCTCACAAAGGGTGACACCTCCCCAGCATGCACCCAGGGGGCGGGGCCGACACAGCAGGGGCTGGTTCCTCACTGTTTCTAGACGGCCTTGTGGAACTAAGACTGAATGCGTTTCAGCATAGATGGCCACCACAAAATTGTACGTTGGCTCCCAGCCGGCCTGGGCCAGGGCCAAGGCAGCGGGGGCCATTCCCTCACTGTTTCCAGGATGGCTTTGCGGGCCACATGAAATCACTTCGCGGGCTGTATCCGACCCCCGGGCCTTGTGTTTGACATGTCTGTTCTAAATCAAATAGCCTCTTATTCTGGAGGTTCACCCACTTTTTTAGCCAGACCAAACAACAAGCATCGAAATACTATTTCAAATCTGGTAAACCCAAACCCTTTCTTTCCTTAGCATCTTGTAATAGTTTACATCTAATTCTTGTTTTTTCCCTTGCCATATAAAGTTGGAAATATCCCTGTGCCATTGTTTAAATGGAATATCAGTTGCAGGTATTGATAATTTCTGAAACAGAAAAAGCATCTTGGTAAGACATTCATCTTAATTACAGATATTCTACTCAAGAGTGATAAATGCAATTTGTCCCATCCTAATATGTCTTTTTAAATATCATTCCAGAAAGGCACATAATTACATGTATTTTGAAACAATTTTGTATTTGTGTTTGTCAACATAACCCCAAATACGGTATTTCATCTTTTTACACTTAGATATGGGGCATTCGCTCACCTTGTCTTTCTGAAGTCCAGCAGCTGCAGCTCACATATTAAATTACCCCATGCAACTATAGAACTTTTCTGATTGAGCAGAATTACAATTTTCCAAAGTGCCAGCCAATAAGATGGGATAATAAGAATTGGAATCCAATATATCTGGATTTACCAAGTTGAGGAAAAAGGCTTTAAACTAAGATTATATGTGTCCCACTGTTGTTAACAGAGTTTGGTGACCTAATTAACTAAGGCTGGATGATGTACTTTATAAAAATATTTATTGCTTTCCACCTATTTACTCATGTCTCTTTTGCAGAGTTTACGTTTATGTCTCCTCTTGCTTTTTATATGGGGATCTGTGCATGTGGTGCTTACTGTGAGCCAGTTCTTCAGAATCTGTTTTTTGGAGCAGAGCCCTTAGATTGTCTGAAATTGTCACTGAATTGGCCAGGTTATCTGTGAAACCATCTCTCTCTGGGAGTATCTGCTCACCCCAGATAGAGTGGCCCTATTCCCTTCCCTCAAATGTTTCCTTGTAGTGCAGACATGTCAAACTCACAACATCATGTGACATCACACAACGTATTGGAAGAGTTTTGCCATTGCCAGCAATGGGGTGGGTGTGGCTTCTGCATGACGCATCCGGCCCATGGGCTGGCAGTTTGACACCCCTGATCTAGTCGGTCAGTAGGTATGCCTTTTCTGTTGTGAAGCCTGCCCTATACCAGAGGTCCCCAACCCCTGGGCCGTGGACTGGCACTGGGCCACAGCATGCCAGAAACCGGGCCGCACAAACAAGCGAAGCCCCTTTCATGGGATGCAGGCAGCACACGAAACCACACCCCCTCCAGTCCACGGAAAAACCTCTCCTCACAGAACCAGTCCCTGGTGTCTAAAAGGTTGGGGGGCTCTGCCCTATACAACACCCTCCCCAGAGATCCAGCAGGCATCTCTTAACTTTCTGGAAAATTGTTTAGAGCTGACTTCTCTCCAGGCATTGGAAATCTGGGGACTTTAAAGTTTGGATAAATGTTATTGATTGGGCACCTGGTTTTTGTTGTTTATTTGTTGAATTGGTTTATTGTTGTGTATTGAGAGATACACAGTTGTATCTCTCAAGTACACAACCATATAAGTATTTCAAACAAATATGCACAGAAAGGGTTTCCAAAGGCAAAATCCCGTTTCCTCTTCAATTGTCAGCTTTCTGAGATAAGCAAAGTCAAGACAAGGCTGTTGTCAGGAGCCTTGGAATGTACTGAATGTGGTTAAGGGTTTGTAAAAGAATCTTGGAAGTCTATCAAAGCCCTTTTCTATTTCAACTTACAGTCTATCTAACCACCAGTCAAAGTTTCTCAGGATCCTGATATCTTTCCTGCAATGGTTCTATATTTTCCATCATATTAGGGCATGGTAGAATTGCCCAATCATGTGAAAAAGAAATACAGTGTAAGAAAAAGATCTGCTTTAGAATGATCTTGGTTCATTGTCTCTGCCTTTCGGTTTTTTTTTTTTTTGAAAAGACTATTATCAGAGTTTGGGGAACATTCCTGTTAAACACGCTATGTTGTGAGTAAAAGAAGAGTGCCAATATGTTAAAACAGGAACCGCATCCCAAAGGCTCTACTAACTCTAACACCACCTAGAGCAGTGTGGCGAACCTATGGCACGCATGCCAGAGGCGGCACTCAGAATCCTCTCTGTGGGCATGCATGCCGCTGCCCCAGTAGAGTTCGCCGGAGTAGTGAGCACATGGCGTTTGGAAGTGACAGGGCAGGAAGTGAGTGAGAAAGCAGCGTTGGCCCCCCCAGGCATGCCCCGGAGATGGCGAGGGACTGGCCTTGGCCATGCTCATCCAGTCTGCCGTGACCCCTGCAGCCACGCCCACCCAGTGGGCCACCCATCCCCAAGGGCACCACAATGCTGATGCAGCCCTGGCACTTTGCGATAAATAAGTGGGTTTTGGATTGCAGTTTGGGCACTCGGTCTCTAAAAGATTTGCCATCACTGATCTAGAGTACCCCACAGCAAGATAGGTGGAAAATAAATTTAATGCTCAAACAAATAAATAACACTGCCAGCACAAGTCTGGCCAGCCAGTGTGTATTGGTACATTCTGGGTGGGGGGGGCAGTAGAAGGCGTAGAAGAAACTATCTCCAACCAATTCTTACCCATTTTCTTTTCAGTGCCAGGAACAGATTCCCTCCTCTCCCCTTTTTGTCCACTCTGCAATGACTTTTTACTTCCTCTGGATACTGGAGAATCTTGACTGTTGGTTCTCTGCCAACCGGGTGGGACCTGTTTGCCACAATTTCACATTGCCTGAGAGTTTGGGAGGGCGATGTGGGTCAGCATGCTTCTTCCTAACAATTTCCCTGTTGTGTATCACAGTGGCTAATCACGTAATATTTCACGTAATGAAAACTGGCAATACTCACATTGGGCTAGGTCAGTGATGGCGAACCTTTTAGAGACCGAGTGCCCAAAAACTGTCCCCGCCCCCACTCCACCCTCTGCTCTGCCCCCACTCCGCCCCCATCCCCCAACCCACCTGCCCACAGGGCCATTCACTGCCTCCAGGGCCCACCGCAGATCGCCCAGGCAGCCCAGCAGCACTATGGCGGTCATGCTGTTTGTCCGCTCCCTGCAGCATCAACTGTGCACGATGGGTGTGAGGGCAGAGTCTTGTCTACGCTGCCTGGGTGCCATGTCCTTGGCTGCGCTGCTCCATGTGGGCCACACTCAGGGGCGACTCTCCTTCAGGGAGGCTGCTGGAGAGGAGGGGGTTGCGGGGGGAGGCGAGGCTGGGGCAACGGCACATGTGCCCACAGAGAGGGCTCAGAGTGCCGCCTCTGGCACCCGTGCCATAGGTTTGCCACCATTGGGCTAGGTTGAAGTCATACTGAATTACCACCCCACCATCCAACTAGCCACTCTGCCTTCTGGATGAAGTGGCCATTTATATTTTTGTCTCTTCCAAATGTAAACCAGTGTTTTACTTTAGATTTCAAAACTGAAGTCCTATAGGCCAGTCCAGGAAATCAATCAATCTCACGGGAAGGCTAACACTACCATACTTTTATTGAGACTCGATATGCAGAGTATGGCAGGCCCCGCTTGTGCTGCCTTTCTTCCTCCTTATATTTCAGTGAATCAGAGACCAGTCTGCTTATCTTCCTCAAGATCATCTTCCTAATTCTCTACAGATTCTTATGATTGCATTGGGCAAAGAATTTATGAGAAAGAGAAGAGCAATTTCACTCAGGTGGTTATTTATAGTTTTGAATGGATTTAAATGATAATCTTGCCTCTCTTCTCATCAAAGTAGCGTCTGGCATTTGGGAGATTACACTTTAATATAAAAACGATCACATCTAATTTACACTCTCATTTATAAAAACCCCTGAAAGCATGTTGATGGAATGTTCTTATTCATTTAACTCGTGTGTGGCTGCCATACACAAGTTTTGACAAAATGGGAAGCCTGGTTGATATTCTGCACGTGACCAGGAGTGGGGAGGGAAGTGCAAAATTGGGTGCCACTTTGGAATTGCAGGAACCAAATGTTGTTACTTAAGCCAATTGTTTCTGGAAGGAAGCAGCCAAATGAATATTCCATAGCAAAAACGGTTTCAGGTGTTGGTTGGAATGACAGCAAACTTTCTGGATTTTCTCTTTATAGTACTCTTTTTGTCCTGGGTATTCCCCAACTGCAAGTTAATGCAGGCAAGAACAACTGGGAGAAGTTTTAATTTCTACATCAGTAACCTGCACTAGATCTATAATATACAAGTAGTTCGACTTAATGTTTAGCAATTGTTCAGTTATGACAGTACTGTAAAAAAGTATGTTCATCAGTCTTCACACTTATGACTGTTGAAGCATCTCATTGGATAAAAATTCTGGGGTTTGGCAACTGACATGTATTTATGAGAGTTGCTGTGTCCTGGGGTCAGGTGATTTGCCATTCACCACCTGGCTTCCGACAAGCAAAACTAGTATAACGACTGTGATTTACTCAATGACTACCTCACTTAGAGGTGGAGGTTCCACTCCCAGTTATGGTTGTAAGTCCAGGACTACCTGGATTTGTAGTAAATCCTCTCCGTGAATCTTGTAATTTGAATTGGCTTGCCTATGCATAGAAGTTGTCCATGTGTGAAGAATGGAAACCAGCTAGTGACACTCAGGCTGCCAAGTGAAGCGCTAGCCTCAAGGAATCTTGGGTAGCCACAATTCAGGATCTTGTGCCCGCCCAATTAGCCAAGTTAATGAGAGGAATGAGATCAGTAATCTGACCTCTTCCACTGGACAAGTACTCAGGCAGCATCCCAAGGCATAGTTTGTCTTTGGCAATTGGCTGGAGCACTTGAGAATTGGAGCTTTGCTCTAAAAGTCCCCCTATCTGCATTCTGCTCATTTGTAGACACAGCAATTTAACAGATTTCTTGTAGTTATTTCGGAACTTGAAGAAATGGGTAACAGGGGTGGATAAGTCATTTAGAGATAGTCACAACTTCCAAGTAGCTTATGCAGATATGCCAACATTTTATCTTGTGGGACGTTGCTCATTAGAAGTCCCTGGGTAAGAGCCCCATCCTCTTACTTTGAGGAAAATAAAATGTAGCCTTAAGTCTGAGAGTCCTGGGAATTTGGCCACCCACTTTCTAGCAGTACTCTTTGCAGCAATAATTGCTCTAAAATGTGTTTGTCTAAAGATGGGCATGGTCTTAAGAAACTGCGTTCTATGCCAACCAGTACATTCCTGATGTTTTAAGACTCTTCCACAGTCTATCCACATAACCCTATGAAGGCTCCTGCAGCCAGTTAATTTGTGCAGCTCTGCCTGAGGGGTGTTTTTTTTTTTTTAAGCAAGGAACATTTAAAAGAGGATCTAATCATAACCCTAGCTCTTGAAAACTTCCTAAGGCTCCAAGGAACGCCAAATATATTTTTCAGTGGAAACAGGAACAATGGACAATTAGTCAAGTTGGCCCAAGCAAAGTGCCCTTGGTCCATTCATACTGTTTTGTTTAGGAAACTCTCTATTGGTCTCTTTAAACATTAGTTTTCAGGCCTATTAGGCAGCACTGATAACATGCAAAGAATAAAAAAGGAGGAGAGAATAGTCATTGCTTGCGAAGAACTAGGAGGGGACTCCATTTTTTTACTGTATAAAGGAAACAAATACAGTAGGATACCATTCCATGTGTTGCCTTGACAACAAAATTAATAAAAATGAATCATTTCTTATTAGACAAGTGGGGTTTGTATGATTCTGCATTTAACCATTATAACTTCTAGGGTCAAATATTGTATAGTCCAATGGTGGCAGCACTCAGAACCCTCTCTGTGGGCATGCACACTGTTGCTCCAGCCCCGCTTCCCTCTGCAGCCTCCTCACCAGCAGCCCCCACGGAGGAGAGTCGCACAGCCAAGTACATGGCAGCCAGGCAGCGGGGACAAGACTCCGCCCTAGTGCCCCATCACGTGCAGATGATGCTGTGGGACGCAGGCAGAGGGTGTGGCAGCCATGGTGCTGCTGGGCCACCTGAGCGATCTGCAGCGGGCCTTGGAGGTGGTGGGTGATCTTGCGGACAGGCGGGGCAGAGTGGTTTTGGGGCACTCGGTCTGTAAAAGGTTTGCCATCACTGGTATAGTCACTTCTGCTATTTTGTAAGTCCAAATGAGTGTGGCAAAAAATAACCCCACATAATCTGTATTGTCTTCTCTTATCTGCTAGGCACAGTTTGCTACGTTTATAGCAACATAAAGCCCAAAGTGACTTATATAACTGTTCCTCTTTCCATTTTTTTTCTCTCCAGTCACCCTGTGAGGTGAGTTGGGCTGGTTCAAAGTCATCCAGTCAGCTTCTGCTTCTGAGCAGGGACTAGAATCTTGGGTCTCCCCAATGTGAATCTAACACCTTAACCATTATAATATGCCAGCTCTCAACTCATTGTTTATGAGCAGTAAGACTATCAGTGGCTACTTATGATGGTTGTTTGTTGCCTCTTCATAGACTCATTGCCTTTGAATGCCAGTTGCTAGGAAACAAAACCAGGCGCTTGCTGTGTATTTGTTCCTGAATATGGACTCCTCATTGGCATCTGGATAGTTGCTCAGGGAAGTGAATCCTGTCCTAGTTAGAGCCCTTGTCTGATCTAACGTGGGTTTTCTTACCTTAATATCCAGCTCTTTAGACTTTAATACATTCTAGACATCTTCCCAGAACAAAGTCCAAGGCAAGTTGAATCTTCCATATTTGATAAATGTCTATTATGACATTTTCTCTGCTAGATCAGTTAAAGGCCCACATCTACTGTAGTATATGTTTTCATGGGCAAATGTGATTGCAAGAATTCAATTCAGTCTGACAGAGAACAATCCTAGGTATTCAAGAGTTGAGTCAGTATCTACTGTTTGCTCAAGGCAAACAAATCTCAAAACAATTTCCAGCTTATAGAAAACTATTTGCTTCAGAGTAAAGCAATTATGATTCCTAGTAATCTCTGAGCCTCCTCAGAAAGTTCAAGAAGACTTCTCCGATACAGATTGTCTACCAGCTTTCCCTTGTAACTGTGGAACTACTGAAGAGATGATGGTTACAAAAGTCAGCTGATCTGAACAAGGAGGATTAGCAATTTCAATGAACTAAGTAGGAGATCACTGGGCGTGACCCAGAATCTCAACTGACAATGGCTGAATAGGGCATTAGAAGACGAAAAGGGGAAAAAAATAGTCAGAGACCACCAACCGGCATTTGAAGCAGAACTTTTATTCCCTTCCCTTGTCAAAGAAAGGTACTGGCAGTTGTGCACAACCAACAATTTAAATCTTGAAAGGACTAAACAAGGATTTGGCTATAAACTGGCAAAGCAAGGAGTAGCGCCTGCCACTGGTTATTGGTTACCCACAGAGCTTCCATCTCAAGCCCTGTAAGGGAAAGGACAGAGAGACGAAAGAGACTGCCCTCCAGGAGAAGCAGCGGTTTCTCAAGCATACTGCACTGGCACTGGCAGTATCCACGTGCCGTATTTTGTTGATGGGGAAAGAGGGCTTTTCTGACAACCCTGGGGGAGGGCACAAGTTCAGTTCATGGGCATGAAGCTGGCATGCTGGTGAGAAAAATCAATCGAGCCTCCCAAGGAAAGAAAAAGACACTGGGGGGGGGGGGGAATGGTTGGAAATAATTATTGCTGCATGTAAACAGATCCACAGGAATCTCTTCCTTCTGAGGGCAACCCACCCACACTCATCCCTCCCACCCCATAAGACAGCCTCCTTGGCCACCACCCCTGCCAATTAGTAAGTAAGAGGCAGAAGCATTACAAAGGGAGTTCAGGAGGGGCAGTGTTACACTCAGGCAGAGGGAAGAGCTTTAAGGTACAGAGATATGGAAGGGGCTGCCGGGGATGTGCTCATCTCCCCATTTCACCACCAGGATGTAGTCGCCTCTGTCCTTCAACAGGTAGGTGACATTGTACAACCGGTTGCCCAAGTGCTTCACCACGATCTCCTCACATGGAGTCTTGGGGCCGTGTACACCCACCAGCAACATGTTGTTCCCTGGAGAGAAAGGAGGAGAGAACAAGTAGTCCTTACAAAGGTCATTTGCAATGGTTGGGTTGAGGGGATCATCCCCTTGATTGGAGTGTTTAAAACAACTGGCTTGGTGAATCTCCCTGGCTGCATTCACACATTATGAATAAACTATATTCCATATAAACATGATCCACAAATCACAAATCCACAAGCCATTAAGCTAAAACCAAACCAATCACGTAATAGCCTAGTATAATAATCAAGCTTGCTTGCTTCCTTGCTTCCAGGTCTTCCCATCCCAGTCACTACTCAACTGAGCTAACCATACAAAAAAAAAATGGGGTGTGGCTTTCTAAGAAGACATAAAATATCAGTATACCTAATTGGAGCTATGGGATTTTCTATGCAGCTTCCCCACCCTACCGAGGCATTTACACCCACCTGCTTTGCTGCAATCGACAGTGAAAGAGTTCTTTTGGCCTAGAAAACCCTTGTTGAGGCCCAGCCCCTTGGCAACCACTTTGCTGGCATCTGAAGGAAATTTGGGTGCTGCTCCATCAGGTTTGGCTACTCCATCCATGAAGACTGAGGAAGTCTCATGGAGGCTGTGGCTGGGAACAAGGCGGGCCCCTGCCAGGAAGAAGAGAAGAATTTAACCTTGGGATTTACAGCATATCCAGTCATATCAAGGCAATATGTTCTGCATCATCACTTTGATGAAAGCTCTAGTCTTTAGCACAGTGTTTCTCAACCTTGACAATGGTAAGGCATGTGGACTTTGACTCCCAGAATTCCACAGCCAGCAATGCTGGCTGTGGAATTCTGGGAGTCGAAGTCCACATGCCTTACCATTGTCAAGGTTGAGAAACACTGCTTTAGCAGAATGCAAGGAGGTGACACTACTGTTGTATGTCTACAAAAATTGCCTAGCTTCCCCAGCCTATGTCCCTTCAGATGGTTTAGGGCTTCCTCTAGAGATGATGGGAATTCAACAGTGAAGAAGTAAAAAATTGAAAAATACAGACATAAAATTAGTATTAAAAAGAATCTCTAAATAGACCACAGGCAACTTTTTTCCTCCCCATTGTGCGATTACCTGTAATTTTAGCTTTGAAAGGACTGCCAGCAATGTGATATGGACCACCAAATTTGATGGAGATGAGGTAGCTGCCAGGTGCCATGGGTGTGTAGATGACTTTGTAGCCCTCTGAGCACTCTTGGCAGTCCATCTTCACCTTTGAGGGACCATCAATAGTGACAGATAGTGCCCCAGGCCCAGCATTTGTAGTGTTGACTATGAATTCAGCAGGGTGTCCTACAGATGAGAGGGAGAGAGAAAAAGAACACATGAAACCAGAGAGTTAGCTTTTACCAAAATCTCACAGTAGCCTTTGGCTTTACTCCAGGTTCCTTTTTACCTGTCACACCACCTTCCAAGCCAGGGCCATAGGCGGATACCATCCCTGGGTCTCCAGCTTGACCTATTTCCCCAACACGAATCTTGAAGGGACTGCCGGGTATGTGGCTTCCATTGAACTTGACATCAACCGAGTAGATGCCATTCTCACGGGGAATGAACCGTACTGCGTATTTATCTGTAGCAAGACAAAGGTGCAGAAATGGGCATCTTTAACGGAGAGGAATGTTAATAGGAGTACCATATACAGGAAAAGGAAAGGACAGATATCTAAATTTTTGCCTTTTCTTCTGTATCTGATGTCACACTACACTCCGTGTGAAGATTTTACAATATATTCAAGTATATTAAATCAAACCTGAGCAGTACTTAAGACAGTATAAAGGAAGATGTGCATATGTACTGTATGTGTACAAATCCTTAAAATGTTAATTTAAGAGCAAGACATAACAAACATATTTGGAACAGGTTCAGGCTGACACAAATAAATTAACAAACTAGATGTGTTTACTGATTAGAAGTAAAAGGGGCTTATAGGCAATTAAACTTTCTCCATTCTCTGTCTTTGCAGGTCCCCAACCTGGGTTCTTTGCAAAAAGACTACTCGCTTAATATGCAAATAGAATTGCCAAATTTAAACTGATGTCTTCCTGACCACAGAATTGTAAGAACTATAGCTCTAATATTTCTGAAGGGCATCAGTTGATCCAATTTATTCTCATCAACTGCTGCTTTGGAGGTGCCACTTATTGGGAGTGGCCGTTCATTCAGTGCAAATATAGGTTGGATCAGAGGTGAAGGCTCTTCTTTCATGGCCATGAAAGTAATCTGCAGAGAAGGCAGGGACTTCACACAAAAGCCACAATTGTCACATTTTAGCACTGCTCTGCAATTGTAGTTGTGTCTCCACATGTGGTCATAATATTCAACAGTAGATTCTCAACCACTTGCAGTTTGCAAGTTACATGGCAGGAAATTCTGTACAGGTGAGGTAGCAAGTCCTACATCTCACTTCAAAAGATGGTTAGATGCAACAGCATTTGACATAAGAATCCACAAAACTGAAAATGAGCGTTAGTTGGTCGCAATTCACCCCTCAGATCCCATGGCAAAAAAAAAAAAAAAAAATCATGTATAGTTCACACAATCTTCTCAGTAAAAATAATGATCCTGTGGAATGGAGTTTGCCTCCTGTTGACTATAGATGTTGTTGAAGGCCGAGTATGATGAAATTACAGCTCAATATCTACACAGCAAGGAATCTAAGAACAAAGCTTTGTTTTGGGAGGTTGTTTTGGATTGCAAAAGCCACAGTTCAGCATTGGCTAAACCAGGGCTTGGACAGCTAACAATACTGCATGATTTTTCACCTAGTGGCCATCGGTTATAGCAAGTATAGAAATCAGTGATATACAGTTGGCATTAACTTTTAGCAACCACATAAATGCACTTACGTGTGTATATACACACAATCAAAATAAAGTAATGGCTACAATCTTACAAAATCTCCATATCCTTTTGTCAGTTCTTACAAAATGTCAGCCATTTCCTTTTAAATTTGGGGGATTAGCAGGTGTTAGCTATTTGTGTTGTGAGTACTCACTTTACACTGCCATGAGTGAGCTGACCTATGTTGTCTTGTAACTTGTAGGTAGTTGTGAGCAGATGTGCTTGCTGCTTAAAATAATTAGGTCTTAGTCAGCGTACTTGGGGAATGCTGACCAGATGGGAATTGCGACAGATGGAGTTGGACAGTGTTGGTTTCCCCATAATTAGAGTTGGGAGAGAAGCATTGTTTCTTATCGTGGATAGTTCAGGCCCCAGAAAGGAGATCTGTCTGCTAAAATCCTTAAGTAAGTGGCAGGGAGCCAAGAATCTGCCTTTGCTTTGGCTCTGGGCCCGTTTCTGTTCTTGTCTCCTGAAGCAGCAAATGTGAATTGGAGAACTAACAACGCGGGAGACATTTTGTTGCCTTATCGGTGCTATGCCCATCACGGGACCTTGGTAAAGTAGCTTGAAGACACAACTATTGCCAGTTGTTTTGTCTGCCTCTCTGTAGGGCTGGGTCAGCCCAACTCTATCACCACTCTTGCTCCAGCTGAGCCACTGGTGTTACAGACTGGAGGAAGGTAAACAAGTGCCTTTTCTCTGGATTTGAGTTGTTGCCTTCGGACTCAGAAAATGTCTGAGGGGATCTTGGACTGTAACAGTGGGCAGGAGTCCCTTTATCAGAGCAAGTTTTAAAGAGGTACAGCTGTTTCCTAACATCTACAATGTGACAACAAATGATTGGAGCAACCTGTTTTTGACAGAACTAACAATAAAGACTGTTTGATGAGTCCAGTGTAACTTAGCTGGGTGAAGGGTTACATTACAGCAACTATCATTCACTTACAAAGCTCTCCATCTGCTTCCAAGCCTTATTCAATGCAGACTGTTTCCTCTGAAAGTCTGTATGGTGCAGGCCGAGCGACAACTGAGCACAATTACTCTGTGGCGCTGCTACAGCACACCACACTACAATACGCAGTTGTTTTCACCAGGATGCAGTTTACTTTTTTTCCCAAGTACACGGAAAAGTACTTTCAGCGTTAACCAAGTAGGCAATTTAGGTTTAAAAATGCTTCTACATTAATATTGAAGCACACGTTCCAAAAGGCAACTGGATTTTCCTTGGTTTTTTTTTTTCTTTCCTTTGAAAATGTTTTGCTTCTCATCCAAAAAAGCTTGTTCAATTCAGAAGAAGAAAGTCCAGTTGCCTTTTGGAAAACAGCACCTTTGGGACAACCATGACCTGGATGGTTTGAGAATCTCCATAAACATTGTTAAAGCAGTCTCCCAACCTTATCGGCTTTTTAATAACAAGAATAGAGCCTGGGATCCGGTCACAGAATGGTCTGGTTCAACTTCTAACACAAACAAACATTTCTAGACTCCACTATCTGGAGCTGGAGAAAAAGACTTTGGTAGTCTTATCCTTTGCTTTAGAACCAGAGGTGGGATAGATGGGTCAACCAGCCTTTTGTTGCAGCACGCTTAACTGGTCACTTTGCCAAAATGTAGGACACCAGAGCTCTTACCTTCATCGATTTCGGTGACATGGCATTCCTCCAAAGCCCCTGAGGGGCTGTGCACCTTGGCATCAATCACACCCTTGGCCCCGTTCAAGCTGACAGCGAATGAGGCTGGCTGGTTCACTTTTAACCCTGACTCCTGGAAGCACAGAGCACATGAGACAGCAGAAAGGGCAAAGAGGGCCGCGGCATCCGGCTCCAAAGCCCTGCATTCCCCCTCCCCCACCCCTTCCCAGCAAACACAAGACAGGCTTCCACTTACCTGAGCCAGGTGGCTTAGAGAGGGAGAGCTCCCCTGGAAACTGGACACAGCACAAGCGGCAGCCAGGCAAGCAAAAGGGGGACAGTTTAGACCAGAGGAAGGCTGGGTAGCCTTTCAATATGGCAAATCAGCAGATGCAGCATGCCCAGGGGAGCTCTCCATCTTTAAACCTTGGCACGGAGTGCAGGACTGTTAGCAGCCTTTAAACGAGACACGAGAAAAACCCCAGAGCAGATCCCTGTGTGGCCAGGAAGTTGGCACCGTGACTATTCTGAGTGAGGCTGACTTGAGGACCTCCTTCCCCCTGCAACTGACCAGACATTCAAGCAAACTACCCCTCCGCCCCACGGCTGCAGGACAGATCCCTGGACACTTTCTCATCAGCCTGGATCTACTCTCTCTTTCTTTTTTTGTGGTGAAGGACCGCCAACTCAGGAGAGCAACAGTGCCAACTCTACCCAACCAGCAGGGGGAGCAAGTGGGCGGTTTCTCCCAGTGCCTCACCTGAAGACTAGAAACAGTGAGTCGGCGGGCATCATCGGAGGTGGAGGTGGCGGGTACTATAAAGGGACTGTCTGGGATGTGCTCGTCATTGAACTTCACTGAAACCTCATAGTCGCCTGTCAGGAAAGGAGAACACGGAGAAAAAAAACCCCTGTCAGGCACTAATTCAAAAGGGTGCAAGTTCCTGAAGTTGAATTAAACATGATGTCTAGTTTAACCGGCAGGAAAAAAAAGAAAGCTTGTGCCCCAATGGTTGCTGCATGAAGACTTGTTTTGGAAAATGTTTAAATTTAACACTTTAAAGATGTTGCACTTTAACTCTTAACTCGTCATCCTTTTTAAATCAGCAGCAGTTTTTTTTTTAAAAAACCACATTTTAATAAAACAGAACAAAGTAAATGCTTCAGAGGGAAGAGTGCTCGAGTTTTGGGGAAGCTGGGAATTGAAATTTCCTCCCAGATATGCTCCTCGTGTCCATATGGAGAAGCTGTCACATATGTATTATTTGGCAGCCCTGGGCGCACAACTTGCAGCAGCATTTGGCATTTCATGGTTTGGTTGAGATGACGCATTTTGACCGCTGCCAAAAAAATTTCAACACCAGGTCTCCAACAAGTTAGATCTCTCTATTTAAAAGGCATTTTTTGAAGCTTTAGCATATGGCAGATCCCAACCATGGTATCTTCTTCAGTGCTACCTTGACAAGATTTATGGTAGGATTAGAACAATGCTGCTTCCAGATACAATATTTTGATTTAAGGCAAGCTCTTCGGTGTTTGTGTGGGAGTAGGGGGGTCACCATCTTTGGGTTTCTTCCCCTTAGCAAGTTAGCCAGCTTGTCTTCCAGATGGTTGCTGCGCTGAACAGCTGCCAGCCTCCCTACCAAACAGAAAGTTCTTTTCAGCTTTGGATGAAATGCTGCCCTGTTGGACTGCAGCATTTGCCTGCTCTGCAGTTCACTGAGGGGTTTGCCAGAGCCTATTCCAAGGGAAAGTACTAGAAAGGGCTCCCACATCCTCCCTTCTTCAGCCCTGAATTGGGAATATGCTGCATCACAAGATACAGCCAACCTAGACACCACTTCCTCCCATGAACTCTAGGACATCCCAGTTTTGATGTCCTACAAAAGTGAGAGAACATGCTATGACAGGGGTGACAATCTGTGGTCCCAGGGTTGGGTGGGGCTCCTCATTTCCATTTTCAGGACCTTCTGGACATTATTTTGGAACATAAGCTTCCTGCGATTTGAAGTAGAGGCACTTGGAAAAAATACAATGTAAATGCTAAAATTAAAAAAAGAGACTTAAGACCCCTTCTCTGACAAGTGTGCTATGACACTACTACCGTTAAAAAAAAATATTAAAGGCAGCCATCCCTGTACTATAGTGAGAATACTGATTTCCTTTGGGAGACCCCTGCTCCAATAAACTTTTCCGTTTATTCAGCTTTATTTTTCTATCATTTGAAAAGAAATTCCATTGCAATTGCATCCCATTCTAAAGTTCTCACTCTCCCTACATTCAGGTCCGTGACCATCTTTCTCAATTCTGCTCCTTTCCACTCCCTGACTTGGCATATGGCCAACTCTAACCCTAGCTGGCTCTCATATAAGTATGTATGTACGTACGTATGGATGTATAATAATATATATTCTTTTGAGAGCAGGCCTCAGAATTTCATTTTTAATGTGTGCCAGTGTGTTCCCAGAAGAAAGTGACAATAAATGCTATCTTATCTTATTCAGAATAATAATACTGATTACTCCAAAGCAGAGAAGTCTATGTATCTTCAAATGTTGGAATCCAAGCACTGGACTCCAAATGAATTTTGTATAAAGAGCACAATGGACAGTCCAGCAATACTTGAAGGCCATGATTTTCCTATCCTGCTTCTACAGATTCACAATTCTGTTTTTCCATCTTTAGGAGAAGAGGTCAATGCTTCACCATAAACATGCCAGAAACCATGATTATAATCTGCCAGAGGATCTTTAACTTTTCACCTCCTCTCCATAAATGCACAAATCAGACCCTGGCCCCACTGAACTTTGCAGCTGACTTTCTCTTTAATCTATAGTTAAATATTTAGCTCTATTGCAATTGTTTCTAGCTGAAAGTGTGACTGTTCACTTCCCCCACAATCACTTACCAGGCTCTTGCACAATATATGAAACTCCACATGAACCATCTTTCCGGTCCTCAAAAGCAATCTCTGCCTTACTAGGGCCCTCCACAGCAATGGAGAGACCACCGGCTCCTGCCTCCCTTGTCCAGATGCTAAAGTCAGCTGGGGAACAAGGCAAACAGTTTTTATTACAAAACCATTCTGGATCTGTAAATCCACGAAGTCGATGTGCTCAAAATACATTATGTAGTCTTTGCAAAGGGCAACCAAAATAATTCAAAAAGTGTAAAAAACAACAACAACTGAGTTGCCTGGAACCTCTTCATCAGATCTGAAGTTCCTATATGGCAATCCAACCAACTGGCAGTTTCCCCTTCCATGCTTCCGGTAGTGCGTTGTGAGAATAACTTTGAGGAACAGGAGGAAGAGCCACAGCCAAGACAAAGGTCATATAAAAGAAATCCCAATTCAAAACAAAAATGTAGTTTGACAAAACATTTCAAACTCGACCCTTCCTAGTTCCCGTTAGAATAAAGGCAGGGAGGGGGAAAGGAACATTTAGACTGGCAAGACTCCGTTGCTGTAACCCTATAATAAAAATTATGTTAGCATTTATAATTTTGGCTTCTTTCTGGCTTCCTTCTCTGGTCTATCTCAAAGAGCTGACAGTTCCTCACTGGAAAATTAGTTCTGGTAACTGTTGTATATCCTACATAGCTTTGCATCTATTTGAAGCCTGACCCTTTATCTGTGAGTTCAGGATAAAGTCAGAGGAACTATGCTAGATATAATGCAGTTCTGGAAAATTGTTTTTCAGCGGTTTCAATACCAAAATGATAGAAGCGCCATTCACGGATATGGAGTTTTATACACTATACATAGGCCTTAAGCATTAGTACCATCAGGAAAAGCAGAACAGAGCAATTTCTGCTAATCAACGCAGAGGTCCTCCACTAACCCACCATCCATCACCATGTGATGCATTAGCTACAATGTAAGGGTGAGCATTACATTAACCTGCTTTCCTGCTCCCAAGATACTCACAAATGAAGCTCTTCCCCCAATTGATAACCATACCTGGCACACCAGCTTCAGCTCTCTCCAAGCCTGGGCCACCTGCCCGGACTTTGTGTGCGCCACCTTCACCAAGAGGGCCCACTGTGAACTGGAAGGGGCTTCCAGGCACGTGCTGTCCTTTATACTTGACACTGACTGAGTGGATGCCCGTCTCAGTGGGCACAAAGCGGATGCAGTAGGTGTTGTTTTCTGCCTCCAAAATCTCTGCATCATGGGATTTGCCTGATGGGCTGGTCACCTGGGCAGTCATGTCTCTGATGTTGATTTCTGGGGACCACAGCACAAGAATTACATGGATACAGAATTGCATGGCTACAATTTTCCTACATGAAATATCGGTTTAATAAGGATACTTCTCACTACAGAACATGGAACGTATGCTGGATATACATTAAGCCACAGTTTATTAAACTGACCACATTAAATCAATCAATTGGCTAGTTAATGCTCATCATAAACCAGGGTTTGGAAACCAGAACAGTTGAATCCATTCAATATGCTCAGTCACTTGCTGCTAAGACTTTGACACCTGTCTGAAGCTATCCAGGACTGAGCACTTAGTTCCATACCAAATTTAGCATTTGCTCAAGCAAGCAGGAATATGTGGAATTGTTACAATGCTTCCTTTGTCCTCAGAGAAGGTGTGGTGCTTTTGCAATAGCTCTCTATTTTCCCTGGATTAGTCTCATGGCATAAACAGCCGTTCTACCCTCTGCTTAGCTCACTTCTCCTCCTTGACTTGCTTACCTGGGATTTTCAGGCTCAGGTCACATTGGCTGCCAATATTGGAGACGGATGGGGCTTTGCGGCAACGCGTGATCATTTGTTTCATTCTTCCCTCTCCTGTCACCTTCACAGAAAATGGGCTCCCTGCATCAGAAAACCAAACGTTTTGGTCACAAGAAGGGAAGCAAAACCTACCTGCTAATGGTAGTTTTAAACAGCCCCAAACTCTTTCACAGTCCAGTCAGTTCTTATATAGCCTTTCAGGGGAGAAATTGATAATAAGATTTGGGCAGAAACAGGATGGTATCAAGGCTATACTGCACAGAAGGCATTAGCTGTCTTACAACAACTTAGGAGATGTTGGTTAATATCCTGCTCTCCAGGATAGCAACAGCTTTTCTTTCAGCACTCAGCCTTCCTAAGTGGAATGATCATGCGCAAATTGTCATGTTTATTAGGTTATCAGTCCTGGAAGTGAAGAACTGAATATTTCAACAAACCCCACAAAAAAACCTTGCGACAGAAAAGAATGTCCTTAAGGAAGCTAGCTATGCTACTTTTCATAATGTGGCATCTCAACTATGGGCCTAGCTACGCTTAAAGCATTCTCCGATCTGGTGCCCATCCAAGGATTTGGTTTGCGACTCTGTGGCAGGACCAATGGTCAGGGGAGATGGGAGTTAATCTGACCGAAATCTAAAAAGCAGCAGATTGGGAAAGAGGATTAGAATTATACAAATTGTGGAGTCCTTGGTGCTCTCTGAGCTTGGTCGTTTTCTTGCAGACATTTCATTACGAAGCCAGTTAACACTAGTTTCATAATGAAATCTCTGCCAGAAAACCACCAAGCTCAGAGAACACCAAGGACTCCACAGTTTAACACTCTCCTCTATTGGTGTCATACAAACTGACAAACCCTGAGGCGTACAAACCCACTTGCTCATGCAACTCTTGCATGCAGCTGTTCAAGACTAGGTGTGTTTTGTAGGTAAGGATGTCCCCCCCCCCATCATTTTGAATTCCTATTTCTCTACTTAATCCAAAAGCAAGCACTGGAAAATAATGTCCACTTTGACTTTCAGCTACTGTCTTTTACAGTATAGCAGGAGTCCCGGAATGGATTGGTGCTGTCTAAATGAGCTAGACTACAAACCCCACCCCCCATCCCCCAAATAATTCAGCTAGTCTGGGAAATGCTGATTTGAGGAAAGTGTCTAGGAGACAAGAGGAAGAACGATATTGGCAGGTTTATGAATCTGTGGCAGCTTCATAAACCAGGGGTCCCCAACCCCCAGGTCATGGCCCTTTTGGAATCAGGCTGAACAAGCAGTGGGCAAGTGGACGAGCACATGCAGCTCTATTTGTGTGAGTGGTGTGTGCAAACAGCACAGGTGAGCACGTGAGCCCAATGCTTGCACTGAGCCACACTCCTGCTGCTGCCGCTGCCGGCGGTCCAGAAAGCCGGAAACTTGGGACCGCTGGCATAAACTAAGTGATGATTTTCCAAGTAATGTTTTTGCACTCCCTTGACAATGGGAAATTTCACTGTTGACTTTCACATAATAGTTTACCTGTCTGGAATCCAACTCGTACAACAATCCAGTTTTGAAAGACATTTCTGCCTGATCCTTATTGGAACCATCTTTCAGGGCACCCTGAACCCTTTTTGGATCCACTTTTGCTCCCCTGGTCCCATGTAACTCAACAAGGACAAATGGCGAACTCACCTGGCACATGCTGATCTGCAAACTTAATGTTGATGATGTAGTTGCCAGGCTCTGTTGGGCAATAGGTGACTTTGCAAGTGCCATCTTCCAGGTCTTCTGTATTGATATCAACCTTACTGGGACCTTCAATGGATAAGCTCAGACCACCATAGCCTAAAGAAAGATCCATTTACTATGAGAAGCTTTTGGATACATTTCAGCACCTCATTATTTCATTATTGTGGTATAAATATGCATGTTTAAGAACAATACGGCATGTTGTATGTACAATTGATGCTAATGCTGCATAATTTCCCTTCAATTACTCATAAAAGAGAAGCGTATAGGTCACTTCAGTCTTGTCTGCATGAAACCTTTCCTTTCCTGGAGACACTTCACTGAGAAAATCTTATTTTTTACCTTTCAGACATTAGCACTTAATTCTAGCATCAGGACACTAAACTAGGGATGTTCACACTTCAATCTAAGCCTTCTTTTACATCAGATAGTTAGAATGCCATACAGGTAGTCCCCAACTGACAACAGTTCATTTAGTGACCGTTCTAAGTTACAACGGCACTGAAAAAAGTGGCTTATGATGGTTTTTCACTTATGACCGTTGCGGCGTCCTCGTGGTCACGTGATCAAAATTCAGATGCTTGGCAACTGGTTCATATTTATGACGGTTGCAGTGTCCCCGGGTCATGTGATCACCTTTTGCAACTGTCTGACAAGCAAAGTCGATGCAGAAGCCAGATTCAATTAATAACTGTGTTACTAACAACTGTAGAGATTTACTTAACTGTGGCAAGAAAAGTCATAAAATGGGGCAAAATTCACTTAACAAATGTCTTGCTAAGCAAGAGAAATTTTGGGCTCAATTGTGGTGGTAAATTGAGGACCACCCGTATAAGACCGTCTTAACCATTCCAAGCTGGCTAGTATCCTCATAGAGCTAAAAGAAGGAAAATGGCACAATAGCTTTCCAGAACCTTCTGTCTTAGCTTAGCAAGCTCCAAAAATGAAATCTGCCCCATGTGCATCAGGGACTCCATCCTATTCACTTTTCCTCTGTAGGTTGCTTTTTAGATTAGTCTACCCCAACGTACCTTTTGGTAGTGTCTATGGCAGCGGTTCTCAACCTATGGGTCGCGACCCCATTTGGGGTCGATCGACCATTTTTCGGGGGTCGCCAAAGGCGGCGATCCGCCATTTTCTCCCCTCCGGGGGCGCCGCCGCGCATGCGCGCCGCGCATGGGGGCGGCGGTGCACCTCTGGGGGCAGCGCCGCGCATGCGCACCGTGCACGGGGCGCCACTGCACATGCGCATAACATTTGTGTGACGGGGTTGCCGTCACACAAACGTTGAGAACCGCTGGTCTATGGGGTCGCATAGTCAAGGCCATGGTTTTCCCAGTTACAAGGTATGGCTGTGAAAGTTGGACCATAAGAAAGGCTGAGCGCCAAAGAATTGAGGCCTTTGAACTATGGTGCTGGAGAACACTCCTGCGAGTCCCTTGGACTGCAAGGCGTTCAAACCGGTCAGTCCTAGAGGGGATCAACCCCGACTGCTTTTTAGAAGGCCAGATCTTGAAGTTGACACTCAAGTACTTTCGCCACCTAAAGAGAAGGAAGGACTCACTGGAGAAGAGCCTAATGCTGGGAAAGATTGAGGGCAATAGAAGAAGGGGACAACAGAGAATGAGGTGGCTGGATGGAGTCACTGAAGCACTAGGTGTGAACTTAAATGGACTCCAGAAGATTATTATAGAGGACAGGAAGGCCTGGAGGAACGTTGTCCATGGGGTCACGATGGGTCGGACACAACTTTCGCAAGTAACAACAACCCCAACGTGGCACCCTTCAAATGTGCTGGATTACCACCTGCTATCATTTCCAGCCAATATAGTGACAATAAAAGTTATGAACGTCAAATTAAAAAAAACAAACCTAACAATGTAACTTAAGACATTTCAAAAACTTCCTTTGTGTACCTGCATCCCTGGTATCAATGATGAACTCTGAAGGTTCAAAGGTCCGGCCCTCACTGAGTCCTGGGCCAGAGACCCTGACACGGCTGGCATCTCCAATTTCTGACTGGCTGATCATCACCGTGATAGGGCTGTTGGGGATGTGCAGTCCATTTTTCTTGATGTTCACAATGTGCTCTCCAATCTCGTTGGGGACAAATGAAATTCCTACGGAGACATTTGCAAGAGATAGAAGAAGGAAACAATTTGTTAAGCCTCTCCAACTATCTTTTTCTACCCACGAATTCTGCCAACTGGCTCAGAGGTATGGTAAAAAGGGGCCGTTCTGGGCACTCACCGACATGTCCATTGCGTAGGCGTTTGAGCAGACAAGGCTCCTCGCGACCAGAAGGTGGGATCACTGTGGCTGTCAACTGGCTCAAATCTGTCTCAGTGATGTTCAAGGGAATATCAGCCGATGAGCCCACTTTGAGATGGGACATGCGCATTGTATCATCACCTGTTGAAGCAGAAGCAGACAAGAGCCTTCAGTGTAAGCCAGCCAGCTGCCTAGCCCACCTCACATCAGAGCGGTCTCAGATCTCACCAGTAATCTTGGCGGTGAAAGGACTTCCTGGGATATGCTTGTCGTTGTATTTCACCAGGATGTTGTAATCTCCGGGCAGAACTGGGAGATAGGACACTGTACAGGTGCCATCCTGGTTATCAGTGCATCCAATCTCTGCCTTAGAGGGGCCTTCAATGGCCAAAGAGAGGCCCCCTGCAAACATCAGAAGGTCAAATAGAGAAGACAGATTAGCCCTGACAAGCTCAATACCCAAGTTGTCTGAAGGAATCCCAATTATTGATGTGTACAATGTAGGTATGCATTTGTTGCATGAAGTCCTCCCAACAAAAAGATACAGACAGAAGTAGGAACAGTTCTGGTGGAGGGAGCATATGTCAAAGCTTACCTTCTCCAGCATCTTTTGTGTTGACTGTGAAGACAGCTGGCTTGTTGACCACACCATGGGTGAGTCCGGGACCATAAGCTGTCACGTGGCCACTGTTAACATAATCCACATAGAACTGAAGGGGACTACCTATTGAAACAGAAAGTGGTCATGACATCATTTAGATCAGTGTTTCTCAACCTTGACAATTTTAAGGCATGTGGACTTCAACTCCCAGAATTCCACAGCCAGCATTGCTGGCTGTGGAATTCTGGGAGTTGAAGTCCACATGCCTTAAAATTGTCAAGGTTGAGAAACACTGATTTAGATATTACTCAGAACTCACAAGTCCCACTCCTCCAGGATAACTGGGAACCTCACAGTCTGCAACGTTACCTGGGATATGCATATTGTCGTAACGGATGTCCATCTCATGCAATCCAGCCTCGGTGGGGGCATAACGCACTGTCACTGTGCCATCCTTATTATCAGTAATATCGGGCTTTGCCACCTTACCAGAGGGCATGCGTACCTCTCCTTTGGAAGGGGGATGGGAAGAAAAACAAAAACAGTTTAGTGGCTTCAATTAGTCTGAATAAGAAGCCATAGGGCCAGCATTGTATACTATTCTATTAGTATGGAGTCAGTAAGACATTTGAACAAAACCTGACTTCTGTTGTTCAATGTAGCAACTTACAGGATATGAGCTAGGGCATTTGTCTGCACTAGGCTAGAATTCCCTAGGAATTTTGCACAGACATTTTTGGACAATGGTTGTTTCAGAGGCCAAAAGCTAAACACTAAAATCCCCCTTCCATTGTCTGGGGATTTACAGATACTCTGGATTGCAATTTCTATTGTATCAGTTGGGAATGATGGTGATTGCATTCCAATATATCCGGAAGAGACAGGAAAAGCTATGCTATTTGTGCTTGAAATGATATCCTTAGCATCTCCCCTGCAGCTTCCAACAGATGGTTAGTCACTCAGCTAATTCAGTAGATACCAATGAAGTGAAAATTATGGCTAAAGATGGGGACACAATTTTGGTGTCAAATCCAGGTAAGAGATGACCCTTAACAATAGTTGCAACAAGCAGACCACTTTTCTGCAAAGTTCTGGAAGAAAAGTTAAGCACACCTGCAATTCCCTTAAAACAGGGGTTCTCAACCTTGGCAACTTTAAGACTTGTGGACTTCAACTCCCACCAAATTCTGGGAGTTGGAAGTCCACAAGTCTTAAAGTTGCCAAGGTTGAGAACCCCTGCCTTAAAATAAAAGCTAACAATTATTCTGCATCTTTTAGTTATGAGGCATGCGAAAAAGAAAGTCAGACTTAAAATCACCCATCTCCATAAATCTTCAACTTTTTGCCTCACGTTACATGTTGCATTCCCAGGCACACAACTGCCTTTAAGTCACATTTCCACATTACCTGTTATCTCTCCTTTTTTGATAGTGAAAGGAATAACCAAGTCAAAAGGCCGCAGTCCAGCATCCAGCCCGTTGACAGGACGATCTGTTGCCTAGAAAATAGAGGTGACCCACCATCCCAACACGAGGAGTGAGAAACATGGAGGGCATGTTGAAAGAGAAAGGGCACTTAAAGATGGCACTTAAAGATGACAAGAAGGGATGAGAAGAAAAGGCAAGAATCCATAAAAAAGCAATGGAACATAGCTGACGAAGACAGATTCTAAAAAGCCCCCTAGTTCCTCCTAAAGTATCCTAAATGCTAGAATATGGTGGCTAGTAAACCAGGTGCACTGCTGAATACAAGTGAGCTGGACAATTTCTCTTTTCTTTAAAGTTCAGGGTTGCAAAGTCTGGATTTTGCAAGAATAGAACCCTAATCACTTTTGGATGCAGGCTTCGAACCCAAGACATGACAAGGTTTAGTTAATGTTAGCTGAATGTTCTCTCTCCACAGCTTTCTATACCAATAGCTAATGAAACAATTAATTGAAAACTGCAATATTCAAAGACTTCCAAAGCTGGCAAGAACTAGAACTCGAAAGTCAGCACTGGATTTAGGATTCCCCCCCCCCAAAAAAATCAGAATTTCAGGCAGCTGTATTACTTATTTCCCCTTTTATTTTAAAAAGCCCTGGCGCAAAGAGAAATTAATTCAGCTGTCTTGTCCATAGTTGTTTCAAGATGCACCTGGCAACAGCATCCCCCAGGAGCATCACTATTCCTGCCCAGCTTTCTTTAGGTATCCCCAAATTCTACTTCTCCTGCTCTTAGAGGAGTTACAGACCTCATACTTTCCAAACCCCTGTGCTTTTAGCTGCCAGATTAGATACTCCTCAGAAGGGTTTAACTTAGCTGCTTATTTATGCTTATTTATGCTATACTCCTGTCCCTTTCTGCTATCTTCCTCGTTTTGGCTGGCATGCTTGCCTATGTCTGCCTTATATTCAGTTGAAATGCTAAGTACTGGGATCCAACCAGTGGACAACCAGACAGACACCACCCATCAGCAAGCTTCCCCCCCCCCCCCAAGCCAGACTAGCATCTACTTATAGCTAGCCTGACCTCCAGCAGACGCCCTAAACAAAGAGGTGAACCACATTCATTCATATCCTGGAATAAGGATGATACCTAGCCTGACTGGGTAGGACTGGAAGCCCTCCCTAGCAGAGGCCTTGACAAGAACGACACACAAAGCATGGATGGCATCTAGAGATGGAGGGATGTGACCTCAGACAAAGACACTCTGGAAAAAGCACCAAACCTGCCACATTCTGGAAGTTCTCCTTCCCACTCTGGAATTCAAGCAGAGCAGATATAGTGAAGGGGAGTATGTTTGCGGGTGTGGTGGTGCAAAGAAAAGTGTCCTCAAAGCCGATGTCTTGAGTTTCTTGCAAGCCGCACGAGAAAGCCCCACTGCAAGAATACCACGCCTGCAGCACTGCCCCTCTGCATAAGCTCATAAAGGAGTTTATGATAGCCAAGCATCTCCATTGCACCTCCATTTCTCATCACACCTTGCAGAATTAATAAATAAATAAATTGCTAGCTGGCAGTGTCTGTGGAGACAGACTGCTGGAAGAAGGTTTCATGTTTGCAGAGACTGCCAAGAGAAATTAGCCAAGCCAGCAAACAAGCAGCAGCTACCCAAGAGGAAGTGACCCGAAATTATTCAACACTTAGTTGAAAAGTTTAGCACTTTCTAAAAACAGCCCCATTTCTACAAGGTTCATTAAAGCTTGGAAGAGGGCAAAAATAATGAACGTTCAGCAGTTCATTAGTTTGAGAGTCGGTGTAATCCTGTGGATAAGAGTCACTGTTTTTATAGTTGTATTTAAAAGAAAAGAAAGCCCCATTTATGCAATTGGTATTATAACCATATCTGGTTTGATTCTGGCTGTCACTTGTGCTATGGAGAGAGACCATGATTCAGTGAAGGAGCACCTGCTCTGCATGGTGAAGGTCTCACATTCAAGCCCCAGTATCTCTAGGTAGAGGATCAGATAACTACCAATAGGAAAGCCCAACCCAGAGTGGTTCTCAAAGATCTCAAACAAGATGGCAAGTGGACAATTTCATTCTTCTAAGTAACGTGCAGAACAAATACATCCTGCACTTCTAATTTCAGATTGTCTGTTTCTAGCTTCCCGGTGGAAAAAATGAATTTCAAAAACAAATTCATCTGCCCTTCATGGCTGTATCTTCCTTGTGTCACAAGAGGGAGATACTGAATTCTATCCCACAGCTTCTGCAGCTTGGTGATGTTTCAAGGGACAATAGCTAATGCACCTCCACATAGCATCTGCCCATATTCCCCATAACAGGACCATAATCTTTGGGTCTGAGTAATTCAGTTGTGCCGGTCTCGAGGAAAGGGCTGGCTCCTGACACCATCATTTGAAGCAGCAACATCAGCCCCAAGCAGTGCCAAGGCAAGCAAAGCAGCCATCTGAATTCCATGGGGCAGTTTCTCCACCCTCCCAGAATGCGCTGGGCTAGCTTTTCCTCTATGAAACTGAACTGTTACTGCCGGTCCCCAGGGCTGCTGTGCACCAGGTGCGTATGCGTAGGGTGGGGCCCGCATCGGCTGGGCCATCTGCTGGGGGGTCGTGCGCTCACCATCCAGGGCCTGTGGCAGGAACGGGGCAAGATGGTTAGAATAGATCAACGGAAAAGCCAGGTCCAAACCATGATGTCATTGTTGCACTTCCGTTTCAGAGCTCAGACACAGAAAATGGACCACAGTCCTTCTTTGGAGCTGGAGAACCATCCCCAATGAAGACACCTGAATCGCTCGCTGCTTAGGAGACCTCATTTGCAAAGGGTAAAATGACTCAGTGCTTGCTGTTTGATCACAGGGTTTGGACGTCTCTCAATTGATGCTAATCTTTGAGATTCCATTCTTCCCAACAGCCAACAGCCCCAGTGCCAAAACATAATACTGCTCTTCAAAAGAAAGAAAAAAAGAAGGAAAGAACTCATCGCAAAGGACTCAGGTTTGATCTTGCCACTGAGAGCTAGAAGCTTGTTTTTAAAAGAACTACCCCACTAGCTGCAAGAGCAATGGCATACAGAATGAGGACAGCCAAGGAACATGAGGGAGGACATGAGAAAGGAGAGGTCCCTCGGTTCTGCCTCCCACACACTTCAGTTCTTTTTATTTAAAGAGCAGCACAACCCAAACTGTCTAAAGCTGATGGCAGCACCTGGCTGACCTTGGCAGATCTCTGAATCCCAAGTAGGCCCAAGCTTGGTTAGCACTTGCATGGAGGACCACTAGGAAATTCCAATGCTATATGATAGATCGTAAATTGGAAGAATTGGAAGAAACTAATGGCAAGCTAATTTATTGTCGCCAAAAGGAAGGAGAAAAAAAAGTCTACTGGGACGTGTCCAGGAAGTTATCAGGCCTCCAGTTTGATTTAAGGGAGGCTTTACTTTTCCTAAGACCTAGATCGTTCAAGAAAAACTTCATTGATTGCCAGCCCAAAATAATGATCTCACCGCAACATGTGTTATATAACAAAGTACCAATTTACATCTGGAGAAGAAGTGGCTGCCTGAAATTACATAGTATAAACTTAGCAGAAGAGTTTCTCCGTTTGCTCATGCACTGAGAGAGGTTAAAATAGAAAAGTAAGTTTTCCTTCTTTTCTTTTTAAAGATTTTCAGTGCTGCTCCTGAATTTTGAGGGTTGACAGGAAACGTGTGTGCATCTTTTCTGTGCAGATGGCTTTAATATACAATTTGTTTTTCTCAGAGGATTGCGTCCATGTATAAATCCGAAATGCATAGCTATAGACCAGTGGTTCTCAACCTTTCTAATGCCGCGACCCCATAATACAGTTCCCCATGTTGTGGTGACCCCCAACCACTTATACATCACTGGGTGCCAGGGGCGTGGCCAAAGGGGGGGAAAATGGCAGACAGCCTTGTTTGGCAACCCCCTGAAATGGTCGTTCGACCCCAAATGGGGTCCCGACCCACAGGTTGAGAACCACTGCTACAGACAGACATGAAAAGAGGTGGGGTTTTTTTTTGGGGGGGGGGATGGTGAGCCAATAGTGGGTCAACTAAATCAGACTATGATTGGGGTAACCAAGTTGGGAAAATGAACTGCTGGTTGTCATCACAGTAAAGAGCTCTCTTGGTAACTGGGAGTCAAAGGCCAAGTAGAAAACATGGAGAGGTCACTGTGCGTCCTTCGATAAGCCTTCTCCCCACCTGCCAGATGCTTTCAACCACTTCCATCACCCCTACCATGCTGGCTGGAAATGAGCAGAGTTGTTGGCCAGCAAATCTGTGAGCATCAGCTTGGGAGAAGGCCATCTCAGGTCAGCTTGCCTCATTCTGGCACCACAAGCTGGCAGTAAGATGCAGATCATGGACCAGCAGGGAGTGGCTGAGAACTAACACACAAGACACTTAAAATTTGTGTTGGAGGAAGCTTGCAAAGGGAGGTGCTGCAAAAGCAACACCGAAAGGAAAAATTAACAATTAAGTCCCTAAGTTTCTGTATCCGTGGAATTGAAAATCTGTGCTCCAAAGGGGACCCTCCAGCTTGCTAAGCAAGGTGGGGAAGGAAAAGGAAAAGAGTTTATGGCTTTCCACCAAATCCAAGCTTCCTTGATTCAGGGACTCTTTGCTTGTTTGTTTCTAAACACACAAGAAAGGAGGAGGAAGAGGAGGAAGAGGAAAGGCCCTGCCTGCTTCAACACCCCTCCCTTTCCCCTCCTTTCACTGAGATGAGCCAGGAGGCTCCTTTTGTATTGGAACCTGGAAAGTGTGACAAACATTTGAACAGGAAGACACGGTGTCCAACAATGTCAAACAATGAGTCATTTGTTAAAGACGGATAAACTGCATATCATAGTTTTGAGTTACTAACTTGCTTTTTAACTGTCAGATGCCACTTCAAAAGGGGGGGAAGCTCTCTTCCTCATCCACCCCCTTATCAGGTGATTTCCATGAGAAAGCAATTCTGAAATGCCATCTCTAAACCTAGAAGCTGAAGCAATGCACTTGCAAACATGGATATGCCATCTTGATTTAAAAAAAAAAAAAAGTTTCTAGCCCTCAGATATATGGTGTGGCAAAATTGGAGGAGTTTAAGTAACCTTTTCAGAAACCAGCTGCAAAGAATATAGATACTGCATAATTTTTATAGCTCTGCCTTTTTTTTAATTAAGTAGAATCATGTTTCAAGACGTCCTGCTGTTTTCTACATAGAAAATACATTCTCTTTGGATCTTTTGAATATAAGAGAACCAAAGGGAGCCAGGAGAGTCAGTAGCTGCACTGTAGCTGGAGGGCAGTCTTTGTGGAAGGGAAAACACCTTCCCTCTGACCCCTTACCCCCCCCCCAGCCAACAGCAAGAAAACAGGCTTAGCAGCCAGATGTTCATCCAGCTGAAAGGCACCCCAGGATTCAGATCTGAGCTCAGCGCTGGGAAGGGGGAGCCGTTCGTCTAAGATGTCAGATTTAACAGAGAAATGCCTGATCTTCACGGTGTGAACAAGTAGCTTTGTCTCTATCATAAGGCCCTCTTTTCCAATAGTCACCCAATAATTTGATTGTTTATTGCATGTTTATACTATTCAGAAACAAGAGTTGATTTGTACCAGTTTTACTTGTTAATCAATTAGCTTTACATGCTCTCCCACCTCCCACTCAGTTTTTAAATGCAGGCACCAGCTGCTTCCTCCTTTTATTTATGGGAGGGGGTGAAAAGGAAGGGGGAGAAGGAAACTGGGGCAGCCATTTCATCAGAGCTTTTGGACAGATTTCCACACAACCTGCGTCTACTTGTACAGCATCTTTCAGGTGAATCTTTGGCCACCAGAGACACCAGTCTGTTGGAAGCACCTGAAAGATGATTGCACTTTTTGTGCACAGGAGGCAGCACATTCCCCACAAAAGCTACCACATAGAGTCTATGGAGGCCACTGATAAGAAGATTTCTCCCACATTGGGGTAAAACTCACCGTAACCTGGAACGGGCTGTTGGGAATGTGCTCTCCTCCAAAGCGTACACAGATGACGTATTTGCCTGGCTGGGGTGCCGTGTAGAAGATGTCAAAGGTCCCGTCCTCATTTTCTACCACATCAACATCTACCTCTGTGCCATCTGGTGTGCACACCGTGCAGGTCACCTTGCCTTTTCCAGCAGCCTTGGCGTCCACAGTGATGACAGTCTCTTCACCAATCTGGATGGTGGGACCGATGCCAGTTCCTAGCAAAAGAAAGAATCGTGGGAAATGGAGAACTTGATCCCAACCCACACCCAAACCTTTCTTCCCTTCGTCCACTCCAAATCTGCTAACTCTAAGCCTCTTCAGCAAACGGGGACCCTTCAAATTGGGCTTGGAGGCCAACTCTGGAAGCTCTTATCATCATCTGTCTGAAATATATCTGCTGAGGAAGGTTGGATCAACCTGTAATTGCCAATTTCCCCTACATATTTAGTCAGGAAAGGTAGAATCAAAGAGCCGGTTCACAAATAGATAAAAGAATCATGAATTATAAGACTGGGATAACTCAGTGTGGGTCAGATGAGAACACCTTCAATGGAGTGCTCCCTAATATTCACAGCAGAATACCTTCTGCGTAAGCAGAACTAGAAGTAATTCCTTCACCTCTTGGCTGTTACAACCGTGGCCATGTCAGCAAACAGATCTAATGGTATACCAGAAACTTTTAGAAAATTGCTATGTTTAGAAGGGAACACGAACCAAATGGCTGAAACTGGGCCCAACCTCAACTCAGTCCTATATAAATGAAGATCGCTCCTCATTCCTTACTGCCAGAGTCCTCTCTTTATGCATCTCAGTAGCTTGCTCCCAGTTCTCCATGCGCTTCATGCAAGGAGTAAGCTGTTGAGGTGTCGAAGAAGAGCTACTGTAGAGCGTCAATTGCTACTTGCATAGGGGTGGGGGGAAAATAGAAGTTAAGAACCCTACCAAACTCACACAAGAGGCTGAGAGCTAGATCAGAAACACACTTGATACTTCATATCAGCCCCCAGGACTAAATCAGACAACTTAACATTGAGAAATAGAGCAAATAGTTAGAGTTATTATAGTAATCAAAGCTATGGTCAGTCCCCATCAGTAGCAGATTCTTGAAGCAAGGGAACAGTTTTGCATGATGGGATCCATCAAAGTTTTGGGGAGAGCCCATTTCCCCTGGAAAATAAACCCCAACTTAACATGGGAAGTATGGGGAGTACCACAGATAAAAGTGCTTTTCTGAATTCTGGATTAATAACTTCTACATGGCAATTAGCTTTTTTATTAAGTGAAAACCTTAGCTGAAATTCCAATTGGCAACCCACTCTCTATGAACTTCAATTCTGAAGGTGCTGAAGTGAGGTGAATGAGATGAGGAAGTTCTGTTACTACTAACATCCCTTGGTCTAGTGTTTTAGCTGTTTTTATACATATTTTTAATGTTTTTAATATTTGTTAATAATACCGTAAAGATTTTAGATATTTATTGTTTTAGGTTTGCGCCCAGAGTCACTTGCTCATGAAATAGATGGGTTATATAAATTAGATAAATTGCTTCAATTTTCAGCTATTTTCTTTTGAATCTGTTGCTTTCTGCT
Source organism: Crotalus tigris (assembly GCF_016545835.1). Classification (NCBI taxonomy): domain Eukaryota; kingdom Metazoa; phylum Chordata; class Lepidosauria; order Squamata; family Viperidae; genus Crotalus; species Crotalus tigris. The sequence goes on along the minus strand of NW_024100553.1, from coordinate 3,917,522 downwards.
AGAGCAGGGGTCTTCAAACTTGGCTCTTTTATGACATGCGGACTTCAACTCCCAGAATTCCTCAGCCAGCATGCTGGCTGAGGAATTCTGGGAGTTAAAGTCCACAAGTCATAAAAGGGCCAAGGTTGAAAACTCCTAGAACATTGAATTTATGAGTTAAGCAAAGTCATCAAGACTTCCATAGTCGCCTGTGCTTCTTTTTTGGGAATCCAGAATTAGTCTTATTTGGCAGGGTAAATATTTTTCAATATTGGCAAGGTATGTTGACAAGGAAAATGCCTGAATTCATGTACTGCCAGTTTGGCATGCACAAGCAAACCTAGGGGAGTGCTTTCCCTGCTCAGATTACTTGGTGAACTCCATCAGCCATAGAAATGCCAAAAAGATGTGTCTCACCATCTGGCAAAATAGGTCTATGCTAAAGACCTGTGCGTCCCTGGCAATTTATAGCTCTTCTTTGGATTTCAAGATCAGCAATTTTTTCTCTCATATTGAGAGAATCCAATAATTTACCAGTTTAAGCTTTTAGGCTTCCACACATGTCACTGAAGTACAATTCCCAGTATCTATTGGCCAAACTGGCAAAAACTGGTAGAAATTATAGTTCAGACGCATCTGGAACACCACATTTTCCCCTGCCCCTGGAGATCTATGTTCCTAGGTTTGATCAAGTGAAGGAACGTATAGTTTAACATGTCCAACTAGTTGCCTCTGGAAAGCCACAGAATGGACAAGAAGAGAAGAAGCAACCTCTGCTTCATGTCATCCAGTGATGACTACTTCAGGCAGTCCTTGACTTGCAATCAGTCGCTTATTGACCACAACTGACCCAAGAGGGGACTTACAATCCAGATTCAAAGTTCTAACAATTGGGACCCTCCACGGTCATGTGACCAAACTTTGGGCACTCAGCAATATGGTCACTTGCAGCATCTAGTGGTCATGTAACCATATTCTACAACGTTTCTGCAGAAAACCAGCACATATTTCCTTAACTGCAGTGATTCATTTAATGGCTGTTGCAAAAAAAGGTCATAAAATTGGGATAGTCACAACATATGACTGTAATGGGCAGGCTCCATTACAGTCATATGTCAAGGACTTACCTACACACAGCTGTCATTATTAGCATATATGACAGCCTTATCTTTCAGGAATTATCATAATACTTTGTCTGAGCCACCAAAGTTGGAAGTTGTCACTACATATTATGCAAACTACTACTATAATTTTGAATATGTGCTCTGTGAAGGACTACTGTGGTTCCTTTTAAGTATCTTGGATCATCCCTTTACCCAGCTTCATTTCAGGAACTTAAATTCTTGTATTTGCAGAAAGAAAGAAAAAAAAACTTCCCTGGTCTGAAAACAAATCTTCAGTAGTTCTTCAATTAACATGGGAAATCTTGTTAGCCACTTCTATAAATACAGCCTGTTCCCTGCTTCAAGACTTCTGCACCTTGACAACAGGCATCTTCCAGGACAAGGTGGTCCCGCCAGCCACCCCAAAGCTTGCAACATCCCTGTCTATAGAGAAGAAACCTTCCCCCCAAAAGTTAGGAAACATGCATGGTGCCAATCCATTTATTTCTGATTACAAAGACACACCCTTCATGGAGCAAGCAAGAGGGTGACTTCAAGAGCACAGGGAAGGGAGGGGGGATTACCTGGGGAATGGGGGGAGGGAGTTCCAGGACCACCATGCTGCAACATTACACTGACATTTAGATCCACCTGCTTGTTTCTCAGCAGCTCACTAAGTTGGACACAGTCCAAGGTGTTTTTGCACCTCACAAGGAAAGGTACAGTTGCTAACCAGGCAGAGCTGCTTGCCAAAGTTATAAGTAACCCTTAGTTGAACTCAGTGGTGGGATTCAAATATGTGAACAATCGGTTCTCTGCGTGGATGCCACTTCCAGAAGTCCATTCTGGGCAACCAAAAATTAGCTTCCAATTCTGCCGAAGTGGTGCGAACCGACTGAATCCCACCATTAGTTGAATTATTAGAGGAAAATATCAGTAATCTCTGCTCAATATTCATGACACATCTGGGCTAAGTGAAAAATATGATGTAATCAGAGGTAGGACTGATAGCTCAGATGTCCATGCAGACCAGGATCCCTGGCTCAGTCTCTCACGTGTGAAGAAAGAAACAAACCCTGCATCAGGACATGAAGGTTATCTGCTCTGCTCAAGGCTTGAGAGCTACAATTGATTGCAGATAAAACGCTGTATCAGGAGTCCTTCTTACAGACTGGCATTTTCATAATATGGTATAAAACCATTTATTTCCCCATTAATCTGCCAGAGCTACGTCTATAAAAAAAATACTCTTAACTGTTGACTGACTGATCAGTAGGACTGCAGTTGAAGAGCCTACTTTTTAAATTTCCAAGTCATACCACCCTAATGTTTTACTTAAGATGTTATTTTACATGGCAAGGGAAACAATAAACGGCAGCTCTGCATTATTTCTGGCAAATAGCACACCGACATTAATAGATTGATTGGACAGGCCTAGTTCTAGTACACTGGTACTTTAAAACAGCCTCTTCCGGTTCAAACGGTGTCCTGCTGCCCAATCTGAAGCAAAGGTGGAGTCTAATGCAGGGGAGGGGGAACCATGCTAGGAGGGAAAAAGTGCAGAGGGAGCAAGCGGACGGAGGGGATTGAGGAGCCATCAGCAAGCTGCTTACCTAGCCCATGACCTCCAATCGACACTGAGGTGAAAGGGCAAAGAGCAAGGGTAATCAGAGTGAGACAAAAATCACACAAAACAGTGCACAATTAAAAAAACACACAAGAAACATGAATCCCATTCCCCACAGTGATGCGCAGTGGAGCCGGAGGTGCCCGGCAAAAAGCAGTCTGTGTGGGGTGTGGCATTGATTCAGCGTGGCTTGCCCACCCTCCAGCACCTTCCCCCCGCCCTAAGACCTCTGGCCTAGATGAGCGCTCACCTGTCACTGTACACTTGCTGGCATCACCGGTTGGTAAAGCACGGATACGGTAGGGGGAGTAGGGAATCTCATCTCCACCATACTTGATGAGAATGGTGTAGCGGCCAGTCATGTCGGGAACGTAAGACACTGTGTAGGTGCCATCTTGGTTGTCCCGGATGGTGGCCTTTTTGGGTTTGCCTTCAGGGTCCTGAGCAAAGCACAAGGAAAGTAAGTGGGTTGATTTAAGTCAGGGTTCCCCAAAGTGGTCAGTATCGACTTATAAGGGTCAAACTACTGAAGGGGTCGATGTTACTACAAAACAGTGTGAAATCACAGCTGCCAATTCTTTAGCTAATGTTGGCCTTCATATGCATCAAATTCTTGCCAAGAACGTAGGGTATTGTAATCTATTGGCATAGTATTTGTGCAGATCCAAGAAACGGGGTCTTTTGTAACTGACAGATGGACATTTTCTCAATGTACAGTTTTTCTAAGTGATATCCAAGATATTTTGGTATGGTACCCACTGTGCTGATTACCACTGGGATCGCTATTATTATTTAAGATTTAATTTTTAATTCGATTCACAATCTGGGACTGGTAAAAACGTGGTCACAATAGTTAACCAGATATCTAGACTGGAACTAACATTTTTATCCATTTATCAAGTTCTTCCCAAGGATTTTGGATAGGAAGATGATGTTATTGATGGTATTAAAGATACTGTTGCAGGAGGTAAGCTGTTCCAAGTAAAGCTGCCTTTTGCAATAGATTAATAATGATTTTGTCAGAGTCCATGATATTATTACTATTATTACTATACTCATAGCACTATTATTATTATTTGAAGTAATATTTATTATGTTATTTTCATATAGACTAAATGTCTGGGAGTCAATGAACAATCTGAAACTTCAAGAAGGGATTGATGAGCTGAAGAGTTTGGGAACTCCTACTCTAGGTTGTTATCCCATGCCTGAAATTACTAGATACTGCTAGTAAAACCAGCTGTTATTTTTAAAGAGACAAGCACTAAAAGCTCATTCACTTATTTGGGTTTAAGGAAATATCAGATTGTAATAAATAAATCACGATGACTGTGTAGGAGCTGTGGTTATAACTAACTGAATCATACAACAGGGACCAACAAAGACTTTGCAAAGCTCACATTCATCACTTTATAGTTTATGGTCCTTAGTTCAGGACTTGCAATAAAAATGGATATAGGGTTTCAAGCTCATAAATATCATCTGATCAACAGCTTCAGATCCAGAAGTTGAAGTTGAATAAGGAAACATTAAGAACTTAGATTTTCCAAAAACAAAACAAACAACCCCCCCCCCCAACATGCAAGGTATGTCCCAAGTATGAAACAGCATTTGCATCTTCTTAGGAGAGGTGTCATTGGCAATATGAAACAGAAAATCATTGCAGGAGGCTGCAGCAAGGGATTTATGTCTTTGCCACCATGCAACTGAACTACCCTGTTTTTGAAGATTGTCTGGGAACCTCACAGTGCAGAATGCAGCTGTCTGCCTACTGGTGGGTGAGAACTGCTATTCATTCTGAAGGACACAGTTGTGCACATCTAGCAACAGCAATAAACCCCATTAAGAACTCTGTTTTTCTCTGTTTGGTCTCCCTGCAATCCCATCTCTGTGGCCTATTTCCACTTACCGTGATCTGTACAGCCAGCAAACCTTCTCCAGCATCCTTAGCGTCAATTGTAAACTCTACTGGCAAACTAGCTGGAACACCTGTAGTGTTGAGTCCAGGACCACTGGCCTTTACCTTGCTAGCATCATGAGTAGGTAGAACCTTAACCTTGAATGGGCTGGAGAAATACAAGAAAGAAGAAATGTGAGGGCTAAGTAGATATGTGAGTTTATCAAAAAGTCTAAGGACGTCTACTTTTCTAAGCTGCACAAATGCTCCTCGGTATCAGAAATGACAGTAATTGTCCTATTTTACAACACAGTATAAGTCTTCCCAAATTGACACCCCTCAGAGAAGTCAGAATGGTACCCTCAGAATTTCTTTCAGCCATGTTGAATCGAGTTTTGAGAGGTTCACTCTGAATATATTGAGAACGCATCAGGTTGAAAAAAGCTGAAACTGAGACTAAGGGCTGCCCTTTTCAAGGTAGAGGCAAGGACAAGATTCAACGAGAGACCTTTTGGTCCAGCTTCAGCAGAAGCAACTGTACATAAACAGGGGAAACATTCCCCTGAGTATCTTTTGCCCTTAAAAAGATGGATGATGCAAACTGTTTTGGCTTTTTTCTTACATTACAAACTAAGGTAATGAAGGAATATTGAGCACCAGCTCAAGCAAGCACCCTAGTGACTCTTCAGAGTTGCTAACTAGGCAATTTCTATTTTCTATGAGTTCTGTTACTATGGAATAAAACCCAGTTGATATTTTGTTACCACCAGGTCTGCCCTCTTCTTCATGGTTGATTCCAAAGGCCTCAAAAACAACTGTTCACAGATTGTTTGCTATGTCACCCCTAGAGTAAGTGTAAACTACCACGTAAAGTATCCCAAATGCTACAGAAGCTCTGCTCAGGCTCTCTGAGTTTCCACTTTTCAAATATGGTTGTTTGGGAGAAGAGAGGTCTGTTAATCGTTAAGGATTAGAAGTTTGTCAACGAAGGCCATGTTTCTGCATTTCTGCCACAGAGGCTTCTGTTCTTTGCCATCCACTAATCCACTCCTACCTGTGAGGCACCTCATCGTCTCCATAGCGCACAGCAATGCTATACGGTCCTTCACGACTTGGTACGTAACTTGCAGTCTGAGTACCATCAGCATTATCCACTACATCTACAGGTTCAACGACTCCTGTAGGACAAGGGCAAGAGGGGAGGGATGAGCCAAGCTCAAAGAAGATACTATTTGTCCAGTCAGGTACAGATTTACTTACCCTTTGGACCTTGAACTTTAACCTCGAGGGGTGCCACACCTGCCTTGCTGGAGTCCACAGTAAAGGACTGGGGAACATTGGCTCTGACGACACCAGGAGTTAGGCCGGGGCCTGAACATTTCACCTTGGATGAATCCACCACATCATGCACAGGCACTTTGAATGGGCTTCCTACAGAGAAGAAAGAAACACAACCTGAGTCAAGGAGCCGCAACTTGGAGTAAGCCTATGCTTCCTCTATTTTTTTTTAAAAGGTTGAGTTCTCACCATCTATTGCAGTGGTTCTCAACCTTTTTAATGCCGCGACCCCCAACCGGTTGTAAGTCGAGGACTACTCAACCGGTTGTAAGTCGAGGACTACTCAACTGGTGCAGCACCGTTTGCAGAATGGGACTTTTGGCGGGCTCAGCAGGGCAGAGACAGCCTGGACAATTCCTATTGGCTTTTGAAAGCCAAAAGAATTAGACTCTATTCAAGAGAGTCTATTCTATTGGCTTTCAAAAGCCAATAGAATAAAAGGGAGTAGCACAGCTAAGGAAAAGGGGAAAAAAATGGCGGAGTGCGTTGTTTGGCAACCCCCGTGAAATGGTCGTTCGACCCCAAATGGGGTCCCGACCCACAGGTTGAGAACCACTGATCTATTGCTTACTGTGAAAGAGACACATTTGTAATCCTTATCTTCATAGCCTCTCTGCTCTCCTTTCTGCTTATCTCTCTGGCCTTTAAGGAAGCTTGGGAAATGTAGGCTTTAGCAAGGGACCAACCAATTTGATGACTCTGAACATGTTCCAGCCATAGGGTGACCATACCTGCTACTAGTGACCAACACCAAAATGTTACAATAATAGATGGCTTTTATTCAGCCCAGGATACCCCATTGTACCCTCTCAATGCTATGCTAGGAGTTAAAACTTCCTGCTCCACCTTTCCTGGTTTGGTAATTATTGCTTAGATGTAGCTGAAGTGCTCCAAAACCTAAGCACAACTTATGGGCTCCTTTTTGCAGAAGCAACCAAGCTGAAGACACCCATGGTGTTAATCTTTTGGTCACGACTAGCTACTCCATTGTAGTGGCTTATACCTCTAGAAAGGATGGGAAATCAGTGGTGCGGTGCAGAGATTAAGATGGAGGTTCTGAATTAGGGGAGTCTGGAGCCAAGTTCCCATTCAGCCACAAATGCTGGGCCAACCACTGTTTTTCAACCCAACGGACCTCACAGGATTGTTGTTGTACAAATAAAATTAGGGAGATTCCCCACAAGTTGTCTCTTCAGCTCCCAGAGAAGCAGCAGGATATTAATGCAATAAATAATGAGGCAATCATCTTTGGGCCAAAGGCTAGATAGGGCCCACAAGGCTTCTTTGTCCAGACTAAGATTTGGGTGGAATCTACATGCCCAGAATGGCAGAAGAAGAGACCTGGCTGCTTCTTCTATCATTGTTCATCGCTACCTTTCTGTCCATATTGCACGGAAAGCGACTTCTTCTTTCTTTATACCAGGGTCATCCAACCACACTCAAAGGAATGGAGTCTTCTCCTCCATAGAGAGACTACTACTCTGTAGGGTCATAAGGCTTCAAGAGGGGAAGACTATTACTCAAGTAGTTATCATATCATCCTATAAAAAGGCAACCCATCCTTCTATTTCAGAATCATTTCCCCAACCTAGCTAATGATAGCCTAAAAAACTGCCAAGCTACAGTTGTGAATATGATGAGCTGTCAGTAGCATTTAAGCCATGTTGCACTCACGGCCCGGCTAGGTTCCCTATTGAAGTCTTGAGGGATTGCCACCACCAAGCCAGTTCAGTTAACCAAGTTCTAACTTCTAATAAGCACTGCCAGCACCAGCCTATTATCACTACATCCAGCTCAAGTCATACCTGGCACTTGGTGGCCACCATATGTGACATTAAGATTGTAGGTGCCAGGCTCATAGGGGATGTACTCCACAGAACAGCTGCCATCTTTGTTGTCAGTGCAGGACATTTTTGCTTCAGAGGGACCTTCAACTGCTAGGCCCAGACCACCAGTTCCAGCACCCCTGTAGCAGAAAGATGGAACAATTGGGTCATGCATTCCAAAGAGGCCTCTGAGCTTTGAACCCTGCCATTATGGGGAATGGGGAATTGTAGCTGCTATGAGAGGGAGAGAGAGGGAGGGGGAGGGAATGTAAAAGTTAAAACATTTCAGTAAGACTACATCAATCTGGAGGGATGGGCAGCCCCAACTTTCTATGTTCCAATTTGGAGCTAATGTATATGTAAAGTTTACAGCAGGGGTGTCAAACTGCCGGCCCGCGGGCTGGTTTCATCATACCGGAGCCGCGCCCCCATTGCCGGCAATGGCAAAAAAGCTCCGATATGTTGCGCGACGTCATGTGACGTCGCAAGTTTAACATGTCTGGTTTACAGTGTTAGAAATCATGGACACCTGAAGGATGTAGCTGTATCTTACTTGGATTTCATATAATAATAATAATAATAATAATAATAATAATAGTAATAATAATAATAATAATAATAATAATAATAATAATAATAATAATAATAATAATAATAATAATAATATAGTAAAGTTGGAAGGGACCTTGGAGGTCATCTAGTCCAACCCCCTGCTCAGGCAGGAAACCCTACACCATTTCGGACAAATGGCTGTCCAGTCTCTTCTTAAAAACTTCCAGTGTTGGAGCATTTACTGCTTCTGGAGGCAGGCTGTTCCACTGATTAATTGTTCTCACTGTCAGGAAGTTTCTCCTTAGTTCTAGGTTGCTTCTCTCCTTGATTAGTTTCCACCCGTTGCTTCTTGTCCTGCCTTCAGGTGCTTTGGAAAATAGCTTAATTCCCTCTTCTTTATGGCAGCCCCTGAGATATTGGAATACTGCTATCATGTCCCCCTTGTCCTTCTCTTCGTTAAACTAGACATACCCAATTCTCGCAACCGTTCCTTATATGTTTTAGCCTCCAGTCCCCTAATCATCTTTGTTGCTCTTCTCTGTACTCTTTCTAGAGTCTCAACATCTTTTTTACATCGTGGTGACCAAAACTGGATGCAGTATTCCAAGTGTGGCCTTACCAAGGCATTGAAGAGTGGTATTAATACTTCACGTGATCTTGATTCTATCCCTCTGTTAATGCAGCCTAGCACTGTGTTGGCCTTTTTGGCAGCTGCCGCACACTGCTGGCTCATATTTAAGTGATTGTCTACTAGGACTCCGAGGTCCCTCTCACAGTTACTACTATTGAGCATGGTGCCACCTATGCTGTACTTGTGTTTAAAGCCTACTTGGGCTTATCTCTTATGGTTTTATTATTTGTCTTCTCAGCAATAGTATGTGCTTTTGAGCCTTCCAAATCCCACTACAAGCTTGCCTTTTAGTCTAAAGTGCTGTGCAATAATGTCAGGGGGAAGCATCGAAGTAGGTGGTTTACGAATTGTGTACAATCGTAGTTCCGACGCCATATATAGTGCCCCAAAGCCTTTGGGATGGCTCCCAGAGCAAATCCAACAATTGATGCCAAACTGTAATTTTTAGGGAGATTACAGGGGAAAATTTTGCAAATCGCAAAATACAGAAGGGAGTGATGGTGCTATCTGTACTTGATTAATCTGATTCCCTCAGTGCCTGCCTTTCCTACCCACCCCACCCAGCCCAGCCCTCAACAACATTCCACTGAAAGGCTAGATACAACAACAAAAAAAAATACATATTCTTGATCAACTTTATTATATGCCTTTTTGAAAGATGGGTAAAAATAGCTAGCCGATACTAAGAGCTACCCTTGTTCGTTCTTCCTTTTCAAATACTGCTACATTCGCTCTTTCTAATTTTTACCTGGTCTCCACTGTGAACTTATTGCGCTTGTTAGTAGTCCCACTTTGGATGCCGGGCCCATGCACTCTCACCCTTGCAGGGTTACATCCTTCAGTTACCGGTACCCGGAAAGGGCTACTTGGTACAGGGCTGCCATCATAGGTCACATCAACCGAGTGGACACCTATAGGGGAACAAGAAAGGGTATATGGAAGGTTACGCTCCTAAGCACTTTGGGAGGTTAAAAAACTGGATGCACTTCTTCATCTAACACAAACACACCCAATGTTGGTTCTCTGAGGTAGTCCAGGCAAGAAGCTGTGAGTACTAACACTACTTTTATTCTAGGACTAGCCGTACCCAGCCACGCGTTGCTGTGGCTCAGTGTGGTTAAATGGAAAAGAAAGAAAAGAGAAAGCGCACGTTTGTAATATGTTTAATTTCACAATGTTTGTGGGTATACAATATTTTTTGTTGTCCCATTGTGTGTGCAGATATAGAGATTACGTCCAACAGATGGCACTGTTTTTTTTAAAAAAACATGTTTTTACCTGTCACAGGTGTGACATCTACATAATATAGGTATATAAAAACACGCGCATATTCGAATGCAACGTTGTGTCAAAATTTCAAAGCAATCGGTGAAGAACTTTCGGAGATTTAAGATTTTGAACAAACAAACATTTACATTTTTATTTATATATAGATAGATAGATTTCAATAACAGAATCTTGCAAGTCTGAAAGTATCTTTCCCCTCCTTTATTCCTGAGAAGTAAGGAGGGTCTCTTCTTGAGATGTTTGCTCAACCTCCACTGCTCCTTCAGACTCAGATTCCATTTATCAGACTGTTGTCTAGGCTGTGACTTTTCCTCCTCTCTCCCAAAATTATTCCTATATACTATTGCATCCTCTCATCTTCTTAAAATAAGGAGCAGCAGGCTTGCAGGGCCAGTGGACCAAAAGCCTCAGAAGAACTAGTTCCTTCTGCCCCAACCCATGTCAACCAGGACCTCACCAACACCCTTACATATCTTTCCCTTAACTCACCATCTTCATAGGGTGTATACTCCACATTGTAGGTACCATCGCCATTGTCACGCACATAGCTCTCTGTAAGGTTTCCCGAAGGATTGGATACTCTTGTTTTGATGTGAGGGCCCCCGGTCTTAGTCAAGGCTCGAGCATCCACATTGAACTCTGTTGTGGCTTCACGGAATACACCTGGCGAGAGGATCAGCAGCATCAATAAGGAAAGCCTTAAACTCTCTACCCTGCCTGCCCAAACTTGTACCTCACTTGCATCTGACTTATGAACACTTTGTGACATCAGCACCACCAGGTAATCTATTTTAAGTTAGTACTCATGGATCCAAACTGAAACTGACAACATCATCCTCAGCCTATTCTGTTTATCATTAAACAAAATAATTAATCATCATTATCCTGCAGCTGAGAGTCAGTTTGGTATAGTAGTTAAAAGGACCGGTTATAAACTGGGAGAATTGTAATCCCATATTAGGCATGAAGCGAACTGGGTGACCTTGGGCCAGTCACTCTGTCTCAGCCCTAGGAATCAGGCAAGGGCAAACCACTTCCAAAAATCTTTCCTTGATAACTGCAGGGACTAATCTAGGCAGTTTCCAGCAGTCAAGACCCGACTTGAAGGCATAATAAAAATGATGAAAAATAATCCTGCAGCCAGGAAACACCAAGGATAGACGATTTCCACAAAGACAGCTTTTGTCCTCATATGCCAACTTGGCAGTACATTCTCGAGTCCTCTTATAATAAAGCCTTAGGCTTATTTAAAAGGACTTGCCAACACCCTGTGTAACTAGCAACAAGCACATCTATAGCGTGCATTTTAGTTCCTGGTCCATATGTGAATATGTTTTAGGAAAACAGCTAAAGTTTCCTGACATCCTTCTCTATGTAGGCAAGAAAGAGAATTAGTGCCCTAATAATCAATGGCAGAAAACCATTAAGTGGTGCTCAAGATTATTAAGTGGTGCTCAAGAATTTGCTTTTATGGGTATTCCTCAATTAACCAAACACTCGATTAGCAACGATTCAAAGTTACAGTGATGTTGAACAAGCAGTATTTACAACTGGTCAAGTTCTGGTCATGACAATGTCCCCATAGTCACGTGATTGTGATCCATGTTACAATTACAACATTGCAACATCCCATGGTCATGTGGTCACCATCTGTGATCTTCACTGCCAGCATCCCATAAGCAGTCAGTAGGGAAGCTGGCAGGAAGTAGTAAATGGTGACCATCAGTAAGTAACACTTTGTTGCACATTGGGACCACATTCCTTAGCAATGGAAATTCCAATCCCAATTATTGTTGTTAGCCAAGGACTAGCTATATTCTGCAGCCACAGAAAGTCAGGGGACACATTCATGAGATTCTCTATTAACTTAACCTAAGAACAACAACTCACTATCTGAGTCCCAGTGCTTTGGATTATCCCCTGCCATTCTTACCTTTGCCTTCCACTCCAGGACCATAGACTTTAACGCCAGATGTATCCACCGCTGGTTCCACGTTGAGCTTACTGGGGAAGTTTGGTATAGGCTGTCCCCCGTATTTAATGGTGATGGTGTAGATACCAGGGCAGAGTGGGATGTAAGTGATGGTGTAAGTGCCATCGCCATTGTCCCGCACGTGGACTTCTGCCTGCGTGCCACTTTCAGAGATGATCTCAATGGTGAGCTCAGCGCTCCCAGCACTAGAGCAGTCCACACTGAACTCTCCTGCCTGCCCCACTGTGGCATGCTCCAGCCCTGGTCCAGAGCACTTCACTTTGGATGGGTCAAAGCCAGGCACCACTTGGGCTTTGAAAGGAGAGCCTGGCACATGGGTGTCCGCAAAGAGGATATTGATGTTGTACTCCCCTGGTTCTGTGGGCAAGTAGGAGACTGAACAAGTGCCATCTCCATTGTCCAGGCATTCTATTTTGGCCTCGCAGGGGCCTTCCACGGTCAGGCCGAGGCCTCCGTTCCCAGCCCCCTTGGTATCAATGGTAAAAGGGGCAGGAATGCCAGCCAAGCCGCCCTTCAAGCCTGGTCCATAGGCCTTCACCTGGAGGGTAGGATGGGGAACAGAAGATAAGCTGACTTAATTTGTAAGCAAAGTCTACTTCAACCCCCCCCCAAAACATTGTACTGTATCCCCTTCCAAAGACGATCCTTTGCTGCTATGCTATACCCAGAGAGAGATAAATGCTTTATTACTTATAATTAATCCGCATATATAAATCCGAGCTGTGACATTTTGCATGTTGTTGCTCATCAGCTGCAGTAATTTATTTATGTAAAACATTTATATAACTTCCCATCTTGCACCAAACTCTGGGCAGTATCCCTCCCCACTCGCCATGCTGGATGGGACTGCCATGAGCTGTAATTAAGCAACATTTGGCGGGACACACATTTCTCACATCTGAAGGTCATTGTAGTGAGCAGGGGAAAATTCAAGTGCACTAAGCCTCTAAGTCTCCATCTACTTTCCATTTTTGAGTTCCGAAGACAAGATTTTCTTGCCTAAAAATTAAGCCTGTAGAAATCCATGAGACCCAATTTGTGAATTGACCCAGCATTAAACCCTCACGTACAGTGAGATTCAAACACTAGCCTGAACCTTCAAATGATCGTTTGTGACATTACAACTGCCTCTCCAATGTGTGTGACATACTCACACACAGAACTGAATCTCCCCCCCCCCGCTTTTTCTAGGAATGGCTCAGGGCAATAAATAAGGCCTGATCCCTTGACACTGAGGATCGTATTCTATTGGCTGAATTAGGGTGAGATTGTATAATAGAATTCTATTGGCTGAATTAGGGCGAGATTGTATAATCTTAATTTAGCAGAACAGGAGGTGCTTTAAATTAGAAGGAGAGAATGGACAACATCCCCCATTGAGAACTGGGCTCTCACCTTGGATGGATTGGTGGGAGGTACTGCTTCCACAGGGAAAGGACTGCCTGGGACAGGGACTCCATCATAGGTGACATCCACTTCATAGGGTCCTTCTTCTCGTGGAATGAACTTCACCACACTGTTGTCTGAGCTCAAGCCTGGCTCTACTTTACAGGGCACAGGCTTAGTGGATGGGCCTGTGATTTTGGCAGCCACCTTGCCTTGGCCTCCAGCGCCTTTAGATTTAACAGTGAACTCCTGGTCTTTGCCCACTTCCACTTCTGCAAGAACCAAGTGCACATCTATGAAGATCAAGTCTTGAACCGATGGGGCATCTTTTCCCCGTTTCCCACAGAACAAAGAGAGGATTCCGCCCACATAGCTCCTATCCTTTACAAATGCTTTGCCAAGACATCCGAGGTGACCCTTCTTTTCCTAGGCCAGGGGTTCTCAACCTGGCCAGCTTTGCTGGCTGAGGAATTCTGGGACTTGAAGTCCACAAGTCTTAAAGTTGCCAAGGTTGAGAACCCCTGGTCTAGGCAGTCATTTAGATATGCCTCTATATACCAAGGCATGGGGAAGGTGACTGTACTTTGCAGCTGGAGTTAAGCTGAGAGGAGAGAATGCTATTGTTGGCATGACTAATATTTCCTGGAAAAAAAAAACAACAACTAGGCAGCCTTGGAGCGCTTCCAGTCATTTTGCCCTGGCAAATGTCCAAGAAGGGAAAGGTTTTATTTAGGAACCACTAGGGAGTTTTCCAAAGGCATGCCTGTTCTTTAAGTATGTTTTCCATCACCCCATGGAACACTGGAACTATCGCTGAAGGAGAGGGTAGGCTGGAAACTGTAATCAATGTGTATGAGGATATAGAGTTTTGCTTTGGGCTAGGAGTCGCCCCAATTCAAACTTACATGGATAGTGAACAGACCCAGAAGAAGGCAAAATGTCTGGATATACAATCATGCTGTACATCAGGGCTTCTCAACCTTTCCGGCTTTGTGGCTGAGTGGGGGGAAGGGGAGGGAGGGATCGAGAGGGGATGGTTCTGTGCAAGTGGCGGCACACAGGCACCACAGTTCCATTGGAGCAAGCGGTGGGCACGCACACCTCTTGCACAAATGGAGCCATGTGCACTACTCGCACAAGTGGAGATGGCAGTCACACTCTCTCTCACCTGCTGCTTCCGTGGCCTGGTTCCGAACGGCTCAAGGCCAGATAGAGGGCTGTGGCCCGGGATTTGGGGACCCCTGCTGTATATGCATGCCCTTATAGCAAACACAGCGTGATTGGTGGAAGATGAAGGGATAATAATGGAACTTGATGCTACCCATTACCACAATCATGTTCAGTTCACCCATACAATTCAACAGTGTGTTCAAAGATGTTTTAAAAGATGGTTCACAACTCTGGATTGGTCTGGAGCAAGAAGTTGGATGGCTAGGATGAAAATCACCATCACAGTTCAGGATAAATCTGATGGAAACTTGACAGATGAGGTGTGTATGTACAAGAGAAAGAGTTGAGCTAAACATATTGGCCACAATTTTGTATAATATAATTTGGCCTTGAGAATCTCAAGCTTTCACTGATGGCAAAACCCCAAGGATGACTGCGTACCCACAGTCTATATTCTAGCAGAACTGCACCTTTTATGTAAAGCCATAAATATACTAGATTCTATTTTGTCATTTGAATCAGGTCCTGTGCAAACTTCCCAGAGGCCATCTGGTCCTGACAGAAAGCTGGAACAGGCAGGCTTCTTGGTCCAGTCCCAAAAGACAACTGTTAGCAGATGCTAGACAGCTGTGCACACTGGCTTTTTTTTTTTTTTTTTTGAACTCTCAATTCAGGCATGGTCTAAAAATGGATGTGGAACCCAAAGCCCTCCAGATGTTGTGAGGTGCAATTTTCATCCATGCTGTATCGGCAAACAGAGTTAGACATTCTGAAAATCATTGTTTTTTTTCTTTTAAAAAAAGAAGCAACAAATGTCCAGCTTCCACAGCAGCTAAAAAAAAATACATTAGCCAAATGCAGCATAACATTTCCAGAACTTGAGAGTATTCAGTAAAAAAAAAAAAAAAAATCACAGCATTCAGAGAGTGGTGCTTGGTGTTATTCAGCACCCTTCCCTGTGATCAGGAGGCAAAAGCAAGCATAGAATTGAAGCTACTGGGATACGTACTGTCTCCAAGTCCAGAGATCTTGATCTTGCCAAGGTCCAGGGTGGGAGCTACTCCCACATTGAAAGGGCTTTTGGGAATTTGGTCTCCCCCGTATGTTACATTTACTCCAAGGTTGCCCTGAAATACAAGAGGAACACTTATCAGTGTGTGTACAGGCACCCTAGTCTGCAGTGCTTCCTTCCCATTCTACAAGCCCGCATCCTTCCTATTGACTTCCCATCAAGACTCTTCCTAGAAGCCACTTGCCCAGTTATTTAAGGGAAGGAGGAAGTAAGGCTGCCAAGTCCCATCCTCTGGCTGACTAGCAAGGTTTCACTAAAAAGCCTTGCTTTCCTAAGGTGGCAAATCTGTACAAAGCTTCTAGTAGTTCGCTATTTAACAAGACGTGACATTTCAGATGAATCTCAGAAAGTCCCCCTCTCTTCTCATAACTTACCTGCTGCACAGGGGTATATCTGACAGTATAGGTGTTATCATGGTGATCGATTATTTCAGAGTCTCTTACGGCATCTCCCTTGGCTGGGCCAGTGAACTGCACATCCAGCTTGGCCTTGCCTGCTGGCTTGGTGTTAACTGTGAAGTGGGTTGGCTTCCCCATCTCCACACCTGAGGAAGCAGGAGAAACTTTCAGAAGGGCAGGCAAACTTTCCAGGTTGGTAGCATGCTTTCTGCTTTATTGATTTTTTGCACCAAGCACTGCCATGGGGTAGAATAGAGTTTATTTTTCCCAGGCACTTTGGAAGGTTGTATTATATTATAAGATGATTTTAAGCTCACAAGATTAAAAATCATTCTAAAACTAGCACCCACCACCTTGATCTATTTCAGTGTTGCATGAGATGTTGCATGAATGAGAACCTCAGGAAGCTCATCAGACAAGGAAATTACGCATCTTATCAAAATAAGTTAAAAGTTTCTCTGGGACATTGCTGCTTAATACCAATATTTACAAAGCCCTTTGTTTTTATCCACATTCAATAGGATTGAGTTCTGTTTCTTTCTGCAAGTCATTGGATCAGGAGTTCCAGACACAACTTTTATGCTCCCAGCTCCTATTTGTAATGTACAGCCTCTTGCAAAACATATCCCCAACTCACCAGTCCTGTTGAGGCCAGGTCCCTCAGCTTTGACTTTGTTGGCATCATGCGAGGGTTCCACTTTGACTCTGATGGGGCTGCTAGGGGTGGCCTAGAGATCAAGAAGAAGCAGGTGAAAAAAGGGAACAATCTCCAGGTGACTCTCCCACACCTCGCAATTTTGCAGTGGTCCCTCTGAGAAATGGTCTTACCTGGTCAGCAAACAGCACCAAGATTGTGTAGCTTCCAGCACCCTGGGGGGTATACTTGACCGTGAAGGTGTCATTATCATTCCGAATAATGTCAAAATTGATGTCAGCCTCAGCTGGGCCCACCACACCAGGGGCACACTTGATGCCAATGCTCACATCACCTTTAAGAAGAGACAAGTCAGCACATGTGAAAGGCATGTAGGTGCGCTATTAAAACCCGATCCTACAATTGTGACACAAATCCCAAATCTTGAAAGTGGACCAAGACATGCCCACATGGTTCTGCCCCTGAAATCTATCAACCTCCAGCTTCAATCTTGCATTCTAAAGGTTAGTTGAGGAGGATTGTTTCTCCAATGGGCAATTCTGGTCTTTTCTGGAGTGGCCATGATGTAGGCCAATAAAGGCAAAGATGCAGGCTATCAACTCACACATGAAGTGTGCAAAGAACTCAGGGTACCTTTTATAATATGCCTCTAAATCCTTATAGCTTTTAAAAGAAATCAAGGATGAGGAAAAGCAAAATTGTAGGGCATGGGAAAGAAAACAAAGCAAGGCCAGAATGGTCTTGATGCTAATTCCTTTCTGTAACTTGTTCAGAGACACATAGTACACTACAAAATTAAGGCATTATGCCAAGCAATTGGGAAGGAAGTTTAGTTACTGTTTGCCACAGAATACAAGTTAGGCACTGCTCTATCTCTGTACTCCACTGCACTTAAAAATTAGCAGTGGGAAAGGACAAATATTTTCCAGCTGTGGGTTGCTTGTCCGTTTGGAAGTTTTGAAACTGTCCTCCAGATGCTATGGGATTAAACCCCATTATATCAATGGCTGGCCATGGTGGTTGCAGCCGAGGGGAGCTATATCTTGGCAACATCTGAAGCAGCACAGCTTTCTCTCTCCCCTTATTTTCATCACCTCCATCACCGGGGCTTTGTGAGACACCTAACCGTGGGAGGGAGCAGGGGAGAGAAAAGCTAATTAAAGGGATTCCAAAGACACAACCTTCTCGGCACAAAGAAGGCGATGAGCAGCAGCTGTTAGGATAGAAAAGGCTTCAGAACTGGGCATCAGAGGTGGACAAGCCAGTCTAAATGAAAGGGCTAGAAAGATTGTACAGCCTTGTCTTTTGTTCCCTTGGCTGCCAGAAGGAGAAAGGGAGGGGGAGCAGGAAACAAAAGTCATGTTTTACGTGCTGCCCTTCAGCGTTAAGTGCTTCTTAGAGCATTTTACAACACAAGCATTTATTCTTGGTTCCCCAATTAAGAATGAGCCTGAAAAGTCCCTGCCCCCAATGCTTAATCAGACCAATGTTGGTGTTCTTCAGAAGACTAGCTTCTCAGAGCTAATGTTTGGTCTGGTTTATGCTGGACTGGAAGGTGGGGTGGGCTGGGATGGGGGTGGCCCATTCCTCCTCTTCCTCCATTCCAGCAATACCAGACATTCCAAGGCATCAAGGATGGAAACGGCTCAACTCACCCTGCCCGGCTTCTGTGCAATCGACTGTAAAGTAGGTCGGTTCATGAGCCTTTAAGCCCGTCTTTGCCACACCAGGACCATACACTTTCACTTTGTGGGGATGGCTGCCAGCTCCAACATTTACCTAGAGACACAAGAATGCAAAATTTTGTCTTTGAACTTGGGGCTGGAGAGGTGGGAGAAGATAAGTGCTCTCCCTAAAACTGGAATATGCAACTTAGAAAAGTTCCTGGAGTCATCACAGCAAGAAGGTAACTTCTTTAATGTTTGAGGATTTGTCTTAAACATCTGAAGAGGGTGAGCGTGCAGGCCATCAATAGAAAAAAAAAGGAAGGAAGGAAATCTAACGGGAGTCCAGCCATGTTGCAGCCGAAACAGTTTTGTTTACAAGGGGAAACTGCTTTCTATTCCTTGCCCAAAGTTTATTGCATTGGGTGGCTATATTACATCTAAATAATAACAATGGCTTGCAACTGGAACATTTAAAAAAAAAAGAAACTAAAGATTTTGACTACTCAAGAATCAGCTATTTGAACTAATGCAAGCAAGGCCAAAATTGGGAAAAAAAATCATCCAGTGGTTCAAAGTGCAGACGATTCAAAGAAGCAGAAGAAAGAATAGATCATATACTAAGCTCATGCAAAAAAAATCACACAAAGTGATTATAAACAATGACCTAGCACAATTGCCAAAATGATTCACTGGAATATCTGTAAAAATTATGCATCAGTAATGAAAAATTGGTGGGCATATAGAAAAGGTACTTGAAAATTACCAGTTAAAATATTGCAAGATTTCACAATACAAACTGCTAATATCTTGGCACATAACACCACAGATTTAATTATTGTTGAAACAAAGAAAGGGTGGATAATTGATGTGGCAATACATAGTAGAATAGTAGAAGACAAAGAATTGAAGAGCTCAAAGTACCAAGATCTGAAAAATTAATTTGAAAGATTATAGCAATACCAACTGTGGAGGTCCCAGCGATTATCAGAACATTGGGCGCCATACCAAAAAACCATGGACAACACTTTGAAAATCTGCATATTGCCAAGTACTTGGATACACACACATACTATCCTGATACACTATAACATCCTAGGTTCTTGGGAAGAACTTAATGCATATGAAGGCCAATGCTAGCTAAAGAACTGTCAGCTATGATTTCACATTGCTGTGTATAATAATGCATATAAAGCCAGAACTGAAAAAGACAGCAACAGACCGCAAATGAAGAAATGGTGGGCTGCTGTGCAAAATCAATACAAAATCAAGTCGACTCATTACAAACAATGGCATTGACAGAGTAGTAACAAGGCTGTGTTGGAATATCTGCAAGAAATCCTATTTGCCTGCAAGCAAGAAGTGGTGAAACCACAAAATAGACAAAATAATAGAAAATAAAGAAGCTAAAGCTCTGGGACTTTAGAATTCAAGCATGCAAGCATCTGGCATACAATACCCCAGACTTAATAACTATTGATAAGACAGACAAAAAAAAAGTCTGGATTGTGGACTTTGCAATACTTGGAGACAGCAGAGTAGAAGAGAAAGAACTGGATGAAATCACAAAACATAAAGCCTGGCAAATAGAACTGTGGCAAAAGAAAGCAAAGACAGTACCAATAGTAACACTGAGTACAATTCCAAAATGTCTGTAGTACCACCTGAACACCATCGGCATTGACAAAATCACCATCAGTCAATTGCAAAGGGCAGCTTTCCTTAAAACAGTTTACATCCTGCGACGATACCTTTTAAACAACATCTACCAGGTCCTTGGGAAGGACTCAATGGGTAGAAAAAATTCCAAATCCAGTCTAAACCTCTGACTGACTTTGTGACTGATCATAATAATAAAGTAGTAGTAGTTAGTTGTTGTTTGGGAGGGAAACCTACATGTGAAAAGCCTCTGGCTTCAGAGGCTTTTGTAGGGCATTCTGAGGCAGCCTTTTGCTTCCTGGGACCAAGATTAATGAAGTCCCATTTTGCCCTAATAACGTTGCTTGCTACTGCAAGGAACACTAACCCTGTAAGGACTGTTGGGAATATTGACTCCTCCCCATGACACCATCGCAGTGTGCTTCATTGGCTTCTTGGGCAAGTAGGAACAGTTATAGGTGCCATTGCCATTATCCTTCACTGAGACATCTACTGGCGATCCTTCAGAGTCCTGAGATACAGAAATCAAAAATCATCTTTCTGCAGGCGAATGTCTTTTACCACAATTTTTTTACCCTCCCCATCATGGAGAAAGCACTTCTCCAATTCCTTTTAAAGCAACTTTCCAAAAGGTACTCTCCAGATGCACTGGGGCTAACATTGGCAGAATTCCCAAATAGTTCTCAATTTCTTGTTACTTCCCACTCATGTCTAAGAGTTAAAGTCCCAATCTAGCCAGATACACTGGTTAGACACCCGGCTGGGGAAGGCATCTCTCAGCAATGGAGAATCCCGTGCCTATTGGCGATGTAAACTATCTCACCTGTACTTGCACTTTGAGAGGTGCTTTTCCACCACTCCTTGCATCTACCGTGAACTCTGCAGGCTTGTTGACCGCAACACCAGTCTTCTCTAGGCCTGGGCCCTGCGCTTTCACCTTGAGAGGAGTTGAAAGAGAACTGTTAACTGAAAAACCTTTGCTGACCGTCACAAGACATGCCCCCTTCCCCCCCCAACACACAAAAAAAGTCAATCAATTTTGCTGGGAGATTTTGGAAGATAGGATCAGCCAGAGAATTAAAGTTGGATAAAGTCCTGAACAATTGGCATAAAAGACCTTCCATTTCATTGTTTTCATCTGGAAGACCTGCTCAAAATTCCATTCACAGATTTCCCCAACCAAGATAGCAAGAAACCTTGATTTATATTATTTTCCCAAGGAAACAGTCACTTTAAACCTCATGTGCAGACACAGCTTTAAAAGTATGTTCTTAAAGGTGCATTTGCAAACCACCACCACAACCTCCCCACCAGCCAGCCATAGGTGTCCAAATGACTGGCTATTAACTCATCTCCTACCACAGAAGCATCTGCATACAAAATTAAAGCCAGGATGCACAAAAAGGAAACATAACCCTTATTGAGCCCACCTTTCTGGCAAAGAGGTACTTGCCTTCTCAGGATAGAAGTCCTTGGGAGCAGCCTTGATTTCTGCCATGAAGGGACTGAGTTTGATGTCTTCATTGTTGCAGAGCACATGGACTGCATATTCCCCTGGCTCCTGGGGCCAGTAGCGCACATCGCAGGAGCCATCTCCCTTGTCATCACATTCAATCTTTGCCTGTGAGGGACCCTCCACTGAGAAGCCTTCAAGGAATAGAGAGGATGAATCAGGTGCTTACACAGAACAGAACAGAACATTTATAGCACCTCTAAACAGCAAGCAAAGCATACAAGGAACAAAGTTTTGAAGACAACATATTTCATGTGACGTTCTGCTACTAATACAGCCATCCCCGATGCCTTCCAGGTGTTTTAGGCTACGATTTCTCTAATTTCACAGCAGTACTGAAATTCAACATGCCTAGAAACCGTGAGGTTGGGAAAAGTTGGATCATACAAACCAAGATTCTCAAAATCGTCTATAAACTAATGACAACAAAAATAAATCTACAAGCCTCCTGTCCTTAGAAGGAAATGTGATGAAATGAAATGCTTTGCAATAAAGAAAGTAAAGGGTTAATTGGACACTTCCATGTAAATAAGGCAGGACAGTTAGCTAAGGCAGAGGTAAGGGATGGACTAAAAATGAGAAAGGGAAAGGATCATTCTCTAGAAAAGAGAACGAAGGAGAGAGAGATGGTCCAGTCCTTAGGAAAAAAATATTATGTGGATAAACACAGAGATCTCAACCTCTGAACAGAAACCAATTGTATCCATATAATCTGTTCATACAAAATGATTTTATAAACAATCTCTAAATACAAATCATAGACACATAACCACTTATGGCTAAGGAGCCCCTAGTTAAAGCGGTGATCATATAAAAATTCTAAATGTATTATTCTGGTATAGTGGCAGCGATGTATTAAATTGTTGATTGATTCCCAAAATAAGCTAAGAGGGTATCCCCTCTGAACAAAAAAATTCAGGTAGTCCCAAGACTAGGATGGTTTTGAAGGCTTCCTTATGAATGGGATGGAGAAAGGGAAAAAAAGTGCCCCCAAATGCTTGCTTCCCCAAGAGTGGCAGTTGTGACATGAGTTAAATACTCATTTCAATAGAAGCTTGGTCAGGGGAGAGACCCCCAAGTTAGCAGCACTGCAAAATGCCAGTTTTGATAGCGACTGCTCCCTCCAAAGGGTATAATAATATCCAGTAGGGCCATGGATTACCTCAGTTAGTGGGAAAGCATTAAGGCAGAAACAGTTCAGAAAAGTCTGATCTCTGTGCAAAGATATTTTAAGAAGTGACATATAGAATTTTAATTCATGTCCAGTTAGACACTGGAAGCACACAGAATTCTTTATAGAGCAACTGTGATTCTCATGAAAATCAACCATCCTCAAGGCAACTCATTATGTAGAATAACTTAAGACGTCAGCCCCCAATGCTGAAATTATCCAAACATGCCTGTTGCAGAGAGACTGAATGATTCAAAACTATTGCGGAGGCTAGATGAGAACAAGGAATTCTGCTACTGTAAAGACATAGGCCAAAGCAGTTCCTTTTCCCCTACATGGGAGGAAAGCTTTCAAATGACATTTGGATGAATTCTCCAGATTAAGGATGTATTGGATTTTTTAATCCTTATAGCTGCCCTTGTGGGAAGTGGGAAGTGGGAGGGAGAGGATGTAAATCATATAAATAAATCGAACATGGAAATGCAAGATAGTGATGCAAGGTGGAAGACCACTTACCTAATGTGCCAACATCATCCCCAATGGCCTCCACTACGAAATCTGCCGACTTGCCCACGACACCTCCTTCCAAACCTGGCCCCCAGGCTCGCACCTTCTGGTTTGTGCATTCTGTCCCAATTCTCACCTCAAATGGGCTACAAGTTAAAGAGGTAACTTTTTACATTCTGCTTCAGTAATAGTTATCCTGTAAAGAGACCCTATAGCAGCCTTTCCTAACCAGACTTCTCCTTTCTAGGACCTGAAGCTCAATACACCTGAATGCTGTCTGTTCAGACTTGCTCTAGCATAGTCTCAGTGGCAACTTATCTACCACAGTCTTCCATCAAAAGATGTAGAGCAAAAGAATTACTGAATGCTTCTGTCTGCCTCATTTTGGTCAGCAAATTCCAAAACTGAACACAAAGGTGCTTTCCCCCCACCAAAAGGCAACTGAACTTTGTTTTTCCTTGAAGATGTTTCACTTCTCATCCAAAAAGCGAAACGTCTTCAAGGAAAATGAAGTCCAGTTGCCTTTTGAAAAAAAGCACCTTTGGGACAACCATGACCTGGATGACTGAGAATCTCAATAGACAAAACTGAACACAGTACTTATACCCTAAGTACCTTCACCAAAATCATGGTTATGTTCCATATAAGCAACCTTGCATACCCTGCTTGGCCCTGTTGTGTATCACAGAACTTTATAGCTTTCCTCTCCATAGTCTCAGGAACCTGAACAGACACTTTTCAATAATAGTTGTATCTTTCTTGCCCCCCATCTGGGTTTTGCCTTCCATCTCACCTGCGGGGGATGTGCTGCCCTCCCCAAGTTATTGTGATAGTATAATTGCCAGGTACAGTTGGGTAGTATTCAAAACTATATACTCCATCACCCAGATCCTTCTGCTTGACACGTTCTTCTAATCCTTCTGGAAAGAGAAGAGAGAGAGAGAGAATTGCAATGATCAAGTCAAGCCAGCCCTATAATTAGGCACAATGAGGCAGCCTCCTCAGATAGCTAATTTGTAGTGGCTGGAAAAAGAATCCCCAAGGGATTGTTGTGGGGTTTTTGTAGAAAGTGAGAAGCACTTCTGCATTTTCCTATTTTTAGGTCTTATAAATTTGATTTCGGAGGAGGGGGAGAATTTGACAATGCACACTGCATAGGACAGTGATGGCAAACCTTTTAGAGACTGAGTGCCCAAACTGCAACCCAAAACCCATTTATGCATCGTCGAGTGCCGGGTGGGTGTGGCCAATTGGGTGGGCGTGGCCAATTGGGTGGGCATGGCTGCAGTGGTAACGACAGTCTGGGTAGGACTAAAAAGTTCAATCAATCAATTCCAACTCTGCAAGATTTTTTTTTCCCCGCGAGAAGTTGAAATTGACTGATTGAACCTTTTTTTTTTTTTTTTTTTGCTCACGGTGGCGGAAGCCTAAAGTGAAAAGGTTTTATAAAACTCAGCTGAAGGCCTAGGTCTGGGGCGACGGAACGCATGCCCACAGAGAGGGCTCTGAGTGCCGTCTCTGGCACCCGTGCCATAGGTTCACCACCACTGGCATAGGAGAAAGCCCAGTACAGTACTTGGGAGATTTGGATCTGAATGCCCTTGTGACCCTGAAGTTGATTTAGTTGTGTTGACAACTGACCTTGCGTTTCTCAAGTTTATCCTGAAATTAAACCTTCTCATTTCTTTGGAAAGAAAGAGTAGAGTGTAAAAGAAGGAAGCATTCAGGTAGTCGTCACTTAATGCCCAGTTACTTAGCAACTATGCAAAATTACAATGGGCCTTCCCCAGACCTACCGTTTTTTAGGCTGTGCTTCACCCCACCCCCATAGTCACATAATCGCATTGTAGGCGCTTAGCAACCATCTCACATTTACAGCTGTTTAGCGGGTCCCATGGTCATGTGTCAACAATTTTTGGCATTTTTTTTGCTAGTTTTCAGTGTTTGCTACCAATTTCTGGCAAAAAATGCCCCTTGGGGAAAACAGATTCATTTATGACTACAGTGTTCGCTTAACAACTGCTGCAAAACAGGTAATTGTTCACTGCTTAATGGCCATCACCACAATTGTAATTCCAGACTCAATTATGTTCATAAGTCAAGGACTAACTGTACTACAAGTTGTCATTGAACAATGCTATCATCTTATCCTTATTTATTTATTTAGTGTATGGCATATCATACATACATATATCGTAGCAATATATATTAACATTTCATCTAGATTAATAAAACACAATAAAATATAAATGTTAAAAAACCTATGTTCAAACACCAATGTTTAGGCCAGGGGTAGGCAACCTTGGCTCTTTTATGACTCATGGACTTCAACTCTCAGAATTCCTGAGCCAGCTCAGGAATTCTGGGAGTTGAAGTCCATGAGTCATAAAAGAGCCAAGGTTGCCTACCCCTGGTCTAGGCCATCTAACCATTTTTATATTTAAAAAATCAGATACTGGACTGGTATGTGCCCTCAGCTTACAGCCGATCACAATGTGATCTACAGTTTGACATGGGATCCCAGTCATACTGAGGGACGGATACTATGCCCCATTTATACAGAGAGTCCCGGCAGACGTCATGTGGTGTGAATCCTATTCAGGATTGTCCACTGCTGATGTGATAGTTCAAAAATCTTGGCACCTTTTTTGTGAGGTCATCTCACCCTAATAGAAGGCGAGACTGGTGAGCATAAAACCCACCCTATCTTTCAGTTCATTAAATACCCTTATTTTCTTAACACAGTAACTGAAGTCCTAGCTCTTTCTCCAGCCACACAAATGGGCCTTGATCAAACAGGCCTGGCCCAGCTCACCTTCAGACAGCTCAAGTGTAATCTACTATTTGGCAAGAGCAAAATTCCGGATGTCATTAACATTCCCCGATGTATCTTTGGGATCTTTGTAGATAGGAGCCCCCAAGGGAAAAAACTGAAGCAGCCACGCTCTCAAGATTTTTTATCTTCCTGGATCAGGCTTTTCAAGGTTGCCTTAGGCTGAGTTGCCCAACCCTGCTTTGAATGCTTATGGTTTGAACTGAGGGTTACCGCTGTCAAATCCAGCATATCTCCAATGTGCAGGCTAATTACACTTGCCTTGTAGAAGGCCCAAGAATTTAACAAGTCCATAGACAAAAAAAAAAAAAAGAGGCTCCCTGACACTGTAGTTTTAGAAGAGATATATGCATTTATTGAGACTGGGTATTAATGACAACCCCCCCCCCAAAAACCCCCAAGAAGCATATTTCAAGCACTAATGTTCAGTATCTACATCTTACTTCGTTCTCCAAAAGCTATATTTTGCCTTCACTGGGTCTTTTTTGTAATAAATTAGCCTGTCTCCATGTCTATCCTTTGCACCCACTCCACAACACGCAATGGCCAGGCTGAGACCTGCTTAAGGTGCGAGTATGTTGACATTAGACATTTTCTCTTTTGTTTCCTGGATCCAAACTGGCTCACTAATTTTGAAATATTTCAGGATTAGAAGTATCCTGCCGGGAAGTGTGTTTTAAAGGGTGCTCTACTTACAAAGGATAAAGGTTTAAGTTTCCTCTCCCATGGGTCTTCCAGACATGCTAGGAGAGAACTATGATCCCCAGAATTAATGCCCAATGTCAAGACGATACCAGACAACACAACAAGTGAATTAAGCTTCAGTCAGCCATTTTTTCAGGATATAAAGTTGATTCCTCTATTTTGGATACTCATTTATACTAGCCTGCCCGTGTTTTTAAAAAGGGACTACTAGACACAGAAATTGAAAGCCTAGATAAGAACCAGAAACTTTATATACCTATCAAACAGCAACGGCAAAACACAACAGATTCTCATCTAATTAATGTTTCATGGGCAACAACTCTTGTGCAGTAGTTCCATTGTGGACACATACCAGCTATTCAGTGTGATGAGTACCAAACATCAACCAAAGAGACAAGAAAGTACAACTCTTTGAACAAAAACAGACCCAGCATGCCTTTGAACACTGGGAAAGTGCAATAAGGAGCTAACATCAGACACAGGATGAAATCAAACAGGTTTGTTTACATAAAATCTAAATCCTTCCCCTCTACCAACCAACCCCCTTTTTCATTCTTGTGAAATGCAAACCACAGTAGGGAAGAATGCCTCTAGGGGACTTACTTGGGCCTTTGATTGTGACCTTGAGCTCACCGCTGCCAGCGCCCTTGGTGTACACCTTGAAGTCTGAAGTCTCTTTTACTCGGACCCCCTTGGGTTGCAGGCCTCGACCTACCGCTCGGCAAGCATTGGGGTTGCATGCTGCAGCCGCAGCAAAAGAAACAAGGAGAATCAAGACTCAGTGGAATGCAATTCTCTAGAATCAAGCACCTTTCTACTAAACATATGCAGGTCCTTTCCATCATTAATGTGCTGGGTACCCACATGAAAACAAGGGAGTGGGATTTTAAAAGTTATAGGCTGCCCCCCCCCCAGACACAACAGGACATGCACTTCTGCCACATTTCCTCCACCCTCGTTTGCCATGTGAAATACCATTAGCCCTGGGTCCAGGCGTGCAGCAGCTGGGAGGAGATGAGGGTCAGCAGAGATCCAGGAAGATGGCTCTTCAGAGAAGAGAGGACAGAAGAGAGGAGAGCTGGCCAGCACAGGAGAAGGTAGGCAGAAAGGAGAGGACAGAGGTTAGCATAGAGTAGAGATTTACCCTCTTCTGGCCAGAAAGAGGAACCCAAGCAGAGGCAGTGATGATAAGGACAGTGAGGCCCACTATCAAGCCCAGGAGACTCACCTTGCCCCACAGTGACTGTGTACGGGCTGCGAGGGATGGGAATCCCACCAAAGGTAATGTAGATGGTGTAGGTGCCCTCCAAAGTGGGCTTGTAGGAGCAGCGATATGTGCTATTGCCTTTGTCTTCCAGTTGCTGCTCAACTGTTCCTTTCTTGCCAGTGGGATCTTGAATGATTACCTCAAGTTCTCCAACCCCAGCACCTGGGGCAGTAATGAGACAACTTAAATATCACGTGCACTGTACCTTGTTTAACCCTTCAATGCTGCATTGCATGGTGGAAAAAAAAATGTTTATCAGTGGCACTTTGACAAAGCAAACTGGCCTGGACAGTATAAGCTAATAGACCAACTCTAAAGGCACTTTCATTCTTTCCATGTGAATGATTCCTATGTCCCTAGAAAACCCAGCTCCTAAAAGTAGACCTCCTTGCCTCCCACATCCATTTGCATTTGAAATCGCAGAAATGGGAAATATTCCAGGTTCCATTCTCTACAGAGCAATGTTTCGTCAAGTATTATTGCTTGAGCTTTTTCACCAACATTCCAAGCCTGCACTTCTTTAAACTATCAAAATTATATAAATGCTTTCTCCATTAGCAATTATTACTTTAGGAAAACAGAATTTTCATCATTAAACGCATTCTGCTCCCTCGTTACAAAACCATTTTGCCTTTTTAAATTAGTCTTCCTTAACTGGTGCCCCCAGATCTACTGGGACTACAGTGCATTGCCCAGAATTCTCAACCAGCATGGTAGTTAGATTGCCAGCTCATCTGGAGGGCACTCAGTTGGGGAAGGCAATCTTAAAATCTCAACATCAGTTTGGAGGAAGATGACAGCTGGAACAGCTAATTGATCCAAAGCAGTGTTTAAATTTGAATTCCAGCAATTGAACAAACTATCAAACCCTATTCATGCAGGTGGAAGATCAAACTTCTTAGAACAGAGTTCAATTTATAGTACTTATACGGCTTCCTCTGCATACAGTATGGCATTCTTATGTAAGTTATCTAATAAAAATAGCATCAGAAAACCTTTTGTTCTCCCTCTCTGTATATTTTGCTTCAGACTTTGCTTCAAAAAGGAAAATAAATGGGAAGAATCCTGATAAATTTAGAATGTAAATGCTCTAAGGGGTGTCAAAATGGCAGCCAATGCCCACCCTGGCTCCGCAAAGGCAAAAACGTTGTGATATGTCACGTGACATGACCGAGTTTGACATCCATGCTCTAGAAGAGTCTGGGATTTCCAAATAATTTTATGAGTGCTAGCTACAACAAGCAATACAACTAAACTGCTTACCAGCAGCTGTTAAAAGCTAATCATCTTTAATGTTTGAAGACTTAAAAGCTACTCACTTCATAATTATATGTACAAAAAGCAACAATGAGAGATCTCTCATTTTGCAAAGGGCAACTAGGACAATGAATATTTTTTGTACAAGAAGAACAATGTGTTTCAGGATGGGCAAGGGAAAGAAAAAAAACCTTTCCAAGAAGCTGATATTTTTGGATTAAGTTGAGAGTTTCAGAGCAATTGATATCATCCAAGCCCTGCATCACTGTTTGATTTTATATCATGCCAAGTTCAATAAGAACAGTCTGAACAGCTTAAGATACTCAGTGACTTAAATGCTACAATTATTCATATTCTTTACTCTTTACAATGAAGATAAGTGAGCTATTCTAGAGGCATCATGTTTCCCAATGGGAAGCCCCAGATTCCGATCTATGAGACAAGAAATTCACTCATGATATACTTGCTGGCATTCTCTGCAATTCATGAAAGGATACTAAAATTCTTGAACAGAATCCTTTAACTGTTTTGTCAGTATCAGCCATTAAAACTAGCTTGAAACTAGGAAACATTTGCTATTCCTTTTGGTAATCAAGCCTCTGATAGCAATTCTGAAACCACATGGAAACCTGAGAGAGATACAGAATTACTGTCTTCTTATAAACTTTCAATTTTCAACAAAGTACATTTTCACTGGTACAATTTCCTATCCAGGCTGCTATCTCC
Organism: Crotalus tigris; assembly: GCF_016545835.1. Taxonomy (NCBI): domain Eukaryota; kingdom Metazoa; phylum Chordata; class Lepidosauria; order Squamata; family Viperidae; genus Crotalus; species Crotalus tigris. Next base: position 3,887,306 of record NW_024100553.1, on the reverse strand, counting down.
CTAGGACCCACCCCCTTCACTGACCAGCAGTAAAGATTTCAAAGTAGGTAGTCTTGTTGGCTATGTTGCCAGTGGATTCGAGGCCAGGGCCTTGAGCAGTAACCTTGCTGGCATCACCATGGGATTTGTCCACATTCACCTCAAAAGGACTCTTGGCAATGTGCTGCCCAGCAAACAATACCGTCACCTGGAACAAAAAGGAAGGAAGTCAGAGGAGGGGGCATTCAGTCATTCTTTGATTGACTGCCACTATATTCATGATTCTTACCTTGTGGACACCTGTCACTTTAGGCACATACCACACTGAGAATGTCCGATTCTTGTCATTGTTAGCGATGACCTTAGCCTAGGAGATAAATATGACAAAGTTGAGTAGTCATTACATAGACCAAACCGTTTCAGGTTCCCACCTCAAATTCCACCCACTCTTCCCAATATGCTTCTAAAAATACTTACTTCTTCACGATGGCCAGCTGGATCCTCTACATAAACCAGCACTTCTCCCTGACCAGCACTGATGGTTTCTACTGTGAACTCAGCCTTCTTCTTCACCATGTTTCCCGTGGGTTCAATACCTAAAATTAACAAGGATATAGAGAATGTGTGATCTCTCCTGGATGGCTGCTTTCAATGGTGCTAGGGTAGCACTTTGGTTGAGACAGGAAGCGCTCCTGCAAAATTTCTTCCTGTGCATTTTCAATTTATCTATGTCAGCTGTCTCTAATTAGCTGCTTATCAGTTATGTACAGCTACATTTCCTACCCACCCCAACACTTCCAGAAGACAACATTAGAGAGGTCTGATCACTGTGTAGCCTAAAATCATAAACCATTGCTCACGTCCTTATACACCATATAAAGTGAATGGGATGATTTATGTCTTAGTGTGATGTAAACTAAACCAATTAGTCATCCAAAATTCCTACTTTAACAGCCAACCTATTCAGTCACCAGTCTCCAAGATACATAAGTGATACACACACACACACACACACACACACACACACAAACACAAAGTCCTTAGCTTTGATTTGTGACTCACCTGGCCCATAAGCTCTGGCTTTCTTGGGATTGAGCTTTGGTCTGAGAGGAGCTCCTGGCTTTAGCTTGGCTTTAGGGAACTGAGAGAGGTATGTCATCACTGAGTGCTCATCCACGTTGGGATCTACAATCTCTTCTGGAGTGATCACCTACAGGAAACACAGAATTGCTGCAGAAATCTAACCCAAGTATGTGCACCTCAAGGTGCAGCAGTTTATTTTTGGAATAAATACCAGAAATACACACCAACAACCCTATCAACATTATCCACTGTCAAGCCCTGCTTCATGCAGAATCCTGTAGGGGACAGACTAAGTATTCTTTCCTTACCTGTGGAATGCCCAGCCAATCATCAGCCTGTTGCATAGCTTCACGAGCATTGTTGACAGGTTTGCTAGCATCCCATGAATCCCAGTCAGGGCACAAGCCTGTTTGGAGAGATGCCCCAGGACTTCATTAGCCAGAGACAGTAAAAATATTTTCCTACAGAAACTTATAGCAGGGTGAATTATTTTATCTGCTCCTCTATTTTAGCAAACAGGCCAGTCTCAATTCAGAAAATTCCCAGCGATATGAGCACAAGCCACATGATGTACTATATATATATATATATATATATATATATATATATATATATATATATATATATATATATATATATACACACACACACACATACATACATACAAACAAGGCATTTATCATATTTATATGGCTGCCCATCTCAGAAGAGCTGCAAATTATGCAAAGTAATCAGTTAGCTCCATATTTTACTAACTGTTAAGAACAGCAATATCCGAACTCTGAGAAACATACGGTATAGTGCATTCATCTTGCTCAGAAGTATTCATGAATTATTATATTCTGAGCTAAAAAGCCTCTTGCCAGTAATAGGTTCCTATTCCTCCTTGAGAAGCAGATTTTAAATGATATTGGTCAAAATCAGTCTTCTTCTTCCCAGGACTCTCCAAGAGGAGCATTGCTACATCTCCCATCATCTCCAACATTCATTGCCAAACCAACAATGGTAGTCCAGTAAATGTCTCAAATGGGAAAAGCTAAACCTGTTAGTAGTTCTACATATAAATTTATTTTTCATAAATAAAGTTTTACATACAATAAATACAGAAATGATAGCCCGAGTGAAAAGTCACATGTAAACACCATTCATTTGCATTCTCCAAGCACCAAATAAGACAGACCCCTTCCCTACCTGGGGCACAGCTGTCAACCAGGGCTCCAAGAGCCCGCCCACTCTGCCAATCCTTGCTGAAGTTTGTGATGGGCAACTGGGGTAGTTTGTTTTGGATCCAGCCTAGCAATCGCTGTTTGGGAGTTTGTTTCTTGGCTTCTTCATCATCTTCCTCATCCCACATGGGCATGGAGATGGAATAATGCAGGATCAATGTCCAAATCAAGCCCAGAATCAGCTTCAGGTTCCCATCCACAATAGCTTTACTGTCTGAGAAATTCAGAATTACAGATCAGCATTCACAGCAGAAGAGATTCACTGAGATTTCCACCTCTAGAGTATTAGCCACAGAAAATCCCACTTCTACCACTATCCTGCTCCATATCAAGGAAATCTAATTTTTGTTTCATTTAAACTGCAGTTCTTGTTTAATAACAGAGTAAGGGAAAGACCAGTCTAGCCTTCACAATTCTTTTTGGTTCCCCCACCATAGAATTGTTGCCTATAAACAGATCATAGTTAAAAGATAGATAACCTTTACTGTCATTTTTTACTGTGGGCATATTGGCACACATTAAAAATGAAATTTAGCTGATTGCTCTCAAAGTGTACACATACGTAACACACATTTAAACATGCTATATACAACATGTATAAACCTTACATATAAATAACGTATAAAAATTAATCACTGTCCATCCACCACTAAGCCATGTTTAATGAAATATATTTGGAAGATTCACACAACCTACTAAATCATAGGTCATGTTTACAAAACACAGTGGCTAGATTTTCACATCATATGCAATACCCAAGTGGCTTGGGCAAACAGAGTTGCCCAGACAATTCAAATGCTCAGATGAATGTCATTTTCTGGAATATTGGCCTGTTTTGGAACTCTTCCTATTTGTTTGCTTTTGCAAGTAGGATCAACTAAACTAGCAAGAACAAAGATCTTGTTGTTATCTGTGCCTTCAATATTATGTCTGATCCTTTAACCAGAAATGATATATTGAGCTATAGTTTGCTTAGGGGATGCTCTAAACCAGGGGTCTTCAAACTTGGGCCTTTTATGACTTGTGGACTTCAACTCCCAGAATTCTTCAACCAGCGTGCCTGGCTGAGGAATTCTGGGAAATGAAGTCCACAAGTTATAAAAGGCCCAAGTTTGAAGACCTCTGCTCTAAACATTTAACTCATTCAAGACCTTGGTTTTTCACCCTAATGATCCAAGAGATAAAAATCAACCTAGTGTCCCTCAGATATGCTACTGTTAGCTTAATCATGCTGGCTAGGAATTCTGAGGTTTGAAATCTTCCGAAAACAGATAATTAAAATGCAAAGCAGAAATATATAGTACACTATAAATATACAGTACTTCTGATGTATACCAGTGTTTCTCAATGTTGGCAACTTTAAGATGTATGAACTTCAACTGCCAGTCAGTGCTTAATGTTGCCAAGGTTGAAAAACGCTGGTGTATACCATTCTGTACAGAAATATTTTAAAAAAGGGAAGAAGAAAAACTTTTAAGTTGGGTTCAGTAAAGGGATGGGTTTTTAATAGACTCTCAAAACATCATAGCATAGAATATTGGGAAGAGAACATTCCAAAGAGAGACTGCATAGTATTCATAGAACTACATTCATCTACATGCAGTTTCCATGCTATAGAACAGGGGTCTTCAAACTTGGCCCTTTTATGACTTGCGGACTTCAACTCCCAGAATTCCTCAGACAATGTGCCTGGCTGAGGAATTCTGGGAGTTGAAGTCCGCAAGTCATAAAAGGGCCAAGTTTGAAGACCCCTGCTTTAGAACCTTCTCCAATAATAATCAGTGATTGGACAGGTCTTTATGACTGAAGGGCTACCTGTCTGTCAAGTGACAATGATCTTTTTTTTTATTTCCAGAAATGTTTAAAACACCCTTCTCCAGTATGGTGCCCTGCTGATCTGTTAGGCAAAGCCGTTTTAAAAGCAAAATTGCACTGCTTATTGACATGGCTGTCTATATGCAAAATAATAGTATAGGTAGTTTTTGACTTCATATAGTGACCGGTCAAAATTAAAACGGCACTGAAAATAGTAACTTATGACCGTTTTTCACACTTGCAGCATCCCCATAGTCACATGATCAAAATTTGGACATTTGGCAATCGGCACGTGTTTATGACAGTTGCACTGTCCTGGGTCATGTGATCACCATTTGTAACTTTCTCAAACTTACTTAACAACTGCCTCACTTAGGAATGGAGATTTTGAGCTCAATCGTGACCGTAAATTGAGGATTACCTGTATTATAGGGATGCCTATTCTTTTCTCTTTTTTTCTTTGTAACTCTTCATTTTGGAATAGGAAGTTCTTCCAAATCTAATTAAATAACATAATACATATACAGAAGAGTCCTTGAGTTATGATCGTAATGGGGTCTGCCCATCATGGGATACGTCATCAAAAGGGCCAATTACATTTTATGACCTTATCTGCAACAATCATTAAGTGAATAACCAGGGTCATCAAGCAAATCGCCCTAGTCATTAAGCATTTATTATGGGCAGAGTTTTGCTGAAAACCGTGAAGTAAATGCTGGGTTTTGGCAAAACTGTGGTAAAATGTGGCTGTGTAACCACGGGACACTGCAAATGGCTGTAAATGTGGCCCAGTTGCCAAGTGCCTGAAATGTGGTCACGTGATCATGGAGGGGGCCTGTCAGAACTTTGAATCCAGGCCATAAGTACTCCCAGGTAGGTCCATTAGTAATCCATGTTTAATCACCATTTGCAGTTGTGACAATGATAAAAGAGTACGTTTGTGACCAATCCTCACATTTATAACTTTCACAGGACGGGTGAAGCAAAGGGAGAGCTGAAGTAAGATCATAAACACGATCATGATTTCACTTAGCGACCAGTTTAACGACTGACAGTTCCAATTGTAGTCACTAAACGATGACTACCTGTATAGTATGTTAATTTTCTGCCACATATTTTTTATGCATAAAGGGCTACTTAGAGGAAGAACATCTCATGTCCTGATTCTGGAGTACAGAACAACAGCTACATCCTAGGTGCATCATGAAGGAAATAGGGCCTTAGAGACAAAGCAAAAGATGGAATTGCTAAGTTCATTTGGAAGGCTTGCACTATTTTTTAATCTGGACTCAGAGAAGGACTGCAGCTGTTCCTGAGCACCTCATGGAAAGAGTAAAGAGCTACCTCAGCGCACCATTTTTCTTGACTGCTATCACTCACAGCCCTGATCTGGCAATGCAACACAAGCTTGAGGCTGCTGTTACTGGCAGATCTTAAGAGAAAGAACAATAAATGGCACGAAATCTGCAGAATTAAAGTCATAAATCAGTTTAATTTTGCTGAATAATATGCATGAAGGGGAGACCTTCCCAACTCTCACTGAGCTTCTGAATTAATCATTTGCTTAGAGGGCTTGATTTTCTTTTAGCCAACTCCGTTTTGTTTTATGGTTTTTGAGGGAGTCACAGAACTCACATTCCACATGCATTCCATGAAGTACAAGAGGCCTGGACTTAGATCAGGCATATGTATTCTTAGTTGATGTGACATAAATCTTACATAGTATCTACATATGTATATGGTGTAGCAATAGTATTTGGGTCCAAAGTGAATAGTATTATACTTCAGCAAGCCCGAACTTCAGTACCCACTCAGAATACATTTTCCATCATTTTCACCTAATAGGGTTTTTTAAACGAATGTTGCTGAGCAGAGTCACCAAGTTGGGGCAACTATTCAAATTGAGTAAGTAACAGCCCAATCATTGACTAGGGATGTTTGGAATTTGCAGTCTGACATATCTTAAGGATGCTCATTGGGGAAGGTCCTTGCAGAGGCCTTCAATTAAAAGCAGAATGTCATGCCATCCTTGTAAGGACCATTTCCAGCAACAGTTATTCTGTTCAAGGAGTCTTGTGGCACAACAAAGTTTTAATGGATTCTGGCTTTCTTCATCTGTGTTCTCACAGTGCCTTGAACTAAAATCCAGCTAATTAGTGTAAAAAAACCACGTGTTTGTCCCTACAATTCACATATTGACCACCTGGTACTTTACACCTATTCCGGATCGGCAGAAACTATATAAGAATTATATGTATAACGCTCTCATATTATTCTTGGATATAAATAAGCCCCTGGCCAAATTGAGCTTTCCCTCCCAGCCACTCCAACACATGCAGCCTTATGTGCTGCTGTTTAACAGGTCAGGGAATCAAGAGTTTGAATGTACTCAAGAAAACACTCAGCACTACTAAGTCGAATAAGCATTTAACAAAAGGGCAAGAGGACAGAGAAGACTCAGGATTCAGAAGTCAGCATCCAAAGGAAAGGACAGTGAGATTTGCAAGCCCAACATCACTTTCCCAAATATAATAAATCCTCCACAGGTGTAAAGTCCCAAGCATCTCATTCTGCCCTGTCCAGAGAAGAGCTAGGATGGGAACTCCCCCCCCCCCGCACACACACCCAGAGATGTCCAGGAGATGCACAGCCACAGCTTTAGTTTTGAATTCTGCTGCAGATTCACACACACACTGGGCAGGGCTAAGCAACCCATGCCTTCTTCACTAGTTCAGGGGAGAGGGGGACTAGATAGGAAGAAGGCAAGTGAAGAAACCCGTCTCCCCACCCAGCACTGCACCGCCCACCCAGCCACACACACTATCCTGCGCAGACTGCTCCAGCATTTTTTAGCCTTATATGGAATGGCCAGCAGGCAGCGGCTTCTCCATCCCAACAGGATCCTCCTTCCAGGGGGAGGGGAAAGAATAACCCTTCTGCAGGCTAGATTCAGCCCCTCCCTTCTGGCTGGTTCCCCTCCCCCCCATGCTTCCTGCCTCCCAAAGAGGAGGAGGAAAGGGCTTCCTAACCCACCCACCTGTGTCTCCAAATCCGAGGAGGAAGAACAGGGGGAAAAATGGACTAGCCAGCCTACATGCACTAATTGGGAAGGATGAAGGCGAATCCTGCATGCTCATTCACTGCTTCCTTCCTTCCTTCCTACCCACCCTACTCACCAGCAGACAGACATGCATACATGCACCCACATGTATACCAGACCTAAGCTTTACTTTTACAGCCTGCAGACACCCTTTCTGCCTCCACTTCTCAGCCACTGTGAGGCTGAGTCAGCGTCTGCAGTCCAGTGATTCAGTACATCAAACTGCAAGGCTCAACTTCTCTTAATTCCCAGTTTACAACTTTTAGCAGGACCAGGGCCAGTTAGTAACATAAATGTTTCCCATTAAGTATCCCCATTCCTAATTTGGGAGAGAAGACAGTTTTCCTTCCCCCTCCCTATTCGAGCAGAAGACTACTTTAGAGCTGCTGACCCTAACTGTTATGTTGCTTCATACAGTACGTAGCAAATTTACTACAATAGCCCTCCAGAATGGTGATGTTGGGCAAACACAAATGCAGATATAAACTGCTTCAGAGTGGTCTACCAAGGGAATAGTGCTTTGTAAATTTGTCATAAGGCTTCAAATTGCAAGTTTCACCCTCTGCCAGCAGCAGTCACTAGTAGTTCATCCATGCAAGGCTAATTGGCTGGTTTTGTTTTTCTTTATATTATTTCTTCAGTCTCAGTGTCTTTCAGAGCTATCTCTGTATTACCCAATTTCATATATTTGCAAAGTCAGGGTCTTAATTAAATAGGGAATTAAAATTTTAAAATTATTTATTTAAAGTTACATTCTAAAATATAGAACAAAAGTTAAAAAAATAGGAACAGGAAAAGCCCGAAGAAAAAAAATAACTCGGGAGGTATCCCAGGCTTGAACCATTACAAAAGTAGCATTTAACAACTCAACTTTCATCACTTATCGAGGTGTCAAACTGCCGGCCCACGGGCCAGATGGGTCACACCAAAACTGCGCCCATCCCATTGCTGGCAATGGGAAAAAAGTCACGATACATCACATGTCCCGTGACTTATGCTTTATCCACACAATTTCACCATGAACTTCAAAAATCTGTGAAGAGTCATAGATTGAGAAAATAAATGTGGCCCAGTTTCTGTCTCCTGCAGAACTAGGGTTGTGGACAGAGAATCGTTGGATAGGTTATGGTCCTAATTTGCTGAGATAAGGCGCATTGTAGAACTGAGATTGTAACAGTACAGCTAAGCCATGTCAAGAGAAGCCTTATAAAATCAAGCTCTCCTTAAGCAATGTATGGGAAGCTCGAGGTTTCCCAGAAATATTGCAGAGCTCTTTTCCTATACTAGTCTAGACACTATACCAGACATGTCAAACTCGCGACGTCACGTGACGTTGCGCGACGTATCAGAGCTTTTTTGCCATTGCCAGCAATGGGGTGGGCGCGGCTCTGGTATGATGAAACCGGCCCGCGGGCTGGCAGTTTGACACCCCTGCGCTATACCCACCCTTCATTGGCCCCAGCTATATTCAACTACACTGCCTAACAGATATAGACTTTGGAAAATATGGGTGGTATACTCCCATCACACTTCAGGTTAGGCTGCTCTAGAATAGAAATGGAAAACAATCATCTTCCAAAAAGATATTGAATTTCCAGCTTTCCTAACTAATATGGTCACCAGTTGGAAATGTGGTCCAAGAGCCCCTATAAGCCACATTAAGCACCTTCCTTTGTGTCATGGTGAAGAGGAAGCTCTATAGACCTTGCTCAGCATTAAATCTAGATAAGGGTAATATTTGATAAAACTGATTGCTGCAGTTGCAGCAATCCTCCATATTTCTTTTCTCAGAATAGATAGCAGTAGCCAAGGAGAACATTGATCATCTTGACTTAAAAAACACTGGGGACATAGAAGGAAGCATAGCATATGGATAACAAGTTAGTTTCTTTTGGAGAAACAGAATATTCAAGGGCACTTATGCCAATAAGCTGTTCATTCGCTCTTTTGTCCAACTAAGTTCAGAATCTCCTGTACTTCTTTTACAGCCTGGGCCAGAGCAAAGCTGCTCAGGATACATCTCCTCCACATTGCCAATCATGGGCACAGCCCAAACATTAAATGTCCAATGAGTCAAATATTGCCTTTTAATTGCTTGGCAAAATTCAGCATCATCCAGAAGTCAACTCCAGCAGGAGGTAGAGGAGATGTAGCCATCTGCAGATGGCAGAGAGCAGCAGCAACCCCTTTTATATCAATATTTACATACAAGTCACCATAAATTAGTTTGCCGGGCCCCCATATAGTCTAGAAGTGCAAGGCAAAACAGGCAGCCTGAGTGCAGTTTAGCCCCATTTCCTTCCACATATAAGGTTTATGGGAAGCTGCCAGTAGTTTTAGGCATAGTCTTTCTCCCAGTGGCCCAGAATAGTTGGGGGATCTATTTTAAGCTACAGCTTCTAGCCTCTTTGATATGACAAGATAGGAAATCAGTAGCTTGCCAAATATTAGTGGGCAGAAGAGTCATCATTCTTTCCCACACTAGCTAAGGCTCAATGGAATTGCAGCCCAGCAGCATAGGATGGACCACAGGCTTCCCACCCTGCAGTAAGGTCCAATGGTATAGAAAGAAAGAAAAAAACATGCTTCAAGCCAATTCCTTCCTTCCCTGGAATGCAGCCATGCCCAATATTACAGGCTGAGATTCTATTGTGGCTGCAAGAGAGCAGCACCAGGCCTCCAAGGGCTGCATCAGGCCAAACTGGAGTACTGACCTTGTAGAAACACACACACAAAGAAAGGCATTGCAGGTCTGACTAAAGGCTTCTCAGAGGCTATCAGTGCAGCCTCCAAACCTAGAGGCTCAGGCCCATCTCTTCTCCCTGACTCGCCCTTTCTCTGTGGCTGCAAGTTTCTAACTTTGTTCCCCGCCGTCTGGCAGGAGGGAAGATCAAAGGGAAGAGGAGGGGGGGAGGGGAGGACTGGAAAAGAAAGGAGGGGGCAGCGCAAGGGGAAATCGACCACGGTTCTGGAATCAAAAGCAGATGAAGCGTGGAACCCTCCTCCCAAACCTCACTCCGCCCGCCTCCAAGTAGTTAACGGGCCTTTCCCTAGCAGAGCGAGAGAGCCGAGGTGTGCCAGGCCAGAAAGGTTAGAAACACAGGGATGAATCATTAGTCTGTCCGAGAGCCCAAGGCAAACGGACGCCGGCCCGGGAAGAAACTCATTATCTTCGGGGGTAATGAGGCCTGGGGGGGGGGGTGATTGGGGAGTGGGGGGGGGGAGGAAGAAGGCATAAAAGAAAGACAGAAACGGAGTGGGCCACTGCCTTCTCACCACGCCCAGATGCGCCGTCGTAACGCCAACCCCACCCCTAAAACAGGCCCCGGCCGAGCGAATCATTTCTCCAGAAAGCAGCAGCAGCAGCACCCCGTTTAGCAAACACGGTCCCCCTGCTTTCAAGGAAGCCCCACGCCCCCGGGTGCCCCCCCCCGCCGGTAACATCCCGCCAGGCTGAGGATCACACACCCCTAAGCGGGAGGGGCTCCAAAGCGCGCCCCTCCCCTCCGCACCTGGGCCTCGCCAACTGAGAACAACGCGATCCCCCCCCCGCCCCCTCCAGCCACTTTTCCAGTCTTCACCGCACTTCTACTGGGAAAACTTTTCCCGATGCTTCCAATGTTCTTTCCCTGTAGCCATATTTATTCAGGGCCGGCTTAGGTTCCCCTTCGATACTCCCCACCCGTGACCGTCCCAACTACGTACGACCTCCCGGGCAAACACGCTTCCATCCCGCCCACCTCAGGACTTACCGATAGAGACCAGCTTGATGTTCTCTCTCTCCAGGAACTCCAGCGCCACCGACACGTTCTCCAGCTGCATCTGCCGGAAGGTGGGACGCGTGTTGTATTTGCGTCCCATCTTCTTCTGGCTCAGCACTTCGAGCAGGGCAATGAGGCGCAGCCCGTCGCCCAAATCCGCCTGCAAGTTGGCGATGCGCTTGTTGACGCATTTCAGGTGCTCGTTGCACCAGCGCGTGAAGGTGTTCTGCTGGATTTTCTTCCAGGGCGCATCCTCTGCCAGATCCTTCTCGGTGGCCGGCATCTCGGCAGCAACCTCCCCCTGGGCACCGCCGGCACCACCGCCGCCGCCGCCGCCGCTGACTGCACCCGCTCCTGCGGCCTGATGGAGTCGCGCTTGAGACCCGCTCATTTTAACTGGGCTTGAGGGTGGGTGGGACCCCGGCGCTTGGGTGGGTTGGGTCCGCGTTTAAAGGCGCAGGATCCTGCAGATGGAAACAGAGGAGCGGGAGATAATTAAGCCAGGCGGGGTCAGGAGCGGAAGGCGAGATTTATGGGAGGAGGAGGGGAGCGTGTGCTGGGAAGGTACAGCCCCCACCTCGAACAAGTAACTGCCCCGAGGCAAGCAAAGACAAAGAGGAACAGGCTGGAAAGTTCATAAACCCAGAGCTGCAAGGGAGAAAAAAAAGATGATTATTTCGATATGAAATCACCTAGCAGCGTAAAAAAAAAAAAAAAAAAGCTGCAAGCGTATGTCCCTACAGCGACCGATTTGGGATGCAGAGAAAAAGTCGAAAGCAAAGATTTTTCCCATCCTGTACGCACTCACATGCAAGTCAATTCTATGATAATCAAGCGGGTACTTTCGGTTAAATAGCATATCAGCCTTTTCCATGTTGTTATCTTCCCTTTAGCGCCTTTAATTTCTAGCACGCATGACCACAGGTCGCTCTGGATGGGGATTTTGGAAAGCGCCTGATTGGGGAGGGCCCTCACCAAGTGGGCTAAAAAAGGAATACAGTAAGAGGGCAGATTTACCGCTAAATTGTCAGCTGGCTGGCAATCTTGAACTGAATTTCTATATTTCAAGGCAATGTACTCTGAACGGAACAAACAGTGGCAAACAAGGCACAATTGTCATCTCTTTGAGAACCCCTGAAAGCTGGCCTCAGGGAAAAAGCAGCGGCAAGAAGCTGAATGGGATAACGTAAGATGTACCTACTGAAAACAGGAGTGGGTGGGACAGCTGGCTAGAATATAGATTAGGAAGATAATGCTGCAAAAGTTTTGGGAGAAGCAGAACAGCCCCTTCTGTAAGACTAGGATTTGAAGGATGCTACATGCTGGGGTAATGGAGGATGAGGAAGTAGGGGAGGAGAGAAAAAAGAGGCGGGAATTCCAGCCTGAGCCAGACAAGGTGACTCACGAGCCAGACGCTGATCCAGCCACCCCATCTTCACTTTTTCTTCCACTCTGGGGAAACAGATGAAAGGGCAGGGGGAAAGAGGGTGGGATGGGAAATGAATGGTAAATTTAATCCTCCCTTCTCACCCTTCAAAGCAAATGATCCAGGGACTTTTGAAGGTCTGGAGATTTGGGGGAGGGGGGGAGAGAGAAGAGGGGGTCAAATTCCGAGGAATATGGCAGAACAGCCTGCCAGAAAAGGTTATTTTACTGTTCAGCTACAAACTAGAGGTGAAATACAGCATCTACTGTCCTGCAATCTGTGACTATGGTACACAGAGATACCTAAACTTGCCAGCTAGGGAAACAAGCTTGACACCAAGAGATCAAGCATTTAGATGGATTTGAAGCAGACCATTTCCTACCTCAAACCAGGAAAGGTGCTTGGAGGGACCCTTCTGTGCTAGTGCCTCTCCCAAATTCCTATACTAACTGATGGAATAGGAGCTACCTTATTTTTTCTCTCGTGAAACACGATTCCTGTCCTCACCTATCCCACCCCCAGCAATGGAAACCCAATTCAGGTGTGAGCTGAAGAATCTACCTGTCTCAGTCTGGCTGTGTCTCCTTCAGCTGAGTCGAATATACCTTAAGAAGAAGCAGCTGTCTTTCTTTCTGCCTTGCCCTCCTCCCTCTTTCCACAAGACTGCAATAGGGCCAGTCTCATCTTGTCATCACCACCCTTCTCGTGGCTTTCTCTCACTTAGACACACAAATACATGCAATTAATCTGCAAGCAGGCAGGAAGACTAGCATAGCTAAGGGCAATGACTAAGAAACCTTTCAGAAGAAGTATCTGGTTTTGTTCAAAGCTCTAATTGTGCAATAGGGTGCCTCTGAAAGTGTGTAGTCCTTTCAAGCACACACCCACGCATGCACAGATTAGGACAGCCTGCACATGCTGATCCCCCTCCAGATGTGATGAATGATAAGCTCCTGCATTCTCAAAAATCAGGGCCAATGGAATTCTGACATTTGTAGTTTTAACACCTTTAAAGGTACCAACTCTTTTGGAAGGGGGGGGGACTAGATTGGAACATCCAAACTGTAACAGTGTCTTGATTTGCATGATCAGTCACTATTGCTTGCAAAAAAAAAAAAACAACCTGCAGCTCTAGTGCTAATGGTTGGTGCCTGAGGCTGAGGCCTGTCACTTATTTCTATGCCGCCAAAGATGAAAGCTTTGCTGGTAGATTGTGTCCATTTAATTTGTTGAACATTTGGAGGGATTAGCATTTCCCACCAAAACATGTCTGAACCTGTGCCCACCAGAATGGAATAATGTTCTTTGGTGAGCAAAAAAAAAAAAAAAAAAAATGCCTAGGAGATATCAGCTTCAACCCAACGTATTATTCTGATAGAGTATTTCCAGGACTTTGGCAGGATTTTGACAGCCAACAAATTGTTAGTTGGCAAGAAAGTACAAGAACTGATTGTTGAGTCAGCCAGATTTTTGAAGAAAGAATAAAGTGCTGCCCAGGAATGCCCTCTATTGGTCTACATTTGGTTCTTCTACTTATTCTTTATATAGTCATGATTCAGCAAAGTGGCTGCGATGGGTTCACAGAAACCACACCCAACTTTCTGAACTCAGTTTTGAAATGTTTCATTTTGTTGCAGCTTGTTTTTCATCATTTCATCCTGGCACTTCCTTTAAGTGAAAGGACTATATTGAAGGGTGGGTGGTGGTGGTGGTCAAAGCAGACGAATTAATATATGGATTGGAAGATAGATTTGTTTAAGACATCTGGAAGGCCACAAAGTCCCCATCTCTGCTCTAAACTTTGGATTTTTTTTCCTCCTGACATTAGAGATGTTACTCAATGGAAACAGACACAGAAATCAGTGCACACCTAGTGGCATTTTTCTTTATTATAATTTTCAAATGTCTGTTTACTAGAAAAATAAACTAACACCAGCATACTGCTGTTGAAACAAATAGACCCTGACAAACTTTGGTCTCCCTTTAATCTTAGACTGATAATAACAATACTAATACTAATCACTCTGTATACAAGTGTAGAATAATAATCATTTGTTAGATGAAGTAATGCTAGGAGTGAGGGAAAAAATTACAAAATACTGGGAATTGCAGATAAAGCTGAACTTTTATGGAAAAAGAAATCCGTTATTACACCAGTCACAAATGGGAACCTCAGAGCAATATCTAAATGACTCTTTCAATATCGGGAAATGTTGCATTTATCAGAACTGAACACACTAATTTTACAAAAAAATATTCCTGCTCAGATCTGCCTATATACTTAGACACTATCATAATAATTAACTCTTAGGTCCTTGTTTTGAATTAAGTTTCCACCAGGCTGTGAATGTAATTATAGATTACCCACACAATAGCTCAAGGCAACAAACATACCTAATAGTCTTTTCTCTTCCTACTTTCCCCACAACAACAACCTTCTGGGCTGAGAGAAAGTGACTGGCCCAAAGTCACCCAGCCAGTTGTCTTGCCTAAGGAGGGACTGGAACTCAGTCTCTCGGTTTCTAAACTGGTGCCTTAACTACTAGACCAAAGTAATAAATACTAATAAAGCAGTGGCAAACAAGGAACAGAGGCATCTGTTCCAGTTTTGCAGAAAAAGAACAAAAATATTCATTTTTGATTCCATTACAATTCCTGTCAAAATAATGGGATGAATGAATGAGCTCTGTCTTTGAGCCCAGAACAAACTAAGTTTCAAGCAAATAATTCATTCTTATCTTCTATAGTGCAGGAAAATCTAACATTAGTCATTATACAAGGTTATTAATTATATTGAAATAATACAGAGCACATGGTATTTGCAATACAGTAGCAGCCTAAAGGCTCCTCTATGTACTTACACATTATTTTTTCTTCCCCAACAGTAGAGAAGGAAATTGATTAAGGCAGGGAAAGCATCTGAAAACACTCCCTTTTGGTATTTATTATACCTAATAGGGAATTATTATACAGTAGTTTGCTCACCTTTGTCTTTTATTCTCAACCTCTCTGAATACTTACTGCCTCTATGCATGCCTTTCCCCCCAAAGGCCTGAGATATAAAATCCACACACAGCTGATTTCTTTGCAGACAATAACTCCAAATTCCACTCAGGTCTTTCATTACTACTTAGTGCTTATTGAGCATATTAAGTAATCAAGTGTTAATGTTTTCACATGATTGCAGGCCTATAAGGTACTATTCCTATCCCGCAACTATGTATGGATATACATGTGCGTGCATGGGATGGAAGTGACACGACTAAGGTATTAGTGATTTCCTTGTTAGCTTTGTGTGAAGCCTCAAACAATGCTTGACAACTTTAAGACAAGTGGACTTCAACTCCCAGAGTTGAAGCTGGGGAATTCTGGGAGTTGAAGTCCACCTGTCTTAAAGTTGCTATGGTTGGGAAATCCTGGGTTAACCAAACCATTTTTAGAAGTGCTCCTTTATTGTGGTTTCTGCTTCTAGACACCATATTGGAGTCTCTCCTGCACTTAATCAACTAGTTTACTGACTTTGCATATTCAGAAGATAGTCCTCTTGACATGAGGCAGCTGAAGAAGGTAAAGCAGGCTGTTCTATACTCCAACTGGAGGCATAGAGGCTGAGCATCTTGCTTCTCTAGGTGACAATGCCTCCTTACTCCAGGACTACAGGTAGTCCTCCTTACAATCACAACTGAGCCCAAAATTTCTGTTGTTAAAGCAAGACATACAACCATTTTACGACCTTACTTGCCACTTTTGTTAAGTGAATCATTGCAGTTGTTAAGTTAGTAACACAGTTGTTAAGCTAATCTGGCTTTCCCACTGACTTTGCTTGTCAGAAGCAAAAGGTGATCACACAACCGCGGGACATGGCAACTGTCATAAAGATGAGTCAGTTGCCAAGCGTCTGAATTTTGATCATGTGACCACAGGCATGCTGTAATGGTCATAAATGTGAAAAACGGCCACGAGTCACTTTTTTTTAGTGCCATTGTAACTTTGAACGGTCACTAAATGAACTGTTAAGTCAAGGACTACCTGTATAGGAGTCAGGATGGCTTCAGAAAGGGAAGTGACACAGCTCCGCACAGGATACTATTGCCCAATAAGAAATGCTGAATTTCTGGTTGTAAATCAAAGATAAATATAAAGTAATATTATTAGTAAGATTATTGATAAGACACAATTATGTATAACTAAATAATTGAATGCTTACCTCTGTTCAATCAGTTAACCATACTATACAAACTCAAAATATACTTAGGATAGGTCATAGTCGCTATTAAAACCATAGTTTAGCAAAATAACAGTACTGGGGAGGAGGAGTCTTAGATTTGACAGGTCCCTTTTAACAGATTGTAAGCCTGCTACAAAAACATTATGATTATTATAGCATCTGGGTTTTAATGAGGGAGATGGAAAGAAAATACATGCATCACACCTAAAGGAGAACAAGTTTGTTTTCCTGTCTCCCTCTGTATAGATTCAATTGTTTTTCTGTTTATGAGAGTCTGTCTGTATCATCGTGGGACCAAATATTCTGTGCAGCATATTTTAGCAGTGCAATCCTGTAAAAACAATCACACCTCCCACTGAGTTCTTTGGGACTTACTACCAAATAAGCACATATTAAATGATAAGCTAAGTAGCAGCATACGCATAATTTTGCAGTTGTGAATAATTCAGACTTGGTTAAAGAATTGTTCCTTCCAATCAATGTGGAAGTGGTGATGATCCTGTAAGGGAAAGATTCGATTTCTATATTTATTGCCGGAACACCTAGCCATTTCCACAAATATACACCATTCCCTATAGAGACTACTACTCAAATAAATTAGATTGTGCAATTCCACATGCACACAGTCATTTGTCTGGATTTGGAGTATACATATACATGTAGAACTATGTGTGAATTTTACCTAAACAAAATATTGTCCTTTCTGTGATTATTTGAATAGAAGGATTGAAATGCATGGAAAAAAGCATTGCTTGGTCATCAATGGCACAACTGCCATTTTAACAGAAGCGCTGCCAACGGAATAAAAGGTAAATCTATAGAATCTGAAGTAGATTTAACAGAACAACATATCTATTCCCAATTACAATCTACTTTCTTTCTTAACTCTTGATTTTCTCCAAACAACTAAATGGAAGCCTTCAGGAATCAAGCACTTCCTATCAGCATAATTCTATCCTATCATGTGCATATCCCCATCCAATCCACTGTTTTTATGAAGAGAATAATCTAGATGTCCTGAAAATCTGTTTTTTCAGGAAGCAGAGATCCATGCAGTAGTCTTTAACCTTTATGAAACTAGTGCCTTTGAATTATTATTCCCAAGCAACAGACTGTGGAAAACAATCATTATATTGCTATATTCTAAAACAGCTCACCTATTTATTTCTGTTCACTAAAGAGAATCCATCCAGAACATGATGGCAGCACCTCGCTCTTATTGTCACTTTTAGATGAATTTGCTACAGATGTTTGGGAGCTTCAGGAGACTTTAAAGAGCACTTTGTTTTTTGGTGCCTTCAAGATAATGTTGACTCCTGGCAACTGCATAGACAAATCCCTGCAACTTTTCTGGCAAGGTTTTTTAGAAGTGGTTTGTCCTTGCTTGCTTCCTGGGGGGTGGGGGTGAGGAACTGGCCCAAGGTTTCACAGGCTGGCTTCATGCCTAAGGTGGGGTAGAACTCACAAACTCCTGGTTTTTAGCCTGCTGCCTTAACCATTACACAAAGCTAGCTCATAGTTTAAATTATAATAAATAAAATTAGTTCCACTAATGCTATGACCACTCAAGATCATATGAATAATTTTCCCATACGGTTTTGTATTGAAATGAGTAACTTTAACTGGAGAACTTTCTGATGGATTCAACTCCCCAACATTTATAGTATCCTGTCGATAAAACCAAACATGTATCTGACAGCTGCCTTGCCATATTTTAAGGGCAAGGCCTTAAAATTTTGCCATAGTTTAAAAAGCTGCTTTTATTTGCATGGAGGCTTTTTCTGCTACCTACTTGTATAAGAGTAGTTACACACCGAAATATGGTCTCCTTGGAGTTCTCATAAAGCTCTAGGACAGTGTTTCTCAACCTCAGCAACTTTGAGATGTGTGGACTTCAATTCCCAGAATTCTGCTGGCTGGGAAATTCTGGCATGCAGGCATGCTGTCCAGGGAACTCTGGGAGGTGAAGTCCACACATTTTAAAAGTTGCTGAGATTGTGAAACTCTGTTCTGGAGAAGTGAGTTCCAGGCAGCTATCTAAAATATGTGTCTTTAATAGCAGCCAGTGACATTTTGCTGCCTCTAACATTTGCAGAGTTGTTAAGAAATACAGAGGCCACTGGGGGTCCACATTTAGGTTGTGTGCAGCTTCTTTAATATTGAGAGTTAGAGTCTAACGTCATTTCCATTATTGCAAAAGAGTGTGAGCTGCCCTCTCAGATACAGAGTGACTCTTTGCAACTCTTAAGAAGTCGGCTAACCTAAAAAACAGCTGAAGATACTCTTGCAGCTGGGGCATTAGCACATGAGTGGATATTGTGAGTAAGATATTCTCAGTTAAGCACAGAGGTCGAAGCAAAGCAGAGTTTTCCCCAACATCAGGTTTAAGTTCAGTTAAGGAAAGGCAGCACATTTAATTAATTAGTACTATTTTTTCTTTTTCGTTAGATTTACTGCCTCAGATTGCAGCATGTTTTTGCAGACCTTGGCTACAGTGGCTTGTGGGGCAGCCTGTCATTCCTGCTCTGCTCCTGTGAGCCAACTTTCTTCATTTTAGTGTATCAGAAAGACACAAGGACCATTCCCTGCATTGGGGTGGGAATTCAATAATAACATATGGAATAGTGATTATTTCCCTCTGTCTGATTGCCAGGCAGCCCCCTCAGCAATTGGGAGTGTCTCTCATTCATGATGAGTGAGGAAAAAATATGGCCTTGTGCTACAGAAAATAAACACAGGGGAGTTTTCATTTCTTCCCCCTCCTGGACCATAGTGTTTGGAGGCAGTGGCAGCCGAGCAATTGGATTCTCTAAAAAAAAGGTGTGTCTGTGTGTGATTGGGAGGGATGGGATGTGTGTGTTATTAAAAAGATGCCTGCAGTTCCAAGGTTTCACCAATAGGTGGTAGGCTTGCCTCCTTTCCCAATGTGCCCCCCCCCCTCCTTCTAAAGCTCCAAGCTTAGGGACCCGTCTTCATATTTTCCCCTTATTTGGAGAGCTTCATTTCTTTGGGTTTTTAAAATAACTAGACAGACCCTCCCCAGGGGCTTGGGGGTTGGGGATGGAGCAGTGGGCAAGAAGGCAGGACTGAAGGACGTCCACAGAGGAAAGAGGCACAATCAAATTTTATGTGTACATACAAAACGTATGTGTGGTTACAGCTAAGAAAGGGGAGATTTTTAACAGCTATGACGGGGAAGGAGATGGTGTGCATGAGAGAAGACCCCAATTAATGAAGAGTGGGGCAAAGATGATGAGCTAGTCCTCAAATTTCAAGATAGGAAAAACAGTTTCCATTTTTCTAGTTAATTTAACCTGGAATAATTCACAGCTTCTGATTCTGTATTTAATTCCATGTTAGGAATCTCCATTTCCCTTATAAGCATAAAATAAAAGGGTGAGGGAAATGGCTGTGCTGGGAATGCATTGCTTTACTTTTAATTTCCTAGCAGCATTATGGGCAATAAAGGGCAACTGATAGCCTTGAAAAATAACATTCCCTAGAGAGAAATGATTAAGAATTCTACATTTTTTTCCTGCCACAGTTAAAGCCAAATGATTATTTACACAAGCATTCTGAACCCATGATAGCCATGCTTTTAAGTTTCCCAAAGCAACTTTCTCTCACACTACAATGAGGTTGCTTGGTATATAAAAACTGACTGCTTTCTTATCCATTTTAGGCAGCTTGATTCAATTCTTTGAGCCAGTGTGGCGGTACTTCCCAAAGCTAAAACAAGATATGGCTTACCTTTACCTACAGTAGGATAGCGAAACACTGATTAAAATTGCAGGAATGATGCAATTTATTGCAAGTTATTTCAGGAAAGTGCCTCAAACTTAGAATGCCAGGGAGGATCCGTTAGAGAGCCCCTACATGCTTCCATAAGTCTTGGATCATCTCTGTTCAGGTTATGCAATAGAATTCTGCCCATATCCATGGCAGGTGGATTACCTAGAATGAATTGGGGCCTTGTTTCAGGCACAAAAGAAGTCATAGGGTGCCCCTTTCTGCAATTCCCCAACCCATAATGGTATAAAAAGTCAGGCCCACTTTTCTTGTTACGTTTTAATCTGACTTTACCTTCAGCCAATTCAGAGAAGCACATAGGATCTGCCTTACCCTTTGGTTCTTAGAACAGGCCTGAAAGGTAGTAACTGCTTAGAGACACCTAATCAGCTTCCTGTCTGAATGGGGATTTGAATTTTGGCTTCAGTGATCTAAGCAAAGACTTCTTAAGCTTGCTTCCCCCGAATGTTGGCTGGGGATTCTGGAAGCTGTCATTCCGATAGTTCTGGAAGGAATCAAATAGGGAAAACTACCTTACCTCACAATGGCACTTTCTCTCCTCTCTCTCGGAGGGAGGGAGGGAAGGAAGGAGAGAATAAAAGTTAAAAACGCATCTGATGTTCACCAGAAGGCATCATCAAAGACCCCTGTGCAGGTGCAGGTTTTTGCCACCGAATTACATTTCTCAGGCCTATTAATGTGGCCAATAAAGCTTTATCTCACCAAAACTGAGGGTGGACCCATCCTGTTCCTGAAGATCTTCAGCAGAAAGCTAGAATGCCTTGGATAATATAATAATAGTGGTACTTTGGTAATCAACTGCTTTGAAACTCAACCCATTGGTACTCAACACATTTTCATGCGAAGATTTTGTCCTAGTACTCGTTTTTTGATACTCATTGTGCCTCCCAGAACCAATTAATGATGAGTACCGAGGTACCATTATAATTCAGAGTGGATTATAGATATCATGTTCATTGGAATTAGTGAGAATTGTCATTCAGTGTATGTGAGGCCTGGGAGGTGGACTTCCTTGAAATAATTTAAAGTAGCTGGACTAATTAGATATCTTGAATTTTAAGGTCTCAAACCCAGCTAACTATGGAATGAATTCCTTTCCAATTAGGCTGTGTGTGAAGGGGAGCGGGGATAATCTCTAGCATCTTCCTGCTCCTGTATTCTATGGTACTCGGCTATGTCACTTAGGGCTAATGGTGTTCAAAAGACTTAATGCACTTTTTAAAAATGTGCCACCCTCCAGGTACTACTATTTCCAGAATTCCCAGCCATCATTCACTTTAATGGGGTTTGGTCTGAGGTAATCATGTTTGAATTGCAGTAGGATTTGTTTTTGAATACATATGCATCAGAGCCACAGATTTTCCTTGTATGGTAACTTGAATATGGCATTTGGAGAACTGGGAAAGGTAGGAACCAAGTTGTCCATAAGTACAGACTCACATAAAACACTTCTGTTTTTTTCTTTCATAACCCCACACGTTTTTGGTACATTTGTTAATGTGCAATAGGATTTTCACTTGGCTGTTTAAAGGAAAGAACTGTTCAAGTTTGCTGGAATTGTGGCTTCTTGAATTCTGAGCAATGTTTACTGTCTCTCTATGAATTTCTATCTCTCAGCCTATTTATTTACTGTGAGGGGTCGTTATAAAGATAAGAAAGATGAAGAATTTCCCAAATGGTATAGCAAGATGTTCACAGAGAGCGAATTTGCTTTGAAATATATCCCTCACCCTTGTCTTCCCTACACATTTGTAGCTGACAGTTGGTAAGTGGCACTTAGTGACTAATACTGTGATATATTGTGGGTGACATTTTGTGGGTGACATTTTTTCAGAAATTTTCTCAAGAGAATATATGATTGCATTTGGCCATATAGGAAAAAGCAATCAAAAATGTAGGCTTTATGTCATGCAATCAAGCACGATGGGCATACAATTAGAAATCACTTATAGCAGATAAGTTTAGTTTGATATAATTTAACACTCTATTTGTAGTCTAGAATGATTAAAAAATTGTTCCAAGTATTTATATATCCTATCCATCAAGGACAGTGAAGATAAGCAATAGACAGTACTGACATAGGAAGACACAGTTCTTTTAAGGAATTTTGTGCAAGCTCAGGAGTACAGTTTCAGTTGAATTTCAGGAGAAAAGTTTCTTGACAGATAACATCCAACCTAAGACTATGGTGATAGTAGTGGGGCAACTATTTTCATTTTACTTGTTCAGCATCCACATCTCTTAGCTTTGTCTGATTTCAAAGCCATGCTTATCCAGTGGGGTAGATATTGTAACCTCCTCTGCTGATTGCTAACTTTGTCTGTTGAGCAATATTCTCAACTACTAATTCAGAGAGCAATCTTGCAACCGCATTACAACAATTACAGGCTCCCAAACTCCCAGCTAGTCTCCTGGGTTTGTTTTTTCTAAACAGACACACATACAGTTCCAAACTGGCTATCCATGAGGAGAAGAGAATCTTTGATTTATCAGGGCATTTATCAGGCATGCTTAATCACCTGATTGATCCTATCATTCTGTCAAGCGACTATGGCAATTGTGGCATGCTACCGCATTCAGCAGGAAGCTCATTCATGTGGGTTTGACCACAAGTCCTGACTTACGAGTGGTGCGATTTTCTAGCCCCTTGGCAAAATGATACAGATGGGACAGTGTGTGCAAGAACGTTTACATTGCCATAGTCTTGAATGAACACTTTCCAATGCTTACATTTGCCCATAAAGAGAGGGAAGAAATCTGCCAATGCCCATACATGTACAGTAAAATTCTGGGATCCTGCTCTCTCCAGTAGGGACCAGGCAACTGTGAGCAGAGGCAATATAAGCTTCAACCCCTCAACCTCTCGACTTTGATTTAGAAGCTGGAATCTCTTCTTATCCCCTCTTTCCACATTCACTCTTCCCAGAGCTCCAGTATCCTCTCTGCCTAGGTGCTAGTTATTCCACTGTCCCCTCATTACCATTACCATTTCCTTCCTTCCTTCCTTCCTTCCTTCCTTCCCTTTTCTGTCCGGCCCGTCTTCGCCCCATCCTTTCCCTTCGGTCCGCCATCCAGTCCCTACCTCTCTCGCCCCTGCGCTTCCCTTCCCATTCCGCTTCTCGCCCTCCTCCGTCCATCCCTGCTCCGCTTCCTCTTCCCGCGCCGTCTGCCTTTCCACATCCCAACCTTGCGGCGATCCCCAATCCCCTCGTCCCTCCGCCCTTCCCGTCCTCCGTCCCGTGGTCCCTCCTCACCTCTTCGGATCGACGGATCCTCAGGGATTGTGGCGTAGCCGTCTGCCCCGCCGCCACGGAGGGATGGAGGAGCGGACGGACGGACGGACGGACGGAGCGTCTCGGGCCGGAGTTCGGCACGGAATGGCCGAGCGATGGGGGGTGGCGGGAGGACACCGGCCGGGCGGGCGACTCAGCAAGCCTTAATTGGTAAAGAGCAGAGTCGGCGGGAGGAAAGAGAGAGCAGGGAGGGGGCGACGGCAACAAATGGAGGGAGTCGCAGGGAGGAGGGAGACAGACGCCGCCCCCGGGATGAGCTCAGAGCAAGACAAATCCGAGGTAGAAAACCTCCCTCCCATAGAGGTGCGGCCCCTGATCCGAAGTAATGGAGGGGGGAGTTGCGATAATCCTTGCAGGGGGCGCCAACTCCAATTAGAGACTGGACAGGTCGGTAAATTAACCACCTCCATCCAGGACAGTCTTCCCAGGAGCTGGGGATACAAGGGATGGGGCGAAACCAGGTAAAGTGGCCGCCTCCATCTTATGGTTTTCTGAAGGTTCCTGAAAGGCCAGAAGAGTAGAAAAGATCAGATCCTGGGGCACGAACTGCAAGCAACTGGTCAGGTCTTGAACTGACCAGCTCCCTTCCTTTCAGCCAAGCTTGCATGGGACAACTGCTCTGTGACCAGCCCCATGTTCATAAATAGGACAAGATTTTCTTCACCAAGCACCCAAGCATCTCATCTTGGATGAGAAGACTCCAATCTACAGACCTTCTTCCTTGATCTAAATATTGGGAAAGCATGACCCATTGATCTTGCCTGACCTTCCTGACAAGGGCAAAGAGTTACAGCTTGATTGCCCCACTTGGCCAGTATGAACTCAGGAATTTTTTTTGCCTTAATCATAATGTCCCCACAATTCTTGCCTTGGGATGACTCATTTACACAGGAAAGGGGTGAGAAGACCAACAGATGAGAAATGTGGAGACCAGAGTAGAAATTGGGAGATCAGAAATAAGTAATAGGAAATGGGGTTGCGAGATGGATGATAAGTTGCTGCTGAGGCAACCATAACCGGAGCTGTTGACTGCTGTCTTAGTTGATAAAGGCTTGGCACAGAAACTCTGCTAGTTTAAATATTCTTTGGACCAAATAAGGCAACAATATTGATATCAGAAAAACAGCCATTGCGTGTTAAAAGGGTGAAACTAGCCTTACCATACATATATAGTTGAGCACGCATATACTGAAGTCAGCATGCTTGAGTTTGTGCCTTGCCACAGAGTATTATGTATGTATGCACACTGGTTGGTATTTCTATATGGGTGTTTTCAGATTACAATTAGGTGCATGGCTTTTATTTATTCATTGAATTTATATTCCATCTTCCCACAAAATAGTACTCTGAGCATCTGCAAAAAAACCCTCCTAAAGTACCCCTGTTAGACTAGAGCAGTGTTTCTCAACCTTGGTCACTTGAAGATGGGTGGATTTAAATTCCCAAAATTCCTCAGCCAGCCTAGCTGGTCTGATTCTGAATGAGGCAGCTTCCTAACTGAGTATGTAATCCACTCAATTCCAGTAGACTGTGCCCACTTCATGTGTCAGGTTTCCCATCTGCCATTCCCATCTGCAATTCCATCGATTTTGCCACTGGAGGTGAACAATAAAATGAAGCTTATACATAAAATGAAGCATCCAACATGGAAGGTGACTGACTGATATCTGAATCTTATTTTAATGTTACTGGCAAGATAGTGTCCTCCCATTAAGTTATCTAATTATCTGTGGCTTATCCTGACATCCCATTAACCATGAGAAAAAGAGTTTCTCTAACTTTTTTTTTTACAGGACATAC
The DNA here is from genome assembly GCF_016545835.1 of Crotalus tigris. NCBI lineage: Eukaryota > Metazoa > Chordata > Lepidosauria > Squamata > Viperidae > Crotalus > Crotalus tigris. The sequence continues at coordinate 3,861,785 of NW_024100553.1, read as the reverse complement.
ATCCCTAATCCTCAGCTATTACAGAATCAGTTTAAATCCATGTTTACCTGTTCCTGTTTTAATTCAGTGTTCCCCCTCATCTTCTGATATATCACACCATATAAATGAACTACAGTATAACAGTTCATCAATGATAATTATCTAAGGTCATAAGTGAAATGTCCTGTATTGGATCGCAGGAACCAATGATTTAATACAAAATGAAACCATTAGTCCATCTAGGCCAGTACTGACTGCACTGGCTGGTTGGGGAGTTTTGGGGTTTCTCTCTGAAAAACTTATAACCCTCTGCATCTAATCCATGTCTAATCTAGGACTATGAAATAGAACGGAGAAAGTGGACAAGTTATTAGAGATAGTCCTTAACTTATAACCATTCGTTTAATGACAGTTTGAAGTTACGACAGCACTGAAAAAAGTAACTTACTACTAGTCCTCATGCGTATGACCATTGCAGTGTCCTTGTTGTCACGTAATCAACATTTGGCAGCCAGCATGTATTTACGATGGTTGTAGCTTCCTGGAGTCACATGATCACCATTTGTGACTTTCCCAGCCAGCTTCCAGCAAGCATAGTCAATGGGGAAAGCCGGATTTGCTTAGGGACTGTGTGATTCCCTTAACAACTGCCGTGATTTGCTTAACAAATTAAGTGAATTAAGCAAATTAAAATTAGGCATGATCTCGTGTAATGACCACCTAGCTAGCAATGGATGTTCCGGTCCCAACTGTGGTTGTAAGTTGAGGATTATTTGTAGAGGCAATACGTTAATATAGATATCACAGACAAAGTAACTGAGCCAGAATTACTTGCCCCAAGGCTATCAAGGATTGCATAGTTAAATTGGGTTCTGAATCACAGACTATAAGCTGCAAATCCAACTGCAGGCTTAGCAGCTCACCAGTCAGTTTAAAGGAATGTAGGCATACAAGAGCGTAAATGGTACAAAGTGTGATTGGTAACATTCTTTGCCACTACCAGCATGACCATATTTGCATACTGGGAATGGCTTGAAGAATATTTTAGGGTCACACTGGCAGACGTTGCTGTAGTCCCACATTATTGGCTACATAAATCAGTTTGAAATGGCTCGCCCCTGTCCTTCGCTTTAAGCTACCCTTAAGCTTTTCTCTATGTCACCGCCAGTTTGAGAATGGAAAAGATGATCATGCATTGAATAAAGGAGGAGGGGAGAGAGTGGAGGCTGCATTTGGAAGATGGACATCCAGTTCAGGTATTTCTGCCCCATAAATGATCTCCCCCCCCCCTCAATTGCTTTCTGTTTGAAATTATTTGGAGCAATAATTTAAAGGTAATATTTTAGTAAACTTTTAGCAGCAAAAAATTTAATAGAGCTGCAGTGACTGAAAAACTCCTCTTTTTCACAGAACTGAGTATAAACATCAAACATCGATTCTTACCGGCTCAAGGTTGACTCAGCCTTCCATCCTTCCGAGGTCGGTAAAATGAGGACCCAGATTGTTGGGGGGAATAGGCTGGCTGTGTAAACTGCTTAGAGAGGGTTGTAAAGAACTGTGAAGCGGTATAGAAATCTAAGTGCGATTTCTATTGCTATTGCTATTGCTAAACTGTGCCTTGATTTTCCATATCGCCCTCAGATGCGCTCATACATTCTTCTAGTATAGACAACCTAGGGCAGTGATGGCGAACCTTTTAGAGACCGAGTGCCCAAACTGCAACCCAAAACCCACTTATGCATCGTCGGGTGCCAGGTGAGTGTGGCCCCTTGGGTGGGCGTGGCTGCGGTGGTAATAGCAGACTGAGTGGGACTAAAAAGTTCAATCAATCAATTCCAACTTTGCAAGATCTTCTTTTTTCCCTTGAAGAAGTTGAAATTGACTGATTGATTGAACCTTTTTTTTTTGGGACATGGTGGCAGAGGCCTAAAGCGAAAAGGTTTTATAAAACCAAGCTGAATGCCTAGGACTGGGGCGACGGTGCGCGTGCCCACAGAGAGGGCGCTGAGTGCCGCCTCTGGCACCTGTGCCATAGGTTCGCCACCACTGACCTAGGGTAAAGACATTAGAGCAGGGGTAGGCAACCTTGGCTCTTTTATGACTCGTGGACTTCAACCCAGAATTCCTGAGCCAGCATGGCTCAGCTTGGAAACCTCTCCCTGTCCCCTCAGCATGGCTGGCTCAGGAATTCTGGGAGTTGAAGTCCAGGAGTCACAAAAGAGCCAAGGTTGCCTACCCCTGCATTAGAGCAAGGCTTCCAGCTTGACATTTCTAAATGAGGACTTGGAGACTCCTTGGCATCTACCTGAGATCAGCTTCCATCCCACTGAGGATGCCAATCAAGCTGTTCTAGGTCACCTCTATACATCAGAGCCTGAAGAAATACACGAAAAGGGCTCTTCCCAGCTTCATACTTGCTATCTTTTACTAAAATGAGGAAAGGTTCTATTCTGGCAGTGAGAGAAACAAGGAATGTTAAATGAGGAATCTTAAGTTAGCTTTCAGAACTATGAAGGGAACCATCCCAGCCCTCCACACCCCTTCTAATACTCTGGGGTGGGGAGGTAGTAATTGTGATCCAAATGGAAAAGAGACAGAAATTCACAGTGTGGAGGAAGGTCTTCTTATACATGCATTTCTCTGCTATACCAAGTTTATAACCATAGAGCAATTGTGTTGCCCTGCCATTATTTCACATTGTGTCATGTTAACAGGTACTTTATTTGCCTGGGCTGGGCCAAAGGCATAGTTTATGTACTTGACAGCTCTCTGAAATAGGACACTGAGAGGGGAGCAGAGCAAGTAAGGGCTTATGGATCATATTCAGACTATACCACTTGGGCATAAGTCAGCTTTCTTCCCCTGCACACAGAGTCAGCTCTCTAACCTAAAATGCTCGGGGAGGAGAGAGCCAATCAACTCTCAAGGCTCTGCAGGGATGGCCTTAACTTCCTGGGGAACTGCCAAGCGTGTTCGCCCCAGCAGAGGGAACACTGCCAGTAGTTTTCGCCCCAAACCTACAGCCTTTTAAGGTGTGTGGAAGAAATTAGAGAAGAATCTCCATAGAAAGAGAATGACCTAAAATTAACTAACCAACCCAAGTGCACAGAATTGTGGCCAGGCCTTCAAGGCCTCCAGAGTCCGCAATTTACACAAAGCAAAGGGTGTGATTAGGGGTGAGATTTGACTTGATATTCTGCTTTGGATCTTGATCTCATCTTACTTAATAACAAAGTAATCAAAAGTAATGAAGTGAAAAGCATATGAACAATGCAAAAGAATAGCCACAACGAACATGCACAATTCTGTTACTGACCTGCTAGCCCGGTTTGCTGATATCAATGTGCAGTATTTTTTTTTTCTGGATTGCCAATGTGTAACACAAGAGTGAATGACTACTTTGAGGCCGAGGGACTTGTTCATTAGTGCTTCATGTCAGGAACTGCTCTCTGCGGCAGGACCAAGAAGAAAAGTCAGTAGACCAGAGAAAAGTGGAAGCTAATCAATTGGGATTTTTTTAAAAAATATGACTTAATGAAATATGTGAAGCCAACAAAACTTTTTTTGTTGCTTCCCCCCCCCCCCGAGGCAACTGCAGTACTTACCTTAATGCCAAATCAAAGATGTTGCTGTTACTGCTTTTCACTTCTAATTTCCTAATCCTTCCTGTTGCCTTCTGTGGATTTCTGCTTTCTACCAGCCCAGAACTGATGGATACTTCTGCAAAGTAAAGTGATAACCAAAACAATTCCATCCACTTTGTTTCTTCTTTTTGCTATAGGGTTGAATGTTAGCTGCCAACAAAAGAATTTCCCTTGTCAAATGGCAGAAACTTTTAGAAGCTTTTCTCAACTTTTAGTTTTATGTATTTATTTGCCACCTTTATTATTTTGATAAATATCTCCAAGTGGCTAACACAATTAATACACCTTTCTCCTCCTATTTTCCGCACAACAATAACCCTGTGAGGTGAGCTGGGCTGAGAGAAAGTGACTGGCTCAAAGGCGCCCAGCTGGCTTTCTAGTCCTAAGGCAGGACTAGAACTCACTGTCTCCCAGCCTGCCTTAACTACTAGACCAAACAGGTTTTGTTCGTGCCTCCAGATGTATATTAGATTTATGTTCCATCTTTCATTTAAGACAGTGTTTCCCAAACTTGACAATTTTAAGGCATGTGGACTTCAACTCCCAGAATTCCACAGCCAGCATTGCTGGCTGTGGAATTCTGGGAGTTGAAGTCCTCATGCCTTAAAATTGTCAAGTTTGGGAAACACTGATTTAAGAAATAAGGTCCTTTTCTAACAGATGTGTGGTGGTTTCAGTTGGAACTCTAGATAGAAGGAAAAGCCGAATATTTCCCTGTGGGAGGCTGCAAATAAAGAATTACAACTGCCTGACTTGTTTACAATATTATAATTGCACCCACATGGTCACTCATGAGATGGCCAGTAGTGACCAAAGTTGTATTTTTGGCATCCAGCAGAAAAAATAAACACAGACATAGGTTTCTTCTCTCATTGAATTTGACATTAGGATTCTCTACAGGTAGTCCAAAAGTTACAGCCGTGACTGAGCCCAAAATTTATGTTGCTAAGTGAGAAATTTGTTAAGTGAAGTTTTGCCCCATTTTACAACTTTTCTTGCTACATTTGTTAAGTGAGTCACTGCAGTTGTTAAATTAGTAACATGTTTGTTAAGTGAACCTGGCTTCCCCATTGAGAAGGTCAGAAGGTCGCCAAAAGTGATCACGTGATCCCAGGACAGTGGAAGCACCATAAATCTGAGTCAGTTGTCAAGCATCTGAATGTAAATCACATGATCATGGGGAATGCTGCAACACATGTAAGTGTGAAAAATGCTTGTAAGTCACTTTTTTCAATGCTGTTGTAACTTTGAACTGTCACTAAGTGAACTGTTTTAAGTTGAGGACTATCTGTATTTCATTTCAAATGTTATTCCTTAACTCCCCTTTATTTATAATTTAATACTTATTCAATATATTAGCTATGTTTCAACTAAGTCGATTTTCAAGATGCTAAAAACTTAAAACGACTTTAAATGCTTCTCATTTTGGGGCATAGTAGTGATCCAACCATTGCGTGTGTTCTTTTTTTTTTTTTGTAACTTAAAACATTGGTTTTATTATTGTTTTCAGTAAAGTGGTGGTGACCCTTTAATACTGCCAACACAGCAAAGCAGTGGGCAATCAACTAATGCTAAAAGAGCTTAACACAGCTAGCAGTCTGTGATGTAAGCCCTGCACAATCACATTGCACGGTACTAACTGCACACTGTGGAATGATTAATGGACATCAATTTTTTCTTCTTCTATTATTAGGTAAATTTTTAGATATGTACAAACTTAAGGTCATTCAGTTAAACTGTGTAATGTCATGTCTTTTAGCTGAGTTCAGTTCCTGATTACTAGTTACTCATAAAGACATCCATGCTGTGGAAGTAACTTGCCTTTGCTTTCTTCTGATATTTTTTTCTTAATTGTATTGCTTAATCTATGGTCCTGGTGGTGATCCCATTGTCTCCCATTAACTCCATTCCTTCTTAATTTTTTTTATGAGAACAGTGTTGGGTAAGTATTGCTGGGTCTGTGCAGTAGGAAATAATCAGAAGCTATTCACTGGGTTCACTCATTGTGAGGAGCTGTCATTTTATATGTTTGGGTTTGATTTAGCATGTTTGATTTAGCATGTGAATGCTGCCATTGAGATTTTTAACCATGGCGTAATTTATATTGCCACCTACTCATGGCAACTCAAGGTGGCTTACAGGAAATAAAAATACAACATAAAAGAAAACTAATAAAAATAAAAATAATAAAATAATAACCTCCCATCCCAGCCATAACACACACTCATACCAGCCATTTAATAGGCTCCATTCTGCTGTAAAACCAGGTCTTCAGGACCCTTCGAAAGAATGTCACAGAGTGAGGGCCAGTCTAATTTCTGGAGGGATGATGTTCCAGTGGGAGGGGGCCATCACAGAGAAGGGCCTTTTTCTGGGTCCCGCTAGATGTATCTCTTTAGGGCAGGGCTTTTCAACCAGTGGTATGGCTACCACCTGTGGTACATTGGCACCTGACAGGTGGTACGCGACCATCCTAGAAAAGTGGTAGCGTGGGAGGGGAATGAGCTGAACTGGTGGCAGCACCACACAAGCCTGAGTGAGAGATGGCTGGAGTTGCAGGGCTGTCAGGGCTCAGCGGAAGCGCCAGGATCAGCGCCAGGCTCCAGCTGGAGCTCGATGCTGATCCTGGTGCTTCTGCTGAGCCCAGAAGAAGCGCCGGTCAGCTGGAATGTTGCAGCATCTTCAGGGTCTTGTGATTTACATTCAGATGCTTGGCAACTGATTCATATTTATGACGGTCACAGTGTCCCAGGGTCATGTGAAGTGACCAAAACCTGCTGCAACTACCCAGCAGACAGGGGGAATAAAAACCAAACACTCCCCCACCCCACCCCCACTGCCAATCCTCAACAGAAATGCTCAGACCAATGAAAACCTCGGACAGGAGGAAGAGCGTGGCCGGGCGGGCAGGCAGGTGCCTTGCTCGGCTGTGCTGGGGGGGGGGGCACTTTTTTCAGTGCCATTGTAACTCTGAACAGTCACTAAGCTGTTGTAAGTCGAGGACTACCTGTACTTTATCACTTTTTTCCTTTTTGGGGGGATCATCAAGTTTTTGACACCTTGCTAGGCGACTGGTGGTACTCGGATGTTGCCATATCCTAAAAGTGGTACAATGGGTGAAAAGCCCTGCCTTAGGGGATGGGACCTGCAACATTCTTTGCCTCCCTGCTCTAGTGGGTTGAGTGGATGTGACTGGCAAGAGATGATCCCTCAGATAATGCAGTGTGCCCCATTGTGTGAACCCAGCTCATTGTAATCTACTCAGCAACCCACAGAAAGAAAACAGTAGCTTGCTGCAATCAGTTTAACTATTTTAAATTCCCTGCCGCAATATATGGGAATATATGGTACTTTAGATCAATGTTTTATAACCTTGGCAACTTCTGGGTGTATGACTTCAATTCCCAGAATTCTCATCTATGGCCATGTTGGCTATGGAATTCTGGGACAGGAAGTCCACACATCGGGAAATTTGCCGAGGTTGGGAAACAGTGGTTTAGATGATTCTGAAAAAAGAAAATCAATCCAGCCAACTCCAGAAGAAAGTCAAACCTCCCATGGCTGTTAATAATCTCCCTATGAGCCTAGCCATGTGGTGCTCCTTTGGGCTGGTCTCAGTCCTTGGAGGCCCTGCATATTTCCCCTCTCTGACTCGTGGAGAATATCGTTAACTAACCGCAGGGCTAGGGAGGAAGGGAAAGAGCAGTCCATTTGTGCCCCATGTCCGGACAGGATGTCAGGGCTCCTTGTTAAGAGACATATCACACAAAGGCCGACCTGTGGTTGAATGTCTAGATTGAAAGCCTAAAAAAAAAAAAAAACCTCCTTGCCCTGGAGGAAGCAGATTGAAAGGAATGGGAGGGCAAAGTGGGGAAGGAGAAGTCTGGGACACACCCTGCTGCATCTGACTGAGGGAAATGCATTTTGTGTGTGCGGCCCTATTGCTCCCTGCTCCCCATCTCGCAGCCCTTTCTATGAATGGCCGAAGGGCCTTCTTTCTCTCTTATTAGGTTTGGTTCCAGCTTTCCATTCAAGTCTGATGCCTGAGCCTGTACGAAGCAACCATGAGCTGTAGCAAATGAGTTCACTGCATGACTGCACAGACAACTGCCCTTTCAAGCAAAGTTCAGCAAGGTTGAAGGTGACTGGAAAAGGGGCTGACTCCAGCTCTACTTACGCTGCAGTGACACTGCAATAGCTGAGCTTCCCAATTTGAACAGACTGCAATGCTATCGGTTTTTGTCATCAGCCTTCGCTAACAACTGGGAGGTAAGGAAGGCCAGCTCATCTTAGAAAAGCTGGAAATTGACTCTTCTCAAACTTGAAAGGTGAGAGGGGCCATCTCTTACAAGAGTGTGCAGGATCAGCCATTTTGCTGCCTTAGACAATAGGAATCACACTTCACCGTGCCCATTCCATGCACCAAACTGATCATGGTCTTATTTACACCCTGGTTGCAGTTGTAGTTCACTTTTTCTCCAGAAATTTAACCTGGGATTCACGGTCTTCCTCTTTTGTCATCCATATTTTAACTTCACAGCAACCCTGAGAGATCAGCCCCTCCCATTTCTTTACCGGTACAAGATATGCCTTGCCAGATGCAGCTGCTTTTTCTACTAATGGCAGTGCTGGCCTTGGGGAAAATAGGAAATACTTAAGGTCCTTGAGCAAGGAGGCCACTGAAAAATGTAAGAAGCAGCTAGGCAAAGCAGTGATTCTGGAGAACGATGATCCTTGTATAGCAGGCAGAGTGTCGGTAATTAATAAATACTGGTTTAGCAAGTGGTACAGCTTGGCTAACTTGCATGAGTAATCTTGAGTAGAGAATTCTGAAGCAAAGGAACAGTTTGCTGCACACGAGGCTTACGAGAACATTGGCTTGTTCTCCTTTCGGTTCTTAAAACCATGAAGGAGAGGAGGTGCTCCAGACAGGCCTCCAACAGCTGTCCAAAGCAACTTTGACAACAGCCCTTCTTAAGTGCAATTGTAGAATGGGAAGTGGATTCCTACGAGTGAAAGGGTGAAAGGAATCGGCTGGAGAGCATCTTTCAGTTGTGCTTCACTGCTAACACAGAGCCCGCCGAGCAGCTTGAAGAGTTGTTGGGTCTCCTGCAGGCCTTGGGCGTTGGCTTTAGCCCAGAGGAACTGAGAGCCGGATGCTCAAGACCAGGCTTGGCTTATTGCCGGATGATGATAGCAACAACGGGGTGAGCAGGGCAGCCAGGCCCTCCCACTCCCCCGCCTCCCACCCAGAGCCATTACCTCAGCCCCTCAGGAATCTGGCCTTGCAAGGATGAAAGCTGCTGGCGGGAGGCGGTGGGAGGGATGAGAGATTAGGAGAGAGAGGGATGGAGATAGACCCAAGAGTCATTGAGAATTCCCAGCTGGGTGGGAGATGGTGTCTCTTCCTTAGAATGGGAGCCCTGCGAGACAGAACTGCTGGGTCTGTTCTCCAGGGCTACTGTGGGTGAGGGAGCATACAGTGAGGTGGTCTTGTTGGAATAAAGTTGGGGGGTTGGCTAGATTTCAGGATTTCTTTCCCCTTATTACAGAAAGAGCATTACATCAAAGCCAAGAGAAGCAGCACTTCTGGCTCTGAAAAGAAAGACAGGCAAGCATGACTTCAGGGACAGATGTATTGTAAGAGTGCCTGCCAACTCCTCATGTCCCTGAATGGCTTCCTTTCTTGCTCGGAAGATTGCAGCATCAATAGAAGAGACTTCCTATTAATGGGATGGGTTGTTGCCTTGGGGTCAAGAGGGGAGTTGAGCAATGGGCACTTGGAAGGGAAGGGTGGGGCAGTCAGTCAGCTGTGCTTCTGCTCTTGCTTGCTTGTGAGATGGGGTTAGAGATCCAAGGCTAATGTTAGCGGGCATTCAAGAATGCAGCAACACTAGGAAGAAATAAATATTCATAAATCATACACAATTGAGGGGGTGAAAAGCCCCCAGAGTTATCGGTTACATATAAAGCTGCCCCTTTCACATGGACATCATTGCCTAATTCCTAGCTTTATAGAAAAGGGAGCTAAGCTTTTTTTCTCAGAGATAGGAACAGGAGTGTGAAGGCAGAATGGGGGTGGGGTAGGCAAAACGCCAGATCTATTCAGGCCTGTTCCTGGCTGATGAAAGCAGGGAGGGAGGGCACTGGAATCTCTCCCCTATAAGGCAGCCACTCCAGTTTAGGGCTGTGTTTACACTCAGCTTAGGTGACTCAGCTCCAGGCCTGCATTCCTGAACTCTGAAATGGGGTGGATGAGATGGGCAAGTCTTGAGTTGAAAAGCTTGAAGGGAATCAGAGGAGTGGGCTTGCAAAAGCAATCAACCACCACTGTTTTTTTAGGGAGAGGCAAAGAATTAAGAGTCAAGAAGAACTATATTATAACTTGATGACCTAGAAAAGGGTTAAGGGTACAAGGGATATTTAAACTGCATAGCTGCAATGGAAAACAAATTCTCATGGTGTCTCGGCGCCCTCTGCTGGCTAAATCAGAGACGTTGCTTTCCTTGTTACTTCTGTTGAGTGTCAGATAACAAAGAATACCCGGTACTTCATTCTTACCTGCTGTGTCAGATTCAGATTTTCTGGATGAAGGAAAGGCAGTGTCTTGAGCATTGATACTATTGTTTCACGATGATTTTTTAAAAATCCAATTGTACTACGTTTTATATTCACAATTATGCTTTATGTGTGTATTATTTCACCAATATTTTCTAACTCCAACTTTGAAGGTATAAATTGTACTTTCATTTACTCTATTCAAAACAGCATAGGACATTTGCTTATAGCAAACAATTATTGCAAAGGTTAAAAAAAGAACACTGGAGAACGTGTGAAATAAGCCACCATTTGAATCCTATTGTTCATTCATAATCGACCAAATTAAGCTAATGTCTGTCCTGACTGCCAATCCATTCAGTAGGTAAAAGGGCATACATACAAGCAAAATTGCACCATCTCCCATATTTCACATTTTTAAATTAAGACCAAATTAGATCCATTCCTTCTCTTCTGGAGTTAGTGGAATTGTACCTTGGAGAATACTGTGCCAAATGAGACAATCTAGTAAAGGTAACTAGACTAAAAAAGAAGTAGGTATTAAGTCTGAACAATCTGCGTGGGTAATGTCTACGTAAATGTATATAGATGTGCTGCAATTTATATTCTGCAAGTATTAGTGTATATAGCACATTGAATTTAAGTAGAGGATCCTTATAAACTTTGACCCCAAATATTCTCCCCACCCCCAGGAGTACTTCTCCAAATTCCTCCACACCCCTTCTTCATTCCTGCAATCTCCTTGTGCTGGAATTTTAACCACTAATATGAAATACATTTTACATCTAAAATATTTTGATTGTAAACATCATCCTTAGAAAGTGGTCCACAGACTTTGTGGCTTGGCGGTCTTTCGGGGGTGGGGGAAGAAAACCGGGCTGTGCAAGCAGCGGGCAGGCATGCATGTGTGTGCATGCCGGCGTGCTTGCGTATACACACATAGCTCAACTGCAAGTTGAGCACTTGAGCTGTAAGCACATGCACACTAGTCTGCTCGCCCAAACTGAGCTGTGCATGGCCACAACCCAGTAGTGGGTTGCGGCCTGGAGGCTGGGGTCTCCTGTTTTAAGCTTTCTGATTGCCTGGTAATTAGCACAGCCATTTAAGAAGAGAAATTGGGGACTCTACTTGAGGACTACTACCAATGCCCTATTTTTAGTTTGATCTTGGACTAAAAATATCAATTTGTTAAGCTCCATGAAATTAAGCAGAAGATTGTGAAGCATCTGCCCTCTCCTGTAACCTGTTAATTGCAGGAATTGTATTTAAAAGTAACGATTCCTTAAATGAAAAAAAAAAAAAGAAAATCCTACAGGCTGATCAAGAGAATTGCCACGATATAAAAAGCAACGTACCTTTAGGGAGGGCAGTATGGAAGCCATGATATGTTTTGACTGCATCTCTTTATGGGCATTATATTTTATTTATATATTAGGCAAATATAAACAGTATCACACCACTAAAGGTTTCCTAAAGACCAGCATATCTCAAAAAATTTAGATCATTTCCCTCTTGCATGAAGTATTTCTAACCCATACCATCAATTTGTCAGCTTTCTTCCAGCTGCATTTAAACCAAGATTTATAAACCATGTTTACAATTCCAACAAACCAAGATTGATACAACTCAAATAAAACACATTGCTTAGAAAAATGAACTCTAAACATGCTCTGTTCTTCAGATAAGCAAGCTAAAACCTCATTAGAATTCATGTTCAACACGGAGTCCAAGCTGGTGAAAATGTAAGCAACTTTATGAACATGAAGTATGGCAAATTGATCAAAATTTCAGAGGCTTTCTGCAATTTATAGCCTTTTAATCACCTAGAACAATGTCACTAGCCTGATATATTGACAGGAGGGAAAAAGAATAGAGGAACAGTTTATTGTCTTCTCACACTAAAATGAGCTCTGTGTTTGATCACATTGGCCCCATGATATTCACCAGTCTTCAGGTCATTTACCCAAATGCTTCATTGCTCTAAGATCATAGAAAACCAAGGGAGTCTGCTTATCCATCCAAAAGAAGGCAATTAGGAGCAATTATGTCAATTGTCCAAGTAATCTCCCTATTCTACAGTTCAACTGGAGTTTCAACAGAATTATACTCCAGAAGCAGGAAAATTCTCTAGGGCATTTGAAATGCTTTTCAATCCATTAACTGCACTGTTTTAATCCTGCAAAGGTCTCAACAAATCAAACCATTAGGAGGTAATGATCTCTTTAGATCAGATTGGGAATTCTAGAAATTGTCTTTCAAGGGATTTGGCAAAAAGGGACGCCATACGGAAATAATCTGGCATGTAGTTTAAAGGGGTAGTGGTAAAAGCCTCATCCACAAGATACTAGATATAGGGATGCAAATATACAAAAAAGGGAGAAGTGCCTTTTTGATCCAACTATTGCGATTTGGAAACTAGAAAGAGAATTCAATAAGTTTAAGGAAAAAACAACAACAACCAAGAAGGTGAGTGAGAATATTCATCCTAAAGGACAGACTTTATTTTCTAAATTTTCAAAGAAGACTTCAGAAAATATATTTACATTTGGAAAAAAAAAACACCTCAGGTTCTCATTTACATCTCAAGAAGGGACATTTTTCCTTCATCCAGTAATAACCTACAATTTGCAGCCCTTTCATCTTCAGGATCCCTGAGAGTCTTTGAAGATGGCCTTGTATTTCTTCTGCAGTTCTTCAAGCTTTGAGGCTGAAAAAGTAAAAGATCAGCTTGCTAGAGGGAAAGGTGCTTGGGAGGCCTAACAGTCTTTCAGGCTCTGTTGAAGTGATGGCTCTATCTCAGGGGTAGGCAACCTTGGCTCTTTTATGACTCGTGGACTTCAACTCCCAGAATTCCTGAGCCAGCATGGCTCAGCTTGGAAACCTCTCCCTTTCCCCTCAGCATGGCTGGCTCAGGAATTCTGGGAGTTGAAGTCCACGAGTCATAAAAGAGCCAAGGTTGCCTACCCCTGCTCTATCTCTTCATCAAAATGCTCCCGCCAATTCTCTCTACACTTTACATGTCCTTCTCTCCTAGCTGGCCATGGTACCTTCCCCAAATTTCACTCCCTAAAGAAAATACCTCTCCCCCCAACCTCCCTGCACACACAAAGGGGCATCAGAAAGAGAGTTTCACAAAGAGTATAGGAAGAGGAGCTGACATTTATAGGAAAGAGCAGGCCACAGAAGACCCAAGGCTTACCTAATGTGGCTATAGTGCTTCCATTCCAGAACAGCTTCTGTTCATGCCGACACTGTACTGTCTCCATAATACATTCTGAGGTTTCTGTAACCTGGGCCAGCCCTTGCAGCTCCTGAAGACAGAAATATTAAAAAAAAATAGAATAAAAAACAAACCAGGCAGCTCCTTTAGTGACATCTTATCATCTCCAACTGTTCAAGACTTTGTGCTCCAGATATCAATAGCTGTGATGAAGAGAGGCAGGAAAGAGGGGAGTGAAAAGCCCATTCTGAAGGATTTTTTTTTTTAAAAAAAGGCAAAAAAGGGAGCAATTGTGTAATAAAAAAACCAAGAAACACCAGAAAGCTAACAAATACATTATATTATAGGCTTCATGGATTAGAAGACATTTCTATTTGATGGCCCCTCAGTATGCCATAAACCAGAGGGCAGATTTACATAGGAAGAAATAAATTCCTGAGTTTAGCAACCTGACTGCTGCCTCTTGTATTCTGCAGACTTTTTGGTTTATTGCACACCTCATTTCATCTTTGTGTGAACATACGCTTGCCCTCTTTCTTTTATTAAAGATAGGCTCTAAGTGTCAAGCACTTTTGTCGCAAAAGTCAAAGGTGTCATAAATGTCATGTTTAAGGAAAGCTATTCTAGATGGTAAAACACACAGGTGCAGGCAGCTACCATTGTTACAATTGCATCTGAATGTGAACATTTAGAAATATGAATACTGCTATTTAGCATGAAACTGAGCCCCTACTTGTTCATAAGGTAAAAGTAAAGGTTTCCTCTGTCCAGTCAAGTCTGTCTCTCCAGAGCAGGGGTTCTCAACCTTGGCAACTTTAAGACTTGTGGATTTCAATTCCCAGAATTCCTCAGCCAGCAAAGCTGGCTGAGGAATTCTGGGAGTTGAAGTCCACAAGTCTTAAAGTTGCCAAGGTTGAGAACCCCTGCAGTCTAGAGGGTGGTGCTCATCTCCGTTTCTTAGCAGGGGGAACCAGCGTTGTCTTGAAGACACCTCTCTGGTCATGTGGCCAGCATGACTATACGCTGAGGCACATGGAACGCTGTTCCTAAGGTAGGGAATGACTAATTGTCTTGTACCAGTTTCAGCCCTTCCAGACACAATATATTATCTTTACTGTCATGTCATCTTTGAGAAAAAGGGAGATGAAAAAAGCTAAAAACTGAATTACATTGATCAGTTTGATATCTAATAATGGATCAGTACAGAAAATAGCAGGACAAATTTCTGTGATCAGTGAACGCAAGGAGCCAATATTTAGACTAAAGGAAAACTGATGAATCAACCCTGTCCTTGTGAAATATGCTCAGTGAATAAGCAATTGTTTTGTTTTTTTAGTAGTTTATAATATAAAATACAAAAATACGAAAGCAAGTAGTGGTGAAAATAGGGGAGGGAAAAGGGGAAAAAGAAAGAAAAGGTGTTGACGTTGGATTCTATTTGGTGCAATAGAGTAAGAGCATCAAACCTCAACTTTCTATTTTACATAATAGTATAAACTAGCCATTTCTATAACAAACCTATGTAACTGGTAAAACCCACAATCGAAGTTTTGTTTTTTTCCACCTCAAGCACAAAGTCAATAAGCAATTGATTTCTAATAGACTTGAAACTGGAGCTATGAATACAACTAGGTCTTGATTGGTGTGGATAATGAATTCTACGAAATGATTGCATTATTCAAATTAGCGTTATTCAAAGTGATATTTCTGTGGAAAATATGATTAGTTCCATCTCAGCCAAAATAGGCAATGAAAAATTTTGAACATAAAAATTATATGTTAAGGCATATTAGTGAACTATGGATTGACAATTGTAGCCAGTATGAATACAGTTAAAAGATGCTGTTTCTATCCTTCTTGTTGATGTTTGCAAACCACAAAAAGCTGATGCAATTTACTTTTTTATTTCCCCTGTGTATGTTATAATATTGTATACTACAGATTCAGGCATTCCAACATCTCATTCTATTTTGGCATTGCTATGACCAGTTTCACGTGGTTCAATTACTTCAAGTTTGTCCTAATGTAATAATTAGCCTCTTCTTTTTGAGCTTGCATTGTTTTCCTCTGATGGAATCTTCTTTTTCTCCATTTTGTATACATAAAGATTTAACTATAGTTCCAACTGCAACTGTGTGCAATAGACACATATTAGCTGAATTTTCAGATTACATGCAACCTGGTATCAATTTACAATTTGCTCTAAATTGAATATTGTATTAGCCTGAACTTGGCATTAATCACAACTTGGCTGTGTATGAAAGACTAACTTAAAAATAAATGTTGAAATTATTGTTGTTTTAACACGTCAACAAAAAACTATGAGTAAGGCTAGTAGGAAGATTTAGGAAAGGGAACTACTCCATGCAAATGGCTAAGAGGGTAGAACTAAGAAAAAGGTAGACATTTGTGCATTTAAATATATTAGACTTAAAAGGCAGGTGCATTTGCCTAACATCAGGAAGGATGAAAACATTATGCTTGCCTTCCTATAATGTATCTTCTTCTGAAGTTTCAGGTAAAGTATTCCACTAGATGGTATTCTGATGAAAAGGAATGTAACTAGGGTAACTAAGATGTAACGAAAGAAAAACCTTTGAAATGGAAACCAAATTTGCTTGCTTTTGAGACATTTGGATGTTTTAGGACTAGAATAGTAGCTTTTTGCTGCCATCTGATGACCTGTGAAGATAGTTTTTTGATTTCCCAAAGGAAATAAGCCTCAACCAGTGATGGCAAACCTTTTAGAGACTGAGTGCCCCAAAACCGCCCCCCACCCCCGTCCCTGCTCCGCCCTGCCTGCTGAGCCACCCACCACCTCCACGGCCCGCCACAGATCACCCAGGCAGCCCAGCAGCGCCATGGCGGCCATGCCCTCCACCCGTGCCCAGCAGCATCATCTGCGTGTGATGAGGCGCAAGGGCGGAGTCTAGTCCCCGCTGCTCAGCTACCATGTCCTTGGTTGCAGTGCTTTGCGTGGGCCATGACTGGGGGCGACTCTCCTCTGGGAGGGGTTGCTGGTGAGGAGGGGGCCATGGGAGAAGGTGGGGCTGGGGCAACGGTGCGTGTGCCCACAGAGAGGGCTCCGAGTGCCGCCTCTGGCACACATGCCATAGGTTCGCCAACACTGGCCTAAACTATATTGATTCTCTTCCTCCTCTGTCACCAGACCAAACATAGAGGCCCACCATAGCCCCAGAAGAGTTCCTTCTGCTGAGCTGAATTGGCTCCAAAGTGACTATTTTCAATTGGCACCAAGAAATATCTTGTGCATCTCTCCAGCCTTCCCCCTCACCTGCAGATTTCCTGGGATGGAGCTATATCTGCAGACTAAAATGGTACAGTCAGATACAGATTTACTGACTCAGAGAGAAAAAGAGTAGTGTCACAACCTCTTTGGATGGTTGCTAGGAAACTAACTAGCATTTTCTATTTTTATTACCAGACTTCCCCAAACACAAGGCCCGAAGCCATGACTGAAAACCCAAAGAACAATTTTTTTCTACATTGCCACAATTTCTATATAGGCTCTCAAATTCTGTCCCTCCATTTACATGCCCCAAGCTCACCTGCATACACAGCAGCAGTTTGTGGTGCACGGCTTGGAAGAGGGGGCCACAAGGACTCAGTTTAGGAGCAGGACGCTCACAATGCTTCTGCAGCTCATTCTCATAGACTTGTTCAAAGGCTGTGAGCAGCTGACTGTAGTCAGAAACTATCAGCTTGAGGGACTGAAGAGCCGTGGCACTGTTGTTGGATGGATCGGCACCAGCCGGACTCCCCTGGAGGAAAGAACACTATTTTCCCCCACCCCACCCCAAAAAAAATACAGTGAAAAAGACCTGAATTGAAGAAAAGAGGGAAATAACTGTTTGAGGATAAGATATATCCAGTAAAAGCCATCCATTCATGCAACAGTGGTAATAAACAGATTGTTGTTGTTGTTGTTAATTGTGAAGTCGTGTCCGACCCATCGCCACCCCATGGACAACGTTCCTCCAGGTCTTCCTGTCCTCTACCATCTTCTGGAGTCCATTTAAGTTCTCACCTACTGCTTCAGTGACTCCATCCAGCCATCTCATTCTCTGTCGTCCCGTTCTTCTATTGCCCTCAATCTTTCCCAGCATTAGGCCCTTCTCCAGTGAGTCCTTCCTTCTCATTAGGTGGCCAAGTATTTGAGTTTCAACTTCAGGATCTGGCCTTCTAAAGAGCAGTCGGGGTTGATCTCTTCTAGGACTGACCAGTTTGAATGCCTTGCAGTCCAAGGGACTCGCAGGAGTCTTCTCCAGCACCATAGTTCAAAGGCCTCAATTCTTTGGCGCTCAGCCAATTAATGCCAATAACCATTTTTATTATATTTTATTTATATCCCGCCTTTATTATTTTTATAAATAACTCAAGGTGGCAGACATACCTAATATTCCTTTCTCCTCCTATTTTCCTCACCACAACGACTCTATGAAGGGGGATGGGCTGAGAAAAAAATGACTGGCCAAAGTCACCCAGCTGGCTTTTAGGCCTAAAATGTGACTTGAACTCATAGTCTCCTGGTTTCTAGGTCACCACCTTCACCACTACACCAAACTACTTTTCTGGCTTCTTCTTCTGCTTGTCTTGAAATTCCAAGCATCACCTTCCTGACTCCCTATGAAAAATTGAATGAAATAGCTCTTTACTGCAATTTAGCCAGGATACCTCTGATGCGATTAAAAAAATACATACACGTGGTATCCATTATAGCAAGCAGATGCAGATGGCTACGATACCTGCATAGTAAAAAGGGAAAAGTAGAGGCACTGTTTTTAATAACAGGACCAGAGCAGTGAGGCTCTCAATAAAAGTGGTAGGCAAGGCAGAAGAGGGAAGGAAAGAAGAATTAAGGGCAATGCAGTTTGCTAGCCCTAACTAGTCTTTCCATGGGAAGGAGTACTTGGGACTAGCAACTTTTCAACATTATTTTCTTGACATTTTTTGATATGAAAACTTACTAATAGGCATCTACCTAACACAATTTAATTAATTACTATGTTATAAAACTGATAGATTGTCAGTCTCATAAAATCAGGTATCCCTTTCTGTAAATATTCCATGATGAGCCTATACAATTAATAAAATGAAATGTCAGACTGTGCTCATAACTGCAGTAATGGGACAAATAAACTGGAGGGGATTCAGAAAGACACTTCCAACTCACCTTTCCCACTGTAAAACATATGCCCCCTGTTTGATATAGCAGGTTTGCAAACTGCTTACCTGTGCTCTTAGATTTTCCAAGGCTGCTGCAGTCTTCTCCAGCGCCTCTGAAGCCTCCAAGAGAGTTTGCTCATGAGAAGTCATTGAGAGCAGGACCCTTTTATATACAGACAAGAAAGTGGGTAGCAAGAGTTCATGGTTTCATCATGATAGACAGGAAACCATGGGGAAAAGGAGTGGAGTCCAACGGAAAAGCAGATCTCATTTTTATAGGAGTCCTTTCCTCTATTTGACACCTCTAGGCCTGCCATAATTCTACAATAAGCTGAGGTGAAGGACTTCTTGACTCTCTACTTCCCATAACTTAACAGCAGGCACAAGAACCTTACCTTTTCTGCTGTCCTTCTTCATCCAAAAGGAGATGCTTTATATCTGAGCTCCAGGGATGACACTCTGGATTTAGCACTGTCTGCAAATCAGGGCTAGAGAAAACCTGCTTTATGAATTCTTCATTCTTCCTAGCTATTTCTTGGCAAGATTCTTCTGTGCTGCAAGAGAATGCTGGGGAATTATAAAATGCAGGCTGCAGGGCAGTCTAACCTAGGAAGTAAAATTGGGATTGATACAAAGGGAAGAAGGGGTCTAAAAATCAAAGAGACATGATCTGTTCCCATTAAAAGACAAATGCATTTGATGGAAATAAAACATGGCCCCAGAGCTCTTGCTTAAGATCAGCCATCTGAGCAAGTGCTCTGATTGCAGAAAAAAGGGTACACAGGTTGGTATGTTCTAGCTACACACATAGGGTCTGTGCCTGGGCACCAGTAATATAAAATGAGATGTTTTTTAAGATTCCATCATTATCGTCTAATTCCTGTGTACCTCCCCTTCTCTCTCTCTCTCTCTCTCTTTCTCTCTCTCTCTCTCTCTCTCTCTCTCTCCCTCCCTCCCTCCCTCCCTCTTTCTTAATTATCCCAAATTTTTACTCCAAAATCCACAGTAAAAAAAATACGACCCACAATTTTGGACGTTTCTAGGACAAAGTATCTAGGATGGCATGCGGATTTCATTCCAAAATCTGAATCAGCATGTCATTGTAATGGCAGAATTCTATACCTTTTGCCAACAGTAACAATTTTGCCCTACTCAGCAATGGCAGCGATATTCAACATCACATTAACTATATATATTTTAGCACACAAGAGCTGCAAAGCTTAGGGAATGCTAATTGTGGGGAGGAGTACCTTGATCCTCCCCCTCACCTGGAATAACTACTGGAGTCCGATTTAGAGTCTGAGAGCATGAGGTTAGTTTGAGCTGGAATGACAGCCACCAGCTGTTGCAGGAAGTGGAGCTGCCTTTTAACACAGGCCTTTCCCTGTGGGGGACACAAAAAAGCATACAAAGTCTTAGCATCTTCCCTTCCAGTCTGGGGACATAAACAGGCCTTCCCCTCGGATATGCTCAGCTGTTAATATTTAGGATAAAGTGTCTGAGCAGGCCCCGTGTTAAAAGAGAATAGAAGAAAAAATGTTCAAGGCCTAGAAAGGAAATTCCATAAAGAGAAACAGCATACATTTCATTTCAATCCTTTTCTCATCACATAACCTGGACTTTTAATTAGTTAAAATGTTACTATGGGGGAGGGGGGAGGGAAACAGCTTGTTGTATCTAGTCAGTTAAACTGCAGGAAAGAGAAGAATATAAGAATATCCGTCACAGCAGGCAACAAGGAGCCGACATCCGCAATGAAAGGTAAGGGAAATGACATAAAACAGCCATGGAAGTGACAGGAGGCTGCTTTTGCAAATGTTTTCCCGGTGCTTACCTCGATGAGATCCAAATCATCAGCTCGACAAAGCATCAGGTCAGATCCTAGCTTCGCCATACCTGTCAGGATAGGAGGAAGTTTAGCCACACAGGTGCCAGGGCTTTCCACAGAGTTATATTTGCTCTAGAACAACAAGTTTCCAGTTCTCATGAACAATGCAGTTCATGAAGCCCTTTTACAAACGTTCCCAGTTTTCCCAACTTGCAAATGGACGCAGATATACAAAGGGAGACCTATGAAACATTTGGCAATTCAACTTTCTGTGGCTCTGCTTTTCTTTTCGTAATCACCCACGCACCTGATGACTTTCCAGCCCAGATTTACTCATTCTGCTTTGAGGACAGAGAGTAGAGCCTGAGATTTTAATACAATACACACTTACATTCCAATGTTAACAAAGCTTTAAAAAACAACAACAGTACTTCGATAGGTTTTTACACTTCTACATCTGTAGAATGACATCAGCATGATTGGCTCCATTCAGGTACCAGGAGATGGCAGAAGACAGGTATGAGACCAGGGCTGGGAAGGGCTATGGAAGCTGAACCAAACCTACAAAACAAAGGTATTGTATTCCATTTTACTTTCCCCTAATTCCTAATGACCATTGCATAGCCAAAAATGAAACGTTGGCCCAGAGTGGAGGGAAACTCTTCCTGGAAAGCAGCATTTTTTTTTTTTTTTTTACAGCAGATTAGTGCAAGACTTGGCTAGCACATGTAATTTTGTCTTTGGTCCTGCTATCCATTTTTATAGAGACACGGAGAAGTTTGATACCAGGCCGAGATGCCCGATTCTTTTTGTGCCCACTCAAGAGGCAACTGTACAAAAAAAAATAAATCATCATCTGGTACTTCTTGTACAATTCCTTGTACACTAAAACTCACAGTCAAGTATTGGAGAGGGGTTTGAATCAGTGTCAGGGTACTTGTTTTTCCCATTAAGAGTCCCCCAATTCATTTTCCAGTGTCTCCTATTCAAGAGACAAGATAGCAACAAATGACTGGGGGAAAAAAGCACTGCCAAGGCGGTACCAATGGTTAGGAATTTATTTTATTTTGTATGAATAAATGGGAAATAAAAACTTTTTAATAAAAAAAAAAGCACTGCCTGCGGTTTGGGGCCCACTGGAAAAAACACAATTTTGTTTTAGACTAAATGCATGTCACCAGTTTTGGGCCAAGAATTATACGTATAGACACAAAAGTTGATGGCCTCAGAACAAAAAAAACCCCACCTAGTACTGCATTAAGTGCTATTAATATGACTGCTCTCTTCATCTCCCTTTTCTTTCGTATTAAACAGATGAAATACCACAATTTGGTCACAACTTTTAAAGGGTCCCTGAGAATTCCAGGGGCCACATGGACCCTCAGGATGTGCTCCTCTGATTCAAAGGGACATGGTCTGATAGGCACCACTGGCCAAAAGACAGCCAATAATATTAAAGAGTAGTGAGACAGAAGTTCCTTTCTTGTGTACAAAACAGCCTGATATGCAGATTTCAAGCTTTGTGTTCCCCACGACTTTAGACTGCACCATATTTACTCACATCTGTATTATCTCTTTTGAATGGCGCTTGCTTCATTCGTTAACTTGCTCACTACAGATGCAAACAAACTGGGTAGAGGTCAGGAGAGAATGGGGCATTTTGGTAACCGAGTCTTGTGAAGAGTCACTGAACTCAGCTTGTTCAATTACAGAAAAACTTTGAGGAACCAGCAGAGGAGAGCTTTAAAAAAAAAAAAAAATTAAAAAAAGAGTTTCATAAACACAAAAGCAAAACATCTGCCTGGGAAAAGAAAGGACTGTTTTCAATTGCTGAAGACAGGCTTGGATTAAAATATGATTTCTAGCTTGCAAGCATTAGACAAAGGAAAATATGACAACATAATAAATTACGACTTGATCCATTTTTATGGAGCGTCTCAAATTATGAAGATTATGGATTAATCCAAGTCACATGCCACAGACTGAAAACCTAAACCATGTTTCTTGGCAAAACCCCTACACTTTTAGATTTAAAAAGTAATTCATACAGATGTGTTTATGTCCGTTGGCTTAGTTCTCTGACCCCATTGAGGAGAGGACTTCAGAATAATCAGAATTTTGGTCCAAAAGTTCAGATTTTGCTTGGAATATTGGAAGCTTGGTGGATTGAAACATGGACTGATGGAATGCCAACTAAGATGTGACTCATTTCCTGGAAACCGCGCAATTGATTTGCAGTGCATCTATATGCCAACAGAAACGCCACAAATGTTAACTAGCAGTACAAAAGTTGCTTTTTCTTTTTTCTTTTAACAGTGAAGTTGCCAGTATTCCCCTATATTAACTTGATGATTTTAAGAAGCAAAAAGCATCCTTCCTTTGTTCTTAATATGTGTCTCTTTTTTTGTTAACATGTTTCTTAAACAATATTATTCTTAATTACTTTGAACAACTCCATAACTTATTTACAAGCAATGACTTCATATTACCTATAAGGGCATGCTGCAAAATTATATTTATTTCCTTATTACATTTCTGTACCACTCATCTCACCTACGTGATTCTGGGTGGTTTATAATAGCATAATAAAACTATATAAACAGATGACTAAAAGCACAATTAAAAACAAAAATTAACAACAAGGTTAAAATATACAAGTTAAAAGTAAAAATCAATGTTAACAAAATGAATGAAATGAAATAAACAAGTGCATTAATGAAGATAATTCAGTTTGTTTCTTTTGGAGACATTTACTTTTCAAGACCTCACTATTCTTATTATTCCGTTATCATCTAGCCTCCAAATGCGATTGTTTAACTAGAAGATTAGACAGAGATGAATCTAACTAATATGTAAACCCGGTTCTATAATCAATCATACTAATAACTCTAAAAACAGAAACTAGGAAATGGCTAGACAAAGAAATGCAGGCTTGGTTTTCAATTGTTCAAATGGAATTTTATAGGATACGCTAACAAAATGCAGTCTAGGACATAATTAACAGTTTTCCCATTTGAGCTCAGAGGGAACTTTAGATCCCTTCCCCCGCAGAAATACATCTTACTAATAATTTCCATAGAAATAAGTAACATAAGCAGTAATCGAAATTATGGTTTCTAGACAGGACAAAATTGAACATTGGACAGCCATTTACAGAACAACAGAATAACAGAGTTGGAAGGGACTTTGGGAGTCTTCTAGTCCAGGGCTTTTCAACCAGTAGTATGGCTACCACCTGTGGTACATTGGCAGCTGGCAGGTACGCAACCATCCTAGAAAAGTGGTAGCGGGGGAGGGGAATGAGCTGAACCGGTGGTAGCACTGCACAAGCCTGAGCGAGAGATGGCTGGAGCTGCAGGGCTGTCAGGGCTCACCGGAAGCACCAGGATCAGCGCCAGGCTCCAGCTGGAGCTCGGCACTGATCCTGGCGCTTCTGCTGAGCCCAGAAGAAGCGCCGATGAGCTGGAATGTTGCAGCATCCCCAGGGTCTTGTGATTTACTTTCAGATGCTTGGCGACGGATTCATATTTATGACGGTCACAGTGTCCCAGGGTCATGTGAAGTGACCAAAACCTGCTGCAACCGCCTAGCAGACGGGGGAAATAAAAACAAACACCCCACCCCACCCCCGCTGCCAATCCTCAACAGAAATGCTCACAATGAAAACCTCAGACAGGAGGAAGAATGCCGCTGGGGGGGTAGGCAGGTGTCTTGCTCGGCTGTGCCTTAGGGGGCACTTTTTTCAGTGCCATTATAACTTCGAACAGTCACTAAGCGAACTGTTGTAAGTCAAGGACTACCTGTAGTTTATCACTTTTTTCCTTTTTTTTTTTTTTTGGTCATCAAGTTTTTGACACCTTGCTAGGCGACTGGTGGTACTCGGATATTTCCATATCCTAAAAGTGGTACAATGGGTGAAAAGGTTGAAAAGCCCTGTTCTAGTCTAACCATTGAGCTGTGGTGGCCAGTGGTTAGAATGCAGTACTGCAGGCTACTTCTGCTGACTGCTGGCTGCCAGCAATTCGGCAGTTCGAATCTCACTGGCTCAAGGTTGATTCAGCCTTCCAACCTTGCGAGGTCAGTAAACTGAGGACCCAGATTGTTGGGGGCAATATGCTAACTCTGTAAAATCACTTAGAGAGGGCTGTAAAGCACTGTGAAGTGGTATATAAGTCTAAGTGTTATTGCTATTATTTTTATCAATAATTCAAGGTGGCAAACACGTACTCTAAAGGTTGAATCATGGCAACTGACCCAAACTTTGCTAATCTGAGATGTCTCATTGCTCATCCAAGGAACTTTACCAGTCAGAGCAAAATTAGTTAGGCAGAGAGTTGTCGGAAAGTACCAACACTTGCCACACCAACTTCAGGGGTTTCTCCTCAAAATGCATTGCAATATGTCAATGAAGACTCAATCATCCAGGCCAAAGGTGTCTAAAGGTTGAATCATACCAACTGGACCAAACTTTATTAATCTGAGATATTTTGTTGCTCATTTAAGCAATTTTATCAAATCTTCATTGACATATACATAATACTTTCTCCTATTTTCCCCACAACAACATTGTGAGGTGGGTTGAACTGAGAAATAGAGAGACTGGCCCAAGATCACTTAACTGATTTTCAGGTCTAAGGCAGGACTAGAACTCACAGTCTCCTGGTTTCTAGCCTATTGCTTTGTCCACTAGACTAAACTGGCTCTCCCACTTTGCAATTTCCCATTTAGCTTCATCTCTTTTCTATACACACTGTGATGCTATATGCAGATACAAAAGTATGCACTGCATTGTCACAGAGTCTTTTTATCTTTTTGACAAAAGGCTTTGATCCTGCATACTTTGAATTTGAGTCTATATATAGTCCTATTCTGCCCTCCTCCCCACACCCAACCCAAGAACCCATAAACACATCAGCCGTTTCCCCAACTGATAGAATGATATAGATTTATTAACCCACTTAATATGACCACTGTACCTTTTATCTTTAAACCTGATTGGGATTCTTTATTGAGAGATGAAAACTGCTCTCGAAGAGGTGGGTACACGCTGCAAGGAAATGCAAAATAAACTTTCAGAGCCTTGTCAGAATATTGTAAACACTTCACACCTCTTCATAAATGCAAGTAATTTGAATTATTCAGAGATAAAGATGGTGAAAGAGTACAAAGTACCTCTGCCTTTCCAAAGAGCAATACCTAACCATTTAAGACATCTGTTCTTGAATAGTTGCTTATAATGATTATGATTATTTCCTATAATGATTTCAAAACAAGTTACTGTAAAATCTGGCCCCATTTGTGGATTTTCAATCTAGCAAGGGGGAAACCCTTAATATAGAATGAAGAGAGCAATCAGAGGAAGCAACCATGATTGTGAGATTGGCCAGAACAAGGGGACACAGGCAATTGTTATAAACATCCCTAGAAGAGAAACTGTAAATATTTGATTTTAAAAAATGTGGATCCCATCAAACCATTATAAACCCATACAGTATCCAGGGAGAACTTATGCAGGCAGAATCTCCTTTAATTTTATATATTTCTACCAGGCAAAAAAGCCATCCTGTCTCTTTAATAATTTGAATACTTTAGTACTATTTAAACCCCTCTATTTGTCATATTCTCTTCTTGCCATTTCTTATCATAAGAGACTTTAAATATCAACTATCTAAAAATACACATAAATGGGCTAAGAGGTAGCCAAGGTACAAAACTCTAGTCCTTCTTTATTTCATTTACAAAAATTGGGAGATACTGGGTTTAGGACACAGGAGAAAATGAATATTTGCCAGCAGTTTCCAAATTGAAGGGCCCAGTCCAACACAGCTGCTGATGTCAGAAATGGCCCTCTCACAGACTATGTAGGTTTCCACTTCCAATTCCACCATATGGATTGGGGGAAAAATGTTCCCATCTTTCTGGGATTATCAAGCCCATTGGCCAGTTTAGGAAGCCAGGTTTTGGCACCTCACTGTCCAAATATGATAGTGCTAAAATCTTGTTCAAATCAGGCTCAAATGATGGACATTGACATATAGGTAGTCCTCAGCTTAAGATGACAATTTGGATCAGAATTTTCATCACTAAACAATGCACAATATAAAGCACAATGTCACATGACCGAATCGCTTAGCGAAAGCAATTTCAGTGGTTCTGGTTGCCATTATTAGCAAAAAGAATTGCCATCAGTCTTATGGTTTGAAGCGACTCTATTAAGCAAAGATCTCATATTATTGCGATTTCCAACTTCCTGCTCCTCCCCTTTAATTTCATAACCCGAGGACTACTGGTATAGGTTTCTTGACAATATTATAGAAATGGTTGGCATTGCCCAGAAATTTTTCCATTTTCCAGTCTAACCTATAGTCATCTCCCATCCACATAACAATCAAATCTGACCCACATAGCTTTTCAAGTTCAGTCGGGATTAACTAGATGCGGTCACCTAGCTGGACCCAATGAAGTGAAAATTACTGTAAACTCTTTCTGAATAGCTGCTCTTAATTTCAGCAAAATGTTTTCTGCAGCTTGTGATTTTATGCCATGGTTAATCTCCACACTTATTACAACTTCCTAATTAACTTTTTGCTAACATATATAATCAAAGGAAAGTAAATTTCAAAGGGCACTTGTCACTTGATCAGAACTGGAAATGGGACACATGTATGAAATGAAACTAACATCACTCATAAGGGTAAGTCAAATCATATAATTAACTTTTAGAATCACAAAGAAAGAAGCACTAATGGTTTCAAGAGCTGTTTCTTTTTCTACTAATAAGAAATTAATCTTGCTTGTCAAGAAAAGAAAATGCTAAAATTGCAGTCTTATGATCTCTAGCAGAGTATCTTAAGAGCTGCAGGATTTTTCAGTCCCTGTCCTGCCCAAGACTGCAAAGAGAATTCTTTTATCAGCAAAGAAATCTGCTATCAGAAACTTTCTCCTTTACCTCCCAGCACTGGAAAGGCTAAAAATAGGGATGGCAAAGAAGGGGCTACAGATTTATTGGATGCAATGCCTCCTCAACTTTATGGTCATGTTTTTCCAAAAGGAATAATTTATTATTTGCATTTAGAGGCTAGCAAACTTCCAGATTCTGGACATATTATATTTTAAAAGTAAGAAATAATAAAATGAAGAGAGAAAAAAGAGAAGAATTCTCTGTAAAGAAAACAAACCAGCAGACCAAAAAGCTAAAATTGACTGGGGTTCAATAGAATACATATGAAAAAATCTCAATCCAGAGAGCCTGAACAATTACAGCCACCCATTCTTGAGCCTGAGTCTGTTCCTCCCAATTCAGACCTGAACAGACCCGGATATTGAGACAGGACTGTAACAACATCACTTGTATGGCCTAGGCCAGGGGTAGGCAGCCCAAAACACTCAAAGAGCCACTTGGACCCGTTTCCCACCGAAAACAAAACACTGGAAGCCGCAAAAACCTTTTGATATCTAAAAGGAAGATAACACCGCATATATCCTTTTTTACTATATATATATATATATATATAATATAATATATATATATATAGTGTGTGTGTGTGTGTGTGTGTGTGTGTGTGTGTGTGTGTGTGTGTGTGTAGGTCTTTGGATGTTTAGGTTTTCTCCCGCGTAAAATTTTACGCGGGAGAAAACCCGAACAACCAAAGACCTACATACAAACACCCGCGAAAACCTCAGAAAACATATATGTATGTATGTATGTATGTATATGTATATGCATGTATGTATATATATATATATATATATATATATATATATTATAAAAACAAATAAATAACGATCACCAAAAGGATAAATAGAAAAATATTTAATAAACCTAGCTTTCGTCGGGCACTCCCAACATCGTCAGGGTTAAAAGCAGTCATTGGGAGAAAGCTTATATACGATCGCTAACTACCTGCATCCGGATTCTAGATCGCGTCACCGGTCCCAGTTGATTGTGCTGTGTTCTAAGTGTATCTCTTACGTCAGCGTGTGGTTCTTTCTTATCCCCTCTCCCTACTCTACTATGCACAACTCCATCGTTAACTCTGGGGCTGAGTAGGGTCCTTTCACCTCCCTTTTGGGTGGTAGTTATTTCCATCCTCCCACCTTTTTGTGTGCAATTCTCTTTACTAGGAGGGGGGTACGGGTTGTTCAATTTTCTCCTAGCTCCACTGCATGTCCCAGCTAAGTTGTGACCGATCCTCCTCACCCTTAGCAATCGCAACTTAGGTGTCTCGCCCCATTCTATGTTATCTACCCTCTTATCTCCTTCTATATGCGCTATCCCAGTTCGTTTGTCATCCGATCCGACGTCTCTCTCCCTACATTCATGAGGGCTATTTCTTTTTGCCGTGCTAGTGACGATACTTTGCCGCTCAGTTCACTGCTGGTCAATATCTTGTCTGTTCCATTCAAATCCCTTGTATATCGTGGTTATCTCCACTTTCCCTGCGGCGAGGTTTCACCTTAGGGAGCCTGCATATACATCAAAGGGGTGGGGGTAAAAATGCGCCCCAAAGAATGTGAGAATAAGAACCAACCCAAGGACGAGAAGTGTGCCCCGACCTGGGGAATCACGGGACGCCCTCCTGACTTACGAACACGGGAAGTGGGGGAGGTGGGTGATAACTCACGTGTAAGTAAAAGATGCAACGATAAGCTAATTGATTCTGTAGATGAGGCAAAGTTTTATCGGCCGGGACCTGTCACGAGATCCAGGAGCCATGTACAGACGCGATTACATTTATAAGCAAGTTCTCCCAGCATCCTGTTTATACCCTGACGATGATGGCAGCTTTTGGGCCATCGAAAGCTTGGTTTTATTTATTAAACTTCATTGTTTATATTTCCTGGTGTTCACCTTGTTGTATGTATGTATGTATGTATGTATGTATGTATGTATGTATGTGTATCTATATCTATCTATCTATCTATCTATCTATCTATCTATCTATCTATCTATCTATCTATCTCATAAAGGTAAAAAAGGATATATGCAGTGTTATCTTCATTTTAGATGTCAAAAGGGTCTCTCTCTGTGTGTCTCTCTCTCCCTCTCTCTTTCTCTACCCCCCCCTCTGATCTTCTGCTCACCTGGCAAGCTGGCTTCAAGCTGTTCTCCAATAAGCTCAGAGGTAGGCAACCTCGGCTCTTTTATGACTCATGGACCAACTCCCAGTCCTGAGTCAGCATAGCTGGGTTAGCTAGCTCTCTCCTGCCCTTCCTGCTTCCTGCAGAGACGTAGCAAAGGGAGGAGCCCCGCCCAAAAAGCTTTTCAGCTTGTCGGAGAACACCGTGAGTCCACTCTCTTTGACACACAGACAGACAGACAGAGAAGCAGGGAAGCGCAAGTGCCTCTCTCTGTCTCTTTCTGCAAATGGCAGAGGAGGCTGGGAGCCACAGGGGAAGACTCAAAGAGCTGCATGCAGCTCCAGAGCCACAGGTTGCCGACCTGTGGTCTAGGTGCAGGGGTAGGCAACCTCGGCTCTTTTATGACTCATGGATTTCAAATCCCAGAATTCCTGAGTCAGCACAGCTGGCCCTAGGGTCAAGATATACAACTGAATATCTTCTATATATTAATGATACTGGACTCTGAATTGGTGGATAACCTTATGCAGGGGTTTTGTGGAGATATTAAACAAGGCAGGCTATAAAGATTTTTTCTCTGCCTTCAGAAGAAAGTGAAGGAGAAAAAAAATCTATTTCTCTCCCCCCCCTTTCTGAGCTGATTCTGTCAGATTTTTAGATTTCACTGAGACTGCGCAAGACATTCTGACAGCACTGTTAGAATTATCGCATCAGGGAATAAGGCTCCAATTGTAATACTCATTACCTGACACAGATCCATTCCAATATGTCCAAACGATGGGATGAAGGGCTGAATAGCAGTTTCTCTATGTCTTCAACATCTGACAGGTAGACACCCTCTAGTGCTGGACAGCCCAATTCCTGAGGATAATGAAAAATAAAATCAGGAATATTTATTTTCATTCTATGCATCCGTCTAAACTTTTCCTTGAATTCTGCTAGGATTTCCAACCATAAAAAATATTTAGTTTTCTCACCCTCCTTTCCCACAGACCTATTTTAAGAAAGGAAATTCTTTGCATTTTCTACTGTTTAAACATATGCAGAATTGTAAATTTTAAATGCTTATGTATATAGTAGATGTATAGGCAAGCCTTCCATTCTGCATTCATTGGCTGTTTGCCATGTCTCAGCTTCAATTAGGATTCAAGCTGACTGAGGCATGACTTTTAATCATGTCAGCGGGGCAATCATTCCCAAATCCCTTGCTTTTTGCTAGACATGTTTTTAATGAGAACAAAAATTTGGAACAAAGGCTGAGAAAAGAGACAGGCAGAATTAACTGACTGGAATATTCAGAGATCTGCAGGGAGAGTTCAGGAAAAATTGACAGAGGCAAATCTGTTTATTCAAGTTTTTATTGTTTTAAACTTTCTATCCGCTTCCCAGAGACATATGTTGAATGGGTAGGCATATAAAATGAATATTGTTGATACTATAGATAAAAATGTTTAGTTGGAAAAATTGTAAAAGATTTATTTTTATTTTGACTTATATATTCAAGCCTAATATTTTGTTTCTGTTACTTACTTTCTATGTTCAATATCATAACTATGTGCTTTACACAACCAGGAACCTCTTCACAGCTGACTTGGTTGTAAAACAAGGAACAGACCAATATCATCTAGAGAGCTGCCTAGCAGTATACTGTAACTCTTCGCCATTGAATGTTTTGGCATGTGATTATTAAATCTGAAAAAAGGATTTTTACATACTTTTTCTTTTTAAAAAAATGATTTTATTTATCTCCAGTGAGATTAGTCTATCTCCCAAAAGAGTGGCAGAGGATGGGCTTTTGGTCTCCATTCTATCCTGCCAGAAGGTGGCAATATAGAATTTTTTTTTTTAAAAAAAAACCCTTTACAACAATGGTTCTCAACCTTTTTAATGCCGCGACCCCCAACCGGTCGTAAGTCGAGGACTAAACCGGTCGTAAGTCGAGGACTAAACCGGTCATAAGTCGAGGATTACCTAATCGGTCATAAGTCGAAGACTTTCCCTGCCCGGGAGCGCCGCGCATGCGTGGTGCTGCCCCCTGCGCTGGCCAAGGCATAGCTGGCAAGCAGCAGAGACGGAGCAGGCCGACCACCGGCTGGGCCACCAGCTGGCCCAGCCCAAGGGAGGTAAGGCACCCGCCGGAAAAGGGGAAAAAAATGGCGGACAGCCTTGTTTGGCAACTCCCGTGAAATGGTCGATCGACCCCAAATGGGGTTGCGACCTATAGCTTGAGAACCGCTGCTTTACAGTAAAGGCTACAGGACTCCTATGTCCTTGAGGTAAGGGAAGGACATCAGGTGGGATATTTCCAGAAGATATGTTTTACAGCAGGGGTCTTCAAACTTGGCCCCTTTATGACTTATGGACTTCAACTGCCAGAATTCCTCAGCCAGCATGCCTGGCTGAGGAATTCTGGGAGTTGAAATCCACAAGTCATAAAAGGGCCAAGTCTGAAGACCCCTGTTTTACAGCAACAAGAGCCAACAAATCACTGTGATAAAGAACAGAAGGCAAAGCCAACCTATGAAGACCTGGCTGGCTTCTAGGAGAGGTTTAAGACTTCAACCTTTCCAACCTATAAGCTTAGTGATATAGTTTCTCATGTATATTTGTGTGGTAATTCTTTATAAAAAAAAGTGTAGGGTATAGAGGAGATCTTCCATGTCACCATCACATTTATTAATGTTAACTCATGATGGATAAATGTGGAAGTCATTCAGCCTAAAATCTGCCAGCACTACTCCAATGCCATTAACTATTTGTGGAATGAGTTTACACCTACAGTATTGCATTCACCCCACATCTGTTTGCCAGATTTCTTAACATCATCCAGATTTTTGCTTCCTAGGTATTTTGAAAAGACAGATGAATTGCTCTCTAGGGTTCAATTTGTATTACAACCATTAGAAATCTTTCAGTATATATAGTTAGGCTATAAAGGTAGCAACATTAGTAATCCAAAAACTCAGAAAACAAATATATACTGTTCTGAAACGTGAGGTCACCTTCTTTTATTCTATTTATACTGAGTTGAAGTACTTTGTTGTTTTCTAATAGATGCATACAAAGAAGCAAGATATTTTTTCTGAAGCACAACCTTGTAGTAGGGAATGCATAGGATAAACAAAAAAATAGAATTTGGAAGGATACTACAAATGTATGTAAAGTTCCAGAGGTTTCTAAAGAAATCTTAAACTTTGATGAAGTGCAAGTCTATATTAAATCAAAATTCAAGAATTCTAGGAAAGGTCATGATGTCCTCCATACAACATCTATTCTCTTTTTCAAGTATAAGCAGCCACACTGAGTTTTCACATCCAAACTCCAATACTTTTCTATGTATATTTTTATTCAGAAGAAAGTCTCTGTTAGGATGCTATATGTACAATGAAACTCAAAATATGCAGAGGATCAGGCTCTAAGCCTGTTTTTTTATGAAGCAAATCTCATCACATTCAGTGGAATGTAAGAGTTATTGCAAATAAATATACCAAAGACAGTAATATAAGTACCTTAGGCAAAGAAATTAGCTCTTTTATCTCACATGGATTATCAACATATGTCATAACTTAGAATAGAATGATACCTAAACCAGCACCCAGTTTTCATAACCAAGATGCCTACAATCAAAAATAATTGCGCCCACTACTGGTCCACATAAGCAGTATTTCGTGGTATATTGCTCCACATCACGCTAAAGAACCACCAATACACAAGCATGTCCTAGATACATTTATTGCATCTGTACCATTTTGCTTTTTCCTGTAACTCGACATAATCAGATTTTTTTTTACAGGCTGCACAGAGGGCGACTCCTGCCCGGTACGCATCTCCCAAAAGCAGGTAGCCTTACCCCACACCGAGATGACACGGAGCAATATTCCTTCCCGCCCCGCCCTCCCCCACATTCCTTCAACGTGAACAATTAGTTCTCGCCCACCCTCTCCGCTCTCCAAAGAACAAACCACCTTTAGCCGCTCATAGATCGCAATAACGCCGCTGACCGCCATCTTCCCGCGCAGGGACTAGATCCCGCCCACCCCGCTCTTATTGGTTCGTCGACTCGGCAGCCTCGAAGCTAATAGGAAAGAATGGAATACAGGATACATTTATCTCTCCCGCCCCCGAAGTGGAAGCGGCTGAGAGTAGGTCCAGAGTTCTGTTGGAAGGGAAATATCTCCTTTTGTTGAGAGGTTATTGTTTTGATTATGGAATCCGAGGTTCTGGAGAAGAGCAGGCAGCTTCTAAGGATCTCAGAAGAGCGGGATACCAAACCTAGGTAGGAAGTGAGGCCGAATCCTTCGTGACTGCAGGCTAATTTTCTCCAGGCCAGTTTCTGTTAGAATGCATTCAGACGTGCAAGAGAAACCAGTTCCCGGATGATAACGGCGCACATAACGTGTGCGCAGAAAATAGGACAGAAAACAGTGAACAATTGGTTCATTTATATTCGTAAGCGCACAGTTTGTGTCTATTCTGAACGGGTTGATAACTGTACAATAGAAGTAGACCCACTAGCAGGGGTTCTCAACCTTGGCAACTTTAAGACTTGTGGACTTCAACTCCCAGAATTCCTCAGCCAGCAAAGCTACAGTGTCCCCCCACCGCACCCCCAATTACTGAATTACAATTCGTCATCATTCCTTACCGGGACCATGCTAGCTAATGTTGCTTGAAATTGTAATTATGCAACTCAGAAAAAAAAATTCAGATTTCTATATGGTGCTCTACATATATCTTCACAGACAAGGATTAGATTTTCCTGAAATGCATGCATACATACATATATATATATTTAGCTTGTTTGTCATCTGTAGTTTAATTATAAAATTGCCTTTCGAAGGCCTAACATTGCTGACTTGCAATGGGATTCATTAATGCCCAGCAGAGGGCACATCAAGCACACTGGTGCAGCATAATATCTAATTTCAACATCTTTCTTAAATGGCGGATTTAAGATGCAGTACTGTAAGTGGTGTGCAAAGCTTAAACAGACTTTGGCATTTATTCAGCAACAACTAAGTCCCTCAGGAAGTTACTGTAGGAATTCCTCTTCAAAATGAAAAGTACCACTTAAAGTCAGGATAAGCATGCTCCTAGTCCCTTCTAAATACAGTACTGCCATCTGCCATATGCTAAATAAATAAATTGCCATCTGATGGGATCTAAGAAGAGAGCCTTTCCGTGGCAGCCCCTGTCTTATGGAACACTTTGCACCCTGAAATTTGGCTGGTCTCTACCCTCCTAGCCTTCCCAAAAGCTTGGAAGACTTAGCTTTCCCCCCAAGCGCTGGGATAAGAGACTATATGACTTGGTGCCAGGTTTTTGTTTTTAATATGTTGAGTTCTGTAGTTTTACTATCATTTTTATGTTCTTCTTTTACTTCTGGGTGTGAGTTGCCAGTGTTGGTTATATGGAGGCTGTCATATAAATATTTTAAATAAATAAATAGAAGATAGAGACAGGTGCAATCAAATTGTGAGAATGAACTGTGTTTGTACAAGTAAACCATGTCTTGTTGAAGTCACCCAATGGAACCACAAACTAGAAAATAGCAGTTTAATGTAGTAAGCTGTTTAACTCAGCCAAAATATTCCTTATCAATTTTGTTCTTTCTCCTAACAAATGACTGGTGTTGTCATCAATGTTTGAAAAATTCTATGAAGTATCCTTTGGTATAGGGGAATTCATTTAATATGATTGTTTGTACATGTGCTGCCTCATGTAAATACAGAAGGGAGGTGGAAGTATTGTAAGTGAAAGTTTAACAACAATGAAATGAAAACAAAAATTAACTTTCCAAAAGGAAATAGATGCCAGGACATATTTTTTTCAAAAACTAATGTTATTTTTTAGTAGGATGTTTATATAATTCCAAGAGTAGCTTGATTATGGTGGGCTATAAATTTGATAAATAAACAGGCTTAAAATAACTACATAATTTTATCTGCAAGTAACATTTATACCGATATATAAAATAATGCAAAAACAGACTATAATCTAAAATAATAATTACTATACCTAAATGTAATTGAACTTTTAAGCTTCTGGAATAGAGGCGGGACTAATGTAAAGTTTTAGAATTAATCATGAACATCAAAGCTTGCTATTTTCAATTATATATAAATACTAAACAAAAGATCTAGCTCAGTGTTTCTCAACCTTGACAATTTTAAGGCATGTGGACTTCAACTCCCAGAATTCCACAGCCAGCAATGCTGGCTGTGGAATTCTGGGAGTTGAAGTCCACATGCCTTAAAATTGTCAAGGTTGAGAAACACTGACCTAGATAATAAACACTACTATGATCTTGATTTATCTTAGAAATGTATGCAGGGTTAATCTTAATTTGTACTGGGATGGGTGGGGGCAATCAGGAAACCTCAAACTTTCAATCTGGGAAGCCCAAAAAATTTATGGAAGAAGGCAATGACAAGAAAATTGAACAATTTGCCAAGAAGATTACATGGAGACATCCACAAAGCCTCTAGGATCTTCCTTGACTGGAAGGAAACTTTTAAAGAGCATAGCAATGGGGTTAGATCAGGCAGCTCTTTCCCCTTTAATTTATAGGATAGTTTGACTTCTTCCTTCCCTTCTTTTTTAAACAGGGTTGCAGCTGGTCATCAACAAAATATCCTAGCGGGGTTGAATGCCTTTTCTAAAACCTGTAACTGCAAAAAGTCCCAGGAAATGCTTTCCAGTATGATTGGCAAGCAATACCGCTATTTGCAATAGACTGAATGGAGATCAGACTCTTATTAAAAGCTGGTAAACATTTGACACCCTACGTATTGTGATTCTTTTACCTATGTCCCATTTTTTTCTTGGGCCTTTCCATCCCCACTCCCTTTCCCCATCAAACAACTTTTTTAATTTAACTGCTTTCATCTCACATATCCCAGGCTAAATTGTTGTTGCTGGGCAGCCTGTGAATTGTGGGGCCAGCCCTGTGCCTATGAAGCAGCAGTAGTATAATGGACTAACCAAGCTGGAAGGGAGGGGAGAATCCAGCCCCCCCCCCCAGTTGCAGTAGAGAGGAAATGAAAAGTCAAATAACTTGGGAATGACTTTCAGTCTAGACGGAGTGCTTGGCAGGGTTACCTGTGACTCAAAAGTGTCTGCAGAAATAAAGAATGGCAGAGAATATTAATGGAAGGGGGCAGGGAGAAAGGGAGCATGCCAATCAGGAATTCCATGAGGAGCAAGATCCTAAGGAATCGACAAGCAAAGGGTCACTAAAGGGAAAAAATCAGCTAGCAAGCGCTCAGTTTGACCAAAGAGAGGATGCCTTTCACAAACAACATTCTCTAATATATATATATATATATATATATATATATATATATATATATATATATATATACATATATACATATATACATACATACACACACACACACACACACACACACACACACACACACACACACACACACACACACACATATATATATATATATATATATATATATATATATATATATATATATATATATGCTGTAAGCTGCATTCAGCCTCACTATCTTCTGAACCAGGGCCTGCAGGGGCTTGGCTTAGAGAGGAAGTGAACAAAATATACAAAACTGTCTGCCTGCTTTTTAAAAAAAAAAAGGGGGGGGGGGAGTTTACAAGACAAAAGCTATATGGAAAGCGGAAATTCCAATATAAAGTACATTTAGGCGTTGGGCTGATAAATAGGCCTCTGCTGATGATATGATGAGAGTAATGAATAAAATTAATTAATTTTTAATTACCACTTCATATGTTCCATTGCTGAATTTAGGCACTGATGGCAAGGTTGAGCTCTGGGTCAAATTGTAGCTTTACCTTACTTAGGTTGCAACGTTGTCTAAAAAGTGTTTCCTTGTACTGCATCTTGGGAGCTTTTTGCACTATTGTAACAAATGCTTTCCTTCAGTTGTTTTAAAGAAGGCACAACTGGAGTTCTAGTCAGTGGTTTGGAAAAACAGAAATAGAAATGCCTAGTTTATGGGTTGTAGATAAAGACTATATTCTTGCCATGGCAGAAAAAGAAGGCTAGTTAACCCTCTAGTTTTTCCTGGACATGTTCTACTATGGGGCATTAAAATTTTGGGATTCGTAAAAATATCTGGATTCCCCAGTGGGTACCTTGTAGGATACTAAATATTCAAAATAACCCAGTAAATAATTAGAAGTACAAAACAATACCTTTGAAAGTAAAGTTGCAATGTGTGCATTATTAACAAGTTTGAGGAAGAGGACGTGCTTGTAGTGAAATCCACATGTTCCAATATCCAAGTGGCTGCCACAAAGAAGAGGGGGGGGGTCAATCTATTCTCCAAAGCACCTGAAGGCAGGACAAGAAGCAACGGATGGAAACTAATCAAGGAGAGAAGCAACCTGGAATTAAGGAGAAATTTCCTGACAATTAGAACAATTCATCAGTGGAACAGCTTTCCTCCAGAAGTTCTGAATGCTCCAACACTGGAAGTTTTTAAGAAGAGATTGGACAATCATTTGTCTGAAATGGTATAGGGTTTCCTGCCTGAGCAGGGGGTTGGACTAGATGACCTCCATGGTCCCTTCCAACTCTGTTATTCTGTTATGTGAAGTCTAGCCTATTGGGCAGATACTATTGACCTGCAGTATTTTTGAGTTAGCAAAAAGCTAACATTGATATGAAGTTTTCTGTCCCCTCAGCCAATATCCATCACACCTCTGTTCCCAGTTGCCTGATTTAGACACCTTAAGGCTGTCTTTGGACAATGCTGGAAGAAAACTACCTTAATATTAGTTCTCCTTCTCCTCTTCTTTACTTTCCCCTTTCTATCGCTTCGGGTGTCGAGGGTGATACCAAGTTCTGGCTCTTGTTTTTCTGGGGGCCTCAACCATTGTTATCTGATGTTGTTGTAGTATAGTTATTAGTATAGTTATATTAGGTCTGCTAAAGACAATTTAAGGCTGTCTCACTCCTTGGCTACATAAATTAAAGAATAAAAGATGTGTCCAGAGCACGTTTGCATCATAGCTAAGTGTAAGGGGAGGGGAAGGGCTCTTAAACTGTTGGAATACTGTCAACTTCTGCTCTTGTCCCCAAAAACAACACTGGGAGACAGGCAACCTTGCCAAAAGACATCTTCAGTTTAGAAATGTTCTAATCCCAGGAAAATAAATTTGGCACCTCTAAAATTTTCCCTTGCTCTCTGTTCTGCAGGCAACTTCCCTTCCCCTCTCCCTTGCTCCTGGGTTTCCCTGAAAATAAGACTTGGTCTTCTATTTTTTTTGCCTCCAAAAGAGGCACCAGGTCTTATTTTCAGGGGATGTCTTGCCCGCTTACTTTAGGATCGCCGCAGCCAGGCCTCCCACGTCCCGACACCTGTCATGCTGCTGCCTAATTTCTCCTGCCCCTGCTTGGGGCTGCACACCACGTGGCACATCGCACTGGTCCTGCTACTCACAGCAGGAGGCCACGTGGCTCATCATGGCCCTCGTGGCAGCAGGATGGTGCCACGAGCCGCAGCAGCGGCACGATTGGCGCGATGAGGCACGTGGCATATTGATGCAAGCGGCGGCGGCAGCATGATTGGCATGACGAGCCACATGGTCACCTGCTGTGAGCAGCAGCACCGGTGCAATCGGCACAATGACCCACGTGGCCTTCTGCTGCGAGTAGCAGCAGCACAATGTGCTATGTGGTGTGCAGCCGCAAGTGGCCGCAGAAGAACTCAGGCAGTAGCGTGACAGGTGTTGGTGCATTGGAGGCCTGGCTAAGGTCCTAAGGTAAGCAGGTGTGGGGCATGTGGGACAACTCTGCCCTCCCACCGCAACCCTAGCTTGATTTTTACGTGTGCACCTCACCCCAAAACTGGGGCTTATTTTTGGGGTAGGGTTTATATTAGGTGCACATGTAAATTTCAAACTAGGTCTTATTTTTGGGATAGGTCTCATTTTTGGGGAAACACACTAGTAAGGAGCTAGAACATAGAATCATAGGGCTGGGAAATCTTCTAGTCCAACCTCCTGCTCAAGGCAGGAGACCTTATACCAGTGTTTCTCAACCTTGACAATTTTAAGGCATGTGGACTTCAACTCCCAGAATTCGACAGCCAGCATTGCTGGCTGTGGAATTCTGAGAGTTGAAGTCTACATGCCTTAAAATTGTCAAGGTTGAGAAACACTGCCTTATACCAAGAACCATGGTGGCGCAGTGGTTAAAATGCAGTATTACAGGCTAACTCTGTCAACTACCAGCAGTTTAATCCTGACCAGCTGAAGGTTGACTCAGCCTTCCATTCTTCCAAGGTTGGTAAAATAAGAACTCAGATTGTTGGGGGGCAATATGCTGACTCTGTAAACCACTTAGAGAGGACTGTAAAGCACTATGGTATATAGGTCTAAGTGCTATTGCTATTACTAAGTGCTATCCTGGTTGTCCAGTCTATTTTTGAAAACCTCCAGTAATGGAGCACCCAAACTCTGGGAGGCAAGCTATTCCATTGACCAATTGTTCTCACTGTCAGAAAATTTGTCCTTACTTCTAGGTTGGATCTCTCTTTAATAAGCTTCCACCTATTACTTCTTGTCCCCCCCCTTTGGTGCTTTGGATAATAAATTAATCCCCTCAAGTACCAGAGCACAGTTATCATGTCCCCCCAAATCCTGCTCTTTGATAGGCTCCCTCAACCATTCATCATATGTGTTCTGATCCAGAGTTAAGTTGCTTTGTAAACCCAACCCAATAAATGCCAACGTTCTAACATACAGATCTACATGCTCTAGTCAGGGTTACATGATCCAGAACAATATGATTAAGCCTCCAGACCCTTTATCATTTTTTGTTGCTCTTCTCTGCACACTTTCTAGGGCCTCACATCTTTTTTTGTTTCAGGGTGACCAAAACTGTATGCAGTATTCCAAGTGTGGCTTGGCCAGTTCCATTAATGTTTGGCTCTTTGTGCGCCATATAGTTTGATATGGAAAACCTCCTTTGCTGTGGTGGTGCTCATGTCAGTGCCGTAGGCCTAATAGTGGACAGTCAGTAGTGTTACACCAGAGAATTGCTGCTGTGCTAACTGGTTGAATGAGTTGAGCAGAGTTGGATTAGGGTGTGACTTAATCCATATATTCAAGAATGCAACTGAATGGTCACTAGGCACTGATCTAATCCATAAAGCAAAATCTGCTACTTATAGGAACTTGTACAGAAGAAAATCTTTATGGAAAGATTCAGTTCCGCATAATTTTTACACTTCAAATTGGTCTTTTTAGTTTGAGCAAAAATTTCCCATAGTAACTAATGTTGCTTCAGATCTGGTAAAGCAAAACAACCCCTCTTCTTTTTGTAAGAAATTCAACGATGATCTAAATTAGCTAATCATGTAAATTTCCCCTTCATGTATTTTTCATAAATTAATAACCCATTTCCCCTGTCCTGAAATATGCAGATTTTCTAAATTAATCTCTTTAAAGACCCAGCCTGAAACATAGGGGAACATCAAATAGATTATCACTACTCTTCTTGGCAGAGAAAATTTAATTTTCATCTGGCCCATTCAGTTACCTATGGAGTTACATCATCAGGATAGTTTGTTGTGATTTACTTAAAACCAGGCAAGTTAACGGAGCACGAATGGCTGTTTAATATGTTACTATAGCAATGGAACTATTATAGCATGTTAGTGTGACTATATAAGCAACTTTACAACAGCTTTGCACTACTTTGTTTTAGTAATTGTACACTTCTTTTAGGTAATAATTGTTCCTAGGGCATTATTGAGAGACAAAGAAAGTTCTGTGCTCAAAACGAAGCTCTAATTTGTATTTCATTATTGATTTTTCTCCTGGTTTTCCCCATTTGTAAGAATAAACATTTCTTAATTAAATGTCAAAATGTCCCTAATGTTTTCTTTTTCTCTTCCAATGACATGACAAGCTAAAAGCCATGTCAGCAGACATAAATTGGCTCGTGACTCATTACTTTCAGTAGAATTTACTTCCACATAAGCAAGCTTAGGCTGAGAGATATTACACCTTATACATGTTTACAGAGTAATTACACAAAGTTGACTTAAATCTGAGTCCAATTGCTTGGTATTTCTTTAAAAAAATCTATTACTTGTATCTTATCATGCAGCTGTTTAACAAGTAATTTAGGGTAACTGAGGATTGTGGATGCTTCCCATATAGTATCTCCTAGCGTGACTGGTCAAAAGACATTGTGCAGCTCTTTTCTTTGTTCGTAAGAATTGATTGTGCATGACCTTTTTTTTTAAACAAAATTTTATTAAGTTTATATAAATGAGGAAAAATAGGAACAATACAGATATGGTAAAGAGAGGGGTGGGAGGGAAGGGGAAGGGAATAAAGGGTTTAGGGTAAAATAAGGATAGGTACAATCACATATTTCAACAAACAAGCTACCATCGGGATCATAATAATGAGTAAATATCATATTCAACCATTTTTACCGAAGCTTAGACTATAACATATTAAAACAATTAGTAAACAAGTACGTTAATCTATTGAGTAAGCACTACTAATAAATCTCAAAAAATCCTAACAATCAAAAGTAACAAATGAAAATCAGTAAGTCAGGAAAAATAATCATATCATCAAAATGTTAGTTAGAACTTGGTTAAAAATCAGCGTGCATGACTTTTTGATGGAAAAGGAGAAAGAGGGAGGAAGTGGTAGGAAAGCATGGAAAGATTACAAAGTATGACACAGTCTGGGTCTCTCCTCTTCACTCTCCACCCTATTCTGTTAGGGTGGAGAGTGAAGAGGAGCGTTTTCCCCATCGACATTTTTTCTGGAAGCACAAATGGAGTCAGTATAATAAAGCTGTAGCAGTCATAGCATTTCCCACTGTTACCACAATTCATTCTGAAGGGATTAAAAACCAGATTCCTTGGGTTGCTGGAATAAAGCAGTCTTGACTAACTTCCTGAGAAACGTAACCAGAGAGGCCCATTATGTTTCATTGGAGAGTTGCATAAGATTTACTGGCAGAACAGCCTTTTGTGCAGAGATGCTGGGCAGTTGTGGAATTCAGTGATTAAATCACATATTATACTTATCTATAAGGTGGTTACTTGAACCCAGCCACTGAAGTTTGTGAATCATAGTCTATGGTGGTGGTGAACAGTTTGACTAAGCTTTGACACAATAACACTTGACTGCCCTCTAGAATTGGTGTTACGGGTTTCATTAGACATCCCTCTGGAACAGTGGTTCTCAACCTTTTTAATGCCGCGACCCCCAACCAGTCGTAAGTTGAGGACTACTCAACCGGTCGTAAGTTGAGGACTACTCAACTGGTGCAGCACCATTTGCAGAATGGGACTTTTGGCGGGCTCAGCAGGGCAGATACAGCCTGGACAATTCCTATTGGCTTTTGAAAGCCAATAGAATTAGACTCTATTCAGGAGAGTCTATTCTATTGGCTTTCAAAAGCCAATAGAATAAAAGGGAATAGCACAGCTAAGGAAAAGGGGGAAAAAATGGCGGACTGCGTTGTTTGGCGACCCCCGTGAAATGGTCGTTCGACCCCAAATGGGATCCTGACCCACAGGTTGAGAACCACTGCTCTGGAATATGCATCAGCATGTTTTTTTATTCTCCTAAGTTGTGGCTTTAGCATGTAGTATGAATCCAACCATGATTTAATCAACAGATCATGATTAAGAAAACTGGCTTAGATCAATATGCTTTCTTTCCAGGATAGGAGTGGAAAACGTGATAGAAAGAAAAATGAAAAATATTTTAAAAGCAGCCTTGTCCATACAATAATGTGCTTGCAGTTGCCTTTTAATTCTAAAACAGGACAGATGAAGCCACACGGTTTCCAATCCAGGCCAGCCAAGGTGACACTGTATCTCTTTGACACGCAAAATGTCACAGGCTGGGTTCATCTACTGAACTCAATCATGGCTTGTTTTAATTCTAATTTGTAGAATAAGCCATGCTGGCTGGATTCAGACATCATGCTAGGACAAAGGGATATAAACTGTGACCTTCCCAGATGGCTCCTAACAAGTAAAGTTAATGAGGGAAGCTGTATTTGCCTAATGACCCTGTGATTTGCTTAACAATTGCAGTGATTCACTTAAAAACCATAGGAGAAAAGGTTGTAAAATAAGGCACAACTCACTTAACAACTGCCGTGCTTAGCACGGAAATTCTGATCCTGATTGTGGTTGTAAGTCAAAGACTATCTATAAATAGTAGCGGTGTCTTCAAAGATAATCTCATACATAGTAATTACAGTATTGTATTTGGGATTATACTAAAGCAGTGTTTCTCAACCTTGGCAATTTTAAGATGTGTGGGCCAACTTCCAGAATTCCCAAATCTAAGGTTGAGAAATACTGTACTAGAACATAGTGCAGCCTTTCCCCCCACATGGATCCTCCAGTTGCATTGGGACTGCAATTCCCAGAATTCTTAGTCAATATGGCATTGTTGAATAGGAACTCTGGGAGTTGCAGTCTCAACAGAGCATTTACTGTATGCGAAAGACTGGCATAAAGAATAATAGGCTATTTCTGTCCACAATTGGAGAACAGATGCTGCATGCTACTAATATTCCACAATGATTCCAAGGCAGGGCTGACTGCCAAGCTACAAATTTGATATTCAGAGCAGGTTAATATTTTCAAGCGTGTCTGTATCCTTAAGAAACATTATGTCTATGCTCAAAACTGAGGTAGCATGGGGTGGGGGAGAGATATAATGAACATTATTAGTAATGTCATCCTCCACTCCAAGCTTATAATACTGTTGTGGAATATAATCATTTGGCCCTGTGGTGATATCACCACAACTGGCCCTGTGGTGCGGCCAGAACAA
The DNA here is from genome assembly GCF_016545835.1 of Crotalus tigris. NCBI lineage: Eukaryota > Metazoa > Chordata > Lepidosauria > Squamata > Viperidae > Crotalus > Crotalus tigris. The sequence goes on along the minus strand of NW_024100553.1, from coordinate 3,817,459 downwards.
TCTTGAACTGAACACACTCAAAACTGTAGAGATGATAATATATTTTGGGAGATGCCCTCCTATTCTACCACCTCTTACAATACTAGACAACACAGTATCAGCAGTATAGACCTTCAAGTTTCTAAGTTCTATAATATCTCAGAATGAACACCTAACATCAAAGAAGCACAACAAAGAATATTCTTCAGAAAGTTCAGACTGTCCAAGGAGCTGCGGCTACAGTTCTACAAAGGAATTATTGAATCTGTCATTTGCACCTCTATAACTATCTGGTTTGGCACAGCAATGAAACAAGACAAGACACAGTCTTCAACAGATAATTAGGACTGCAGAAAAAATAACTGCAACCAGCCTGCCTTCCCTTGAGGATCTATATACTGCACGAGTCAGAAAGAGGGCTGTGAAAATATCTACAGACCCCTCACATCCTGGACATAAACAGTTTCAACCTGTTCCCTCAAGACGATGTTATAGAGCATTACATACCAAAACATCTAGACATAAAGATAGTTTTTTCCCCCCATGTCATCATTATATTAAGCAACTAATTCCAACAACACTGTCTTATGCTTGCATGTCAAATCACCTAGTAGGGCTGTACTACTATTAGCCTTCTCATCTTTCCTATTACCTATTTCCTTAGCTTCTTATGATTATAACTTTGTTATTTGTATCTTATGATTTATATTGATTGCTTTTATTAGTATCCTATTATGAGTTACATTGATTGATTATTTAGTATCCTATGACTACCACTGAGTTTTTTATCATGATTTATGAAGATTGTATTTTATTATTATGATCATAATTTATCACTTGTTGCTTGTATGTACACCGAGAGCTTATGCACTGGAGACAAATTCCTTGTGTATCCAGTCACACTTGGCCACTAAAGAATTCTATTCTGTTCTGTTCTGTTCTTTGAAGTATGTGTACTTCTGGTCCAGGATTTTTGTCTAAATAGAATACCCCAATTAAATTAGAAGCTAGAAATAAAATGTAGAGTTATAATTAAGTAATAGCAATGTCATCTTGGTGCTCGGTGAAATTTAGGTAATGAATGGTGCACATTTCTCAGTAGAAGATTTTCCTACAAGAAATGCTGTCAAAACCAGACTGAAATTGGTCAATTTTTAAGTATTTATACCTAAAGTGGAACATACATTTGCCATCAGCCGATGATCTCTGACTCAGAAGACTAAGAACTGAGCACACAAATGGTAGAATATGCTCACACAGCACCTTGGCTATAATAGTAAGCAACAGTGCTTGAAGCCCTTTGAAGAAATATGGCCAGATATATTCTAGGCACATATATCCTAAAAATAGGATGCTTGAGATTTTATCCCCAAAGTGCTTTGCAAGTGGGTCACAGAGAGCCTCTGGAATTCCTTAACAATGCTCAGCACTACATCTGAATCTCACTAATACATATTAGTAAAGCCACTGGAAAGCAACTCTTCCAATTTTCAGTCTAGTCAGATGGTCCAGAAGGATACCAAGGTGATTACTATCCATGGATGCTGGATAATCCATGAGAGTCAAAAGGATCACAGTCTTCTATACATCTATTTGTTAGAATCATTGGCCAGAAAGATCAGAATGGATTCATTTAGAAATGGAACCGTAAACCATCCTAGAACAATCCGTTTCATCAAACAGGCCCAGAGTCACCAGCACTAACAAATGCTCAGTCACAACAATAAATGGAAGACAGTGATAGCCAGAAATCCATATAATTATAATTGGGAGCTACCAGGAAATAAAAAGGCTGTAGGGTAAGTAAGTGAAATGGCAAATATTTGTATTGCTGTCAAGAAAATTGTGAAACCACCAGCAGCCAAACTCAATGATGAAGAATTTTTATAGCAATGGTGGGGAATCTGTGGCTTCATTGGCTGTTGATTAACTCCATTGGCTATGCTGCCAGGAGCTTCTGGAAGCCATACTTCTGAGGAGTCATTCTAGATTCTTGAATTCTCCAATCACTTGCCTGTATGAGTTTTGGAACTGCTATTTCTGCATTTGGTCATTATCTGGGGAGCATCGCAGCAAACAACCCGATTGTTCTCTCTGCTCAAAAACAGGCCAAGGAGTAAATACTTAGGCTTCTCTCAATGAAACAATTGCATAAGAAACTTTCTGGATTTTATTTGACCATGTCACCACAATGTCCCTTTTATAAAAACGTGGACATTAAAATCATGCCAGCGCTATGTAGTAGCCAGTAGACACTGCCATTTCTTTCTATGTTGTAAAATGTCTTAAGAACAAGCATATTTGCAGTATCATTCAGATGTCCAGATATCTCCCAATGTATCTTCTTTCCTTAATCGTTCTGTTGACAATGTGTCCATTGCATTCTTATTCTATAGTACAATATTCTTTTCCCATCTTCAGAGTCTATTCAAAGGTGTTATATTTACCGTAGACAGGTGATCCCAGAGGAAGGAGAGGAGGCAAACAGCTTGTATTCTTTTTTATTCTCTTTCTTTACAAGATGAGAAAGAGAATGGTGAGGATTAATCTCAGGACTGACACATTCTCAGATGAAGCATGAAGTACACGAGAGGACAACAATTGAGTAGCTAGAAGGACAATTGTTGATTAGTTGGCATGTATAGTAAGCAAAAGAAGTAAGAGAATATAGCACATTATAAGAAAATGTGAACATTGCAGTACTAATCTGAATGAGTGTTATGTTGTAAGCACTGGCTTTGGATGGTAATATGAGCTGGCCTTCTGCAATGGCAGTAATCTAGATATCCAGCTCCTACTGACTGGAATATGATACCAGAATATGATCCTCTGGAAAGGAATGGTTTCTCCCACTTTCTTCCTGTTCTGCCTCACCATGCAATTGTACACTGTCTTGTATGGCTCCCTAATTATACAGGAGTAGCATTATATAGGTATGGTTAGAAGAGACAGATGGGTTTTAATCTTTATATAGGCCCACAATAACTTTATGAAATGTTTTCTATTTATGTCCATAGGATTTAAGTTAATCTTGCCTGGCTTGATGCAATTTATAAATATTGCAATGCAAGTCATGTAAGATGCTGGTCTAGCATGTCTGAAGGTACCAAGAGGAAGGATGTTGCTTGAGATGCTGCCTGTCTTAAGAAAACCTAGGATACAAATTCCCAGTGCATTCTTACAGCTTTGCACCTTTCTCTATTTACCCTTGGGTGGGTAAGAGTGGGTTCTCAGACTGATACGATTGCTCAGTACTAGTAACTGTGAGAGGGCTCTCGGAGTCCTAGTGGACAATCATTTAAATATGAGCCAGCAGTGTGCTGCAGCTGCCAAAAAAGCCAACACAGTGCTAGGCTGCATTAACAGAGGGATAGAATTAAGATCACGTGAAGTATTAATACCACTTTACAATGCCTTGGTAACGCGACACTTGGAATACTGCATCCAGTTTTGGTCACCACGATGTAAAAAGATGTTGTGACTCTAGAAAGAGTGCAGAGAAGAGCAACAAAGATGATTAGGGGACTGGAGGCTAAAACATATAAGGAACAGTTCTTGGAATTGAGTATGTCTAGTTTAACGAAGAGAAGGATGAGGGGGGGGGACATGATAGCAGTGTTCCAATATCTCAGGGGCTGCCACAAAGAAGAGGGAGTCAAGCTATTTTCCAAAGCGCCTGAAAGCAGGACAAGGAGCAACAGGTGGAAACTAACCAAAGAGAGAAGCAACCTAGAACTAAGGAGAAACTTCCTGACAGTTAGAAAAATTAACCAGTGGAATATCCTGCCTCCAGAAGCGGTGAATGCTCCAACACTGGAAGTTTTTAAGAAGAAACTGCACAGCCATTTGTCCAAAATGGTATAGGGTTTCCTGCCTGAGCAGGGGGTTGGACTAGATGACTTCCAAGGTCCCTTCCAACTTTATCATCACCATCATCATCATCATCATCATTACTATTACTAAGCAACAGTTAGGTTAACCACCTAACATAGAATCATAGGGCTGGAAGGGATCTTGGAGGTCTTCTAGTCCAACCCCCTGCTCAAGGCAGGATCTTTTCACTGAATAATCTTTCTTTATTATCGGTGAACTGCCCCACTTCAGAGCACAGTTATGAGAAAAAGACAAAAAAGCTTTCACCCATATATTCTACTTATCTTTATCTGGGTTAAAATGTCAGTGCAACAGTGTCATTTTGGTTGCTTTTCTACATGATATTGGGGATTCGGCTATGTAGACCTCAAGGGGTTCAGGGTTTCAAGTATGGGAGGGGAGTTAAAGCGGAAGAGTCCTGTTGTATAGCTCACAACTCCCTGACTTTTGATCAGTTAATAGGCAGGCATTTATACAGAGATATACTGGTTCTAAATTGAAAATTAGTTCATGTGTTGGAACTCTTGAATGACCATTCTTCCATTTCAATAACTCTTGCTAAAGAGAACTCAGTGAATTTGTACTTTAAAAAAAAATACTTTCTGTTCAGCCAGTCTCAAAGAACCAACACCCATGTTTGCCTCCTTTGTTTACAATTTGGCTGACTTACCCAAAATTCAGAATGCTAGCTTCTGCTCTGTCTTTGATGGAAGAGAGATTGCATTTGTCTCCTGATGCCTTATCTCACAACACAACCTTGAAAAAAAAAAACCCAATAAAGCTGAGAATCCAGAATGTCCTAGTCTGAGCCTGGGGCAATGCCTAATGCCATGAATTTATTTGGACAAAAATTACATTGAAGCATTTTAAAACAGCTCTTTCAAGAGGCATTGTAATGGGAACCAGCTGCCAGAGCTATGGGAAAGATGGTTTCTATCAGAAGAACAGGGTCAGGTTGAATGAAAAACAGGAAAGGGGTGGGAACTGGCTCTAAAGCCTTCTGGAACAAAGAACGATTAATAAAGTTGAGCTCATTATTAATTCACCTTCCCATCGTACTTCAAATCTGTTTTACTGTCTTTAAGACAAATATTCCTCCAAGGACTAGTTGCTGTTGGCAAGAGCCATGGGTTCAGAAGGCAGGACTGCCCTTCAGAAAACCTAGGAGAAAACTTACAAAGCCTTCTCCCTCAGGCAATGGAGCTCAGAGTTGTTGATTTGGCCTGCCCTACTAAGAGAACTGGTCTAATTTATGCTTATTAAACAAAATGGAACACGGCTGCCAATTGAATTGAATCTTTCTCTGTATTTTGTGAATTCATTCTCTATTCCAGTGATGGCGAATCTTTTAGAGACCGAGTGCCCAAACTGCAACCCAAAACCCACTTATGCATCATCGGGTGGGTGTGGGTGTGGCCCATTGGGTGGGTGTGGCCCATTGGGTGGGCATGGTTACGGTGGTAACAGCAGACTGGGTGGGACTAAAAAGTTCAATCAATCAATTCCAACTTTGCAAGATCTTTTTTTTCCCCTCAAGAAGTTGAAATTGACTGATTGATTGAACCTTTTTTTTGTACATGGCAGTGGAGGCCTAAAGTGAAAAGGTTTTATAAAACCCAGCTGAAGGCCTAGGTCTGGGGCGATGGCACGGGTGCCCACAGAGAGGGCTCTGAGTGCCACCTCTGGCACCCGTGCCATAGGTTCGCCATGACTGCTCTATTCCAACTGTATATTAAAAAGTACATTTTAGGGATAGGTATCTATATTATATGGTAGGGAAAGTTGTATGGACAAATAAATGCAAATGTCCTGGCATCTTTTTATATTCCCAGTACAATGTAAGAAGGTCAGGGAAAGGCATTTACAGATGAATATTTGAATAGATGCAGAATAGAAAGAGACTAGGTTCACACAAATATGCTAAATCATAAGCAATGGTTTTACGAAATATGGCCAATTTAGCCCCAAAGTGGGCTATATTCATACAACAGCTTATATTGAAATCTGGTTTCTATCCAACCATGCACAATCTAGATTCATTGGGATACAACTCCCATTTTTCACAGCCCACATGGCCATTGACAGGCGTAATCCAAGATTTCTAGAAGGCATCAGATTGTAGTACAGATGTATAAATAAACTTCTATCTGGCCATTTTATTGTTACATGTATTTGATCATAAAGTTATTGTACAAGTTAGCCATTTTGCTATCAGTTAGGTATGCAGCCAAATAAATTCACAGTTCAGTTATGGATTGTCAGGTTCCTAATAATGCTCCTGTTAAGTAGTTTGCTAATTAATAGCCCAGAATATTAAGTTCCCTAATAACACTTAATGATTGTGCTGTGCTAAGCTACTGTTTGCTTAACCACACAATTGGATCACAGAATCGTAAACAAGCAACCCATATTATGGTTTGGCAAATATGTCAATCCAGTCAAAGAAGTTGAGCATTACTGAAATCATGAGCTTGGCTCAGAATAAAAGTTTGTTGTTTTTTTTAAAAAAATCCTGCTTTTTATAGACCTGCAGCCTTGTCAAATGGAACTTGCCAAAACTCACTTCAAAATAAAGATACAGACAACTGAGCTACACAATTCAAATATAAACTTTAAAAAGGGTTTTTGTTTCCTGTTAAGCAAGGCAAATAATTTCCAAGAATAGGTAGTTTTTGTGAATAGATAAATTATACAGATTAAGCTAATACCACAGTTTATGTTACTTTGCAGAATAGATGTGTCTACTAATCTCAATATAAATGACTTTTTTCTAGTGTACAAGGTGAACAAGGATCACTGGAGTTACCAAAATCTACCCTGACTGAAGAGCATCTTAGCAGGTTTCTAAGATCAGCAGGTACTGCCTTAGTTCACATATCACACTATATTTTAACTATTTTTTTTTATAAACCACAGTTGGCTAAATTCCCTCATCAAGCTAAACTATAATCCAGAGGTTTCTAAGGCAGATTATATTATGGTTCAGTGAAATATCTGAAACTCAACTGCAGGAACTTAAAACTTGCATTATCTCTCTTTTTCTGAAATGAAAAAGCCCAGATCCTGTAAATTCTCTGTCCAATGATGCATTGCACAATTTTCTTGCATTCTGTGGAACTATAACATATATGTTGAACTAATTCTAATTTTTCAGTACTGTGTCTTCTGAAGACTGGACTAAAGAACACACACACATGCATGGTAAGCCGGGTTTTTTTTCCAAGTTCTCCATATAATTGTAGGGGTACGGTTGGAAAATTGCTTTGTCATGGGTATATTTTAATACTTTCTTTTTGCAGTGTCATGGTTTTAATGTGCTGTGCCTTCTAATCTTCAGTGATTTGTACCTTCCTAGTACCAGCCCCATCTTAATCCTGGCGTAAAGTCCAACTTCTGTGGCTGAGGATGAGTAAGAAGCCTTTTAAAAAGCACGTTGCAAACCTTTGGCAGCCGTGTGACCACCTCCTCCAAAGATTTGTCCTTTTCTCTCCCAGGCACAAACTTTGCTCTACACATATACACACAAGCCAGTAATTGGGAAATAGAGGAAGGGGAAAAAGCAGGCTTCCTCAGTCAGCTGATTCTGAGTTTTAGATTTTGGAGTCATCAGAAGAATTGGAATCCAAGATTGGAAATGTTTAAAAGTCAGTAACTGGATATGATGAAAGGCAGAATTTCTTAAAGTGCGGTCTGAGGACGTTCCCCCAAGAACCTCTCACAGGTCCACAAAATCAGAATTATTTGCCAGAGGTTGAAGTCTTCTGCAAAAATTTAAAGCAATGTCAGGCTTCTCATTATTATTTTTATTTGTTAAAAAATATAAGGCTTTTTCATGAAAAATATGTATGTATTTATATTAATACCAAATGGTTTAATATTATCTTTACATAATTCAATAAATATTTTACAATTAATTTTTTTAATACAGTAAACATTTAATAAAATGTAACTCATGCAAACAAAAGTTCTTTCTCCACAGTTTTTAAAAGTGTGAAAGGATACTGAGAGCAAAAAGTTTAAGAAACACTGATGTATTTCATTCATGTATAGCTTGGAATGACATATTGTACTGAACCATGTTGAGTCTAATTATGGTGTCTGAATCAATCATAGCTGGCTGGGTTTCCACAACATACAGAGCTAGAGTTTACAAACTGTAATGGTTAAGTCCCCATAACACATTAAGCCAAAACAAAACTAATCCTATTAGGATTTATGGTGTTTACAAGGACAGCCATAACATGGAGACAGTTGAATATCATATTGCTGAGTTCTTCATACAAAGCCAGAAACATATAATATTTATTTTGGCTAACAGCCTCTTTTGGATTAGAATAATTTCCTGAAGATGGCAGTCCACATGCAGGTTCAATCAATAGAAATCTATAATTCATTTAGATATAAATTAAACCTAATTAAAATTAATATGACTACTTCCACAAACTAATAGTTTTCCCCTTCTTTTACAACTTGATGACAACCTTTGGAAGATGCCACACTTTAGGACCAGATGCAGCCTTTGTGCCGAAGATGAAGGACCTCATTTTAAGGCTTTAGCAGTTTTATTTTGATTTACATTGTGTAAATTCAACTATTGTGGTTTCTAAACTATGGTTTAACATCCACTGCTAGGTACCAATTTTGGCTTATTTGACAAACTATAGTTAAACAATCATGGTTAGTGTGATTTGTGAACTCAGTCACATGTTGGGTTTGTAGGAGGGGAACCATGTTAGTCTATGGTGGCAAAAATCCAGGAGACTTGGATCTTTTCTGACTCTCAAATTTTTGTAAAAGACACAAGCTTTCATGATGCATGAAATAGCCAAATTGATGGAGAGTTAAAATAGGATGAGATGGTGGATGAAGGGAGCAGAAGACAGGTTGGTTATGCACATGTATGTTATATACATCTGAGTTTATACAACATGCTGAGCTGAAAAGGTGTGGGTTAACCTGTTGGATGTAACAATCCAGAGTGTTTTCTAAACCTTGACTGACGGCTTTTTGTATTACAATGGTACCTCAATATTCATCATTAATTGGCTCCAGGAGGCATGATGAGTACCAGAAACAATGAGTACCAAACAAATTTTTCTCATAAGGAATAATGTAATGAGTCACAAGGTAGTCAACACCGACAAGTTCTAGCTTATGCATTGAGTATCAAACAAACAATGAGTACAGGATAACATTTTTGCATCAAAATGCATTGAGTACCAAAGTCGATGAGTTTCAAAGCATTGAGTACCAAGATACCAATGTATTGGGACCCAAAATGTGGTTTGATTCTGTAAACCATAATTAACCTTAAGTCCATTCTATGAAAATGGTTAATGTACAGTATTGCACAAGACCTAAGATTTAGGTCTTTCCTATTCCATTTCCCCCTTTCAGTTCAGATATGAGGAGGAAATTGTGTAAGAGAAAAATGTTTGGAATGACAGATGGCAAGAAGAAAAGGCATTATTATTATTAATTTATTCCTTCAAAGCCAGTCCTTTTCCCTCTTTCCATAGATTCTGCAGAATGAGAAGGACTGAAAGATACTTCCTCCTCTGGGATCAGCAGCATGAGACTTGGGAGAAAAGTGCCCTAGTTATATTTGACTTTCTTGTGAATAAATTCAAAAAGCAGCAAAACATGGCTCTTTGTCTCTGCCATTGGAAACAGGGCTTTTTCTATATCACAGAGATATAGGAAATCATGTCTAGTTTGACCTGGAAAAATCTGCTTCATGCATCGTTCTTAATAACATTTGGGTATGCAACTATTGTTTGTTTGTTTGTTTGATTGATTTGCCACCCATCTCTCCTCAAGGAGTAAAAGGGTTGCAGGTATAAATGGATTGGTTATAAAATTTGGTTCCCAGTTTCATGGAAAAATCAGCCCTATGTGGTAGCCCAATGTTACATAAATCCAATTGTGCCAGTTTAAAGTTCATGTTTATTAAGGAAATTATGAGAAAGTCATCATTAGAATGAGACCAAGGAAAGCAAATATTTGTTGCAAAGGCAACCATTTTAATATTTAGCCATATCAAGGGTGGGGAACGATGGTCCTTTTATGACTTGTGGACTTCAACTCCCAGAATTCCTGAGCCAGCCATGACCCAAAGGGCCATCATTCCCCACCCCTGAGCTAGATAGTGCATGAGTTCATATGATTGCTTTAAAGCTGCATTCAAGTCTTTGTTGAGCTGGAGTGCTGTCTGTCCATCTCTGAGTTGGCAGAAAAATATGCTTTCATGAAATAGCTTTTCCCATTGCTGATCTGATCTTATCCCAGCAACCACTTTTATTATTATCTTATTATCTTTTTTGCCAGGCAATGCCAATCCCCTGCTTTCCCTCAGGAGATCTGATAACAAAACCTAACAGATTTTATGTACCTCAGGAGTGCTCTTGGACTATGTGGGAATGGGGGGGGGAGAATCTTATTTTAATGCCAGTACAGCTAAGGACAACCTAAGCACATTTCGGTGGCATGGGGTTGCTTCAGTTGGATGTCCTAATGTAATTCTCACCTAATGCAAGAGATGGCATATTATCATTCCCCTGAAAAATGTGACAGATATTGACCTAACATTCTCTGAAATACTAAAACAACAACAGGAATAAGGAAGGGTGGAAACTTGGTGTGCATCAAAGGAATTGTTATGTGTGCTACACAGGGGACCTCAACCTTGGTTCCTCCCAGGAGACTTCATTGCTTTCCTAATTACATCAGTTTGCCTTCTTTTTTCCCTTTTATCCTTTCAGACAGCTATATAAATGGGAAAATACTGGAGAGAAAATTAGGAGCTATCTGAGAAGATTCCATCACCAAATTAGGCAATAGAACTCAATAGATGTCTCAGAAGTTTCTAGGAAAACAGGTCCAAAATAACTATATGTGGGCCACACCCTTTTTTCCATTTGGATACCAAATGCCAAGCAAAATCATATTCTGGTATCTCCTTGCTTCAGGAGATACAGATGGATTGACCTTTATACATTACGTCAGTATGGGAGATTCCTTCAAGAGAACCTCCACTAGATGTTCAATGCCAAACACACGCAGAGTATGAATGCTCCACCTCCTGCATGAAGCTTGACCAATAATTATCACTGGTGCTTGATGAGACAAATGCGGATGTCGGTAGTCACAGCCTTAGCATTGTGCAGACACAGGCTGGCTTAGCTCTGGGAATATCAAGTCTGCTTCTTGACAGAAACAGTTCATGGATTTCTGGACAGTAGCTGGCTGTGTGCACTCATAGAAGCAGCATTCATGAATGTGTGAGACCTCGGAGTCTTGCCAAAGACTAATAGAGAAAGTCCCCTGTATTAGGCAGGTCAGATCTCCAACTGGTGGTAAATGGCAGAGCCCCTTCTAGACAGCCAGAGTGTTTGCTCCATTTGCTTGGCTTCTTCTTTCCTCCTCCTCATCAAAGTTGTGGGGAAGAAGAATATAAAACCTCCCACTGTACAGGATGATACGTGGAGTTGAGATCCCAACATAGAGAATAGCAGGCTTGCATTGAGAAGCGTCGAGGCACGATGAGGTTCTTTTTCCTTGGCCTCTTTGTTTTGGTCCTCTGGGCTCCCACTTACTGGGCTGTCAGACACAACCCTAAACATCCAATTGAGGATTTGGGTTCCTCATTCTCTCTAGAGGTGTCAGCCCATCCAGTGAAAAGTCAAAGGCAGCTGACGGAGAATGAGCTAAACCTGGGAAAGAATGTGGAGGAAGGTGAGTTATGGGAAAGGTTGGGTTGGATGGTAGGATCTTTATAAGGGAGGAGCTTCAGGAAAAAAAGTTGTGTAAAAAATAATGGGGAGGTGAGATAGGTGGCCATCAAGCTATTTCAGTCTATCACATTAAATCACCATTTCTAGATAAAGCTAACTGGGAAAGCTCTACTGTTTTCTACTCCATCCATCCTTTCTGCTCCTCCCTTTCGTACTCTGGATGCAACAATCCACACTGTTCCTTGCCTACTCATCTGTTAAATCTAACAATTAAGACGGCTCTATGATATCAAATGGCAGAGTGATTCCACTTGTAACATAGGATTAGTTCTACTTGTTGCTGCCAGAGATTTTACAGAATTCCCATGACTTAAATTAAAATGTTCATATTTTCTAGTCCAACGTTAATGGCAGGTGAAAATTAGTGAAAAACTGCCTGTTAATTGCTCTTGAATAGCATAAGTATTAGGCTGAAATTTTAAACCCATTTATTTATTTATAGATTCCATTTATTATGGAATAAAATACATCAAACATTGTGATAGTTACTCCTGAGAAAACGTATATAGACTCACATTATTACTTTCCACTAGTCACATAGGTTTCATTTCTCTAATTATTAGGTTTCCTCCCCCCCTTATATTTCTCTAAGTAAAAAGGTACTGCTTTGTTATACAAAATGAAATGCAAGAAAATTGGTAACCACAAGGGAAAAAGAAACTGATGTTGAAACAATTAAGGAAAGCTATTCATGGTGTTAGAAACACACTATTCATCAGTTAAAGTACCAAGCCCTGGGCAAAGAAAGTATAAAACATTTTAAAAGAATTTAATTATTGGCAAGAAATTCTGCTGAATAGAATTTACTTGTTACTAAATAATATGCAAAGATATTGGCCAGTTCAGCATGCAGGGCACTGTTGGTTCATAGCTCTATATTATGTGGTATACGACTGCTTCTATTTTAATTTTGCAGTCAGTAAATTATAGGGATACAATCACTATTGAGCAACAACTGAGCACAGAACCAAAGAATAGTACAATTCTGGATTTGTTAATCTATTTTTTTTTTTAAAGAAAAAACGTCTGGCTTTCTTTCTACATCCACTTTCAATCAATGCCTGGCTTGGATTGTTTCTGGATCAGTCCCATCATGTGAGGACTAATTTAGTAAATAAAGTCCAGAAATTTCTGGGGATTGCTGGAAGGGTAACAACTTTTGGCCATCAAGTCCAACCTCCATTCAATTCAGGAATCAAATTTAAAGCTTCCCAGACAAATGGCTCTCTAGTCTCCACTTAACTCTATTCAGCAAAGAGGATAATTGTCTGGATAATAGATTCTATTGTCAGCAATAAAAGTCCAGGAGTAAGTTACAGGACCTTTTTAATCCAAATTATATTTCCTTCTAGATCATCCTTTCCCAAAGTGGTATTATCCTATCTGGGTAAGGATCAGATCAGAAAAAGCTCTTCTGGATATTCTTTGCAATGGCCATGTTCTTCCAAATAATCTTTCAGGACTCTTCAAGTTCTCTTGAAATTCTTGTGGTAACAGTTGTATAGGAGATTCATTATGTAAAAAGGAATTCTGAGTCTGATGGCATTTTTGAAAGATTCAGGTTTTTTTTCAGAATTTGAAGAATAGCAAGTTCCTCCAGCAATCAGCATAACTGTCCCTCCCACTCAGAAAAGCGGTCCCTGATCCAGCTCCCCATTTCTGTATCCATTTTTAGTGATATCAAACAGTTATTTCCTCTTTATTCTTACATTATGTAAAACTAAAACATGTTTTGATTAGTTTTGATTTAATATGTCTGTATCTAGGCAATTGTGCTTTTTAAACAAACCATTATTAAACTGTTATTTTTTTATTTTATTAATTTGATTTCTATAGCTGCTCACCTTAACAAATGATTCTGGGTGGCGTATATCATGAAATATAAAAACAATTGTAACTATTAAAACAGTACAAAATAAATATATATAATGCCAAGTAAAACTGTTACAATGGATGTTAAAACAGCCAGGAAATGAGGACCTTAACACACTCAGGGCCCCAGGTCCAGGCACATAACCAAGTTTTCATGGCTTTATGAAAGGCTGACAGGGTTAGGCTTATCCTGATATCTGAAGGTCAATAATCTAGAGGGCAGGGGCTATAGCAGAGGATGCACGTGTCCTGGTTCCCACCAGCTGACATTCCTTGGCTGACAGGACCTACAGCATATCCAACTTGTCTCACTGAATTGGACAGGTTGAAACAAGTGGAAGCAGAGTCTCCCTTAGGTAATCTGGCCCCAAACCATTAAGGCTTTAGAGGTGATAACCAGCACTTTGAATTGTTCCTTAAAACACACTGGCAACCAATCCAGCTCACGAAGTAGTGGTCTTTCATGTGTCAAATACTCAACACTTTTTATTACCTGTACATCCGCATTCTGGAAGTTTCCCAATGCTCATCAAGGGCAGCCCCATGTAGAGCACATTGCAGTTATCCAGACAAGAGATCATGAAGAGAAGAGGGATTGTGAGCAAAGTTATGGCTTAGTGTGATAAGTGAACCCAGTGTCAATGCCATGTAGACAAGATTCACGGGTTGGATTCCAATCACAAACCAATAATGAACAAATCATGTTTTACCAAATCATATCTTAATGCAGTGTGTCAGCCAGTATAGATACACCAACCTGCAGGCAAGATGCTGGTCTTATCTCTCAGCAAACTGAAAGTATGTGCAGCATCCAGTGGCTGCCAGCATGACAAATGTGTTTTGCTTTCCCCATAGAAGTGTGTGTGTGTGTGTCTGTGTGTGTGTGGAAAGTGTTTTTAAGATCAGCCATGTTTTCAGAAGTAAAATCAGCTTCCTGCCTCTAATGAACCAGGCAGATTGGGGGGGGGGGAAATCTGTTCCTTTCTGCATAACCAGGTTACTTTTTGTTCTGAGGCATTCAGATTAGGGATGGTGGGACATAATCCAACACATGTAGAGGGTGCCTTGTTGAGGAAGGCTATCTTAGCCACCTTAATTTTGCATAATAAAAACAACAGAGTGCAGAGGGTATATTAAAAGAAAGAAAGAAAAAAACCCTTAATGAAATCACTTTTTCCTGCTTCTTTTTCTAGAGCTCCCCAGGTCTGCTGCCACTAAAGTGAAATCTCCTGATGGAGAAAAGGAGCTGCCTCTGAGAAGTAGGAAGCTTTCCATCCCGAAGAATACTGCCTTAAAGAGAAAGGTGCCAATTCACCTCCATCAAGATGACCAAACATGGAAAAAAGGAGACAGAGTTGGGAAGAAAATGCTGGGTGTTAAGAAAACAGAGAGCAGGACCTTGCACGCTATATCAGAAGCTGTTGGTCTGGAGACCAACAGCAGCCTCACCCAAGCAAGAAGCAGATACGAGCCAGAAGGTATGAGTGAAATACAAGCTGTTAAGAAAAAAAAAATCAGCCTCTCAGTTAACCTATTTTCAGCTTGACCTCCTAATTTTAAGATATAAGCAGACTTATTAGAGCAATAAACCCATCAGAATTTAATGGGATTCACTTCTGAGTAGTTAATGCTAAAGACCACCATCCCCATTATCTTTAAAGGAGTTCATTTATTATTTAAGGTAATGAATTTAGAGAGGCAGTTTGGTGTGGTGATTAAGGCACCACGCTAGAGACTGGGGGACTGTAAGTTCTAGTCCTGCCTCAGACACAACGCTAGTTGGGAGACTTTGGACCAGTAAGTCTCTTTCAGCCCTAGGAAGCAGGCAAAAGTGAACTACTCCCAAAATCTTTCCAAGAAAAATGCAAGGACTATTCAGGCAGTTGCCAGGAGTCACTCACACACACTCACATCCTGAAATATGATTCCTTATGTTCTCACGGATTTGGAACATCAAAAGATTGCATTTTGTGGTCACCTACTTTGAATGGCTCTTAATGTTTATAATTAAGACGCTGCTGGTTTTCTAATCTGCTTTAATTATTGTGCTTGAATACAAAATCAAAGACTTTTGGTTCTTTGGGCTCAATTAGTTGGAAAAGGGGAAATGATTTCATATATCTAGACTTGCCAGTTGCCTGGCAAGTGGGCAGCTATGTAACTGGAACAAACTAACAAATAAATAAATAAATGAGAGAGGCTTGTTTGTACATGAATCAGAAATAAATTCAACACAGAACAATCACAGCAATGTGATGGGTGATTGTTGCTACTGTCTAGTTTCTAATAAGAATTTTGCAAGTATGTTTTCTATGAAAAAAACCACCCACCCAGCTTTTCCTTGGAAGAGCAATTTCCTTGTGGCTGATAGTAAACTGGCAAAGATCCAGCACATTTCTCTCTCTCTCTCTCTCTCTCTCTCTCTCTCTCTCTATATATATATATATATATATATATATATATATATATATATTAAAATCAATAAATAGTCAAACACCAAGAGAATAAAATTATAAAAATGTTAAAATTTTATTTACTAGACCTAGCTTTCGTCAAGAGCTCTTGACATCATCAGGGTGTAAACGGCAGTCGTTGGGAGGGCTTATATGCAGCCTCCAATCATTTGCGCTCGGCTCTTGGATCGTGTCATGGGTCCCAGCTGTGTGCGTTGTAATCCAAGTGTGTGTCCTGCATCGGGGTGTAGTTCTTTCTCACTCCTTCTACGTGTGCTGTTACGTGTGTCTTTCTCGCTAGTTCTGAAATTAGCTGGGGTATTTCCCCTTTCCTTGCAGTTAGTGGATGTTTCACTAGTTTCCCGTTCGTAATTCTGTCTGTTACGGGCGGCAGATATATATTTCTCCAAAGAATTTAAGATGGCATACATACCTCACTTCCTGCCATTCTTTTTCCATAGCAAACCTGTTGGGTTAGTAAATTGAACAACAGCAACTGGCTCAGTTGAGTGGGGCTTGGAACCTCATTTTCCCTCCATAGCCCCTTTGGGCCCACTAGATCAGTATTAACCTCAGCAACTTTCAGATGTGTGGATTTCATCTCCCAGAATGTCCCCACAAATGCTGGCTGGAAAATTCTGGGAACTGAACTCCACACATCTTAAATATGCCGAGACTGAGAAACGCTGCTCTAAGTGCACATGGCCAATTATTCATTTGCAAAGATGTCTTGATTTTAATAGATGGCTCGGCCTGCATCTTCCAGAAATAATTGCTGTGTACATAATAATTGGTTAGAATTCGTATCTATTAGCCTCTCCCATTTTGGTAGTGGTTAAAACAGCCCAATTAAATCCAAATTCTTTGGACAACAAGCTGGAAATAATCTCTGCAGATCACAGAAATTTATCAGTATATGAAGCAGCAGCTCTAGGACTTCAGGGACTATTTAGAGTGGCTGAGTGGAAGATTGAACTGAGGAAAATCATCTGAGCAGCTTTCATTGGAACTCTTCAAGAGCTATGCTGGATTCTTAGAGGAGAATGCCTACTTAATTACACTCTATGTCCATGTTGAACAAGGATGACAGTATTTAATTAGTTCTGAGATAATTCATTAAGGGATGGCCGGCTCAGGAATTCTGGGAGTTGAAGTCCACGAGTCATAAAAGAGCCAAGGTTGCCTACCCCTGGTATAGGTTATACCTTGCTCAATAGTAGCAATTGTAAGAGGGATCTTGGAGTCCTAGTGGATAATCACTTAAATACGAGCCAACAGTGTGCTGCAGCTGCCAAAAAAGCCAACACGGTGCTAGGCTGCATTAACAGAGGGATAGAATCGAGATCATGTGAAATATTAATACCACTTTACAATGCCTTGGTAAGGCGACACTTGGAATACTGCATCCAGTTTTGGTCACCACGATGTAAAAAAGATGTTGTGACTCTAGAAAGAGTGCAGAGAAGAGCAACAAAGATGATTAGGGGACTGGAGGCTAAAACATATAAGGAACGGTTGCTAGAATTGGTATGTCTAGTTTATGAAGAGAAGGATGAGGGGTGACATGATAGCAGCCTTCCAATATCTCAGGGGTTGCCACAAATAAGAGGGAGTCAAACTATTCTCCAATGCACCTGAAGGCAGGACAAGAAGCAACAGATGGAAACTAATCAAAGAAAGAAGCAACCTAGAACTAAGGAAAAATTTCCTGACAGTTAGAATAATTAACCAGTGGAACAACCTGCCTCCAGAAGTTGTGAATGCTCCAACAATGGAAGTTTTTAAGAAAAGACTAGACCAGTGATGGTGAATCTTTTAGAGACTGAGTGCCCAAAAACTGGCCCCACCCCTGCTTCACCCCCTGCCCCGCCCCTGCTCTGCACCCCCATCTTCTGCCCCACCTGCCCACAGAACCTCTCACTGCCTCCAGGGCCCGCCGCAGATCGCCCAGGCAGCCCAGCACCGCTATGGCGGCCACACCCTCTGTCCGCGCCCTGCAGCATCAACTGCATGATGGGGTGTGAGGGCAGAGTCTTGTCTACGCTGCCTGGCTGCCATGTCCTTGGCTGCGCTGCTCCGTGTGGGCCACGCTCGAGGGCGACTCTCCTTCAGGGGGGCTGCTGGAGAGGAGGGGGTCACAGGGGGAGGCAAGGCTGGGGCAACGGAATGTGTGCCTACAGAGAGGGCTTCGAGTGCCGCCTCTGGCACCCGTGCCAAAGGTTCGCCACCACTGGACTAGACAGCCATTTGTCTGAAATGGTATAGGGTTTCCTGCCTGAGCAGGGGGTTGGACTAGATGATCTCCTAGGCCCCTTCCAACTTTTTGTATTATTATTATTATTGTTGTTGTTGTTATTTGGTTCCAAAATATTGCAGTCTGACTCTGCTTTTCAATGTGCATTTCCTTTTCTTCAGGTTTGATTTTGAATCATGCCACAACAGCACCAGTGCAGGGGAACATTGCCATCCATAGGAAAAAGGCAAGAAAAGGAAATGCTCGCAAATATAGGACTATGGCTCAGATGGAAACAGGACAAGCTCTAGACCCTCAGCATAGAAATGAAAGCTGGATACCCTCTTTTTCTGTCTATAAACGTGTCATTCGCATAAAAGAAAGAAGTGACCCTGTATTTCTGGACAGAAATGTCACCTGGGTATTGTTGCAAAAGCAGAACCGTTCCACACCAAGAAATATCAGTAGGTCACCAACAGGAAAAGTCCGTGGCACTTTCAAGGAAAATGACAACTGCACAGTGATGTGGGAGGAATGTGGCCTTTGCACTAGGAACAGCACTCATGCACTCAGAGAGAAAGAGGCTAGGCTTCTCTACAAGCATGGCAGCCCACCCCCAAAAGGGAAATTGCAGGGAACGCCCTCTGCAAATGTCAGTGTAAGGCTTCCTGGAGAAAAGCAGAGAACATTCCAGAAAATTGGCGAAAAGAGGACTGGCATTCAGGCAGAGCTGGCAAAAGGATCGGTTACTCTGTGCAGCCAGGCCGAAGACAGAAAGGATTCCACAACTTCCTTACAAAATGCTAGTCAGCCCCTTCTGCAGAAAAAGCTCAGTTTGACTCTTAGGGAGGCTAGTGGAATATCACCAGGAAAAAGACCCAGCAGCCAGCTGAGGAATGTCAGCTGGGCAGCAGAAAACAAGGCCCAGAGCCCTTTTCACAGGAATGCAAGCTGGTCATTGCCCAGCCAAGAACTGCTGTCTCCCCATAGAAATGTCAACCAGGCCCTGACCAGAACTGAGGATGGCTTTCAAAGCAAGAATAGTGTCCAGGTTCAGCTGGGGAATACCACCCAATCAAAAACTAGGAGAGGACAAAATTTACCTCATAAAAATGTCTCCCAAAGAAGGACAGGCTCACCAAAACAGCAGCCTGTAAAGCCCAAAGAAAGGAAGAAGTCCACCATGCCTTCTCTGCCTCCTACTTGCTTGCTGTCTGAACATGCCATAGCCTGTGGGAATGCCCACTTGAAATATGTGCCCAAACTAACTGATTCTGTTCTGAAAACCCTCTACCTGGCAGGTGAATCTCTGAATCATCCAGGCATCCAATTTCTACTGCTGAATTTTGTTCTAAGTCAGTGGTTCTCAACCTTTTTAATGCTGCAACCCTCAACCGGTCGTAAGTCGAGGACTACTCAACCGGTCGTAAGTCGAGGACTACTCAACTGGTGCAGCACCGTTTGCAGAATGGGACTTTTGGCAGGTTCAGCAGGGCAGAGACAGCCTGGACAATTTCTATTGGCTTTTGAAAGCCAATAGAATTAGACTCTATTCAAGAGAGTCTATTCTATTGGCTTTCAAAAGCCAATAGAATAAAAGGGAGTAGCACAGCTAAGGAAAAGGGGGAAAAAATGGCGGACTGCGTTGTTTGGTGACCCCCGTGAAATGGTCGTTCGGCCCCAAATGGGGTCCCGACCCACAGGTTGAGAACCACTGTTCTAAGTGCTGTGCTGGAAGGAGTCACATATTTAAGCCTGGTTGTGCCAAGTTATAAAGTTTTATGCAAAGTGGGTTCAGCATATTGTGGGTACTAGCCACTGTGTTTTAGAGAACCATGAGGTCAGTGTTTTAGAGATATTTCCTTACCTAAAAGAGAAACAGAATGACCCTCTGTAGGCAAAAAAATCAAGGAGAGTAGGAGTGACTTTTGACTTCCTGTCAGCTTCCTCATTGAGTTTCCTTATGAGAAGCTGGCAGGGAGCATCGGGTTAAAGGTTAAAATAGTGTTGTCTCTTGAATTTTGACTCTAAAGAAAAAGAAAAGAAAGGTGGACGAATCCTGAGTAAAATAATTTTTCTCCCAGGAGAAGGTGGCAATTTTCTTACTATTATGAGGTTTTTTTGGGGGGGGGGGAGCAGTGTCACAATTGATTGAACTTGTCAGGTGAGAGAATGGGGTTTAAGGAATGGGCCAAATCAAGCATCAGGCAGTTGGTATCAGGCACATCCTGTTCCCAGTGCAGTGCTGTGATTGGCAGATATTTTTCCTGCTGGCTGGTGACAGGGTGAAGATGGTGGGCAGCAAAGCCAGAAGACCCAACCAATCACTTTGCCAGCCATGCACTGCATGAACCTAATCAGGGTAGAAGCAGAAAAGAGATCAACTGTGGAGGCAACTCATTTAGTGCCAGTAGAGGTCAAGGATGAGTGAATAGCACCTTCTGCTTAGCCTAGGAAAAAGCTGAAGATTGTTCTTGTGGGTTGCTGCATGTGAGTTTGATGATTAAAAAAAAAAACACCCTCTCCTGTGCAACTCCTACACATTCACCCTCTTTTGGAATCAAATACTGGCTGACTGTAACATGTAGTTCAAGAATTCAAACAGTCTCTAATTAAGACAGTAACCTTTTAACATTTCCCTTCCCCCCCCCCCAGAGAATGAAATCAACAATATCCCAGCTGGAGTTTTCTTGGGATTACCTAATCTGGAATGGTTGGATCTCAGCAAGAACAAGCTGAAATCAGCTGGCTTGCACCCAGAAGCCTTCAAGGTAATTGGAGAGGAAGGGCTATTTGAAAGGCAAGGGGAAAATGCCAGGGAGGAGTGAATTTAAGGGTTCTTGTATCAAGCATAGGAACCCCATATGAAGATACGCTATGGGGAAAGTGAAGCAGAAGCCATAGCCAATGGGTAGGGAACAGTTGTAGATAAATAAAATGTGGCAATTTTGCCAGACTGTCTTTCTCTCTGCTATTCCCTGCCATCTCATATCTCCTTGTCTCACTTGCTATGATATCTCTTCAAGCTGTGTGAAATTAGCTCTGCACGAAGTGAGACTGAAGGTGCAGGCAATGCAGCACTTAGCCAGAGATTGATTTATTTATGTATTCGATTTATATAGCTACCTATCTCAGACATATGACTCTGCATGGCTAACCGAGAATAAAGACAAGACAAGCATAGAAAAACAGTAACTAACAAATATAGAAGCTGATATAAAACCAAGAACATAGTCAACATAACCAAGAGATGGACTCAGCCACCCACCTTGGGCCCCAGGCTCAGCAACAAAAGGAGGTTTTTAGTGGGTTACATTACAAAAGACCAGCAAGCTCAGGCCAAGTCTAATCTTTGGGGCAGTGATGTTCCAGAGAGCGAGCACCACAACAGAAAAGGCTGTTGTCTGGGGACGCACCAAGTGACACTCCCTAACAGACAGGTTCTGGAACATGCCTCTCTTACTGGATCTCGTGAGACAGGTAGATACAACTCCCCTCTTGTGGGAAAAGATGGGCCACAAATAATCCAGTCCCATGACCCAGTTTCCTGCTCCATGTTTACATTCAGAGCACGTCTACTGAATCTTATCTTGCCTATTTACAATACGGCAATAATATTTGAATGTTTATTAATTACTTCTCTTCTGCTATTGTTATCAATACTCTTTCTTCCTACGCAGAACCTCACCAAACTGAAGCGTCTGAATCTGGATGGGAACCAGCTCACTTTAATCCCAGCCTTGCCAAGTTCATTACATGAACTTAAACTGAATGACAATAATTTAGCAGGACTTCAGAGACGGAGCTTCACAGGTATGAGACCTCTCACAAACTGCCTTTTCCTAGGATAGCAAAAACAGCAAAAAGTCTTGGGACATGGACAAATTCTGCATGCAATCAGGGGCTTTCATTTCAAAATGCTAGAGCTTTTATTAGCCAGAGAGGTTAGTGTACTAATCCACTTCTCTGAGAGATTTGTGTGATGCTGCCATGTCCTAGACGTAATAATGTTTCTTTTTCTCCAGAAGAACACTGCGCTAAAAAATTAGAGATTACAATGGTGTGTTCATATATTTTGCTAAAGGTATGTCCCTTAAAATTGCTCAATTCCTTCACCTCTAGGTTATAAAAAGGAGTGCAGGGACACATATAGTCCCATGGAACATGTACCCACTTAGGTATTACACCATGCTTTTTAACCATGTTGACAAATCCATGATTTGATTGAATTAATACAAGACACTAATTCATAAATCACCATTTACAAACCATAAGTAATGGCTAGATTTACACATTAAGTAAGCCACATTAAGGAAATTAGATTATGAATTAGCTTCATGTGGGGATCTAACCAGCATCTAGTTTCAAACTCTGGTTGTTGTTGATTTTGAGTTTTTGAAGTATAAAGAAATGCAGAAGTAGTGATCCATCCTACCATCCATCGATCCATTTTCTAGATGTATTTGAACTACCACCAACAGAGCTCCTAGTTACGTTAGAGATGTGGTAGGGGACAAATGACAACATTGGTATGACAGTATCATCACACAGTTGCTACAAATTGCATCAGGCTTTGGGAACAAGTGCACAATGGTGATCTTCATAAATTTTTGTAGATGCTGCTATTTGATGATACGTTGTGTAGTTCAATGCACCTGGAGGGTAGGACGTTGGGGAAGATCACTGTTCTGCTGTTTTACACATTACGCAACACATGTGCTACCAAGATGTAGACAGTAGAACAATTATATAATAGGACTTATACATGAACTCATTTTGCTAACAGCATCCACGTGTCTAAATATCTGAAACCGCTGAACAGTCAAATAGACAAAAGCAGTGAAAAGAATGCCATTGACTTGGGCAGGCACAGAAAAGATATTTCCTCAACTGAAAATTTAGCCAGAATAAGGACATATCTTGTGTTCTGTACATATTTATTTATTTCATTTCTTTGTTATTATGGTCCACATCTTACCTTTCCTGCAGGAGTTTAGTGCAGTGCACAGGGATCCTCTTCAAACCTCACATTATCTTCACAACTCCAAATCTGGGAGGTACAATATGTTAGATTCATAGACAGTGACTTGAAGTTGGGTCCTCGTGGCCCTAGTCCAATGCCTTGATCACAACATCATGTTGTCTTTTTAATACAACAAAGACATTAAAGCGTACCCTTTCATCCAAGCAGTGTTAAGCAGAGGTTTCCAGTCAATCCCAGAATTAAGAGAGCATTTGTTGTTCTACTTTTTTTTCTCTCCTATGACCTCCCATGTTGGATGTGCAGCTTGCTTTCCAAGCAGCTTATTTACCAGTTGATAAACAGTATGTAAACAGGAAGCTGACACAGACATTGGACCTACTGCAAGCAAATTCTGTTATGTTTGCACTTAACAGAGGCCCTTTGTTTCTATTTTATCTCTGAGGATAAAGTATGGTCTATTCTAATAGTTCTTATTTCATATTTCCTTCTGGAAATTGGGCTTATGTACATAACAAGATTGTCGTTTGTGTTACTTAAATTTTTTTTTTTCATTTCTTCCTTAAAACTGCCAGGTCCTCTGTTACAAAATTGGAAATTACCAAGAGCAGGAATGTAAGCTTTTCCTTTTTAACCCTTTTCTAAAGGGTTTTCCCGTGGTGGGTTAAGTAACAATTGAGCAGTTTCCCCCCCCCCCTTTGCCAGCTTTCTGTAGGTTACATAGAAGATGATACACATAAGAGTAGGGCTATGAAGAGTTATAGGCCATCAAGTTCAACCCTTGGATCAGTGTAGGAACTTAAAATTAAAGCATCACTAATAAATGGCTTCTAGCTTCCATTTAAAC
Source organism: Crotalus tigris (assembly GCF_016545835.1). NCBI lineage: Eukaryota > Metazoa > Chordata > Lepidosauria > Squamata > Viperidae > Crotalus > Crotalus tigris. The sequence continues at coordinate 3,793,428 of NW_024100553.1, read as the reverse complement.
ACATGTGAAGGAGAATTTATTATGTCTGAGTATTTTGTCCCAGTGCTGAACTGCTATTGTTTCCCTTTCAAAATCTGCCTCCCTATAACTTCAATCTATTATCCCATGTCTGGAAAGATGGAGAATAAGACTTGACATTCTTCAATTTGAAGTCTTCTAAGGCATTTACAGACCTATCATTTCCTCTCTGAGTTCTTTCTTCTACAATAAGGGAGAAAGATGCCAATTATAAAATCTACTTCAAATTGAGTATCTCAAGGGTGTTTTTTCAAAAGGCAACTGGATGGACTATGTTTTTTTCCTTGAGGATGTTTCACTTCTCATCCAAAGAGCTTCATCAGTCAGAACTGATGAAAAAAAACAGTCCAGTTGCCTTTTGAAAAAGCACTCTTGAAACAACCATGATCTGGATGACTGAGAATCACCATAGACCTTCAAGTTGAGCACATCTCTCTGAGACTTCATAAGCACATCCAATCTATTTTCTTGACAGCAATACTGAAGTGATTTGCCACAGCCTGCTTCCAACAGGCCATAGGTTAAATTGGAAAGTGCTTTTTGCACTTTCCAATTTAACCTACGGCTCAAAACCTTTCTGGCTGTGTCTTATAGTAATCTGGTCTGACTCTACTAAGCTTTTCAAAATCAGCCAAAGCTGCCTAGGTGTTACCATTTAGCTCAGTGTTTCTCAACCTTGACAATTTTAAGGCATGTGGACTTCAACTCCCAGAATTCCACAGCCAGCAATGCTGGCTGTGGAATTCTGGGAGTTGAAGTCCACATGCCTTAAAATTGTCAAGGTTGAGAAACACTGATTTATACCATATCCTATTTATCACTGCAATTGCAGCACTGAGTCAACCTGAGCAGCATTTTGTAAAACATATATTAGGAGTTGTTTCCCACTTGATCTGTGCATTTTCAAAAAAGTGGTTCTACCTAGTTCTGAGAGGCATTCATTGCCTCTGTCTCTTTCTTCCACAGGCCTCTTCAAACTGTTCACCTTGGAGCTAGAAGGAAACCAGCTGCATGATGGCAACGTTTCCCCTACTGCTTTCACGCCCCTGGGCAAGCTTATCTACCTGCGACTAGACCGGAACCATTTTCGGACTATCCCATCAGGTTTGCCTGCATCTCTACTGGTGAGCAGAACATCTTTAATTTAGATCAGAATGTAACTCCTGAAACAGACTTCCCCAAGCTGGTATGCTTCCAGTTATGCAGAACTGCAATCTCCATTGTACAGATTGGAGGTGATGGGAGTAGTAGCCCAACAGCTGTAACTGATATACTGCCAAATCTTGGTTTGGAAAATATTGACTACCTAGCCCAGGCTTTAAAACAGAATCTGGAAGATCAGTGGTTCATCATGTCGGCTCTGAAGAGCTGAAGGTGGTTATTCAGGAGATTTTTGGTAATTCTAACTGGGAAACTGCCAGGGCACAACTTCATACCCCTCTGTTTGAAAAACTACCCAAATCTGATTTAAAGAAAGAGCAATAAGAGGATAAAGCAAGGAGAGGACTTTAGGTTGCCATCTGCATTCCTATCTGTATATTACTTTGAGCTCCCTTCAGAAATAGATCAATGGTCAGCCTCATTTAATCTGTCTCCCTCTGTGCTTGATACCTTGCAAGGTGAGGGGGGTGCTCTCTATGGATTTGACCTAAATGGCATATCTATGTCAGCTAGTGAGACAGAGCAGATTGGGAACCAGGATAGGAGAGGCAAAGGGAAGGTGATGGCTGAGGTGCTTCTGGTTGTGTCTGGAATCTTCTCATCTACTTCCAGGAGCTGCATCTAGATTCCAATCGCGTTGAGGAGGTGACTGAGGGTGTCCTCAACAGAACTCTGAATCTCACTGTGCTGGTTCTGAGCAACAATAAGCTGCAAGAGGATCGCATTGCTCCACGTGCCTGGATTGACCTCCTGTGAGTAACACAGCATTTCCATTCCTAGGGACAGAGCTAAAACTCACTACCTTTGAACTAGGATTGCCACTCCACTGGCAAATGTGATGATAATCAGAAATTCAAGACTGCCTGTTCTTTTTCTTTGAACCTCCATGCACTAGCAGACAAAAGTAACTTCTATGAATTTCTGCCTGTTCTACAGCTATTAAAGACGTAGGTGTCCTGCCAGGAAAAGAACAGCTAATGCAAACACTTCTTGTGTTAACAATTGTCAAGATCCACCAGGAAACTTTTCCACATAAGAATGACTCAGTTTCTTGCAAATAACATGACAAAGGAGGTGTTGCATCATTGGTTTGAGGAGGAGGATTAAGGAAGGGGGATGACAAAAGCAGCGTTGCACCACTTGCTTGCACTCCTTTTCTGTATGCGTTATGACACTGCATGCATGTATAAAAGTGGCAGAGCTTGTGTGACGCAGATTTTTTCATTTTGACAAAAGGCCATTTGGATAAAAGCTTTGGGTTCTGCAGAGGCAGAACAAATATTTGTGAAAATGAGGCTTGCTAGCAATCCCCCCTTTTTTTCTGGAAAGATATGGGGGGGGGGAGCTTATTACTTCAAGAGTAGGAACAATTCAGAATAGGACATTGACCGAGTGATATTCTTGGTACTCTCTTCTGGTTTAACTGGAGGGAATGTGGCTCAGCTCCTAATGCTGGACGAAATGCATAAATATATCTACTTTGAGATCAGCAGAAGTCGAGATGTGACGGGCTGCCTTCTGAAGGATGGAGCCGTGATGGAAAAGTTAGCAGTGTGCAAATGCCCAATTTAAACTCACTGCCTCTCAAAAGAATCACAGGAAAAAAAACCCTACATTTTTCTGAGTTGTCAATTAGAATGAAAAATTATACCAGGTTAATAACATGACATAAAACACAGTATGAAATAACATCATAACATAGCATATTGCAACAGCAGTATTTCGTTGTGTTATGCTATGTTACGTCCTGTTATCTTATGTCAGTGGTGGCGAACCTATGGCATGGGTGCCAGAGGCGGCACTCGGAGCCCTCTCTGTGGACACACGCATCATCTCTCCAGCTCCGCCTCCTCCCACGGCCCCCTCCTCACCAGCAGCCCTTCTGGAGGAGAGTTGTCCCTGGGCGCGGCCCACTTGAAGCAGCACAACCAAGGACATGGTAGCCAGGCAGTGGGGATAAGACTCTGCCCTTGCGCCCCATCATGTGCAGATGCTGCGGGGCATGGGTGGAGGGCGTGGCCACTATGGCACTGCTGGGCTGTCTGGGTGATCTGTGGCGGGCGGTGGAGGTGGTGAGTGGCCCAGTGGGCAGGGCGGAGCAGGGACAGGGGTGGTGGGTGGTTTTGGGACACTCGGTCTCTCAAAGGTTCGCCATCACTGCCTTATGTTTAAGCTATTGTCATAGATGTGAGCCCTAGTTGCCACATAGGTATGTTACGGCCCTTCTCTCTTGTTACACTGAGTAAAATGGGGTGGGTTTCTTTGATCTGATAGCTCTGTCCAATGCAGTCTGATCTTACACAGCAATGTTTTTTGTGGCTCATATGTTTTAATTTAATTTTAATTTAACATTTCATTTAATATATAAGCTGCCTAACTCTGGGTGGCATACAATATTCAAAATTTAAAATACAGTATTCCACAGAATACAGAAAGGATGTCTGGCAAACACACACATCTCTCATCATACCAACAAGGCACCCCAGAGAGGTCTGCCACCCACTGCAGTCTGGGAAAAGAGTTGGGTCTTAAGGAAGGACTCATCTAAATAAGATTAGGGAGGGCGATGTGAGTGTATGAAGGGATGTCATTCCAGAGGGTAGGCGGTTTCAATGGAGAAGGCCTGCTTTAGGCATCCAATCAGGAGGCATTGCTTAGTTGATGGGCCCCAGAGCATGCAGGATCTGCCAGATCGTATAGGATGGCTAGCAGCTATGGAAGACAGGTGAACTCTGAAGAAACCAGACCTTCTACCATGAAGGGCTTTATAGGTGATGGCCAGCACCTTAAATCTCACCCTGAAGCCTACCAGGGCCCAGTGCAGCTCTTAGACAGAGTTGTTACATGGGGATACAGAGGCATAACAACCCCTCCCTCCCATTGCCACTTCTGGACCAGCTGTGGTTTCTGAGAGGTTTTCAGGGCAATCCCATGTAAATAATTACAACAATCCAAAAGCGAGATGATTAAAACATGTTGTTCTACAAAAACAAAAATGAAAATCTATATTGTAGCACACATCACCAAGATGTGTGTGTTTTGGCAATGCTTGGGGGTGTGTGCGTGTGTTCTCTGATACAGTTTTTGTGCCAGCAGCCTCCCTTAGCTCATTTGACCACATGGTCCTGTCAGAAAGCATACTTAAAGTTATTTCACTCTGCCTTGATTTTGTAAAGCATCACCACATGGCCAGATTTGATTGCTTGCATTTTGATGTCACATCATCAGCCCAGAGCAGGCCAGGACTGCTAATGGAAGAAGTCTTATTTTTGTAAAAAATAATAATAAATATTTTATTTATTTCCTTTACACAGAAAGCTGTATACTGCATATTGCAACCCAGCTGCAGATCAGCTACAAAGAGACAATAAACAGCATTCAAGAAAAGCAAGTGAGAGGGTTTAGCTCAAGGGTTTATATAAACATTCACATCCACTGTTTTTTTTTTTTTTAACCACTAAAATGTTTGTAGACATCAAATCTGCATAGCCCTGCTTTGTCTCGACTGAGTGTAGAACTGTTCCTTGGCTAGGATTCTACTGATAGTTTATTTTAAAGTAGCAAAAAGTCCATTATAGTGATGGAGCAGTCTGCCTTTAGAAAGGATGTTATGCTGCAATGATTGTGGAAAAGAGCTTTTGCAATGCATCTCTGTAAACTCTAATGGCACTACCAGATGTGGCTCCAAATCCACTTGGGAAACTAACTGACACCCCCCCCACACACACACTGATTAGTGAAAGGAAACGTTGGGTGTTTTCCATAGCCTCAGGTCCTGGCCAAGATGCAAGGACAGAGTTTGGTTTCTGTTCTTTCCTTTTTATTTTGCCCCTTTGAGAATGAGTAAAATGTCATACGTACTGCATAGAAAAAAAGCAAACCCATCCCTAAGACAGATTTAAAAAGATCTTGTTCTCTGCATCTGAGAGCGCCAATGTCCCTTCAGCCTTACTTCTAGGGCACAGTTCCATCTTGAGCTCTTCGTCTCAGTCGTAGAATGTGACCAAATATCTGGATATGGATTTTATCTCCAGAAAAAGTGAAAAGTGATAACTGTGGTCTGCAATCCTGATGAACACTTGTGTTTCTTTCACTTCCAGGAAACTGGAGGTGCTAGATTTGTCTCACAACCATTTAGTACACGTGCCCTCATTTCTGCCTCGACATTTGAAACAGCTGACTTTGCATCACAACCGCATTGAACGTGTCCCTGGCTACGTTTTTGCCCATATGAAGCCTGGCCTGGAATTCCTGCATCTCTCCCACAATGTGCTGCGGGATGACGGTGTCCATGCCGTCTCCTTCTTAGGGCTCTACCATTCACTTGCCGAACTGCTCTTGGACAACAATCGGTTCGAGGCCATCCCACATGGCATCATCAACTTAAAGGGCTTGCAGGTTCTACGGCTGAGCCACAACCGCATCCGGTAAAGGGATTCTGTTCTGCTCTTGGTTGCCTTTGAGGAAGGGTAATCTGAGTACTGCAGGAAGAACACTTGTCTTGCATGTCTACCCTACCAGTAGAAGCAGCTCTTTGACAAAGACAAAACTGGGTTTGATCCCATGTTCCGGGACCGTATGCCTCAATACTCTTTATTAGCCAAGGGCTTAGGTGTCAAACTCTCTTCAACCATAATGCTCATGCTGCTTGGCTGAGGGAGGCCCAGAATCCTAAAGCAGAGGTTCTTAAACTGGAGATTAATTAACCTGGGGGTAATTACAAGATTCTTAAACAAGGGGGTAATTTGGGCATATTCTGGGGATATGTAATTGGTTGTTTATGAGTCAGGAATCTGATTTGGGGCTGGAGCTGCCAAGATGTTGCTGTAAAACAAGAATCCTTTTTTGTAGGAGAAATTACATTACTGGAGACTGGGAAAAGAGGCTATTGGAAAGGCACCATCTATGTTGTTAAGCATGTTTGGTTAACTCTTCCCCTGAATACAAAAAGAAATAGGTGGTGGAAAAGAATGAAAAAGTGAAGGGGGCTATACAGCTCTCAGCTGGCCATCTCTGTTTTATGCTCCTTCCCATATTCCCAAATGGTGAGGAATCCCAGATTGACTCTTACCAAGTTCACTTTTCTGTAGGAAAGAATGCTGGTGATTGGTCATTTCTGCTTCATGTCAATTTATTTATGAATGCATGCAGTAAGCGAGTAGTATACAAGTTACTTTTGAAGCAGCATCAGTCTCCTCAAAATCTTAAGTGATACTCAAGCAATTCCAAGCCTGTATTATACCTACAAAGCATAAGCAGAACAGCTCTTGTTAAACTCTTCCAGACAGCAAACTCAGTTTAGATGCAGGAAATGTGCTCATTCTTTCTTACTTAGCAAGAGATCCCAAGGAAAAGAGATGAAGTTATTATGGTGGACTTCCTAATTCTTTGTTGCAATAGAACCTTGCTTGCCTCTCTGTTGGTATCCGGGTGGGTCACAGTGGAAATAGAAGTTTGAACATTCCTACTTTGACCTAATCCAGGAAGAGTTAAGGGGAGCCTTATACAGAAAAAACTCTCAAAAGTAGCATCTTATGGAAGAGTAGATTCTCAGCAGCTGTACCTTGTTCTAAGATGACTCATGAGCCAGGAAATGTCAGCCAGTCCAGTCTCACTAACTTGTGATTAAGGGGCCTTAGCTAAGCCATTCAGTCCTCCAATTTTTAATAGGGTTTTAACCTTGCTCCACATTAAAGGACTACTGAGATAAGTAGTTACAGAAAGTACTGCAAAACTCTCAATAAGTCCTTTTTATATACTTTATGTGTTCTTATTCTTTCTTTCTGGCAGACATGTGCCCCTGAACTCACTCTGTGACACAAGAGTGTCAGAAGACTCGAACATTGTGTCTGTGCGCTTGGAGCATAATTTGATTGATCGCCGCCGCATCCCTCCCACAGCCTTCTCCTGTATCAAAGCCTATCCCAGTGTGATACTGAGACCACAACAGAATGAAGACGATTATTGAGCCATATGGGGAATTAGACCAAAAGCAGCCACAAATTTACTATGGGAGGAAAGGGTCTTACCCTGAAGGCAGGTGGTGACTAGAGAAGAAGTCTCTGCTGTTCAGGATTATCATCTTACTAAAATAATAAGAAAAGATGAGCCTACCTACATCCCCTCTTCTCTATAGTTAATTTCACATGCCTCCCATCCCTTGTACCCCATTTTTTAAATCCACATTATGGGCAGCCTTTTCTTGTGACTTGGGAATATCACTTTTTTTTAAAGAAATACATTATTTGCAAACATATATAAAAGACCAGACAAGTATCCAGGTTCTGCAGATCTTTTTCTTTATGTTTATAATGAAACAGACAGACATCAGTAATAAAATAATAAACAATAATAAAGGACACCAAGAAAAGAACATTTGAGATCCATAAGATGGATGGGTAGACAAAAAGTAACCTATTAGAAAATAAATTGATAATAATCACATTAAAATATGGAGATAAGATGTTAATAAGACGATCTACAGTTGATAGATGCACCAAGACTCTTCAATGCTAATTTCTCAGAGAATGCAATTTGCCACATTTTAAAATACCTTTGATTCAAAGAAAGATGTATGCACAGTTTAACAAGAATACATTTGACAGGTAACGGAAGAAATTGAGCTAATGTCTTGTTATTGCAGTCGTTTATGTGTCCTGAGATTTATAGAAGATAAACTTACAAGAGGAATAATTTTCCAAGGTGGTTTAATTGTTTTCCCACTTTCTTTTAAGACAACATATATAGTTAAACCTATTGCCCTTTCTAGTAACTATTTGATCACACTACCCTCCAGAACAGTCTAAAAAAAGTTTAGATTAATACCCAGTAGACCATCCATTTAATTTAGCAATCTTCGGATTAATTGCTCAAAATGTGTTGGAACCAGAAAGCTGCTGCCGTTGGCCCTATCTGGTGCCTAATGCATTGCTCACCCTGCCATCTCTTAGTTGGCAATCCACAGAAGAGCTCAGTTGTGCAATCATTCTGGCCCCAGTGCTTCTAGGTACTGATCCTCACTCACCATGTGGCCTCTTGGCTGTAGCTCATTTTTTGCAAGCTATCGTGCCACATGTGTGATCACCCGTGCTGCCTCTTGCTCTCCAGCTGCAACTCAAATTCTCCTTTTTCTTCTTCTTCTTTTTTGTATACTTACGTCCCTTTGGGGGCCCCCAAATTAACATTTAATAGACATTTGGTTTCAGTGGACATCTCTCCCCCCACCCCACCCCATTAGTACATTACATCAAGGGCTTAGTATAATGTAATTTGAATGGGAGTAATATAATCTGTGAATTGTTTTTTATGGCCAATTCTTGATGAATCATCAAAACAGATTAGAAGAGACTTTCATGCTCTAAAGAATTCCAAGCTGATTCATCAAGTTCAGTTCCCAAATCTCTTTTCGTACTTTTTGCAAACTTTCAAGGCAGCCTGTCGTATTTGATATAAGAGGCCTGCACGCCAAATGTTCCCTTGATTTGAAGTGGTGGCTATGGACCACTCAGACAGAGTCTATTTTGCTGACTGCATTCCAATAGCAGTTTGCACAAGAATTTGTTTTGATTTGTCATTTGTAGGCTGCTGAATTTTTTTTAAAAAAAGGATTAAATCTCTGTTGTTTATCCATTTTCATTTCACCCCAAACTCATTTGTCAGAAGCTCCAGATTCTATAGTCTTATCCACTCAATTATACCTACCTACCTACCTACCTACCTACCTACCTACCTACCTACCTACCTACCTACCTACCTACATATACATACATATAAGGCCAGGTAATTGAATTCACTTTTTATTTTCTCCATGCAAAAAGGTTCTTGTTATTAAATGCTTGGTTTCTGCTTTACTGGCTTAGTACTAGAACATATTTAATTGAAATAATATGTACAACTGTTGTTACTGTTCAAATAGACTGGCCGTTGCAATTAAATGCCTTTCAAAGTTATCGGACAATTTTGCTCATCCAGAGGTAACAGGATGCAAGTCATGATCTAACATCCTCAGTTTGCAAATATTAAATTAATTTGAAATTCTGGTTGGGGAAAGCTGAGGTAGACCATATTAGACTCCATAAAATGTTTTATGGGAAATTAATGAAGTATGTGCATGTGTATATTCAAATGTCCAGGTACACCTTGTCTTGAAAGATAAAAGCTGCTTGGAAGTCAATGGTTTGGTTTAATTTAATTTCTGATGTTAGCAACATTCCCACAAGGCATTTTTGCTCAAAACAGCAATCATTTTGAATAATTCTCCATATGATGTCATGTTCATCCACAATATAATAGATGTTACATTTTTTTCTGTATTTCTTCACTGAAATTCAAGCTCTTCCTCTAGTTCTCTCTCTCCCTCTCTCTCCCTCCCTCCCTCCCTCCCTCCCTCCTTCCCTCCCCCCTCTCATGGCTTCAATTTGTAAAATAAGAAAACCCACCCCAATAAAAGTTTAACTAAAATATATGCCTAACTGGGTTTATTTTATCTATGTCTTTTACACAGTTCTATGCCACCCTAAGACCAATTTGCTGGTGTGTTTCTGAGGCTAGAAACCAGGAGACTGAGAATTCTAGTCCCACCTTAGGCACAAAGCCAGCTGGCTGGGTGACCTTGTGCCAGTCACTCTTTCTCAGCCTCAGCCCTAGGAAGAAAGCAACGGCAAACCACTTCTGAAAAACCTTGCCAAGAAAACTGCAGGGACCAACTCAAAGGCAGAATGGCAATAATTTAAAAAGCCATCTTAGTTACTGGCTAAGGGTTTCACCCACTGCATATTTTTTTTTATTGTTACAGATGATCCTCGACTTATGACTACAGTTGAGCCCAAAATTTCTGATGCTAACCAAGACAGTTGTTTTGCCCCCATTTTATGACCTTTCTTTCCATAGCTGTTAAGTGAACTACTGCAATTCTTAAGTTGGCAACATGGTTGTTAAGTGAATCTGGCTTTCCTGTTGACTTTGCTTGTCAGAATCACATGACTCTAGGACACGGCAACCACCATAAATATGAGCCAGTTTCCACGTGTCTGAATTTTATTCATGTGACCGTAGGAATGCTGCAAAGGTTGTAAGTGGGAAAAACAGGCATGAGTCACTTTTTTTCAGTGCCGTTGTTTAGCACGGTCACTAAATGAATGGTTGTTAGTCAAGGACAACCTGTACTGCATTTGGAGAATGCAGGGGCCATTTTCAAGTGCGGCTGGTCATTGACTGTTTCTGCTTCTCCTGCCATTCTCTTGCAACGTTTATGGAGGTGGGGCTCACTTGTTCTCCTGTCCTCCTGCCTCCATCCATGCCGCTCTCCACCCTTGAAGCATCTCAGCCAGGCTAAGATTTGGTGATAGGTTTAGGACGAGCATCATACCCATTTTAAGAAATATCCCAACTAACAGATTGCAGGGATGGAGATGAGGACAGGAAGCTACAGCAGCCATGCCAAGCATTTACTTACACCCCCTTCCCCCTGAACAGCTGATTATTAATCCTCCCTGAAAGGGATGATTGATAGGAGAGGAAATGAAGGCCCCTCGTTCTGCATTAGAACTTTCAGGCAGCAAAATCACCCAGTGTGGTCAGCAAGGTGGCTTAGCAGACGGCAGCCTTCTTTTCTTCTGGCTGGAGGGACCATCTTTTCTTCTTCTTCTTGAGTTCTTTAATGCTGAAGGTTTCAAAAGCATTCCTCAAAGCTCCCACTTTTATCCTACCCCCTCCAGAAATACATCTAATAATATCACTTTTTAAAAGTTTTTTTTCAACTTTATCATTTGATTAAGCTAAATCTTACCAACACTGGAAATAATATGTGAGATCATCATCTGGTTCTTTTAGAGACCGAGTGCCCAAAAACTGGCCCCGCCCCCACTTCATCCCCTACCCTGCTCCCACCCTGCCCCCACCCCGCCTGCCTGCAGGACCACTCACCGCCTCCAGAGCCCACTGCAAATTGTCCAGGCAGCCCAGCAATGCCATGGCGGCCACACCCTCTGCCTGCGCCCCGCAGCATCAACTGTGCGCAATGGGGCGTGAGGGCAGAGTCTTGTCTACGCTGCCTGGCTGCCATATCCTTGGCTGCACTGCTCCGCATGGGCCACACTCAGGGGCAACTTTCCTCCAGGGGGGCTGCTGGTGAGGAGGGGGTCATGGGGGGAGGTGAAGCTGGGGCAATGGCACGTGTGCCCACAGAGAGGCTCCGAGTGCTTTCTCTGGCACGCGTACCATAGGTTCGCCACCACTGGTATAGTCCTCACTGGGGTTGAATGATCCTCCCCCCCAACCAATAACTCAAAATGTGTCCTTCTCCTCTGAAAGTTTGCAGCCAGAATTTCTGGAACTGAAAAAGAGAGTTGTAGTGGTCTACAACCTAATCCCTTGGCTACATTTGGGTTTTTTCCTTCCTTCCTTCCTTCCTTCCTTCCTTCCTTCCTTCCTTCCTTCCTTCCTTCCTTCCTTCCTTCCTTCCTTCCTTCCTTTCTTCCTTCCTCCCTCCCTCCCTCCCTCCCTCCCTCCTTTCTTTCCTTCCTGTTACAGAAAATTAATAATTCTTAGGGCCATAAAGATTTCACTATCTGAAAAAAACGCAATGAAAATCAATATGTGTTTCATCTCTTATGACAGAGGTGGACACTCTTGGTCCTGAGGGTACATGTGACCTCCAGGTCCCTTGGATTTAGACTGCAGAAATTTGACATCACATTTTCCCATCATGGAAATCCGGGAAAGTTGCAATCTAGGCACAGTTCCATACAACCCAAACAAAACCCAAAGTTCACGATTTCCTTCCCCAAACCTGACCTTGCATTATGATATGACTTCACCACTTTCAGACCCCCTAAAATATTTAGTATATCCCCTCACCATCAACATGTTGCCTACTACTGCAATATGGAGCACAAGATGTGTGGGTGACTTTAGATGGAAGGAGAGCAAACCTTGTTCCACCAGAGTGAAAGGCATCTGCATTGAATTGTAGAAGCAAGGAACCCTTCTTCAGGGTCTTTTGCTTGAGCAGGGGGCTGGACTAGAAGACCTCTGAGGCCTCTTCCAACTCTGTTACTTTGCTATTCTCAGGAAACAGGCTAAGGACACGTTTTATGCTTTTTCAGCTTTCTTCTGCTGGTGAACAGGAGGAGCGTGTGCTTTGTGACGTAGCGTCCAAAGCTGGTTCCAATTTACTTAGCTCAGGGTTAGGTCAATCCAGCACAAGGACTGGAGAGAACAGCAAAACCCCAGCCAAAGCCAATATTTACTGCTGGCCCCCTGACCTTCCCAAAACAGGAAGTGCCGTTGTTATGATCCAGATCAGAAGAAGATTGTAGCAGCAAACTGGGCTTGATGGAGCCCTCTGGGGGCCTAGTGATGGGGAAGGGATACAACAAAGACAGCTTGAAGAACATGTTGCATTAAGAGAGTGAGTAAGGGATGAAGGAGAAAGACAATCAATTTCCATCACTCCCAGAAATGACTCATTCAAACAGCATGGCTGGCTGAGGAATTCTGGGAATTGAAGTCCACAAGTCTTAAAGCTGTCAAGTTTGGAGACCCCTGCAATAGAGACTGAAGTTTCTTCCTCATGGCTGAGTTAAAATGCTATTCACCAGTCCTTGAACCAGCATAAAACTATACATTGGTATAAAAGTTGCTGCCCCCCTGGATAGTACCTAGCTTGTTGCAGGCCAGCCATTGGTCTGTTCTCCATAATGTAGGATGGGGCTATGGAGCAAACAAATTGTGACAGATTGGCAGTTCAGCCAACTGTGAAAACTTACTCTGTTTGGGGGGTAAGTGTTTTGCACGGACATGTTCAAAAGGAGCCCAACTTGAGCTAATACCATTTGATAGTTGAACTCCTTTTAGGCATGAGATATTCTGGAAGAGAGCTGTTTTGGAAAAAGCACTAAGTCCATGTTCAAAAGCAGCCTAAACAATAGTTGCCAAGCATGGACAAAGTTTCACCATGAAATAATAGAAAGTTGGCCCTCCTTCACTTTGTAATGCCCCTGTAAGGACCCACCCCACTTTGCATCTTAAGAAGACAGAACTCTTGGAATAGCTCTTCCAACAGGAATCCTTTATTAAGAGAAAATGGTTGCAGGCATGCTAGACAGGACTTGGGGTTCAAGCTCTCCCATTCAAGGTTTTAAGGGGTTCCCCAGTAGTCCCACCCAATCAACCCCCCTTCCAGTGATAGTTTCAAGTATCACAATTCCATCCCCTTTCTTCTTCCGTCTGGATGGAGACTTCAGATAACTACATGAAAGGCAATTACTCTTCTTTGATATGTTAAAGCTTAGAGGCCACAATAAACACACATTCAGTCCTTTGAAGTGTGCTGAAGGAAGTGAGGGCCATAAAGCCCCTTTGCTCTCCCCCTTTTCTCCCTCTTATGGCAGAATCCAGAGAAGGCAGAATTGGGAGTTTCTATGTTTGATAATTAAAGATGAAATATAATTGGATTCTGACATCCGGCCCCTCTTAACAATAAGAGAGATCCACCTGAAAGAAAACACAAGTAAAAAATTTAGTTAGGCTTGTTAGGATACTCTGTGTGAAACTTCTTCAATAGCTTCGGGGCTCTGACGTGACGTTTATGGACCCACTCATTTTGTGAGGCAGGGAGGTGTTTCCAGGCAACTAGGTACTGAGTTGTTCCACGATATCTCCTAGAGTCAAGGATCTCTTTTATTTCGAAGTGTTGTTCCCCCTCCACCATGATTGGAGGTGGTGGGGGGGGGATTTTTGGCCGTAGAGGTGACTGATGCTCTCTTTTCAGCAAGCTGCAATGAAAAATTGGGTGTATTTGCCTGAGGTTTTTGGGTAATTCTAATTCTACTGTTACTGGATTTATGATCCTTTTAATTGGAAAAGGTCCTATATATTTTGGTCCAAGTTTTTTACAGGGCTGTAGGGACTTTAGGTATTTTGTAGATAAGTACACCATTTCTCCTATAATGAATGGTGTAGGCTCAACCCTTTTTTTATCGGCTTGTGCTTTGTATGCCCGCCTAGCTTCATCTAGTGATTTTCTGACTATTGGCCAGGTGTTTTGTAGGTTTTCCATCCATTCTTTCAGTGAAGGGATCGTTGGTTCTTTTGGGGTTAACTCTGGCATAGGGTTGAAACTTTGGCCGTTGGCTATTTGAAAAGGAGTGTAGCCTGTGCTGGAGTGGACTGCATTATTGTAGGCAACTTCTGCAAAAGGAAGTAAGTCCGTCCAATCACTCTGTTGGAAATTTAAAAAACATCTCAAATATTGCTCAAGTACCGACTGGCAGCGTTCCGCTTGTCCATCTGTCTGAGGGTGATGGCTAGATGTCAGTCCCTGAGTGGTCCCTAAGAGGGATAAAAATTCCTTCCAAAATGTAGACGTAAATTGCACTCCCCTATCAGAGATGATGCGTTGGGGTGCCCCGTGCAATCTGTAAATGTGCTGGATAAAAAGTTTTGCTAAGGCCTTTGCAGTGGGAATTTTTTGGCAAGGGATAAAGTGCACCTGTTTGGAAAATAGGTCCGTGACTGTCCAGATAACAGTATTCCCATTGCTTTCAGGCAATTCCACTATAAAATCCATGGCTATTTCCCTCCAGGGGGCTGAGGGACTTGCCACTGGTTGTAACAGCCCTGGCGATTTCCCTTGCAACCTCTTTGCTGATGCACAGGTTGGGCAGCTGGCAACATAACTTTCTATGTCCTTTTTTATTGATGGCCACCAAAATTGCCGTTTAATTAAGTGTAAAGTTTTTACAAATCCAAAATGCCCTGCTGATTTTGTGTCATGGCAAAGTTGCATGAAAGTTAGTCTTTGAGTTGTTGGTATATATAACTTTTCCCCTACCCAAGGCAATCCGTCTCTCATTGTGCACACATGTTTGTTTTTCTGGAACCAATCATCTGTTTCCAAACTTTTTCTGAATTCAATCCCAGTTTGGCTGTCCAGTTGTGGTTTTATTTTGGCTTGGGTTCTTGTGGTTACTGGCGCTGCCAGTTGTGATTCTGCCATTATTGGTCTAGAGTCTGTGGTTCGTGCGCTGTTATATTGGGGCATGCGAGATAGTGCATCTGCCAGGAAGTTCTTTCTTCCTGGTAAATGTTTGAGCTTAAATTGGAATTGGTGAAAATGCTGGGACCAGCGGGCTTGTTTGGGATTGAGTTTCCTGGAAGTTTTCAGGGCTTCTAAATTTTTGTGATCAGTCCATACCTGGAAGGGGATTTTGTTGCCTTCCAGGAACTGTCGCCACGTGAGTAATGCCCAACGTATCCCATAAGCCTCCTTCTCCCATACGGGCCAGCGCTGTTCTGTTTCCGTGAGTTTCTTAGATGTATATGCACAGGGTTGCAATACTGCATCATCATTTTCTTGTAATAGCACAGCCCCCACTGCCACATCACTTGCATCTGCCTGTATTATGAAGGGCTTGTCCATATCTGGGTGCCTTAGTACTGGTTCGGCAGAAAAAAGTCTCTTTAGTCTCTCAAACGCTGCTTGGCACTCCATTGTCCATGTTAGTGGCTGGCTAGGTTTTACTGAGGATGTTCCCTTCGTTTTTAGTAAGTTGGTGAGGGGCAAGGCTATCTGTGCAAATGAGGGGATGAATTGGCGGTAAAAATTTGCAAAGCCCAGGAAACTTTGTAGTTGCTTTCTTGTGCGGGGTGGTGCCCATTCTAATACTGCTCTGACCTTCTCTGGGTCCATTTCAATGCCCTGTGGGGATATGCGATAGCCTAGGTAGTCTATCCTTTCCTGGTGGAATTCGCATTTTGAGAGTTTGGCATATAGGTGAGCGGCTCGCAGCTTCTTTAAAACCGCTCTGACAAGTTTGACGTGTTCTTCTTTTGTTTCGGTAAAGATAAGAATGTCGTCCAAGTAAACAAGGACCCCCTTAAACAGGTGCTCCCTTAGAACGTCATTGATTAATTGCATAAAGACTGCAGGGCCCCCTTGTAATCCAAATGGCAAGACTTTGAATTGATAGCACCCCATGGGGCAGTTAAATGCAGTCTTCCATTCGTCCCCTTCCTTGATTCTCACGCGATAGTAAGCTTCCCTTAAGTCTAGTTTAGAAAAAATTTTCCCTTTCGATAGGTGTGACAGCATGTCTTTCATGAGGGGCAGCGGGTATAGGTTGCTTTCACTGATTGTGTTCAGGGCCCTATAATCCACGCATAAACGTAAAGAGCCATCCTTCTTCTCTCTAAAAAGGACCGGGGCAGCCACTTTAGGCTTAGCTGGTTCAATGAAACCTCTCTCCAGGTTTTTTTTATAAATCTTTCCATTTCCTCCTTCTCCTTTGGGCTCATGGAGTATAATCTGGGCTTCGGGAGTTTTGCCCCAGGCTTGAATTCAATGGTACAGTCTGTGGGTCGGTGGGGGGGAAGCTCATTCGCCCTCTCCTCACTGAAGACTTCAGCAAGGTCCCTATATTCCTCTGGTATTTCTGTTAATCTTTTTTCCTCTCCTATGGATGCTTTTTCTATTCTTGATTCTGGTAGCCTCCCTTGGGGTTTTAAGTCCATAGGGTCCCCCTTCGGGAATTTGATTTCTGTCGTCCTCCAATTTACCCAGGGGTTCCATTTTTTCAACCATTCCATCCCTAGAATCATTGGGCATTCCATACCTGGGGTCACCACAAACGTTAAGTCCTCTTCATGGTTGCCCAGGGAGAGGTGTATTGGCAGAGTGGCTAGGGTAGCTGGCACCCCCCCTGCTATGGATCCATCTAGCTGGCCAAATGAGATTGGTTGTTCCAGTCTCCTGGATGGGATGCCCAGATTCCCCACTAGTGTTGGGCTAATGAGGCAGCGGGTGCAGCCAGAGTCTATTAAGGCTTTCACCTTCACAGCTTCGGGCATGGGGGGGATTAATATAGTCACTGTTTTGAAGATGGGTGTGATGCGTCCACTTACCAGGGGTTCGCCTTCCGAGCTGTCATCTGAGGCATCCACCGTCCCTGTGGTGTAGGCTGGAGTTCTTTCCCCTTGGTGAGCAGAGGTGGGGTTTTCTGCAATTTCCATCATTTTCATGGCTGTTTCTTTTGGCTTAGCTGAATACCCTCTGGGTTTGTTGATTGGGGATCTGTCTGGGTTGTGCTGGGGGGCCTTTGAGCGGCATTCTACAGCTCGATGCCCTTCTCTTCCGCACTTGAAACACCCCATCTGCTTCTTGGCTGTATCCGATGATTTCACCGGTTGGTGTGTCAGCTCAGGCGGGGGGCGGCTCCATTGTTTTCCTCGGCGATGCCTCTTCAATATGTCGATCTCTGCTTCCTCTGCCAAGACGTACCATTCCTCAAGTCGATGTGGGTCTCCTCGGGGCAGGCAAGCATCATATAGATCATAGTTTAGTCCGTCTTTGAAACGGCCAAGGAGGATGTCTTCTGGCCAATTCAGTTTGCTGGCAATGGCTCGGAATTCTTGTGTATACTCAGCCACTGGGCGTTTGCCCTGCCTCATCGTTGTTATTCTTTCACGGGCTTTGCGATCAGCCAGGGGGTCTTCAAACCGTCTTCTCAACGAGGACATGAAACGGTTGAAGTTACTGAGTTCTGGGGCATTGGAGTCATGCAGGTTCACCACCCAATCTGCAGCTGGTCCATCCAGGGCAGATTGCACGATCCGGATGCGGGCTTTGTCGCTGGGGATGTCCTGCCCATATTCCTCCATGTAGCTGAGGACTTGGGTTAGGAAAAACCCCAAGCGTGTTGGCTCCCCTTTGAATTTCACCTCCAACGGTGGACGTCTTGGAATGGATCGGTGCCTCCATTGTGGGTGGTAGTGTCTTCCGTCCAGATTTCCATCTGTGGTCCGGTAGGGGGTGGGAGCTCCTGGATCAGTAAATGTCCCTGGGGTTGCAGGTTCCACGTCCCCCTCGGTGTCTCTCCCTTTGTGGCTCCAGGAACTGGGGCGGGCGTAGGGCTCAGGAATCTCCTCTCCTAGGGAGCTGAGAGTTCTCTTCATCAGGTCAATAGCTCTCTCTAGGATCCAGTCTGAGTACGGCATACAGCTTCCTCCCTCTTCACTTGCGTGCAGGGATTTCTCCATCTCCTGCTTCCATTCTGGTTGCTTGGTCCCCCGTCTCAGGGTCACTTTTCTTGATTCCTTTCCCCACTCGCTTTTCTTTCCAACGCCCATCGACCAGCGAGGCTTGTGGTCCTGTGTCTCCACCACTTCTTCTTCTGAGAAATCTGGCCTCTCGGATCCCAACATCTGGCAAGGTTCCAACTGGGTCAGCGGCTCTCTTTCCAGGGAGTTTTCTCCCTCTCTTGCTTCGTTGTCTGACATGGTAAATTTTTGCAAAATCCCCCGGCAAGGGTCTACCTTCCAGGTGGATTAATTTTGCAAGTCCTGTCTAATGTAAGGACCCACCCCACTTTGCATCTTAAGAAGACAGAACTCTTGGAATAATTCTTCCAACAGGAATCCTTTATTAAGAGAAAATGGTTGCAGGCATGCTAGACAGGACTTGGGGTTCAAGCTCTCCCATTCAAGGTTTTAAGGGGTTCCCCAGTAGTCCCACCCAATCAACCCCCCTTCCAGTGATAGTTTCAAGTATCACAATTCCATCCCCTTTCTTCTTCCGTCTGGATGGAGACTTCAGATAACTACATGAAAGGCAATTACTCTTCTTTGATATGTTAAAGCTTAGAGGCAACAATAAACACACATTCAGTCCTTTGAAGTGTGCTGAAGGAAGTGAGGGCCATAAAGCCCCTTTGCTCTCCCCCTTTTCTCCCTCTTATGGCAGAATCCAGAGAAGGCAGAATTGGGAGTTTCTATGTTTGATAATTAAAGATGAAATATAATTGGATTCTGACATCCCCTGTTTCCGCCAGTGGTCAGCTGCTCTTCAGGTTGACCTGGAGATTGGCTTGAAGACCCAATGGACATGGGGGAATTGCTGAAAAGCTCAGTTTGAAAGAATCAAACTCTTCTTCTCTTCTAGCAACACAGATCTGAAAGACACGAACCTAAAGAGGGGCAGGATTGATTCAATGACCATTTGATTGCAGGACTGACTAAATGGTCAATGAAATATGTCAGAGTATACCAGTGGCAAATTTCTATGACTTCTTTCCCTTATTTAAAGGGAAAGTTTATTTACTTGAAAGATCAGTATAGTTGTCCAGCTAATGCAACAGGTTCTTGGATGGGTCACAACAACAATAAAATTATAAAACAAACAGTTTAAAAAAAAACCTATAAAAGCAAACAAAGCAAAACCCGTCAACTCCCGGCTTTATGATTTTAACAGAATAACAGAGTTGGAAGGGAGCTTGGAGCTCTTCTAACCCAGCCCCTTTCTCATGCAAGAGACCCTATACCATGGGTAGGCAACCTTGGCTCTTTTATGACTCGTGGACTTCAACTTCCAGAATTCCTGGCTTAGGAATTCTGGGAGTTGAAGTCCACGAGTCATAAACGAGCCAACGTTGCCTACCCCTGCCCTATACCATTTCAGACAAATGGTTGTCCAATCTCTTTTTAAAAACCTCCAGTGAAGGAGCCCTCACAACTTCTGAAGGCAAGCAGTTCCACTGGTTAACTGTTCTCACCGTTAGGAAATCCCTCCTTAGTTCTAGGTTGCTTCTCTCCTTGATTAGTTTCCATCCGTTGTTTCTTGCCTTGCCTTCTGGTGCTTCGGAGAATAGGTTGACCCCCACCCCCTCTTCTTCGTGGCAGTCCATCAAATATTGCAACACTGCTATCAAATCACCTCTAGTCCTTCTTTTCACTAGACTAGACAAACCCAATTTAAGCTGCCTCAAGTATGGTCTGCTGAGTTGAAGGGTTAGGGTTAGGATAAATAGTAAATACAGACATTATAAGCAAACATCAATCATTATGACAGGTGACCAGAAATAAAGTTTATATTTGACAGGAATCCAGGGAACTGCAGCAGGACAACCCATAATACTTCTCAAAAGGTCTCTCAAGTGAAGGCCAACGGATCAGACAAGAGGTAGCAGCATTTTTGCCCTCATCAAAGTAAACAGCAGCTATATAGAACTCGGGGCTGATCTTCTTGCTCCCTCACATGTACAGGCTACTTACTATTCTTGGGAGAGGGGCAGGAGGTACATACATCCTCCTCTACCTGCACCCAGATAGAGTCCACCAGAAAGGCAATCTTTGCCCAAACGTTTCTGCTGTGCATCAGAAGTAGTTGTTGTGACTTGTGGTAGCTCAGATGATGCTGTCTGTTTTTTTGTTTTTTTTTAACTACCTGTCATTTCATGGAATGCAAATCCAGCCTCTCCAGCTGTGTACTATAGCAGGAAGACTTCCATCCTTCTGGTCACTGGCTGTTGTCCTTCACGGTCATTTTATTTGTTTACAAGTTCAGTGGTAGTTCAGTGGTGGAACAATGGAAAACCAGGTGTATATAAATACAGATATATATGTCTCTGTTTATGTATAAAAGTTCATTGATGGACTATCTTCTCTTCCTCCAAATGACACGAAATTGAGAAGACAATCTATCACTTTCCCCTCCTGATCCACATGAGAGGAAAATAGTATTAAAACGGTGATGTTTTTAAAGCCGTCCTGAAGGGGTAAAGAAGTAGAGCAGCCCACACTAGTGGCTATGGTAAATATGGTCTGGATAGACCAAGTCTGGCCCAAGTGGAAGGAAGGGCTGAAACCTGGAAAGCCATATTTTAATTCAGCATTCTATTAGCTTTCTGTGCAAGAGAGTTGCAGGGCAGAACAGCCTTTTGAACTCTCTTTTGGCTAAGAAGGGAGCTGATCCCAGACCATTAAGTGGAGCTGCTTTTCTATCCCTGCAATAGTCTTATCATGTGCATCCAATTAACTCGATCCCACAGAATCCTTTGGGAAGAAGCCTGACCTTATCTGCACAGCCTAGGTTCACTTGTTGGGCATGAAGCTAGATTGCAATGGGACTGTGGAAACTGACACTTTTGTCATTTGATTTATCTTTCACTGTTTTTGCCCAGAAACCCAAAGAAGCATATATATAGTGCCCCTCCTTTCATCCTCTCTCTGCCATTACAACATCCCTGTGAGGTAGATTGTGCTGAGAGAATGGCTGACCCAAAGTCACCTTTCAGCTTCTATAGCTAATGTTTGGACCTGGGACTCAGCAGTGGTGGAGCAACAATTTAACCACTATACCACACTGCTTTTGATGTGCAGTATAGTTTAGCTCATGCTGGCTGGGGAATTCTGGGAGCTGAAGTTCACACTTCTTAAAGTTGCCCTGTTTGAAAAACACTGGTTAAGCAGTGTGCATCGTTGTTTTATTGGGAAATTGTATTGCATCTGCCCTAGACACAATTTGTGCAATTCAAGAGTGCTTTTGAGGAAACAGGATATATAATCAGGGAGCTGGAAGGAAAAAAGAAAGATAGAAAAAGGCAGTGCCTATTGATGCTGTGCTCATAACAATATCATAGGCTATTTGTATGATTTTAATGTGCCTGGGTGGGAGGTAAGATCTTGTCCTGATATGCGAACCACTCATTATAGCTTAGTGTTATGTTATCAAGTTACCAAGGCTTGTTTAAAATGATTTAAATATATACCTTTAATCTTATGGGTGAATGCAGCCAATGAATGGACAAGCCATACAATCGTTACAAGTTGAGTTTGGCTGGAGACAGGCTTCCTCCACCGCCTCCTTCTTTTCTGAACCTGGGTTCAGTGAGTGCTTTTCCGAATTATATATTACTTGACAACTGGTATACCTACCTTCACTCAGTTAATTTAAAGTTTTACTATTTTTCCCAGGTAGTTCAAAGTGATTCTGAACCTGAGAAAGAAAAGAAATAAGATATACACTTGAAAACAAGAACAAATATATCAAAAAGCTCCTCAGCACCCTACAGAAATAGCCTCGGGGAGTTTTGAGGTTCCCATTAGCTTTTCCATAGATCTGGTTTTAAGGAGAATGCAAAATTACAGTGAAAAGGTTGCATGTTGGACTATTCTAGTGGTGGCGATCCTATGGCACGGGTGCCAGAGATGGCACACAGAGCCCTCTCTGTGGGCACATGCGTCGTCGCCCCAGTCCTAGGCCTTCAGCTGGGTTTTATAAAACCTTTTCACTTTAGGCTTCCGCCGTCGTATGCAAAAAAAAAAAAAAAAAAGGTTCAATCTATCAATTTCAACTTCTCGCGGGGAAAAAAAAGATCTTGCAAAGTTGGAATTGATAGATTGAACTTTTTAGTCCCACCCAGTCTGCCGTTACCACCGCAGCCACGCCCACCCAAATGGCCATACCCGGCCATTGGGTCACACCCACCGGCACTCGACGATGCATAAGTGGGTTTTGGGTTGCAGTTTGGGCACTCGGTCTCTTAAAGGTTCGCCATCACTGGACTATTCTATTTGGGCTCTAAAATTCCAGGAGACCTTTAACTCTTTGCTGCCATCTAGTAGTTGCCTGGATTGCTGCAAATTTATTTGTAGGCCCAGTTTATTGGTTGGGATATATCAGGGGTCTTCAAATGCTGACTGAGGAATTCTGGGAGTTGAAGTCCACAAGTCATAAAAGGGCCAAGTTTGAAGACCCCTGGGATACATTATGCAAACATAGCAATTGTGTTTTGTTAACTTAAGCTTAATAGAACGGTACAAGTTGGACCTTCTTATCTTCACCTCAAATATCTGCTCCTTTCCTTTTCCATGCATTTATCCCAAAAGTGTAATTGCAAAAAAAAAAAAAAAAAAAATGAGTGGACGAGTGGAAAAAATAAATCAGTTTTTATAGAGTTTCCTCCTGGATTAACTTCTGAGGGTTTTAAAATTATTATTATTTGTCATTCATTTGGCTTAGATTACCTTGTCTGTCTCATTTCTCCAGGGCCTTAACTTCCTCCTGTGTCTTGTGCACTTACATACGCACAAGCCACAATGTTGTCTGCCCCAATTCATCTTTCTTGTGTGTGCTGCACGTCACCTTTTTCCAGTTCATTTAGTTCCTCAGGAGTGCTGGAGTAATAAGGAGAAGTTTACTCTGCCACTTGCAGCCTTGCTTTTTCTCCTGTAAGGCATCTCCCTGGCAAGCCGGAGGGGAAGGGATGAACAGGCACACAAGAATGCAAGAACATCTGATTTACTGAAGAAAAGCTAAGAAGCCATCACGAAAGAATTCCAGTGACTTCAGTCTAATAACTATAAGTTCTACTTATCCTTAAAACACTGTTCAATTCTTGTACCTTTTTCCCACCTGCAGAGTAGAAAGGGTTAGAAGGGACTGTTGAAAGAAAAATCTTCAGGTCCAGTCCAAGCCAGGAGTAAATAAAATGGAGGCTAAGATGCTGGAAATAAAATGGAGGCTGCTTGGGAAAGAAGGTTCTTGTTTATTTAGTTGCCAGAAATTTCACTGACACAGTAAGTTTCTGGGGTGGCTGACAAAATGGAGCTGGGATAGGTGGCTTTTATATCTTCTTTGGACTTTGGATTTGAGGTTCTTCCTGTTCCTGTGGCATGTACTTTGACCTGAGTTTGAGTGTGCCCTTTTGGTATTCTAATGGTGGTGGGTTAATTCTGTTGTGTCCTAAAGGTCATGTCTTTAGATTTTGGGTGGGGGATGTTGATTTTAGGGGTCTTTGTCTTTCTAATCCCATCAGCTCCAAGCTTCCTGGCCCCAGTCTTCCTGAATGAATCACCAAATCTGCATTTCTAAAAGCTGGTTTCTGCCTAAGATTTTTCTATTATTCTTTTGGGGAAATATATAATATTCTGCCTTATTAATATCCCCCAAAATATTTCCTTCTTTCTGTATGTGTGTGCTAATTTCTTACAGGACTCTCACATTATTGTGGGGGATGAATGAGCTATTGGTTCATCTGCTAATAGGAGCCACCCAGTGAAAAAGTTAGTGCTTAAGATAGAAAGGAGTCCAGGAGCTTCTGAGGTGAGGATTTAAACTGGGAGTTAGCAGAAAGAAAATAATCATGTGGGACTAGAGAATAAATAACTATGCTGACTTTTCCCAAACTGGTGCTCTTCCATTGTGTACAACAAATGAAAGAACGCATATGTGGCAGAATGTGAATGGTAGAATGATCTGATCTGATCCTAAGCCCCATTGTCGCTTTTCCCAATCCAGTATTATCCAGATGCATTGGATTCCAATTCTTAGGAGGTTCACTGGAAATTCAGGGAGTTATAATCCAATGGATCTGAAGATCTTGATTGGGACCTTGGGTTACTGAAATGAATGCATGAAATTACAGCTCAGTGCAAGGATATCTTGTTTGCTGGCAGATGTTCCTGCTTCCACTGCTTGCTGCTTTCCAGTGAAGACAAGAACGCCAATGACATGTCACACTTATTCAAAAGGGAACATACCGTATTTGAAAGCCAAGGATCTGTTGGTGGTGGAGGGGAAATCTCAACTCATTGCAGCTGTAAGCAAAAAAGCATATTACCCAAGATTGCCCAAGGAAGGCTTCTGTTCCTTATCAGGAAAGGGAGAATGTTATGCAACCATATGCTTTCAAATATTTTAATATTTGAGAAGAATAACATTTGAGTTTCCAAAATATTTCCTTGGGACAAGTCAGAATAAAACAGATGTTGTGTCTTAAGGTGGAGCTTTCACGCACATGCAAAAATCCACACGTGATGCTACAGTCTTCTCCAACCTCCAAATGTGCTAGATTTTATCTCCCACATAGCCCTAGCTGGCTAAGTGGAGATCATGGAAGCCGAAATCTAAGATGTTTAAAAAGGTGAGGAAAGTTAAGTAGCAATATTTGTGCAAGGCTTTCACAAAACCAAATCTCCCCTTTAGACTGGAAGAATGATTAAAATTCTGATCCCCATACCAGTTTTGTAGAATGTTAGCAACTATCAATAATAGCATTATTATTGTATTATAGCATTTTATATTGGATGATAATTTCCTATCTCTTTCAATCCTCTTTCCCTCCATTGTGCCTATGAGATTCCCAGGAGGTCAGTGTGGGAAACTGGAGCAGTGGATTAGATGAGTTTTTAGTCTGACTCGGTCAAGTTTACTTTTAATTCTCTATCCATAGGACATCATGATTTACTTCCTATAGGAGTCAAAATACTCTGTGAAGCTCTGTAGCAAAGAGGACACAGAGACTAGAACTGTATAATGCCATCTGCAGATTTTTGCTGTGACTTCTTTCTTCCTGGCCATTGAGCATTATTTCATGAGTGAATTAGGCTACTTATGAACCTTTTCCCTCAAAAGTGAGTGTATGAAACTCTACTTCCTGTTCTGGTTCCAAGATGACAGTCGTCTCTTTCAGAGATTATTGACCGACCTACAGCTCTCCTTCCCTTCCTCCTAGGACAAGATTTCAATTCCTCCCCTTCGGCATCCTTTGGGTAACATAAATCATACAGTCATACTCCAGCTGTTTTCTGCCTCAGAACAGCCAACAACAACCCGCATACAGTTCAGATTCACAGAGCACACTAAGCCTTCTTTGCTTTAACCAGGACCAACTGGATGGTTTCTTGCATCATGATAAGCCATAAATCAGTCTTTCCAAATTGGGTGCTCAAACGGATGGATTTCAGGTCCTCAAAATCCTCCACTCCATTGCAGAAAGGCAGGAACTGACATTCATACTGTATATCTGAAGAGGGCTCAGAATGGAGAAGACTGTCAAAAACCATGGATTGTAATCCACACTTGCCTAAGTTCATGCACCAAACTATACAAACCATGTTTTTGTCTTAGAACAATGTGTGAACTCAAATGTTGGGTTATAGAATAATATGTGAATTCTGCTGTTGTGTGAAAGGCATCAAAATGATGCATGACTGGAGCTATCAACCTCCTCAGGGAAGAGAGATCCATTTGACGGAACCAACCCATGCACCTAATAGATCTGCTTGGATTCCAGAAGGCGCTTGAGGAGATGTTGGTGCAGAGTTTTGCCAAAACTTACAAGATTAATGTCAGTCTTATGAGGGAGAGCAGACAGAAAACACAACCAAGTGAGCTAATTTTACTTTATTGTAAAGCTGCACTAACAGAATTTTGCAAGTCTGAAATTACATCTCTCACCCTCTCGTCTCCTTTACGGTCTAAGAAACTAAGGAGAGTCTCTTCTGAACCTTTTTCTCCATCCACATCTTACTGTGGGCTGAACTGCCTTTTATTTTACAGTCCCCTTGGTTGCATCTCTTTACCCTGTCTCCAAAAGTTGTTTCTGCATACAACATCTCAATACTTAAGGGAACAGGAGATGTTATCAGGATGCTATTTTGACACCTGGAGGTTGTGAGAGCCTGGATATGTTACAACAGACTCAAGCCTTCCTAGATAGAGTGGCTATGGATCTGGAAGCCATTTGACATGACATTCCATCTCTGGTTCTGTACAGGATTAAATCCCCCCCATGTTGAACTGGTTTATATTGTGATGTCTCCTGGGACACACTTTTTCACCTGTGTAATATCACAATTACGAGCACTCAACAGGTTGGCTTCCAGATACAATGCCAGATGCCGACTGGAGTTTTTAAAGCCTTTTAGTACTGCCTGCTCCTAGCAGTGTCTATCATCTAAAAAGACCTGGAAGGCAGGGGTCCCTTGGATCCTTACTCCAAAGGCATGATATTATCTGGGACCAAGGGGACAGGCCCTTCCCTGTTGCTGCTATCCTTTCTTTTTGAACAACCTTCTTTTGTAAGACCCTGGATTTTTTAAATTGTGGAGGCAGGTATTTCTCTCACAATAATGGATCCTATTTAGTTTTCCTGCCAAAGGGCAGAACCAGAAATTACAAGAAAGACACAGCTGCTGATCTGTGTCCTTTTCCCCCTTGGGAGGAGGGATATTTTGAATGGAAAATCTGGGGGGGGGGGAGAGGGGGGAGGGGAAGACAAATTGTTTTTCTACATCTGCAATTTTTCCACTCTTCATTGCTGCCGCTATAGCTGATGGGGGGGGGGAGTTAAATTTAATTCTGTTTTTGAAAAGGCCAAGGAATGTTGCATGCATGTTTGTAACATGTAATTTGTCTTGGAATCTCATAATTCAATTATATTTTATTGCCCTTTTAGTTTTTTTATGTTAGAGTTTTGGGCCGGGAAGGGATAATAACTATGCAAAGTCCTAAAGCTTTCCTTCTGAACAGCTAGAGGTACTGGCTGGATATTTTCAGATATATTTGTGTCTCTGTAAGAACTCTGAAAGCAGGCACTTTAGGGCCAGGGGAAGCAAGTGTTTACAGTTTTTATAGTGTGTCTCGATCTGAATGTATACATGCACATACACACACACACACGTCTATTCATGTATCAACTGAACTTCCAACCATGAAAAATTAGACAAAATAGGATTTGTTTGAAGTGGACACATTACAAGTATCCAAAATTGGGTTTTTTTTCCCCCCAATGGTTAAAAATCAGAGCAAAGCTGCAGTCTACTTGTGTACTTGAATGATGATATTTGATGAAGCTAAAGGCATATCTTACCTTTTGAGTTTCAAAAAGCATACCATTATTCTAAAAACCACCTTCTGACCTGGTTATTCTACACATGGGCTGGGTTTGCATAAGGTTGGAAAATTTGTGCTTCATCACTTTGTGGGAAACAAGCCATCATGTTATGGCACTATGATTTGTTTTAGGGCTGCAAAAAATAGAGGCTACCCCATACAGCATACTGTGGGCAGGGACATCCAGAGAGAGAAAGAGAGTTAAAAAGAAGTCACAGCTGCTGTGAAAGTGGACCTCCTTTAGTGTGAATTGCAGCCCAGATCTGTTGGGCCATACTTTATAATGTGAACAAAGTGTTTTGTTAACCAAAGTTCAAAGTTTTGTATGCTGCTCGAACTTGGTCATTAAATATGCTGCTATTTAAACCACTGCTATGTATCACCATTTCTTCTTGTTGTTGTGTCCGACCCATCGCGACCCCATGAACAACATTCCTCCAGGTCTTCCTGTCCTCTACCATCTTCTGGAGTCCATTTAAATTCACACCTACTGCTTCAGTGACTCCATCCAGCCATCTCATTCTCTGTCGTCCCCTTCTTCTATTGCCCTCAATCTTTCCCAGCATTAGGCCCTTCTCCAGTGAGTCCTTCCTTCTCATTAGGTGGCCAAAGTATTTGAGTTTCAACTTCAGGATCTGGCCTTCTAAAGAGCAGTTGGGGTTGATCTCTTCTAGGACTGACCGGTTTGAACGCCTTGTAGTTCAAGGGACTCGCAGGAGTCTTCTCCAGCACCATAGTTCAAAGGCCTCAATTCTTTGGCACTCAGCCTTTCTTATGGCACCATTTCTTACTGAGAATTAAAAAAAAGAGAGAGGTGTTCCTTTGAGTCAACTCTCCAGGTGAGTACAAAGATACTGTAGTTCTTCTAAATATGGGAAATCTTGCTTCTGAATAAATATGCCCACAGTCGAATCTCTCAAGGACCTAGGCATGTGAAACAATGAGAGCAGTTTGATCTGGATGATATCTATCAGCAAGATTTCAACTGTTCCTTTTCTTTCATTTAAATTTGACATAGAACTCTTGTTCTGTGGACAGCAGATACAATGCAAGAGCACCAGGGAATACATGCAGAATACATTCAGTATTCCTGACATACTTTAACAATCTTCTATCTGGAAAGGAAAAGAAGAACGAGGCAAACTTGAGTGCCATCACTACCTTGTTGTTTTTTTAAAGTGGATGAAATTAACTAAGTACTTTTGATGTCAAAGGTTTGTTATTTGTCCCAGATATAAAAACAGTTCAGTCACAGAAGGACGCTTACTTTAAGTAGGAAAGACAACTGATCCTAAGACAAAATTGCCAAAGCTGGTTTTTTTTTTTTCCTTGTTCAATATGAGTAGGCCACAAGGCTCCCATCCACCTTGTGTGTAAACTTAGGCTCCTTGCCTTGAGTCTGCTCTGGGTAATTTGAGAGATAGAAAAAAGTGGGCAGGCAGAGGATTAGAAAGATAAATATTCTAATAAATTCAATAAACCCCAAAAGCACAGTGCTGTGAGAATATGACGTCAAAGATGATTCAATCATTCATTGGCTACAAACATACCCACCACCTACCAAGACCTCCAAATGAAACATGGAAGACATAGCTGGACTTATCACTTATGGGGTCATGTGCTTCCTGAGCCTGTGCACTCTTATGCATCTTCTAGAGACCAGGGGTGGGAACGATGGCCCTTTTATGACTTGCGGACTCTCAGAATTGCAAGAAGCTTGATTAGAAATAGCTCAATTAGAAATAATGATGTGGGGATATAAACAAGAATGGCACCAAGAGCTATAGTTTGCTGAAATGCAGTTAGGTGGCTTCATATAACCCAATGTACCATAAACTGGAGTTTATAAAACACAATGGCTGAGTCAAGTAATGTGTCTATCACCTGCCAAACAAATTGTAACATGGTTTAGGGTAAGAGTTGTCAAACCGAGACTTAGGAGCCCTGAGGAGGCCACGATAACTTAAGAAAGAGCTCAGATTTAAAAAAAAAAATCAGGCTTGTGCAGGCAAAGGGAGATGCCTGTGAAAATCTGCACTAGTTTTGTTCCTCATTTTGCCCAACAATGTCTCACTGGGCAATTGTAGTAGTGCCCCAAGTTAGAGATACCTTGCAATACAGAAATTAAATTTTACACTGGTTTCTTGCTCAATCCTCACACCAATTAAATCATTCATTGATTCCAGGCTGGGGGGGGGTGTTGTCACATAAATTCCTGTGTCATTATAGGAGGCCATCTGTTACTCTGCAAAGTTGGAAAATCACTGGCTCAGAATATTGTGTTGACCAAGGCTTTGTGAAAGTGTTGTGTTATTATTTCTTACACGATAAATCAGCCCTCCTTGGTCCACTACCCTTTAGATGTATCAGCTCTGCTGGCTGGGAAGCTGCAATCTAGAGATACATGGATAATAGTAAGTTGGGGAAAACAGAAATAAGGAGGAATAGATTTTCTAGAGGAAGAAATACGAGGTCTGCCTGGACAACTATCTCTCAATTGAGCAAGGTGGCTTGTAGAAACCAAGCTTGCCTGGCTCTTTCTGGTCTCAGATTGCCTTTCAAAGCAACCTTAGCTTTGCTACTTGCTTGTTAGTACCATGGGGGTGAAGGGGGGGGGGAGAGAAGGAAGTGAGGTAATGCCATTTCAGAAGCATGTGAGAACTGCAGCTGTGAAAACAGTAATGTTGCATGCAAGCAGGCCTGGGAGAAGAGGTGTTGGAAAGCAAGGCTTAGCCAGACGGACTGGCCCTGGGGCCTCTGCCTAGCTATATTCCCTGACAGGCCAAAACTCAGAGTGCCCCCAGGATCTGTCTTGCACCTTCCTGGTCTATAGCAGGAGTGGCACTGTCCCTTCTCCCCATCCTATTGTTCTACAGAAGGTTGAGAGCATAGCATGCCATTATTTCTGATTCGCCATACCCTGGAGCAGTGGTTCTTTTTAATGCCGCGACCCCCAACCGGTCGTAAGTCGAGGACTACTCAACTGGTGCAGCACCGTTTGCAGAATGGGACTTTTGGCGGGCTCAGCAGGGCAGAGACAGCCTGGACAATTCCTATTGGCTTTTGAAAGCCAATAGCATTAGACTCTATTCAAGAGAGTCTATTCTATTGGCTTTCAAAAGCCAATAGAATAAAAGGGAGTAGCACAGCTAAGGAAAAGGGGGGAAAAAATGGCGGTCTGCATTGTTTGGTGACCCTCATGAAATGGTCATTCGACCCCAAATGGGGTCCCATCCCACAGGTTGAGAACCACTGCCCTGGAGGGAGAGTGTCACGCATGGTGACCCAGCCCCATCAGCCTTAGCTGCTTGGCTGATAGAAGAGGCCAAAATACTGTGGTGGTTAAGGTGCTGGCCTAGGCGTAGGGAGCCCCAGATTCTAGTCCTAGCTCAGGCACAAATGCCAACTTGGTGGTTTTGGTCAGTGACTGTCTCTCTCAGCCTAGCCTCACTCACAGGCTGTTGCCAGGAAAAATGGGAAGAAGCAGGGCCTTGAGCTCCTTTATTTATAGGATGTAAATAAATAAATAGACAAGAGTGGGCAGGGAAGCTGAGTGTGATGCATTCACCCTGCTCAGGTTGACCTCACAAGCAGCCCATGCAAAGGGAACAGCTATTGTCTGGACTGGATTAATTTAGGTGGGACTCATGAAAGATGTTGCCTTACATAATTCGAAATAACGTAACCCATTAATAATACCGCCTAGAGCCCCATTTTGAGGGAGATGGGCGGTTTAGAAATATGAAATATAAATACATAAATAAAAATGCATCCAGACACTGTACATTAAGAATATATGGAATAAGATGCCAAGGTAAAATTTCCAAGTAAAGGCAATGTAAGACAACCTTCTGCTGTTGAGAAGTCCTTGCCTACGATCCAAAGAGACCTAATCTGGAATCTCATCTGCCATTTGGCTGACATTTTAGTCCGTTTCATTTTACTTTTTAAAATTCCACCTTCCTTTACAAAATGAGCTTAAAGCAACTTAGAAAGCAGAGAGGAAACCGCTTGGAGAATCCAGGCTGAGCATGAGCAAACTGTGGGCACATCGCCTGTTTCACTCTTAAGAACACAGCTTTTTTCAGCTGAGACGATCCATGGGATGATCCCTGGCAGTAAACTTGCTCTCTCTGCTGTTGATCCTTACCCTGTCTATGCTGTCTCTGTTTCATGTTGCTAAAATCACCAGATTTCCCTCCAACATTCAGCTATCATATCTGGGCTGCAAAGATCCAGATGACACAAAGAGGCAGCCGTTTTCTATCTCTTGGTTGCCACCTACCTTAGATATGATTTCCTTGCCCTTCAAGATGAAGAAA
Source organism: Crotalus tigris (assembly GCF_016545835.1). Lineage (NCBI taxonomy): Eukaryota > Metazoa > Chordata > Lepidosauria > Squamata > Viperidae > Crotalus > Crotalus tigris. The sequence goes on along the minus strand of NW_024100553.1, from coordinate 3,761,475 downwards.
TTTAATATTCCTTGAGGCTGTCCTTGGACGGTGACTGAATATTTGGGGGGGCGGGAAGAGGGAGGTTTGAGAAAGAAAAACACAAGTAAAACAGCAGTTCAGCCAAGGAGCTGTGTCACTCATGGGTTTAGGAGTGAGATTAAATCAATGTCACCAGGTGCCATGAATGAGTGCCAGTGGGTATTTACTCTGAAATTCTACTTTCTCATGTCTCTTATAAACCAGGATCATTAATCAGGTCAAGTTTCATCTTCAAAACCCTGGCTTGCATAGCAGCAACAAATAAAGTTCCTTAATTTGAGCATTGCAGTGTGTTTTCTGTTTAATTTAGTTACTCCCATTGACAAGAAAAACCAAAGAGAGTTGTCAAGCCAAAATTCACTAGAATCCCGGTTCTGCCTGGCTGTGGCCACTACCTCATCTGATGAAGAACAGGGTCCCAAATAGTGTAGGTGCAGAAAGTAAATGCAAACCTACATCCCCAAGCTTCAGATATTCACCTCACAGAGACTAAGTTCAACTGAACCTCTTCACCATTTAGCACAGTGGTTCTCAACCTTTTTAATGCCGCAACCCCTAACCGGTCATAAGTCGAGGACTACTCAACCGGTCGTAAGTCGAGGACTACTCAACTGGTGCAGCACCATTTGCAGAATGGGACTTTTGGCGGGCTCAGCAGGGCAGAGACAGCCTGGACAATTCCTATTGGCTTTTGAAAGCCAATAAAATTAGACTCTATTCAAGAGAGTCTATTCTATTGGCTTTCAAAAGCCAATAGAATAAAAGAGAGTAGCACAGCTAAGGAAAAGGGGGGAAAAATGGTGGACTGCGTTGTTTGGCGACCCCCGTGAAATGGCCGTTCGACCCCAAATGGGGTCCCGATCCACAGGTTGAGAACCACTGATTTAGCAACATCACAGGCACCTATGAAGGATTACAACATGGCTCCTCCTGGCTGTTTTATGAGCAAGGAAGGATCTAATTCCATCTCTCACTGAGACCCTGGCAGCTGAATGAAGTGATGGAGACTCGAGACAGTCGGAAAAAATGCAATATTATTCCTGAGTAAATGGGAAAGTGCGTACCGGTAATAGCATTGAGTTCTCTGTAAGAAGCAGCCAAGGACAAATAGAGGCAGGGAAATGATTCCAAATGATGTCACAACACACCTTTTCTTTTCAACTATATTTTACCCAGTCTGCAGTTCCCAGATTTTTCCTGGTGCACTGTGGTTTTGATTAAGTCTGTACTTCATGCTAAGAGGCTTGTCTGGATTTGCTTAGCCTGCTTGATTGTTTATTTATTTACTCATTTATCTTGCTGCAATCACAAGACTCAGCATAATTCAGTACAAAACAATACAAAACAACCAGAATAAAACGATAACAGGTCTGTGGAGCAGCGATAACTAGGAAGAGCAATGATAATTCATATTCCTAGTAAAACAACTGGAGCAATATACAAAAAGCAATTACATAATGACAACATCGCATTAAACAGGAAGAGCTCTATCTTTAATTTCCTTCCTTCTGGAAAACAGGAATTCATGAGGCAACACTCACCTTTAAGGGAAGGCTGTTCCAAAGCCTGGGGGACATGTTGGAGAAACCCCTGTTCCTGTTCTCCTGGAAGTGATGGCCTGCCAGTCAGGCCATTCTTTCCAGGATGTATATGTCAGACAGGTTTGTTCAAACTGGAACAGATGATCTAGCAGGCCTTTTGATGCCAAACCAGATAGAGATTTACAAGGGATCCCTATGTTAGGTGCATTTCTTGGTCTGATTCAAGCTCAGAATACAGGACAATTTTTTGAAGCAGAGGTGAAGGCAAAACAGTCACAGAAATCAAAGGTGGCCATGAATTATAGTTTGAAAGCAATTACCTTTATAGAGGAGTCTTTCTATTATTCTTACAAAACACAGGAACTTGGTTGGGATTACTGGAAAGCATACCAGGTCCTGCAGAGAGGAAATGCTGCTTGGCTCCACATATGATTTTGCAACCTTTACCTTTTGTGACTCAAGTTGGTAACCTTGGGGTGAAAAGTTTGTACAATGAAATCTATTATTTCTCATCTATCACAAGGAATTTGTAATATCTAGAGGGGATTTTCTTATTATGACTTTTGCCAATTTCATCCACATAAAACCATGCTTTGTCAGTTTCATCCTAGGTGTCAAAAGTCCTTTGTTTTATTGTCCTAGAGTGCATTGGAAGGACAGGTAAGAAACAGAGTTAAGATGACAAGGGAAAGTGTGGCTTTCTAAACCTATGACTTATATGGCTTGTGTTTGAACCCAGGCATTTGTGCTTAGTGCAATGTGTAAATTCCGGCCAATATTGGCTTCTTGAACAAGACATGGTTCAGTAAATAATGGTTTAGCAAAGCTGGTCAATATGTGTACACACCAAAGAAGAAAGCCTATCCTAGATTCACTCAACTATATCCTCTCAATTGCTATCTAGAAAGAGCCAGTTACAGAAACCCACATTCTCTTCTTTCCTGAAAGGTAGGAATTCTAACAGCAGCACATATAAGCAATGCTTGAGCAGGGTCCGCAGGATTGTCTGGGACGCTACCCATCTTCTTTATGACCTGTTTTCCTTGTTACCTTCTGGGAGGAGGCTTCGTGGTGTCCGAAGCAGAACACATATATGTATGTGTATGGGTAGAGTGCGCAACAGAATTTCATTTTTAATGTGGGCCAGGGTATCTTATCTTATCTTTTTAAAGATAGGAGGGATGCACATTCACTGATCACACAGGCAAATGAATACACATGAATGAGGATGTCTTCAGGTAAATGCCATTGCTTGCATTGTCTTTATCCAAGCAAGCACTTTGCATGAAAACAATATTGCAATCATTTTGGCATTGTTCCAGCTGGCTCTAAGTGATATTGATCAGTTCAGAAAAGACAAAGAGGTTAATCACTATCAGATATACTTTGGCAATTTTTTTCTTTGAGTCAGGTTCTACTCCTGATGATTATATAGACCCCTTCACATTATTTCCCAGAAAACAGGATGGAAGTGACTTGCCATTGCCGTCTTTGGGGCTGTTTCTTTCAGTTTTTCAATGTATGCTGTATAGACCATAGAGTTCCTAAAGATCTTCTATCTTAGTTTTAACCAAATCCAGCTGTGTTTAGCTCCTTGAAATCAGTCAGTGTTAACTAGGTGTTGTTGCTTACTATGAGAAAATATCTCTTTTTATCTTTGTATGTGTGATGCATGTGTGCATGTGTATGAATGTGTATAATTAAATTTATAGTATATGGAAGGTTTATAAATAAAGTTTACTAGTATTGCATGCTGTAAATGTGATCCAGCAGTCAGAGTGGAGGGGAATTTTTTTTAAAAATCCTGATCATCTTGCACATCAAACAGTGGAATCTATTCCCAAAATAATATTAAAGCATGCATTTGGCAACTCAAATATTCAAAAACATACTTTGCAATCCAAATTAACTGCCATCTTACATAACTGTACTAGCTAAGAATATTTAATGTTTAATGTTTTAGAATTATAATGATTTGTTTTCAAAGCTAACAGGAGGCAAGGGGGAGGGAGAGGCAGAAATTCAAACCTTAGGACAAAAACGTTTTTAAAAAATGTTTTCCAGTACATGAATGATTCAGACTTTTTTGGGAGGCATTGTTTCCCCCCCCCCTTAATATTGGGTAAAATATTATAGACAGAATACAAATCAGAAGAGTTGCTAATGAAAAATTCTGGGAGCTGCTGTCCCAAGACATCTGGTGGTTACGAGATTGGGAATGACTGTATTGAGGCATCTATTTGGTATCTAAGTTCAGCCCAATATATAAACTAAGCAGTAAGGATGGTTGACTGGCTCTTGAGATTCTGTTCATAGTCAGGATAGACTAGGGGGCTGGATGGGCAGTTAAGCTGACCTGGTACAAGTTAATTGTATTTCTTTTATCTATTTGTTGCAATCATGATCTTATAAAAATCTACACTGAAAATAATGGTTGACTTTGTGCAGAATTGAAAAATTCAAGAAACTCTTCCCATCAAAAGCCGAGTGGAAAGAAACAAGACGAGAGCAGTATATCACTCTAAGATGCTGCAAGTAGCCTCCTCTATGAGCAAGTAGAAACTGCGAGCAATCTCTGGAGCAACTATTACACTTCTCTTGTTGCATTTTGGTATGGAAATAAGGACCTCATGATTTCACCTTATGGCATTTTGGGGGAGAACTCCAGGTCTCCATTAGCAGAATGGACAAGTGGGCCCCCCAATTATGTTGGGTAGGCTTACCACATTGCCATCTGAAGAGCATTTCTGGTAGACCTATTAAAGCTGAAGTCTAAAATTACCTAATTGCAGTAGTTGCTCTTTTGCCCCAGGGGCTGAAATTCAGTGGGAGCCTTCAGTATCCATTCAAAGCTTTGAAATCTAATTTTGATTGCTAAAATTATCATATCGAATTTAAAGATTCTGATTTTCTAATGCTTGGAGTTAAACAGTCCCTTCCTGTTCACCTTAGCTCTCCTCTAACTCATTTCTGTCCAAGGTCCTTCAAGTTTCCTCTGCATTGCTGTTCTGTCTAGTTAAAACAAGGGCCACCCATCACTATATCCAGGACAACCCCGCCCACCAGACCAGCCATCACTTTAAGTCAATGGTATAGAGGTTCAGAGTCAACAGTGGAAACATCCCAGCCTGATGATGAAATAAACGCACATCTGGATTTGATTACTGGAAAAGCTGGTTGGGGGCAACAAGAATGCCAGTCTCTCTTTAATTCCTTGTACAGCCATTGTCCTCTTCCAAGCTAAAGGTCTGAATAATAAAATCTTCTGGGCCATTTAACTTTTCTTGTGCAAACTATTCTTAATGTTGGTGGGATCTCTTTATCTTAATCCCAGGACTTTCCCAAGGAACTACATTTTGGAGATAGAAGAATCCTCAGTTCCTTATTCTTCCTAGCCAAAAGAGTTTATGTTCTTCATTTCCTAAAGTGGTGAGTCCCCTTATAAAAGGGATCCAGTCTGGTTCTGGCTCGCTATTGCTCGGTATTGCTGAAAATGGAATTAGTGGACCAGTGGACTAGTCATGTGGACTAGTCATATGTTTGTATGACCAGTATAGCCTGGTCATTTTATAATTTAATTTAATTTAATTTAATTTAACTTAATTGCCACCTATCTCATTGTTGATGTAACTCTGGGAGGCTTAAAAAAGATAATATATAAAAAAGCTAAAATTAGCAAGGATTAAATAGAAACTAAAAACCAAGAGGATGGCAGCGAGGGATAGCATCTTCTCTCTACCCCATCAGGCACTCCCAGAATAGACCATCCCCACTGGGCCCCAGGCCAGCCAGCAGAACCTGGTTTTAAGCCCTTCAGAAGGCTAAGAGGGTGAGGGGTGGATCTTATCAGTGGCATAATATTCTAAAGGGCGGTGACCAGGTTGAGCCTGAGGGAAAGGTCAAATGTGCCATCAGTCTCAAGTCCCTTCATGCCCACAAGAGATCTAAGTCCAGCTTACTCTGAATTCCATTGACCCTTATCTACCGCCAATTTGCTTTGTTCATTAGTAGTTTGGATTCTCGTAGCAAGCTTAAGCTTGCAATAAACCTATATATTCGTTTGAACTGCCTGGACTTCTGATTTTCTGTGCTTGACAGGCAGGGGCCATAGTAGTAATTTCCTGGATCCTGCCAGCTGAAATTCCTTGACAGACGGGGTTCATAGCAAGCCTTTTTTGTTGCAGTGGATAGAATGGGGCAATCCCATTAATAATAGAAATAAGTAATTTCTAAAGGTGATTAGCAGAGATGTGCCCATTGTTGAGTCCTTGGCGGGAAGCAGATACGAGAAGCAGTTGAAGTTCTCAGTTTCCTTTATTCAGCGTTCAGCTTACAAGTAGATGGCTTCAGCAGCTCCCAAAACCTCCCAGCTTCTTATATAGACGCTTCCCGGGTAAATGTGATACTTTTCCCGCGCCAGCACCCGCGCATGCGCACGGCGCTGGCGACAGCCTGTCTGGTCCCGGGCAGTTTTGCACCTGCCCGGGACTGCCTGCAAACGCCCGAGCCGTTTGCAAGGCTCAGGACATAACACCCATCATTCTAAAATATAGCACAGAGTTTCCCAATTTTGGCAACTTTAAGATGTGTGGACTTCAACTCCCACAATTCCCCAGCTAGCATGGTAGCTATGGAGTTCTGAGAGTTAATGTTCATACATCTTAAAGTTGCTAAGATTGAGAAACACTGATCTAGCAGGTCATTTAAAGGCTTAGCAACATCAATTCCCCAAAGCAAGCTGCAGGTCCATGGAGCACACTCACTCCTCTGTTCCCAGCACCCACTCAACCGCCTTTTGTTACCAAGCTTCAGAAACAGATTCTTTTTTTCCATTTTGGCTATATGTGGAGTGTGTCCTGTAGATATTACTAGCCAAAATAATCTATGTAAATTTAAGTCAGTAATCATCTAACTATGAGCCAAGTAGCTTTGAAAAATGGTGAATTATTTTGTCAGAATAGGGAAGAGATCAGTGGTGGGATTCAAATATGTGAACAGCCAATCCTCTGTGTGGATGCCCGCTTCCGGAAGTCCATTCTGGGCCTGGCAACAAAAAATTAGCTACCGGTTCTGCCAAAGTGATGTGAACTGGCTGAATCCCACCAGTGGAAGAGACACAATTTCTGTCATCACCTGAAATCTGGTTTCAGAGCTATGCGTGGAAAATGTGAAAAAGATGTCTTAATTCATCTGCATGGGAATTTCCTACTAATCAAGAATATTTTCCAGTCTCCACCAATATTTTTTTCCAGACACAGCTATAAATGGAATATATGGCTAAATCTACTAAAACTATATTCCATCTGTAGGCCCACCACCTAGCAGTTCAAAAGCATGCAAATGCAAGTAGATTAATAGGTACCACATCGGAGGGGAGTTATCAGCATTCTGGGCACCTTTAGCATATAGCCATGTTGGCCACATGATTACAGAAAATGTCTTCGGACAATGCTGGCTCTCTCAGCCAAGAAAATGGAGAGGAGCCTACAGTCAAACACAACTGGACAGGGAAACTTGTACCTTTACTAAAATTATAATGTGAGTGAACTTGTGATCATACTGATCTGTGGATCCCTGCATGTGGCTGCATTCTAAAACACAAATGAAAATTTTCATCAGAGTTACTATATTAATAATAACAATGCACATTGCCCTTTTGATGTGCTATAGGAAATAGGGCTCAATTCCAAGGGGTGGTTTTTAATGTCAAAGTCTACGCAAGGGAGACACAATTACACAATTAAGAGGAGTGTGTGAGACCCATAAGGCAGGGGGACAAAGACAGGTAATGCAGGTACATTTCTTTGCAATTGAAGATGGATGGCATGCTAATTAACATGTGAGGATGCTAATTGACATAGGATGAGCATAAGGATACTATTCATAATATCTACATTCCGGCTTTGGCTGTGATGCCAAGGCTGGTTTATAGCTCAACTGCTATAAGGAGCATAGTCAGATATTCTGAAGCAGTCCATGAATGGTTCAGCCAGGAATAACTTATAAATCAAGGATCATCACAGCCTTTCCGCTATGATGAAATAAACTGTAGTTGTTATTTCTATCTTTGCAAATAAACATAGCTATATTTCTTTGTGTGTCTTCTTGACAGATGTTTTCTTTTTTGTGGGAGGGGGTGTTTAAGAGGTCACCTGGTTTAGGAGATGAGGCTATAAGAAAATAAGCTTCAGAAACGAGCAATTACTTCTTCCTAGCTTTTTTTCCTCCTCTAATTATAGATCCCCATGGCAAATCTCAATAAGTCTTCAGAATAAATTAGAATATGTCACCAAGGGACTGAAAGAAGGGGAATTCTGACACCCATCAATTCCAGCCTGTCTTCAGCATATCCAAGCCAAAATAACTCTTTGGGTAGCATTGGGGTTATAGACATAATGAAATGGCAACTTAAGATTTAACATTATTGGCGTATTATTAAACAACACATCTGACAGTATCATTTTTGTCGTTGTTTTTCAAGTCTCCTTCAAAAGAATCCATCTAGCCCAGGGAAATTGCAATAAGTAGTCCAATCAAAATGCATGACCTTTTCTCTTCTGCCTCTTGAAATTTAATAGAAAATCCTCATCTTTGATGCTGCATACCAAAATCAAGATGCACATTTTCATCATATTATGTTCTTCTGCTGTATAAACCTCCCTGCGCTATAATCACAAAGAAGAAACCCACTGCTTTCTGTGTATAGTATGTAAGACTCAGTAAATTGATCGCCCATGTTGTGGTTGTTAAGATTAGGGTAGATTTCCACATGCATTTTTATACCAAACTGAAGATTTGTGGTAATTAAGAGATTGCCAGTAGATAGTCTTGGCTTAAGTTTCGTTATTAGTGCTTCCAGCAAGAAGATTCTTTTGCTTCAACTACTTCTGAATGAATTGTTCTTTTTGTGGTCCAAGGAATGTTTAACAACTTTCTCCAGCATCCAGTTCAAGGGTATTAATCTTTCTTTGGTCAGTTTTTGTTCACAACTGTATATTAGAACAGTAAAAAAACATAGGTTGACTTCATTGTCGGTGAGATGTCTTCATGCAAAATATTTTATCTATTTTTTTTCACAGTTTTTCCTCTGAAGAACAAAATGTCTTTTATTTCAGGTTTACAGTCATCACCCCAGTGAATTTTTGAGCCAAGATAGATAAATCCTATTACTAGTTCCAATACTTTTCTGCCTATTTGCATTTATAATTGCCTATTGACATTATCTAGCTTTAGAAGAAAAGTGGTTTTGCGCCCTCTTCTTTCACCTTCTGCAAGAGATCCTGACATGGAATTGACTTGGATCTATTTATAGACTGTAATTAACACATGAACTTCGTAAAATTTGGGCTTTTTTCAACATAAGGCTTAAAATATTCATTTTTGTCTGATCTGTTATAATAAACATAGACTTTCTTAAACAGAAACAACTATTCTTTATTCTGGTTAATGACACTTAACCATGTTGATTGCCTTTGCAAATTGTATTGATTTGATTTTAATAAGGTTAAAACTGATATGAGATCATTTTCAGTACTGAGCTAATCTTACTTTGGACATTCTTCTTAAGTTTTGTGCATCTTGTAAATCTCTTTTTTATTCTCTCTCTCTCTCTCTCTCTCTCTCTCTTTTCCTGGTCATGTTTTAAAATATCTGTTCTGTTAAATATTTTTTTAAAAAAATCAAAATAATTTATATTGTCAAAAAACCCCTCCCAAATACTTCTAGCTATTTAAGTAGTGTCATCAGCATATCTGAGATTGTTTTTATTTCTTCCAGCAATTTTAATTTTAATTCCAATTTCTACTACTTCTTTTAGAGCAGTGGTTCTCAACCTGTGGGTCGGGACCCCATTTGGGGTCGAACGACCATTTCACGGGGGTCGCCAAACAAGGCTGTCCGCCATTTTTCCCCCTTTTCTTTGGCCACGCCCCTGGCACCCGGTGATGTATAAGTGGTTGGGGGGTCACCACAACATGGGGAACTGTATTATGGGGTCGCGGCATTAGAAAGGTTGAGAACCACTGTTTTAGAGGAACAGCATATGTTATATGAGTAAAGCAACAATAAACAACCTTGGCTCATTACTTTCCCATTTAGTTACCTCATTTCTAATTGTTTCTTGATGATCATACAAATTCTTCAGTAAATTAAGTGGCTGGATATCTATGTTTTAAGGGCTATCCACAATTTGTTTTATTCTACATAGTCGAAAGCTTTAGTATAAAAATTAAAGCAAAAATAGACATTGCCTTTACTCATAAAATAGTAGCAATATCATCTCAAGGTGAATCATTATAATATTGATTGGCTTGTCTTGAATTCAAACTGAGATAATCATATTGTGATTTTTTTTTAGTTGTATCTCAATAATGGTAACTACTTCATTTCTTTTTCATGTATGGTAAAAGACTTAATGCTCCTATGATGTGAAGTGACCAAATCAAGTTCATTTCAATTCACTGGTTCCTAGAATGTCAATACTAAGTCTTGATATTTCTGCTTTAACAATCCAAAATTTGTCTTGGTTCATGCTTCTGATATTCCACATACCAGCTGTAAACACAGAACTTCAAACTTTCTCTGGCTTTTGGGAAGCTGGATAGCCATATTTCAAGCCCCAAACCAAGAATGATATGTCACATTTTTTTCCAAGCTGAGTCTTTATTGTTTCATACCTATAGACAAAATCTTGCCAGAATGAAGACTACTACTACATCTATTTATTTATTTATTTATTTATTTATTTATTTATTTATGAGACTTATATACTGCTTTAAGTGCAAGCACTCTCTAAGCGGTGTACACCAGTAAGCAATGTATATATATATTTACATTGCCCCCAACAATCTGGGTCCTCATTTTACCTACCCCGGAAGGATGGAAGGCTGAGTCAACTTGAGCCGGTGAGATTTGAACCGCTGACCTGCTGAACACAGTCAGCTAAAGTGGCCTGCAGTACTGCACTCTAACTGCTGCGCCACCTCGGCTCTAAATTTTAGATTCTAAAATATACTCTGAAAAGTATTAGGGAGAGACTGTCTTCACCCTCTTTCTCTCACACATAATATCCAGGCTAAGTTGTCTCTTACTTATCTGGAATGCACTGCCTCCCTCATGGAGATCCAACGCCACACTATATTCCATCACACCGTACAAATTTTGCAGGTGATCTCAAATATGATAATTAGTGGTTCTGTGATCACTTGGTTCCTTTGGTCTCCTAGGATGTAATTCTTCTGGCCTGGAATACTTGTATTCATTTGAATCAGCTTTGTATTCTTTTACCCTCTCTTTGTCTAGTCTGAGCTTCACCACTCTGCTACTAGTGATAGAGCAAAAGCAAAGTAGGACATTGTAGGACCCTTGGTGCACTCTGAGCTTGGTTGCTTTCTTGCAGACATTTCATTACCAAACATCATCAGTCTTACCAGTAGTAGGGAGTGGGGTTTGCTCTCATTTTATAAGCTAGTGGTTTACCCTGTCAGTGTCGGTGAAAGTGGCCTTGGTGGTTGTATTGATTGGGCTGTTGTTTACTGTTAGCTTGTTTGTGAGTGGTGGTTCCTTGACTGGGGTATTGTTTGCTTCTTGATTGGTGGTCTAATGTTAATTTTGGTGTTAATCTAGGTATTGTATTGAGTGCTGGTGAGGAGGTGTTTTCATCTTTTTGTTTCCTTGGCTTTTTGATTGTCTCTTTTAAATGGTATGTAGATATTATCTCTATGTGCCTGTTAATGGCCAATTTGTCTGAGTGCCTGGCTTCTGGGAATCTTCTAATTTTTTGGACTTGGCTTAATGTAGGATACTTGCAGTTTCCCATCTGTAACTATGGTTAAGTCTGTCCATGTATTGTGAAATTAAGGAATATTTATCATGTCTTCTGATTGCCAGTTGGTGTTCATGGGTGTGCTGTGCTACTCTTCTGCCTATTTGTTCCACATAATGACTGTTGCAGTCCTTGCACTGCATGTTGTACATGCCTCCTGTTTTTTCTTCTGGGGCTGCGGAGTCTTTTAGTTTACTTAGGATGTTTTGAATGGCTTTAATTGGTTTGTGTGCTGTGGTGATACTATGTGGTTGTAATAGTCTGTTGATGGTTTCTGAGATGTTTTTGATGTTTGCCAGTGTTATCATTTTCATAGCTTGTGTTGTTTGTGCTATATTGAGCGGTCAGGCATTTTTTATAAAGTTGCATGGATATCCAATTTGTTGGAAGATATTGTATAGATGATCTGTTTCCTTTTTCTGATGTTCGAGGGTGCTGCAGTATGTTTGTGCTTGTCTAAATAGTAATCTTACGCAGCTTCCCTTATGGAAGGTTGAGTTGTTACTTTGGTAGTAGAGTTCTTGGTTGGTGTGGGTAGTTTTATGATAGACTTGTGTTTCAAATTTGCCATCACTGTCTCTGCTAATGAGGATATCCAAGAAGGGCGGTGCGTTTTTTCCTTTTTCCTTAGTGAATTTTATTCCTTTGAAGATGTTATTGATGGTTTTGTGCCTGTTCTTTAGTTGATTCTTTTTTATTATGACAAACTGAATCCATACTTTAGGTTGTATGCAAGGGAGTGCCATACATTCTAGGTTTTGCATTATGGTCACTGCTATTATTCCTGAAAGTTAGGACATTGTCTCTTTCTCAGAGAAGACAGACATAAAATATGAATTAAAACCTTTCTCACCATCATTCGTGACTAATTTATCTGTTTCTCCCAAGAACAGAACTTATAATTTCTTGGCTTTTTCTTCTGTTTTGTCTTACCACCCCCACCCAAAGCCTTTGTTGATATTCTTGGTATTGTTCACAAGCCTCAGCTTATTATGAGCTTTAGCCTGATACAATCCCTACAATTCCTAGGGATTGTCTTGTATTCTTCTTTAACTATCCACTTCTTATTACATTACCTCTGCTTGATCTTCTTCTTTCAGCATTTTGGAAATCCACTTGCATATTCACACTGGTCTGTTTTGATGTCTCCCATTTTTCCTTCTAGTAGGAATTCTTTGTGATTGTGCCTTCAGTATCTTGCTTTATCCTTCCTGGAGATTTTTCTCTTTCAGGATTTGAATCTGCTGGATTTACTTTTCATTGGAAACCATCAAAATCAGTTGTGAAACCAAGTATATAAATTTGACTCTTCCCTGATCCACCTCTGTTTGATATCAAGAACTCCTAGTTTTCATCTCTAACTTATGTCCTGATGGGAATGTTTATTTCATTCAGAGCCCTGGTGGTGCAAGTGGTTAGAATGCAGTATTGCAAACTAATTCTGCCAACTGCCAGGAGTTTGATTCTCACTGGCTCAAAGTTGACTTCCATCCTTCTGAGGTCGGTAAAATGAGAACCCAGATTGTTGGGGGCATTATACTGACACTGTAAATTGCTCAGAGAGTGCTGTAAAGAACTATGAAGCGGTATGTGAGCACTGGCCCACTGCTCATGTGATCCTGGGCCACCAAGCCGCCTGCTCCAGATGCTCCAAAAATGGAGTGGTGAGAGCAGAGGCTGAGTAGGATGAGTCTACCCTGCTCAGTTTTGCTGATTTACTGAAGCTGTCTGTGCAGGACATCTGATCCACTTTTGGCACATTGGGCAGCCTCAGGGAATCTGAAGGAGCATGAGACCGGGCCCCCAAAGGCTTATCTTCTCCACGCCAAAAACTTTTGCAAATAGATGAATGGCTTCGGGGGTGCAATCTCACTCTTCTTCAGGCCTTACATCCCTTTGCAAAAGTTGGCGCAGAGAAGCCTGAAGGAGCATGAAACTGCGCCCCAAAGGCTTCTTTTCTCTCTTGTGTGAGTGGAACAGTGCACACACACAGATGCATGCACCAGCCCACAGCTCTCGCGGCCTGGTTCCCCTCTCCCCCCCAGCTGGACTGCCAAGCCGCAAAGGTTGGGGACCACTGCTGTAAAGCATTATGGAGCGATATGTAAATCTAAATGCTATTGCTCTTTCTTGGTAGTGGGTTGTTATATCCTTCTCTAATGAGTAATATGTAGTATTTGATAATTAGTATTGGAGTATTTATGGTTCACCAAATATGGTTGAACTATAGCTCCCAGAGATTTTAGTCAACATAACAAATGGTAGGGCACAGCAGAATTTGGAAGATCAAAAGTTTTTTTCAACTTTTTTCTGACCCCTAACTCTTACACTTGAAAATGACACACAGATATTTTGAAAGTTAATCCTCACTTTAGTTTCATTGACATATTTAAAATCATATGTGATTCAAGCACTGTGGTTTGGTGAGTCAAATGAAAAAGCTGTCTCAATATTCCAATCACCATATAAATGTAGCTGCTTACTGGGAAAAAAGTATTGATGGGGACTTGATAACCATTTGCATTTTACAATGAATTATTCATAAGAAACCTGAGTCAAGATGAATGAGTTTCTTAATAGACCCATGGAGATGGGGAGGTAGTATGTTGAAGTTGGCTACAATTCCCAACCCTATTCTTATTTGTGCAAAAATTCAGAATGGAGTTTAATCCACAAATTGAAAATGGGACTTTTAAAGAAAATTAATCGTTTCTTTGAAAGGGAGAGCAACATAATCATGGTGCGATAACTATGGGACAGTCCAATGATTCATTTTAATTTAGTTCTACATTCAGTTTACTGATTAAGTTCAGAACCTTTGTTACAAAAGAAGGCTTAGGCATTTCCAAACCATTCCAGCACTTCTGGGGATGTATGACCTCACCCTTGCTCTAAATTCAGGAGTTTTGTTAGCAAAGACTGTGCAAACTATATTAAGATCAGGTTCAGTTTCACTTAAAGATGTTCCCCAGTGTTCTCTGTAAACTCTGTTTTTACTCTGCATTTCAGATATACTGGCAATGAAAATGAACTGGCTAAAAAATTAGCAAATATACTCTTTCTCTATCTGTGACTTCATAACTTAGCCCTTGTTGAAGGAATTTAAAGGTAATTCTCATTAATATTACTTTGGTACAAAAATGACCGGATGACTCTAGAACACGGGTGTCAAACTCGCCACGTCACGTGACGTGTCACAACATATCACAACTCTTTTTGCATTGCCAGCAAGGGGGTGGGTCGCAGCTTCAGTATGATGAAACCGGCCCACTGGCCGGCAGTTCGACACCCCTGCTCTAGAAGATGTTATATAGATAGTGTTATAGTTCCGGCTAATGAAACACTTCAAAGAACTTCCAGGCCTTTATTTTCCTAAGAGTCATTGATTGTTACAAAATGTCAGCACAGGCATAATGGAGGGATGCTAAGATCTAAGTTCTCTTCCTCTGAGCAGTTAAATTATCAGCATGTTCCCTCCCTAAATTAGCCCTCACCTATCACATCATCCAATTAGTGTGAAGGTCAAAGGTTTCCTTCCTCTTTCTTTCCCAGGCTTTATCCCCACCCCCATTCTGCTCTGTATTAACCCCATAAATACCAGACAGTTCTACATATTGTCATAAGCAAGAATATACAATATTTGCAGCGTTGACAGATAGTTCTCAACTTGCAACTCTTCATTTAGTGACCAAAGTTACAACAGCACCAAAAAATGATTTATGACCGTTTTTCTCACTTATGACCATTGCAGCATCCCCATGATTAGGTGAGACAATTTGGATGCTTGGCAACTGGCATGTATTTATGACGGTTACGATGTCCCAGGGCCATGTGATCATCTTTTGCAAACTTCTGATAAGCAAAGTCAGTGGGGAAGCCAGAGTTACTTAACAACTGTGTTACTAACTTTACAATGGCACTGATTCACTTAGCAACTGTAGCAAAAAAGGTTGTAAAATGGGGCAAAACTCACTTAACAACTGTCTTGGTTAACAGTGGAAATTTTGGGTGCAATTGAGGTAGTAAGTTGAGGACTACCTGTACATTGCTATGGAGAAATGACTTACTTTCATATATTCTATACTGCTTCAGCATCCTCCACCTTCTTTCTTTTACATTAGTTAAGGTTTATGTAGCCATTCCCCAAGTCTAATTGTAACACACAGCCCTGATTAGAATGATTGGGGAAAGCACTTAGCTTCAGGATTATTAGTATGCTATACTTTCACTTCACTTTTCTTTTTGCAGCCCACTCACGTGTACTGAGGGACGGACTCCTAGCCATTGAATTTTATTCCCCTTTATACAGAGTGGGATTGAGAGGTTATTTCTTATTCTAGGACTGGGAGAGGTTCAGGAGGGAGGCAGGATACTGATTGGTTAACAGGTTTTGCATTCTCTTGATGGTCAGTTAGAGAGTTAGCAGTGATTGGCTCATTGATTTCTTTGCCTATTCCCTCCATTTCAAGACCAGCAGAAATGAAAACATTCCTAGGTTATCCTTAAACTATTTTGTGAGGGATCAGGAAGTGGAAATGTGGTTGATAACGATTAGTCCTAATTTTTCCATTGAATGGTGCTTCCCAAGTATGTTGGGACTACACCATACAACATTCCCACAATATTGCCCACACATCTGCAGGTACAATATTGGAGAAAACTGCAGTGGTCTGATCCTGGTGGTGCAGTGGTTAGAATGCAATATTGCAGGCTAACTCTGCACACAGCCAGCAGTTTGATCTTGACCAGCTCTAGGTTGACTCAGCCTTCCATCCTGCCAAGGTCGGTAAATGAAGACCCCGATTGTTGGGGCCAATATGCTGACTCTGTAAACTACTTAGAGAGGGCTGTAAAGCACTGCAAAGTGGTATATAAGTCTAAGTGCTATTGCTATTAATAAATATATACAGTGCAACATGAATTCACAGCTGTCATTTGTTTAGCTGGTATTGACTTTCACTCACATCACATTATGCCCCGGAACATAGGATATTATAATGGTTTGACATGGTATCTGTGCAATTCCAAGTAGTTTCCAGGTAATTTACAGATGAATTTTTTTTATCAATGTGAAGATTTACTAAGTGCTGTCCAAGATTTTCTGATATGGTACCCAGAATGTCTATAACAGTGGTGGCGAACCTATGGCACGGGTGCCAGAGGCAGCACTCAGAGCCCTCTCTGTGGGCATGCATGCCGTCACACCAGTCCTAGGCCTTCAGCTTGGTTTTATAAAACCATTTCGCTTTAGGCCTCTGCCGCCATGTGCAAAAAAAAAAAAAAGGTTCAATCAATCAGTCAATTTCAACTTCTCGCGGGGAAAAAAGATCTTGCAAAGTTGGAATTGATTGATTGACTTTTTAGTCCCACCCAGTCTGCCGTTACCACCGCAGCCACGCCCACCCAATGGGCCACACCTACACAATTGGCGACATCCAGCCAGCACCCAATGATGCATAAGTGGGTTTTGGGTTGCAGTTTGGGCACTCGGTCTCTAAAAGGTTCGCCATCACTGGTCTATAACCACTTGGATCAACACTGTTGGTTTATACCAATTTATTTATTATGGCTGGTTGCCAGATGTTTAAACTGGATTTGGCATTTTTATTCATCTATGGAATTTTCCCCAAGGATGTGGATAGATAGATGTTGTTTACTGGTGTTAAAGGTATTATTGGGAGATGTAAGCTTGCTATTGACTGATGGTGATTTTGTCAATAGTGATGGTGTTCAAGTGGTTTTGGGATTGCATCCAAGATACCTATTACTATTGGTACTATTATTATTACTAGTACTGCTACTAGAGCTTCTAACAGTGATGTGTTGAATATATCTAAAGGGTTGCCACAAAGAGGGGGTCAATCTATTCTCCAAAGCACCTGAAGGTAGTACAAGAAGCAATAGATGGAAACCAATCAAGGAGCGAACCAACCTAGAACTAAGGAGAAAGTTAGAGCAATTAATCAGTGGAATTGCTTGCTTCCAGAAGTTGTAAGTGCTCCAACACTGGAGGTTTTAAAGAACTGATTGGACAACCATTTGCCTGAAATGCTATAGGGTATCCAGCCTCAGCAGGTGGTTGGACTAGAAGACCTCCCAAGGCCCCTTCCAATTCTGTTATGTACTAGATGAGGTTTTTCAGGCTTGGTTTCATGGAATTAGCTCCTTCTCCCTCTGTTGCATCTGGGCTCCTCTTTCCTGTAGAAAGTCTGTGTTAGTCTGCTAGAATACAACACATATCTGTGGATTAAATAAAATAGATAAATAAACCCAAAGGAATCTACTGAAGTTAATTACCAAGAAAGAAAAGGGGTAGGGGTGGAGGAGGGAATGGCTATGCACTCCTGGAATGCAAAGAATGTTGTGCTATTGCTGAGATCAACTTGGAGCAAAACCACATGTGAAGGCTACTTAGGGTGGCTGCCCAACAAGAAATCTCAAACCGATTTCCTAGTCCCTAGCCACCATGCTCAGCAACAGCAGACATAGCGTCCCAACACAACTCAAAGGCTTCTTTAGAGTTGCTAAGACTTTCAAAGATAATGACAATTTGAATGAGCCGAGAGATTCTTGCTTGAACACAACATCTGAGAAAAAGGGAGATTTTGTAATACAGCCATAAAAGGGTTGCCATTGCCACATTTGGCTTCCGTACAGAACCCAAATGCTGTTAGTGATCTACTGAAAACTTGCCATGGATTTATCAAGGGAATTTTGTGACGAACAGAGTACGA
This sequence comes from Crotalus tigris, assembly GCF_016545835.1. Classification (NCBI taxonomy): domain Eukaryota; kingdom Metazoa; phylum Chordata; class Lepidosauria; order Squamata; family Viperidae; genus Crotalus; species Crotalus tigris. The sequence goes on along the minus strand of NW_024100553.1, from coordinate 3,743,356 downwards.
AGGAGGGGAAATCTTAAGTTACTCTGTACAGGATTTAAGATTCTCAAGGGACTCCAGCAAAAGGCTCTTCAGAGATGCACCAAAAATTTGTCTGCCTACATCAATGTCCCACCCAGGGTACATTCCTGTAGTTGCTGTCATGACCCAGCTGGGACCAGCTCCTGCATGGGCAAGAGAAACACATATGAGCAAGAACCCAGGAAATGTGCATTTGAGTGGAGACCCACCTTTAATTTAAAAAGAGAGAAAAGGAACATTCTAACAGTGAAAAGATTTAGGCAACTTATGGTTTAAAACAGGGGTCTCCAACCCCCGGTCCATGGACCAGCACTGGTCCGTGGCATGCCAGCAACCGGTCTGCACAAACAAGCAAAGCCCCATCTGAGGGATGCAGGCAGCACACAAAACCACGCCCCCTCCGGTTCATGGAAAAACCTCTCTCCACGACCTTCTCATGTCCTTTAGCAGAATTCACAAACTCTGGCTACTAAGTTTCCTCCCCCCCCACACACAATTATTAGACACTCCTCTCCCACCATAAGTCTCAGATTTTGACAGCACTTGATGAAAAGTACTGGACTTCCTTAATCATGCCAATGGAATGTGTTTTATCATTACAGTATAGTAGCCACAGTAGAGCAAGTGCTTGACTCACAACTCCAATTGGGACCAGAATTTTCATCATGGTTATAAAGCAATTCACTGCAGTTATTAAGTGAATCATGTGGTTTTTAAGTGAATCTGGCTGCCTCCGTTGACTTTGCTTGTTGGAAGCCAGCTGGGAAGGTCGCAAAAGGCAATTCGCATGACCCCAGGATGCTGCACAACTGTCTTAAATACATACCAGTTGCCAAGTGCCCAAAGTTTGATCACATGACCATGAGGATCCTGCAATGGTCATAAGTGTGAGGACTGGTCATAAGCCACTTTTTTCAGTGCCCTTGTAACTCTGAACGGTTGCTAAACAAATGGTTTTAAGTTGAGACTGCAGTGGTTGCAGGTTGTAAGGTTGAGCGGTGAGCAGGAAAAAGTTGCTGGGTCTAAAGACTTGCTTAACTCTTCAAGTTTAATAAGTAAATGCATCCTTTGCTCAAGTTCACTGCAGGTGAACTATCTCCAGAACAACTATATTGTCGAGGCACAGAAACTACAGGACCAAGGTAGGAATATCTAAGAAAACCTCTTTGGGGAGAGTCTGGCCCTTACCCATTCAGATAAAAATAGGAAAGGAGAGTACAGTCTGAGTCAGGCATAAGATAATCATACAATATTCCAATCTGAAAATTTATTTAACCATGTATTGTATTATGTATTGTAACCATAATACAATTCAATAGAAGAAGAGGACGACAGAGAATGAGGTGGCTGGATGGAGTCACTGAAGCAGTAGGCATGAGCTTAAACGGACTCCAGAAGATGGTAGAGGACAGGAAGGCCTGGAGGAACGTTGTCCATGGGGTTGCGATGGGTCGGACATGACTTCGCAACTAACAACAACAACATTGTAACATATATTGTATTATGGATGGCTCTTTCACTACAGTTAGCACCTTACCCTGTTATCTATACTTTAAAAAGACAACATCTGGAAATTGGAGTTTGTAACATAGAACAAATCTTGTGTCAGAAGTTTTGAGGGCCCAGTCAACTTCACTAATTGCAGACAACCTCATTAACTTTAATTGTCAGTCTACTTAGAAGCTGATGTCCAACATACCTGAATGACATAAGGTTAAAGAAGGATGATCTAATCAGAGATTAGGTTTTGAGGCTTATACTATACAGTGCAAACATTTTATATTCCAAATGTTAGGATCAAGCATTATAAACAAATTTCTTCCTTGGGATCGCTATGTCCAATTCACAATTTTGATAGACATTTCCCAACAACTGTGCACGTCCTTTTGAGGTGCCCCAATTCCTACTTTTTCTTCCCTCAGTGTGCTTTCAGATCCAGATCATCTACAGATCCAGCTTATTGGGAAAATTGATTCGATTTACTTTTCAAAGCAAGTTATATATATACTGGTGGATATGCTCCAGTAGTTGGGGACACATTTAAATAAGGTTATCAGATCTGGGCTACAACATTGAGGACAACCATTAGATGGCAGCAGAAATTAAGAGTTTTGTATATTCTTCTGGTGCCCCCTTTTGGTCATGGGATTTTTGCAGCCCAGTTCTGGGAAACCTCACTCAGATGTTCATGATTGGTATGCATGTATGTGCAAATGTGGGCCTGTATGTTCCCAGTCAGTGCCAGCTATTTTGATGCTGAGGTGGCTTGCTCACAAGAAGAAGAATGATAATAAATTAAGTGACTGTGTTTGGCAGGAAGGATTTTGGCATCCGCAACCCTTTGTTATGCAATGTTATCAATTTATCTTTTCAAAAATCTAGCCAACCAGCTGTTCTGATTCATCTTTAAAGGATAAAATCTTTATAATAATATTCTTTCAGGGCTAATGCTGCCTGTAGACAGAAAGATGTACATGCCAATAAATATTGGTTTGCTTAGTTCTGATCAAGTATGTTGGGTGAACTCAGACATTATGGTACACAAAAGATGGTTTATAACAAAGCATTTTATGAAGCCAGCCAATGATGGTTTATCCAAGAAAGCATGGATAAACAAGCCATTGCTCAATGTAATATGTAAACCCAGTCATACTGGTTTTTTTTTCCCCATATAGTACATACATCAGGTTTGGTAGGAAAGGCATGTTGTAGGTCACTTGTTGGCTAGGAAATGTTATTGTGTGGAACCTAGGAAGAAAGCCTTTTCTGCTGTAGCCCCTGCCCTTTGGAACATCATTCTACTCACAGCCCCCACTCAGAGTCACCTCGAACCATGAGTTGTGCAGCAAATAAATTTAATAACAATAAATAATAATCATTCCTCCCAAAACAAGATTGACCCCAAACCTGTTGGCCTGCAGGGAGGCTCTTAAAACATGGCTTTGTCAGCTAGTTGGGGAATCCCACAGTAAAGTGGAGTCTGTTAGATGGTTATATGGATTAATGGAATATACTCTCTCTGTGTTTTCCTTCCACCTTGTTTTTATTTGTTTTTATCTTGTTTTTATTTTGTTTTAATTTCAATTGGTTGTCTGAAGAGTTTTTTGTGTGTGTTTATTGTTACTGTGTACACCTCCCATAATCACTGTGTGAGCTGGAGGCTCTACAGATGTAATTAAATACTTCTCTGGTGAATTTTGCCATTTCGCTCACCCATAGGAATTGTTGCTTAGTAAGTCTCATTGAAACCAACCAGAACATATACAACAACACAACAAATCCTCAGGCCAAGGATGGAGCAGGAAAATGGAAAAAGCATCTGATTCATGATCTAACCACTTGCGATGATCCTTTCACACAGCCCCTTCCTACCTCTTGAAAGGGAAACTGTAAAACGGCTGATTTTCACAACTTGTGCACCCAGATGTGGCAATCTGTTTCCATCCCTTGCTTGTTTCTGAAAAAAAAAGACTGCCCATTGTTGGGATTAGAAAAGGCAACAATAAATCATTTTCCCGAGCTGGCACCCTCCCAGCTCCCATAATGCTCAGAGGATTTAACTATAGATTTTGGAATTTGTAGTCCATCATAATAAATAAAATGTGCCAGATTGGAGAAAGTTAGATAAACGGATGCATAATCCAACAGAGTTCTTATGTTTCTGTCAGCCTCCCAGGGAGAGAGGAAAAAAGGGCCCTCTGGATTTTGTTAATTACTATTTCTCTCATCCATGTCCAACAGCCATTAGTTACTCTAGGCTGCTAGAAGCTGCACTCCAATGAATTACTATACCTCACCATAAGCCTCTCCATCTTTATTCTGTATAAAGCATGCTGTACAATGAACAAGCCCTCTCTCTCCCCCTCCCCCTATACTATATTTCTGATTTCTCATCCTTTCATATCCCAGGACTTCCTCTCTCCCTCTTTATCATTTATCTTCTTCCACTTATTGTTTCTTCAAAGTACAGAACCTTTTCTTTACCAACAAGATGGCTTCCTTTCTTCTATGTTTATCACAAGCCAGGCTCTCCCTGTCAGGGAAGATAAATATTTTGCATGGCCTTAAACCAACACAAAAGCCATCCTTTCTGGCGCCACCAAGTCAGAGAGGTTTTTTGTTGTGTTGTCCCCCTCCCCCACCCAACTTCTTTTGGGGGCAGTTTTGTCTCCTTGCTGTCCTCCCTACCCACTAACTCTTGTGACCACTTTGAAATGAACAGGCAACAACAACAAAAAAAAAAGTCTGTCATTTTGGAGTAGAGGAGAGAAGTGGCTGAAAACTTCCATCCTTGAGGTTGAGCGGTTTTTTCTCTCTTTTAATTTTTTCCCCATTTTTGGCAGGTGGTTGATGGAAACCACATGATGGTTCAGCCCCTGAAGTCATTTGTGTGTGTGTGTGTGTGTGTGTGTGTGTGTGCGCGCGCGCGCGTGTGTGAGCTCTGTACCTCATTGAAACCAGCTTGCCTACAAGGAAGTCAACCCCTTTCAATCCCCTCTAGTACAGTACAGCCTCCTTCAGTCCGGCGAAGGGCTTGACACACTCAGCTTCAGTCTGCTGGCAAAGGGGGAGAAAAAAAGAACATACAAAAAACAAGCGGAGGAACAGAAAAAAGAGGGACTTTAACAAGGCGGCCAAGGAGAAGGCGCTCGGGTAGAGAAGAAAGATCTGCTTCAGGTGTGATTGCAAGGACCAAACTCTGATCTGCAGGTACATTTTCTTTTTTTCCTTTTCATTTTCCCCCTCTCAACTCATTTTCCAAAGTTTCTTTTTTGTTCTCTCTCTTGGAGAGTCTTTGGAGCAAATGGATTAAATGCAGTGGACCACACAGGAATTTCAGCCATGGAACCAGCAGAAATTTGGGAATTTGGATTTTTAGATCCCTGGCTCTCACCCTCAACTTAAGCCGCAGTGTTCTGTTACTCTAACCCCATTAGAACTTCCTCCTTCCTAATTTTTTTTAAAATCCACTCTGTTTCATTTACTGTCCCATCGCTGTCTCCCCTCCTGCTCTAACTATTAGAGATCGTTCCTCTTACGCTCTCAGGAATAAATTGTAAGAGTCCTGCACGTCTACTTCTCACCCACCCTTTCTCCAGCCGCATACATTTCATGTGTACATAAGTGGTAGAATTGTTCTCTCCAGTCGTCATTCCCTACATTTTGCTCCCCCCTCCCTGTAAACTGATGAGAATCCTACTGTTAACAGCTTGCTCTTAAGCTCCTTTACTCTCGGGTTTCCTTTCATCTAGTTGGCAGCTGCCTAACCTTGTAAGATTTATTTGATTGTTTCATTCTTGCTCCCTGGAAGAGCTTTTAGGGAACCCCCTGCATTGTAGCTGGAAAGGAACGACGATAGGTGTATAACACAAGGAACCTCTCCTATGCTGATCTCAACAACTAGCCACACATTATTCAGGCTCCCTTATGGTGCGTCCCCATTTTTTTTGAAGGATGGCTCAAACCCTACTAAGAAAGGAATTTGGGGCTGTCATCTCAAATTCTGTGTTTGGTCTGCACTTGTGTGCGACTGAGTAGGAGACAGGATGACTCTGAAGCCACAAGGTCTAATTCAGTGGGGAGTTCAGCCTTGAGGAAGTGAGGAGAAATGCCACATATTGTGGGATGGACATTGTGTGCATTCATCTATGTTTTTGTCTTAGATCCCAACATTTGTGGGAGCAGAGATCCCTGAGAATGGGTTTTATCATTTCTAGGTATAGATTTTCTGCAACGGTGTAAATGTATGAACTGGCTGGGGTGATCCTCAACAATTCCCACAATCAACCAAGCTGAAGTATGGAACTATAGCTGAAACTATATTTGTATTTATCTAACTAATATATCAAAAGTGGTCATGCCCAAAGAAAGTTGGAACGCCTTGTGTCCAAAGAGAGAAGTGAACTCAAAGTACCAGTTTTTTTTCTAAAGCAGGGCTTTTCGTGGGATTTAGCTCTCTTTTATTCCTTTCGCTTGTGGTGATTTTCCATCTCAGGGGTAGATACAATCTCCCGTTCTCAACCTCTGCAAAGTAGTAAGTTAAAATTAAAACAAAGGGTGAATTTGGGGGGAAATGCAGCTCCAAATGGTCTTTCTGAGTTCCCATGAAAAGAGAGCCTAGGACCTAGGTGCTTAGACCTGCTCATTGACTCTAGCGCCATCTAGCACCACTTGCAGCTATGCAAGATCCCCACCAGTGGAGCGCCTTTTGGTCCAGATATGATAAGAATCTTCTCCAATATCCCAGGACCAGCTAGAGGACTCTACAAAACTCGCCAAAAGGGCACAAACTGCCTTTCCCTGTTGTTTTTCCTTCCACCTCTCATATTCAGAGATCTACTGCCTCTGGTCATGGCAATTTTAACTAGCTTCCAAGTCACTGCCTTCCTCATCTAAGCCCCTTGTGGAGTCATTTAGCCTCCCGCTCCATCTTACGGGAAAAGCTTCCTTAAATGAAACGTGGGTTTGAAAACTATAAAAGAGCACTTTTATATGTCCATCTTTCTGTGTTATTGCTGTTCTTTGATTTGGCACTCTTCTGGATTTTGTCTTTTCTAGTCAACAGCACCAGATCTTTCTGGTACCGTAGTTGGAGAATATAGAGATGGATATTTATTGTTCAATTTATTTGCTGCCTATCTTGCCAAGGGGCTAACATTGAGACCTTCATCTCTTGCTAAGGGGTTACAGAGAAGCCCTGTATTCACCTCTGTAATTTCTCAATTTAGCATTGCACTTTTTTAAAAATATATATATATATTTCTTAAATCCAAGAATGACTGCACTCAGCTGTCTTGGATTTGTCCAGTGTGAGTCGAAACATGAGCAGAGCAGACTGGAAGAGTTTTTTTCATTCATAGCCAGCATAAATGTTTGCAAACCAGGACTGCAAAGCCAGCAATGTCTCCAAGAGCTTCCTATTCCCACCCTTGGAAGCAATTATACAAGGAGGCCCCAGGGGAATAGGAAACCCACAATGTCTGCCAATTTAAGCAAAGCCTCCTCAATCCTTTTAGCGGATCAAGCAAAAGGGAGGCGGAGAAGATGGTTATAGATGTTAGAAAGAGAGAACAAGAGGGAGAAAATTAAGACAGGCTGAGCTATCCAAGGTTAACACAGGAGAGGCATCCAGCTAAAATGGGAGATAGGGAAAAGTGGGTGGTTTTCCCAGAGAAGGGAGGAGGGGAGTGATAGAAGTGCTTAGGCCAACAGATGCGGGAAGCACACAGCTCCTCACTGCTGCCTCCATCTTTGGGAGAGCAGATCTAGCCAGGCTTGTGGAGGAAAGGCTGCCTGGGAAAAAAACTATATGCCTGCTTGCCAAGTCTGCATCCTTGTGCCAATTCTGCCTTTCTTGGCTGTGCAATTTCCTTGGCAGCCTGCTGCTTGCTGAGCTGGCAGGCATGACCCACTGCCTGCCATTAGAATCCTCAAGCTGGCTCCACACAACCACAGATGTCAAAGCCACACGGGCTCCTCTGACCCACAGCACGTGGCATTCCCCTTCCTCCCCAACTTCGTATTTTTAATTTGATTGTTCCAGAGCTGTGTTGGTCAGTCAATCCTGTACTTATTCCAAAGATGCCTTTTCACGAGGCAACTGGACCTTCTTGTTTTTCTTTGAAGAGGTTTTGCTTCTCATCCAAGAAGCTTCCTCAGCTCTGACTGGATAGTGGGGAATGGAAAGATTTATACTCCTTGGAGACCGCTGTTCATTTGCATTCTTTTAGCCAGCCTTAAAGCTACCTGGAGGCTTATCTGTGTCTTCAGGATCACCTGAGTAGTGCAAATGGATGCAGACCCTTCTTAGAACTGTTGAAAGGACTGTGTTGTAGACTGGAGATAGATGATGTTGGATCTCTCCCCCTCTGTTGAGAGAGGGTTGTTCAATTTTGACATAGATGGCCTCTTTGACCCCTCTTTCATCTATGTCAAAATAGAACAGCCCTCTCTCAACGGAGGGGGAGGGATACGACATTATCTATCTCCAGTCCTTTCAACAGTTCCCAAAAGGCTCCACACCCATTTGCACTACTCAAGTGACCCTGACACAGAGATAAACATCCAGGTAAACCCCAACAACTCTCTAAAAAAATGCAAATGAACAGCTGTCTGCAAGGAGTATAAATCCTTCCATTCCCCACCATCCAGTCAGAGCTGAAGAAGCTTCTTGGATGAGAAGCGAAACGTCCAAAGAAAAAAAAGAAGTCCAGTTGCCTCGTGAAAAAGCGTCTTTGGGATAACTATGACCTGGATGACTGAGAATCTCCATAGACAATCCTGTACTTGTTTTTTCCAGTCACCATCCTTTCCCCTTCTCCCATTATTGTACCAAAGGCCACATTTTCATGCCTGGAATCAGGAGACCTGAATGGATTCCAGCATCCACCACTCTGAGCTGGCGACCATAATCCTGAGTGATCCTGACACTTGAATTCTGTCCCCATCTTTCCTGTCTCCTTACATCATAGGACTGTCCTATGTTCTTTCCCACTCTTCTAGGGGTTTTCTAGGCATACAATATCTCTATGGCATTGTGTTTTGTTTGGACCTCTTTAACACATCCCTGCAATCTGGCAAAATATCCTTACAGGTTCACAGGATTGTTTTTGTGGGAGTAAATCTGAGAGGCAGGAGTGCTATGCAGGTTGCCTTGATCTCCTGACCTGGTAGGAAAGTGGGTTATAAAGCTAACAAAAGAATAAGGAAAATATTGCTGGGGTGCAATGACTAAGAATGAGAGAGGTGATACTGGAACCAGTGTCCCATCTTAGAGGCTTTAAATAGCAATTAATTTGGAATTAAAATTTGCCTTTCTTCACAAGTGATTTTCAGCCTCATCCAAGCATTATGATTTGTAGTACAACAGTAACAAAGGCAGGCTACCACTATAAGTTATTGCAAATCACTAGGGAGGAAAAGGCCAGGGACACTGAATCTACAAAGTGAGTGCTTTAATTGTACACTCTCCCTTGCAGTAGGCTGACACTGTTGATCTAGACTTGTCAACTCAAAGAAAGCTCTGTTAAGTATAAGTACAGGTAAGCATGCCTAGAATTTCAGACTGAATGTCCTACAGATGAAGAAAATGTATTGAGTATTAGTAGTATTTGTTCAGAATGGAGAAAGTCATTAAAAAAGCAAGAAATGGTGACAAATTTCTTTATACAATACGAGCAGAGTCTAATTACATCATTCTCGTGATATGTCAAATTTCAAGCTGATTTATTTATCACACATACATATTCCACCTTTCTTCCAAGGGCTTGTGGGGAGGCGTTATTCCTTCTGTCTTCATAACAACCTGTGAGTTGCATAGGCTTAGGGACTGATTCAAACATGCACACAATTCGCATTGAACGTTGGATGATGAGCAATATATGATTATGGACTCACAAGATATCCTAACAAGAAATAATCTAAGTAACAAGTAAACAAGTCAAAGAATGTTGCCAGCTGTGATATTTTTTTTTCACTCAGAAAGCAAAGGATTATTTGAAAGCACAGGAATCATTTTGATTATTATTCCATTTGTCCTATTATTATTTATCACAATTCCTACAGTTTCTACAAGGACTCCTATTTCAACCTTTTTAATTGGCTATACCAACTGAAATTGGAAAGCAATTGTACCTCCATTAAGCTACCACCTGTTCCTATACCACATGCGTCACAAAATTGTCTCTTGAAACTCAGAGATATGCTTCCATATTCTTTTTCTATGAGGTCACCTGGAAATGGTTCCCCCAGAGGGGAGCCATGAAATTATTTGTCCCAATTGTGTCTAACCATGATGCAGACATAATAAGAGTTGCAAAATAGTACCTAATCAAGATGAAAAGAATCTTGGTTTTGTTGCATCTCCATGACCTCATCCTCATTTTGTTCCCAACCTTTAATATAAGGTTGGATTGAGACATGCTGAGGTGTACCTGGGTTAGCACATCCCCACCTTCCCCCTATATACAGATAGTCCTCGACTTACAACCGTTCATTTAGTGGCCGTTCAAAGTTCTAATGACACGAAAAAGGTGAGTTATGACCATTTTTCACACTTATGACTGTTCTGGCATCAAAATTCAAACGCTTGGCAACTGACTCATATTTATGACGGTCGAAGTGTCCCGGGTCCTGCGATCACCTTTTGTGACCTTCTGACAAGCAAAGTCAACGGGGAAGCCAGATTCACTTAACCATGTTACTAACTTAACCACTGCGATGATTCACTTAACAACCGTGGCAAGAAAGGTCATCAGAATTCACCTCACAAATGTCTCAGCAACAGAAATGTTGGACTCAGTTGTGGTTGTAAGTTGAGGACTACCTCTATTCTGACACTATCTTTAGGGCAGCTTCAAGAGGTATAAAATTCAGGAGGCTTTTTCCCTCATGCCTTGGAGGGAAGGAAATCAAGGGACTGCAGTGATTCTGAAACAGGCCCAACAGAGCCAGGATGGGGATCAGCAGTGGGAATACTAAATGTTATGCCGGTATAATTTCTTGCCGATTCCAATACGGATGCAGAACATTGCAGCATAGCAGCAAAGAAAGGTCCAGAGCAAGCCTCATGCAGGAGATGTGAAACAACAAAATTGATCTGCATTTATTTTTTAATAGTTCCTTTCAATCAACCCGAGCAACTCAGCTTCCCTTTTCAACATGTCTCCCCACCCCCAATGACTGCAATCTGGCATATTCAGGTGTCTCTGCCAGCTGGTTGCTGGTTCGCTTACGTTGTCATTGTCTTCCAACTGGCACTTTGTTAAAAATAAAATTCAGATCCTAAATGAGTATTTTGTATGGACAAGAAGCCAAATTATTTGAAAGCCAGGATTGGCAAGCCCCAGTTTTGTTATTTTATGTTGGAATGGGTGGAGCCGTTTGCTGAGCTGGAGTGCAGATGAGCAGGAACCAAAACTCATCTTCTGTATTCATGAAAAGCAGAATCTGGCTCCAGCACACTGGCAGCCGCAGAGGGAATGCCTGTAATTGACAGCCTCATGTAGAGCACTGCATGATGTTTGGGGAAAGCTGCAAGATCAGGGCCAAGATGTGAACATGTTCAAATGCTGGTCCAAGATTATTGGTTGCAGGAAATCCACCCCGACACGCTCTAATTAACAATCAGGGAGAGCACATTCCACTCCGAAAGGCTGCTGAGAAAGTGTCATTGAAATTAATAAGAATAGCAAAATAGCCCTGCAATGAGGCATCAAGAGTGCAAGGGAGAACTTCCAGTTAGCCCAGGAGTCTGTGCCTTGGCTAAGGTTGAATTAAAAGTCACTTGAGTCCAGGGGTGCTGCAGAATTCTCCACTTTGCATAATCCTCTTTTTCTATCTGGAACACACCAAGGTTTTCTCCTGCTCTGCTTTCCATCTCAGATCTGCTAAAGAGGAAAACCATTGGCTTTTGATGGGTAATACTAAAAGGCCTCCTTTACAATTCTCCCGAGGCAGCTTCCAAATACAAGTAGTCCTCACTTAATGACTGCCTTGTTTAGTGACCATTCAAAGTTACAATGGTGCTAAAAAAGTAACTGTCAGAGCAACCTCACGATCGATCATGTGCTTAAGATGTGGGTGTTTGCAGTCAGCCAGCATTTATGACCCATGAAGCACCCTGTGACTACACGATTGCTATTTCCATGCTTCATAGCCAGCTTCTGACAAGCAGAGTTAGTGAAGAAATCAGCAATAAAATTGCAAGTCGCAGCCACATTCCATGTTTGCATCCATAGAAGATCATTTTTGTCACAATTAAAAAGGCCAAAAAAAGCAGTGGGAAAACAGGCATATTCCAAAGGCAGAGAATAAAGTCTGTGCACACATCTGTGTATGCACACACTCCCTGGAGAATAATATTCCAAGAAATAGGGCAAATACACAATAAAAGCCTTATTTGGAAAGCTCCTATATTTACATTTCTTTATATCACATTCCTTATAACATTCCTCCCTATTACTGTCAAAGTGTGTTAAAAGTTAAACAAACAAGAAAGAAAAGAGAATTTTGTATTGCCAGTTCTCAAGGCTGATGAGAAAGTTCAAATCTTATTACTTCTTACTTTGACATTCACAGCATGGGGCTGGTCTCTGGAATAGCTCTCCCCCCCCCCCTTTCTAGGCCCTTTCTCCTGCGATTCCCTGCCCCCACTTGAGTTGGAATAAAATCATGCTATCTTAACATTGGCTGTTTGCATCACCAATTCCTATCCTACATCTGCAGCAATTCCAGCTGCATGCACACTCTTTCCAGACCCTCAGGCTTTGCAAGTCACTAGCAAGCAAGCAACTACCAGCCAGGAGACTGCAGCCTGAATAGGGTGGGTCCGATATTCTTTAATTGCAAGACTGTGCTTTGGCTTTCCCAGGTTGTCTGCTCTTCTTCTGACATCCTGTCTGGGCATTGCACACATTATGCAATGAAATGAAGAAACTTACAGGAAATCAAACCTCAATCATAAAAATGTGCCTACAATATTTTTGTACTATTACTTTTTACAGAGTAAAAAAGAGTAACAAAAGAGACCTTTTATAGAGTAAAAATAATTTAAAGAACAAAAAAGTAAAGTGATAAGTAAATAAGCAAGAAATAAAGGAGAAAAGGTAGAAAAGAAAAAAAAAAGGGTATATAAAAAAGCAGCTTCCGATCTTCTTTACGGCAGTTACAGTAAATGCATTTATATTTTATCCTCTCTAGAGTTATATTGTGGCTCTCTTCTTTCCATATTCTACCCTTGCTATTTCTCAAACCCATAAATCATAAATTTATTTTTTATGTTTTTAGCATAATAAAGTACATAAATGGTTTCCAGTTAGAAAATGTGTCTATAACTTTTTTAATTAACTGAGCAAGATCAAATAGATTACAATTTGGATAGGTAGGGGATGAAAAAATAGAACAGTCAGTGCAGAGGGCTAGTGACCAGGTGGAAGAAGGGTATCTGTACCACCTAACACACATCAAACCCACCTGTGGCCATGCCTACAACATGTTGGTAACTTTGGCTTGGTGATCTTGGGTGGTGAAGGACTATAAATTCTATAAACGTAGGGGCTGTGATGGAGCAGTGTCAGATTCATGTCTGTCATTTAAATTGGATAACAAGCAGTTCTTGAGCAGGTAAAGAGTGGGGCAAGTTGACTAGCAGGAGGTGAGACCAATAGTATCACTGCAGTTGAATGATGACTTCTTGGAACAGTGGGGAACATCCCTCCTCCCAGTCTTCCCTTTGAAAAAAAAAAGCGGTGATATGCTGCAAAAAATTAACAACTGAACCAAACTTGCCTACATAATACTCCTGCTTCTAGGAGCCAAAGTACATATTGTATTGCCATTCTGACACATGAAATCACAACATAAGCTTGTTGAGGTTCTGGACTGCGTACTAGACAAAGCTAGACTTATGTGTGTAAGGGGTAATATTAGCATTGTCAGGGCATTATGCTGACACACTGTAAACTTCAAAGTGGGGGAAGGTCTTAGTAAGTGAACAGGCAGGTCTTGAGCCTTGCTAATGATCAAACCATTTTCCTTTTTTCAGCTTTACTAGCTAAATTATAATAGAAAAGTTGGGTGGAGAAGATAGGGCCCAGCGAGCTGCTGTGGTACTTGCACAATTAACAATTGCATGAATGGCTTTTTAAACAGAAACCTGCAAGAATGGGGTCCTTGAGCTTGGGATGGTGGGACAGAGAAGAGGAAGTCTTCACTAGTAACTGCGAATAAACAAATCATTAACAAACATGGTCCTCCGTTTCCAGATTTTCTTTGGTTTTTAACTTAGTTTCTCCTTCAGAAAAAGTGAATAAATGAGCATAAGACAATCCAGGTTGTGATGTTATTATTTCCCTTCTGAAAAATGCTTCTTGGGGTGACAATCATAAAGGAACTTCAGGAGTCCATCTTGTCTTATGTTCATTCCAAACTTTCAGGATGGCATGCCTAACAAAATGATTTTGAAAATCAACATTACCTTTAACTAAATCATCCCCCCCCCAAACACGCTTCTCCCAAGTAGTTAGGCTTCTAATTGTCAATTGATCAACTGTTTGACCTTTTTCTGCTGAGGAAGACAGCAAGTGAAAAGTTGTCCACTTATCCCCAATCTGAATCCCACAGGAAACCTTAAAGAATGCCAGGTGCTCAATATGTTGCTCACCTCTAATATGATCTTTGACATCTATGGTGATCCTAATCTGTATTAGTCCCACGCCTGTTAGGAAAACATTAGCTACTGGAGTAATTGAGAAATTTTCCTCCAATGCAAATAGTCCTCAAATCCAGATTGACATTGCAAAGATCTGTCAAAACTGGGAGCTTCCATACTTGCAATATATACAGGGGCAACTGTGGAGGAGGAACTTTAAAAAGTCAAGATGGAGTCTTTGATCAAAAAAAGAGGTGTGACTTAAACAGGGCCAGGTCTTTAATCATATATTTGCATCTGCCATTTTGAGACCCTCTACCACAGATGTTGCATAATGTGTATTTAAATGCGATTTACATAGTTGGTAGTTAACTGACTTCTCATCTACTTTGACTTTTCACAAAAGGGAAGATCAGAAGGAAAAGCAAACTTGAAAAAGAGAGATATATTTATAAATGTTTAAGGTGGCTGCTAGAGTCAGGCCAGTTCAAGAGACAGTGCTGCCAAGTCTGGTTTCAATATGACAGAAAGGGAAAATTATTAAATACACATGGGAGGAATTTTTTAAACATATTTCATATATTTTAATAAGGTTTAAACGAAATGAATTCCACATTAATTTTTTGCCCTTGCCCCATCTCCTTTTTTGAACTATGCCATTCAAAACCCACATATGGGTCCTGCTCGCAAAAAAACACACTCTCCCACTTAGGGTAAACGGAGGGATGCTTCGCTGATTGGATGTGGCACCAGGAGGGGATTCAAGGTGGCCTATTTTACCATAGAGTGGTGTTACTCAACCTCAGCAATTTTAAGATGTGTAGACTCCCACTCCCAGAATTCCTCATTCAGCAATGCTGGGGAATTCCAGGGATAGAAGTCCAAACATTTTAAATATGGCGAGGTTGAGAAACAGTCATAGAGAATGCACAGTGGCAGTGAGTGCACTATTGAAAGACTTAAAGTATCAGGTGAGGGATAGATTGTCTTGAAGAAAATCTATCTATGTGGTCGTTAGGTATAAAACATGATGATAGCACAATCAGTCTGTCACACCATAACCAACGACAATGACAATGGAAGAACTATAATTTTCTGAATCTGCCAAGTAATGACAGCTAATATGGTAAATATCTTAATCCCTTCTGAAACCCACTGTATTCTTATAAAGGAGGAAACATGGTTTAATCAGGACTGGGCTTTTGAACTACTATAGTCTTTGCCTTATAACAATTGAGTCCAAAATTTCTGTTGCTAAGTGAAACACTGGTTAAGTGAGCTTTGCCCCATTTTACGACCTTTCTTGCCATAGTTGTTAAGTGAATCATTGTGGTTGTGAAATTAGTAACAAGCTTGTTAAGTGAACCTGGCTTCCCCACTGACTTTGCTTATCAGAAGGCTGCAAAAAGTGATCACATGACCCTGCAATTCTCATAAACATGAGTCAGTTGCCAAGCGTCTGAATTTTGATCACGTGAACATGGGGATGCTGCAATGGTCATAGGTGTGAAAACTGGTCATGTCACTCTTTTCAGTACTGTTGTAACTTTGAACGGTCACTAAATGAACTATTGTAAGTTGAGGACTACCTGTATGGGAAGAGTGTACTGGAGAGTGTCATAGCACATACTCAAACCAAGTTTAATGAAGTCCTAGGAGAGACGCCAAATGAACACTGTGGAAACATAAGTGCTTTCTTACACCCCAGCTTACTTTTTTCTAGAGTAGTACAGTCAGCCACAGCAGTTTTTCTCCAACCTGGTGTTCTCTGATAAACTGGGACTACAGTTTCCAAAATTCTCTGTCAATTAGGATTTTGGGAATTGCAGTTCCAATATTTGGAGGTCCCAGGTTGAGTACAGCAGCAGGCCTGTTAAATATACGCAAGCACTGCACCTAGAAAGAGTGCGATGAACTGGGTTTCTGTTCTGTGCCCAGTTTTTAATTCTTGGAATTAACCCAGAAATGTATGAATATCATTTCTTCAGTCTCTGGTTCTAGCAGTTGGTGATTAGTTTCAAAAAAGAAAAGTGCCAATGCTCTGTCTATTATGAAATGAATGTGTCTTAATCCCAGGGCTGTATGAGCATGAGTAATCGGGCCATAGAAGCTCACTGAAGGGCCTCTGTTTAGATTAGACCGCTAAAAATGTTCTCTATTCACGGTGGCATCCACAGGCTCTCATCGTTTTCATCAGAAGGACAAAAACAGCACAAGAGCCTTGTGCATCAGTGTGACATGGCCATAAAGGTAGCTGGATCACCACAATCACAATGCCTCAATCCTTCTTGCATTGCTAAGACCCACCTTTCTCCTCCTTACAGACAACACTGCTCTCTTACCATTTTGGAGCAGCATAGGAGTAAGGTACTTTAACTAGGACACCGAGATGTAGATTTTAACACTCCCCCAATACTCAAATGCTGCAGAGCATTAAGGCTGCTCTGAAGTCCAACATTTTTAGAACTTAATTTGTTGTGTTGTTTTGAAGCCTATCCTTCTCACGTGGAATAAGATGAGTAACAAAATCCTATCTCCCAATACTGAACATAATAAAAATCATATCACAGGGCCATCAAACTTGTCTCACTCACCATCTGCCAGCATGACTCTGGATTTTAAAATACTACTTTTATATATTTTTTCCCTGATCCTCCTTTCTTCCCCATATTTTTCCATTTTCCCCTTGTTGTTGTTAGTTGCGAAGTCATGTCTGACCCATCGCAACCCCATGGACAATGTTCCTTCAGGCCTTCCTGTCCTCTACCATCTTCTGGAGTCCATTTAAACTCACGCCTACTGCTTCAGTGACTCCATCCAGCCACCTCATTCTCTGTCGTCCCCTTCTTCTATTGCCCTCAATCTTTCCCAGCATTAGGCTCTTCTCCAGTGAGTCCTTCCTTCTCATTAGGTGGCCAAAGTACGTGAGTTTTAACTTCAGGATCTGGCCTTCTAAACAGCAGCCCTCATTACACAATTACAATTCTTGGTACTATTGATGTACACAAAGTTAGATATAAACATCTTCATCATTTTTTACTACTATTATACAAATAACAATAATATCAATTCATAAATCAATATCCTGTTTTTCGTGCTCTTGTTAAAGTTTTATTTCTCATCAATATTTAAAGTATCTTTGTCCGTTATGATTTTTTCAATATTAATTACATTTATATAGCTAAACATTTTATTCATATCAATCCTCTTATTTTCATATTTCCCATATCAAAAGAAGGAAAAAATGCTATTTTAATTCTAAATCATATCTTTCATTATAAAAGTCTAATTATATCTAAGGGTCATCCATTCTTTTAATCATATTCAAACAAGTATTTAATATCATGCCCCCTCTAATTGGTCAAATCTTCTATTTTTAAAATCTAACTCTCATTTTCTTTCTTTGCCAAGTAGCTTTCCAAGCCAAGGCAATTAAATCGCCCAGGAATTTTCTTTCTATTTTTATGAAAGTTGCTTGATATGAAGAAGACAATTTAGGTAGGGTATTTTGGGAGGGGGAATTCTGCCCATTTATGTTCCTTAAGCAATTCCCACCTTCCTTCTCCCTCAATTTCTCCCTTCATCTTTTGTCTTCCTAACTGTAACATTTCTCCTGACAGCTCTATGTTCCATTCCCCAAAATCTTCTTCCTTGTCATTATGTGCATCTTGCAGACTTAAAGGGTAAAGGGTCTTTTGCATTTTCATTGTTATCGGTAAGTCTTGCAGTATTTTATTTGTGTATGGTAATTTATATTTCCCTTCTTTCATCTTTTCTGTCTCTAAGTCCAATTCCTCTGCTTCATCTTCCAATCTCTGGTTTATTTGTTCATACTTTGTAGTTGTTGTCTGGGAACTTTCTGGTTGTAGATTTAATTTGGAGATTTGCTCATTTATATTATCTAAATTATTTTTAGTCTCATTATGGTTTCTTTTTATGCCCTCTTTGTATGCAACAATTGTTTGGTGAATTAGTTGTAGCATAGAGTATATTTCCTTCTGAAAGTTGTTTGTTTTTTTCTTGAGGCATCATTCCTGGAGATCTTCTAATATCACCAGTCTCAGTAAGAGTAGAACAAAGTTTCCTCTAGCTTTCTGGTTTTTATATGTAGGTTTTATAATCCAGTAGATTCCAGAAAACAGGTCCAGTCCAAAAAGCAATATTTTATAGTGATCCTTTGTTTCAGACATCCAAAAATTGTCAGTCAAGCAAATTTATAATCCACAATGTTCAAAGTGTTCAACCTCCCTGAAAACAGCTCAAAAGTCTCTCCCAACCAGATATAACCAAAGGTCAAATTTTTCTTTCTTTCCCACTAGCTCTTGAGATTAAAAGTCCAAGCTCAGTAGGTGTTTATAGTCCAAATAGGTCAGGGTGATAAATATGCCAAAATATTTTCCTTTATTGCCAGTTGTTCTCCCTTAAACTAGGAGTCACCAAGCAGCCAGGAAGCTAGTTATAGTGCTGGGCTCAAATTGACCACTAGATGTTATTCAAAATCCATTTTCCACTCTTAAGACAAAGGATTGATTTCTTATATTTCACTTCAAAGTTTTTTTCCAAAGAGAAAATCTTAACAATTATCTCAGTTCTCAAATTTCAAAACTGTAGCTTTATGTTACTTCCACTTCAATATTGTGTATTTCTGTCCCCCATAGAAATTAAAATGCCGCTTCAGTTCACATTTGGAGGTTTTTAGCTTCTTGAGAGCCTTTCCCAGGAAATTCAGTTGTAAAATAGTAAAGAAAGGATCAATATTATCACCCAGTTCCAAACATGCTGTTTATGATGTGTTAATTGTGCTTTTCTTCTTTGGTCGTCAGCAGCTAATGGCTGGCCATAGGAATGTAGCCAGTCTTTCCCCTGCCGGTTTGGAGGGCTTTTCTCAGATTTAATGGAAAGACTGCCATCTCTCTGTGATCGATGAGATAACCCTCCTTCTTCATCGCTTCTCTTTGGGGTGACTTTAGGCCCTTTTTAGGGCCCCCAGCAGGGTGAAATCGGACATGGAATGCAGAGCCCTGTCTTCCTGCATCCTGTACTGCCACGACACAAAACCAGAAGTCCTCTATTTATATTTTTCCTAAAAGTGCTTAATTCTGGACTCTGGCCAGACTCTGAATATTAATCATCTTGTACAAATTGTGCATATTTGCAAATACTTTCTAATATTGCATTAATTAAAGCCCTGTTTCATTTCAGTGAGGTTTGAGAAGGAAACCATCCAACGCATCATGCTTTATATTATTGAGGAGGCGAGGGGTTGGGGCCAGGCTTGGCTGGGGCCATTTGGAGTTTGTGCAACAGTGATCAGATTAGGTTGGTTCAGCATCACATCTGCTTCCTTCTCTAGCCTGTCCACACATCACATTATAACCCAAGCTACATTGGTTTGTCCTAGGCCTCGTGTGTGCAGGTGATCCTCGACAGTTCATTTAGTGCCCATTCTAAGTTACAACGGCACTGAAAAAAACTGACTTCTGGCCATTTCTCACACTTATGACCGTTGCAGCATCACCATGGTGACGTGATCAAAATTCAGATGCTTGGCAACTGACTCATATTTATGACAGTTGTAGTGTCCCGGGATCATGTGGTCACCTTTTGTGACCTTCTGACAAACAAAGTCAATGGGGAAGCCAGATTCACTTAACAGCTGTGTTACTAACTTAACAACTGCACTGATTCATTTAACAATTGTGGCAAGAAAGGTGGTAAAAATGGGGCAAAATTCAGTTAGCAACTGCCTTGTTTAGCAACAGAAATTTTAGGCTCATTTGTGGTCGTAAGTTGAGGACTACCTGTGCATCCAGGGGAGCTGCTAAGGGAGAGAAACTTTCACCAGTCTGGCGTCAGCTTCAAAACTGGAACAGAAAACTGGGTGTGACTCCACCTATAATCGCAACCATTTGGGATCTGGGATATAAAGGCTGCTATTGTAGGCTTTGGAGTGCGTTGTGGGTTTGGAAGCGACATGGGGATGCTTGCTGCTTGTAATTGTTGGCTGCAGCCTGGGTGGAAAGCAGCTTTTACTGGAAGTAGCTCTTCTAGGAACGCAATCATTTATATTTTGGGCTGTCCCACTAAGACAATCTGCTTGATAGAGTTGCCACCTTTCTCCCTGGCTTTGTTCCTGTGCCATCAGCAGCAAGGAAAAATTCAAAAAAAACAAAAACAAAAACAAAACACTGGAAGCATGGAGATTAAAGGAGAGGAAAAAATTTCAGGGTTTATTTTCTCTTTGGCTGCTGTTAAAAACATAAGTGCACAGATATTGGGAAGAGATAAAAAAAAAGGAAGAAAACCTCCAAGTGTGTAACAGGGAATATTTTATTGAGGTCAATATGTTTGGAACAGAATAAACCCTTAGAGTCACTATTAAGCATAACTAATTTAACTGGATGGTCAATCTGCATGATCATACAATATAATCCTGGCATTCTGATATCTAGCTGGTGCCCTGGTTTTGTTCACGCTTTGTGCAAAATCATGCCCATTTGGGTATAAAAGTGTGCAAACATGTGTTCTTCAGCTCAATATGAAAATGTTAGTTACCTAAGCACACTTACAGACAATGAAAAAAGAACTAACGGTTGAAATCTGTCATCTCACTCAGCTGTTTTATTCTGCTTCACGGTCAAGCCCTTGGCTCTTATCTCTATGGTTTGGTTGTGCTTTGAGTTGCTCCAGGGGAAAAAAAAAAGCATGTGCAGAAAAGCATGGTATTAGCTTTTCAGGGATAACTGGGGAGAAAGCTTAGATCATCTGGTTATACATCACATGAAATCTGGTCACTCCTCTCTGCTTTAGTTGTAAATCTATCCATTGTTATTTTATTGCTTGTACTGTTTCTGAACTTCCATACTGTTATTGTCCTCATCTTGCTGTCTAAGCCAAATACACTGACAAGTACAGAGGAGCTCCCAAAATCTCAAGTGATCCCTTTATTAGCTACATTTGCAGGACCCAGCTGGATCTTTGGTGTCTTGAATTCTAATACAATAAGCTAAATTTACTGTCTTGAGCAAGCTCAGGCCAGCCAGGAGCCAATGGCACTGCACAGCTGGTGGCCCTGGAGGGAGGTAGAAATAGAGCACAATTCACTAAATGGGAAAAAATGCCCTTTGGGATCCAAGCTTAGATTTTATAATTTAATAAATAGCCATAGGATATTGAAGATGCAAGTTTAATTCTCTCAGTAACTTCAGTGATGCTTTTGGACAACACTCCTTCCACATCTTCTTAGGAAATGGCTTTTAATATTTGGAGAAACTTTGTTTTCTTTTTAACTGCCCTCTTCCCAAATCTTATTTTGATACATAATTTCAGTAGATCACATTGAAAGCATTAGAGGAGCAGGCAGATTCCAAAGGGAGTTTGCTCACCACAATTTATAGTCCCTGTGTTGTTCATTTGAAGCTGCTTCAAAATAAAAATGTAAAGAATCAGCTTCAACGGGGAAATAATTCCTGTTAGTGTTGTCCAAAGTGCAATCGACTGTATTGCATTTTTTTATATGGTGTACATCTATTTTAATGGACCAGGATTCAGACAGGGCTCCTGTTCAAATTCTAGTACCACAAGTGCCACAATAAGACATAGGGCAAAGTTGGAGTGGAAGCAGGGCCCGCCCTGTGCAAGGAAGATGCTTGTGTATGTTTCTATGTGGATGTGTAGATGATGACTACAGACAGAGGGATTCCTGGAATTAAAAAGTAGCTTGGTAGGTGCACCAAATTTGTTTTCACATCTGCCATCTCAGGTGAGGATCCCTTCCCCTTAAAAGAAAGCCAGGGGAACAAATAGCTTCACCCTACACAAGTGCCAGCTCAAAGAATTTGGGCAATATACCTGTGCACACGTGTGTGCACGCGCACACACATATACACACACAGAAAGAGACAGAGAGAGCGAGAGAAGGAAAAGACCAAGTGCATTGAGATGATAAAATTCAATAATCTTAAATTCTGGGAGAAAAAAAGAAAAGCCATTCAGCAGCTACGATAATGTTCCTTGTTCAGAAACTGCCCCATCATATCCAAGAACCCTATCATCTTGGAATTAGGAGACTTGTGATCCAATATATCTAGAGGAAATCAAGTTGATTAAAGCTGGGTTGTATCCAAGTCTTCGTTCATGCTATATGAGTCTGAGCAATCTGCCTAAATATCAGACATCAATCCTCCGCCCAGTACTCATCACAGTTGATCCTTATTGGACAGGCTGATTCCATTTGAATAATCTATCTCCAAAGTAACAAGGAGGCAAGCCACAACCAACAACCAAATGTTATTGGTTTACTTGTTTATCAAATTTATTTGCCTCCCATTTCATGGTTCAAGTCGACTCCGAGAAGCTTATAGCAAGATAAGTTATCTTGGCTAGTTCATCTTTTCTCAAAACGATGTTCTTCAAATGTTTGGTACTATAATTCCCAGGGATCTTAGCCATCAAGGCCAACCAAAGGAATACCAAGTTGGCAGCAGTTAGGGCTGTGTTTTCAAAGTCCATAAATCTTAAAGCTGCCAACTTTAAAAAACATTGAGCTAGGGGAATCAATCTCATTTGGTCTACCAGGATTCTTATGAAGAATAATGGTTTGGAGAAGAATGTATAGAGTCATTCAAGACCTGGATAGGGAAGGAGCATGTCTGGTTAACTTAGGTCAATAAACTCAATATTCTGCTAGGAAATATCTTTTACCCATCAAATTCCTCTAGTTGGGCTACACTGCCTTAGCTCTGGGCTAGGGATATTTATTTAAAACAAACATTGGCAACCATGTGGCCTGCCATCATAGCTTTCATATTTGCATTGGAGACCAACCATTGGCAGAAGTCACATTTCATGACACCTCATGAGGGAATGTCCTTAGCCCAGACCTCCAACAGCTAGTATGCTGTTCCCAAGTGAGGCACAGAGGGAATATTGCCTAGAATGTATGTTATGTAGCTATAAAAATCAATATTAGCTTTTAGCCCCAGTCTAGATGTTGTCAAGGAAAAGGAGAAGGAGAAGCTTTTTAATCTCTCTGGTAGAGAAGAGTCCAGCTGAGGAGAGAACTGAACTCACATATCTGCAAAGAAATTCCCAAAATTTGACCTAAGCAAAAGAAAATTAGGAAAATTAGAGCCATGCATGTGAAAGGTTTGTGTTGTCAGAGTGAGATTATGAACTCATCTCCTTTCCTGGTTTGGGATGGCCTTGGGATTGCAGTAGTTGGTAAGGTTAGATACTGTTCTGGGGGATTTTGTTCATGAGCAAATCAGCTGAAGAAGTGGGATCCTAGAAGCTTCCCTTGATGAATTCTGCCTCATAAATAAGCTTAGGTCAGAGAAAGATTTTAAAGCTTTTTGTTGTTGTTGTTCAAATGATGGTCAACTTTGCTGTCTTCCTATTCTGCTGGCTAAGTTGATTTCATTCATTTTGTGGGACCCTTCAGAAAGAGGGAGTTTATCTCCACACACCCTTTTTTGGATACATTCTTAGAGCTGAAGTGAATGGAAGGGAGGACAATAATGAATAGGACTTATTTTTAAGAGGGAAGCAAGTGAGGGAAGTTGGCCTTTTCTCTCCTTCTGTCCTTCATGGACATAAATGTTTTGTTTTCCTGGAGGAATGGAGGAGAGATGCGGTCAAGTAATAGGTTTCTGAAAGTTCTTCATATAGCAAGTGGAAATACAAAATAGCCATAAAGTTTTAATCATTTTTTTATTGCTGACTGAAAAATCAGAGGACTTGAGAGTTGAAGAAATCCATGGATGCTTCAAATACACATAATATGCTTTGTCAAATTGGTCCATATGGGAGTCAGAAAACACCAGAACAGGGGCTCATCTCTGAAAGAGCCATGTGCCACATCAATGTCCCCTTGCCTGCCAAGTTTACACTTCCTACATTTACATTCTTATCATTCTCCTCTTTCTCCTAATAAATTCTGGCTGTGAGGACTGAAGCTATAGAGCAATGGAAGATGGTGGAGAGAGAAAACAGCGTACGACCTGATTACCTTTTCCTTTTCACATGAATGAACAATCTAGTGCCTACCAGGGAAATGAAAAACTCAGACAACATTTTTTGACTGGTCATGCTGGGTGTCTTTCACCTGGATGTCTGTAACTTTCAGTAGTTGGTTTAGAGCAGTGATGGCAAACCTATGGCACAGATGCCAAAGGCGGCACTCAGAGCCCTCTCTCTGTGGGCACGCACGCCGTCGCCCCAGTCCTAGGTCTTCACTGGGTTTTATAAAACCTTTTCGCTTTAGGCCTCTGCCACCATGTACAAAAAAAAAAAAAAAGGTTCAATCAGTTAATTTCAACCTCACAGGGAAAAAAAAGACCTTGCAAAGTTGGAATTGATTGATTGAACTTTTTAGTCCCACCCAGTCTGCTGTTACCACCGCAGCCACGCCCACCCAATGGGCCACACTCAGCCAATGGGCCACATCCACTCGGCACCCGACGATGCATGTGGGTTTTGGGTTGCAATTTGGGCACTCAGTCTTTAAAAGGTTCACCATCACTGGTTTAGAGATTCAGTACTGCACTGTAGTTGCTGCTTTCTTTTTCTCTTGCTTTTTTTCTTTAATAAAAGGGATTAAGTAAATATTCCCTTGAGTCTAGTTCTTTGTTCCTGATGGCTACTGGATATAAATATGGCCACGTATTTTCCTTGGCCACAAAGTATTGCGCTAATCTGAATCCCCTCCCTCATCATTATTTTTCTAGGCATAAATGGAAAAGAGAAGATCAAACTGACTCAATGTATTTATCAAAACATGACCAAGAGGAAAAGTGTTTCTAAAATTCTACTTTGTTTTTATCAAAAGTGGTCTGTTTCCTAGCTCTTGAAAAGATTCCTGGAAACAAATTAAAACCAGTATTCCATACATAAGACAAATTTCTACTTTCCCCATTATTTGGGGGAAATTCATTATGAAGCCTTCCATTTAGAGGACAATGAAATAATGTACAAAATACCAAATGTCCCACTTACAGTCAGCATTTCCTTTTGGGTTGTAAGGAATGTTTTGAAATATTCCATTCAACACAATGGAAGGCATTCAAGACAGCAATAGAAATCTCAGGAGGATATAAACTTTCCTCAAAGGAAATTTGCTTAAGCATACAATAATATTTTCTCAGGCAGAGGTGATACTAACATTGTATTGTGCAAGAGAACAATCTAAACTGAAACCATAGATGCTGAACTGGATTGAAGGAAGAGCTGTTTCCTTTAAGGCAGAGGTATCCAACCTTGGCAACCTTAAGACTTGTGGACTTCAACTCCCAGAATTCCCCAGCAGCCATGCTTGGACATTCCTATACTGTATTAGGATGTTCAGGAAAATAACTTTTGTCCCTATAAAGGTTAAGCCTCATATTCTGAAGAGCCCAAAGTGAATTGATGAAACCATTCTCAGAAATGAGCTGTCAGGGAAATGCTATTTTCTAAATTCTAATTTCTCTAGGAAATTCAGTTCTTTGCTAAAGAAATGTTGTTGCATAAAGAGAAGCAGAGATGACACCCATCTCTGTTACAGCCATGTTTTCAACAGACTTGGGACACTTTTTAAAGATCAGTTTCTGCCTTCATCTCTCCCAAATCCTGCCTGCTGAAATAACCTTCTTCCCCCACTGCTGTCTGGTAGGGCCAGGTCTGAATTTGCTTAGGTATAAAAAGGGTTGGGTAATCTCCTATGTTTGCACAGACACAAATCTGAGCCAGAAATTAAGAAGGAACAATTGGGCTTTTATTTCTAGAAATGTTATTTCTATCATGTTTCAACATTCAGTTGTAAAGGGGGAAAAAAGAAACAAATTGGCAACATTATACTGGAAATAATTTCTTAAGTATTTGTGTACACTCATAACATTCTAAACCTTGTCTAGAAGTTAAGGATATAGTTTTGATTCCAAAGAGTTTTAGATTGGGTACTACCATTCTGTCAGACTGTCTTCCAACCTTTTGACACTCTTGTAAATAATAAATCAGTGAAATTCATTACCACAAAATGCCTTTTCGTTCAAGTAGGCTAAGTCAGCAAACACATAAAGCAGTAATTCCAGGAATGGCCTTTATCATACAGGTAGTCCTGGACTTATGTCCACAACTGAGCCCAAAATTTCCATTGCCAAACAAAAGAGTTGTTAAGTGAGTTTTGCCCCATTTTACAACCTTTCTAATTGAATGGCTGCAGTTGTTAAGTTAGTGACACAGTTGTTAAGTGAATCTGGCTTCCCCATTGACTTTGCTGATCAGAAGGTCTCAAAAATGATCACGTGACTTCAGGACAGTGAAACCGTCATAAATATGCCAGTTGCCAAGAGTCCGAATGTTAATCTTGTCACCATGGAGATGCTGCAATGGTTGTAAATGTTAAAAAATGTCATAACTCACTTTTTTCAGTGCCATTGTAATTCCAAATGGTCGCTAAACAAATGGTTGAAAGTTGAGGATTATCTGTAATAGGGTAGAAGAACAGAATCTTGAAATGAGGGGTACTTCGTGCTCTCTGAGCTTGCTTGTTTTTTTGTAGACATTTCTGCAAGAAACTTGAAAGCCTGTCCAAAATCTTTCTGTCTCATTCTCCCCTAAAGAAAAACCAAGGAAGGATTATTTTGAGTTACTTTCTCACCCTTCCCGCTTACTCGGGACTAAGTAATATTTCCTCAAAGTCCCATTCCTTTCTTCCATATGACCAAAGTCAAGTCTACATTCCTTTACAAAGGTATAGTGGTGGACAGTGCCTTGGATGGCTTTAAAAGGAAATTGAATAAATTCAAGGAGGGTGGTTCTATCAAGGCTATTAGTCAGTGTTTCCTCTGGATTGGGGTCAGCATACTTTCAAACATCACTTGCTGTGGGAGAGCGAAGGGGAAGGCATTTTATCTCTGCCTCACCAGAGACCTCTGATTGACCACAGTAAGAAACAAAATGCAGAACTAAGAGGCAGCTGACTTGATGCAAAAGGGCTATTCCCACAATTCTACTGGCATCTTCTTATTGTAATCTTGGGGTAGAAAATAAACTGGTTTTACTGAATGGGGATATATATGTTGTTGAAAGAGATTGGAGCATTTCGTAGGTATATTTTCCTCATCATATTCCAGGGACACTTTCCTTTCCTGGCTTCCCAGCGCTAGTAATAACTTGAGGGGATGATTTTTTTGACAGGGCAAAGCAGAGGAGAATTCCCTTTCCAGCAGTACCATCATCCTGATCAGTAATCACAACCTCCTCCCATATGCTGCTATTTATAGTAACACAGCAGGAGCAGCATAAGTTCAAGTGGCAGGTTTAACATCATGCACAACTCAGTCCTTTAATACAGATTTACCACCTCAGTGACAAGCCGTTGTGGTAACAAATTACATCCTTTCACCTCACTTGCTGCAACTTAAGTATGGAAACATGTCATATCCAAGTCCCAAATTGCAACTTACAAAAGCACATGACTTGCCCGCTGCTTCTGACTATTCCTGGCAACAAGGGAATGAAAAGAAACTACCAATAAGGTATTGTTGCATCATCACCTAGAATAGCTTCCCTCCAATTGATGCTCTCCAGATGTGGCTAGGAATTTTGGAACTGCATTGTGGCATATCTGGAGGGCACCAGGTTGGAAAAAGCTGTTTCTGGACTATCAATCAACTGAACAGATCAGAGGGCACAGCAATGCTGGTGCAATGTGGTTGCATCAGATCCCTTTTTCTACAACATATGAATGGGAAGTTGCAGGAGCTGTGTAAATTGGCAATAGTTATTGTATTTTTATAGCTTGGTTGCAATTCTCTTTTTCATGTGTGAATCAGTCATAAATCTGTCCCAGAAGCATTCTGATCTTTTACTGACTTGAAGCATTTACCACAGCTAAACTGGAACAATTTTAATCATAGCTAAACTTGAACTGAAATGAAGAATATTAAATGGTTTGAGTCTTCCTGGTCAAGTTTAAAAATAAAAGGGAAGTAAAGAAGGGTGCTTTAGTGGACCAGCTACCAAGGAGAATTTGAAAAAACTGTTACAGCATGTGGTAGAACCAAGATCCTTGGAAGGTCATACTGGAATAAGAAAAAAGATTGCCTCTATTGAACATCTGTACCCTTAATTATTGGATATACAGGAGTTTTACTGGCCTGTGCAGGTGGATATCCTCAGTGTTTGATATTCCATCTAGTTAATGGGCTCAGGACTAAGACCCTGCTGGAGCAATGTATAAAGAATACTGAGTGATCACATAATGTACAATGATCACACAACTAAATGCTTCCAGCTTTGGAGATATAGTTTCCAGGAAATGCTTAAATCTGGCATGCATTTCTTAGAGTAACCATCTGTCACTGGCTGCAATTAGAGCCTAATGTGATGTTTTGAACATTTCAACATTCATAGATATATGAATAAAATAAATAAAAGGAAAACGCTGCTGCAGAAAACAGAAGGAAATTCAACAGTAGAGAAGGAGTAGCTCAGAAACAGCCTTTTGCTCAATATTTCTGTCCCTCTCAGAGTTGCACTTTCTGTCCACCTATTTGGTTGATGCTATAGTACTGTGGTTATTTCTCACCATTCAATACTTATTCCAGCCTCTAGAAAAACCGGCTTTCTCCATCTACGTATCCGGAATATTGGTTTTTAGTCACCTTCATTTGCCATCACTCCTTTCTCTAACACCAAATTAGGGTTTGTGTGTGTGTCTGGGGGGGGGGGTTAAGAATTAAAGATAATGCTTACCTACTGCTTACCTCTAAAAAGCTCCTGTTTTCCTCCAAGGAGGAGGACATGATCTTCACACAGGGCTTTCCTAAGCATGTTATGGGATATGTCAAAACAGTTGCTTATTTATTTATTATTGCTCAAAACATTGCAGGGATGTAGGTGGGTGGCATCCCAAGGACAGCTTCTTTTGCTCCAGTCTAGCCTTTTCCATCCATTTTTTTTCCACTAGAGAATTATCACCTCCATTGTATTATCAACCTGTCTTGAATGGTTGCAAAGATAAGGGTGTTTTTATGCAAATGATATTTTCATGGTTTCCTCAAATGGTATGGCAATTTATTCAGCTTTTTCGAGACCTTGGAAAATCAGAGAGATGGAGATGGGGGATGGGGGTGGAGGGAATCTAATTCAGCCATACTGTTTGCTTGACTTCATTATACGTTTACTTCACACCCTCAATCATTTTTGGACACACAGAGTATTTCTAAATTTTGCTTCATTTATTTTCAGCATTAGCCAATATTACCCCCTGTCCTCATGATGCTGCCTACTTGCATCTCAGTCCTAGTTATCTCACCTTATTCCACATGCTGTCTTAAACCCAGATCGGAGGTGAAGACAGTCAGATCAATGATCAGTGATTTTTTTTTTTTTTGCAGCAGCAGCAGTTCTTTCTCTCATTATTGTGAGCTCTGCTAAAAATATTGAGAAAACATTCAAAGGACCACTTTTAAGTGAGGCATTTGTTGGGCAATTTCTTTTCTGAGTGTTCAGATATTTAAAGGAGGTGCCGAGATGGACATTCGGACTTTGTTGCATTGTAAAAGCTTGTGCTGAGACTGAGAAAAAAAAGAGGAGCGGGCGCTAAGCAAAAAATAAAAATAAAAATCAGCAAATGGGGGGTCCTCTCATTACCAATTTATCTAACAAACGGACTTTTTGTCATGCAAATGTTTTGGGAAAAACAGACTCCGAGGTTTCAGAGAGATTCCCGCTTTAATGACAATGCATGGTTGGAGATTTCCCACCTCAGCATCTCACAATTCTGTATAAGGATAAAAGTAAAGGTTTCCCCTATCCAGTCATATCCAACTCTAAGGGAGGTGATGCTCACCTCCGTTTCTTAGCAGAGGGAGCCAGCGTTGTCTAAAGACACTCCTGTGGTCATGTAGCCAGAATTATTATATGGTGAGACATGGAATGCTGTTACCGCCCCACCCAATCTGGTACCT
This sequence comes from Crotalus tigris, assembly GCF_016545835.1. NCBI lineage: Eukaryota > Metazoa > Chordata > Lepidosauria > Squamata > Viperidae > Crotalus > Crotalus tigris. The sequence goes on along the minus strand of NW_024100553.1, from coordinate 3,713,236 downwards.
ATTTATTTACTCACATTTGCATGCTTTTAAGCTGCTAGATTGGTAGGAGCTGGGGCAAGAATGGGAGCTAACTCTGTCACATAGTGTTTCCAGTTGACAAGTCCAGCATCTTAACTGCTAGGCCACAGCACGCTCCACAGTTCTGTATTCTGATCCCTAATTCTTGCCATTACAACTCAAAAGGAAAGCTCATGTGAATCTTGCTTCTGTGATTGTACTTTTAGGTTAAGGGGCTTGGAATGTGTTGCTCCAGGCATTCCCCATTTTTTCCTTTGGTCAGAAGAAAAGAAAGGGGGAACCATTTTTTACTTTTAGCACCAATAGCAAGACTGGTTCTATCTTTAGATGGGGCAAAGCTCTACTATCTCTAGTAGATGCTTTGCTCTACTATCCAAAGCAACTGATTCACTTTGCTTAATGAAAAGAAAGCTGCCAGCATGGTCTTGACCTTTGATGCTTCTAATCTGGGCTTCTAAATATGAAGCAACAGTAGCTCTTTGAATTGACTATGACTGTCAGCTCATATTCTTGTTTTGAGAAATTACCTAAGCAAATATAAAGCCAACAGGCTTGGAAGCCATTGCACACAATGAAAAATATTACATGTGGATAGATGGGGTGGGGGGATTGTTTTGGATGAATGGTGGCTGCAGTGGCAATTCAGGAAGGGTAAAAGTAAGAAACCAGCAGCATTGATTGAAAACATAGCTGTTGAAAGAAAAATCTTCATCAGGGTCCAATCCAAACTGGGAATAAGCAAAATGAAGACTGCTTTAGAAAGAAGGTTGGAGTTCATTAAAGAGCAAAGCCAGACAGAAGCGTGGCTCTGGGAAAGCTGACCACATGTAGTGACCCCACCACATAGTAGGGAGTGGTGGGTTTTTATACCTTTCTTGAGCTTTTGTTTGGAGTTGTTCCTGTGGCATGAACTTTGACCTGAGTCTGTGTGTGCCTTTCTGGTATTCTGACAGTGGCGGGTTAATCTTATTATGTCCCAAATGCCATATCCTGCTTCCCTGGGGGTGTGGCTGATGACTATGTCCTGTGTTGGATTTTTTGGTGTGACGGATTGTTGATTCTATGGATCTTTGTCTTTCTAAACCCAGCTTCCTGGTTCCAATTTTTCTGACAAGATTATCACATCTGCATTTCTGCAGACCTGGTTTCTGTTTGGGGTAGATAGAGTTGGAAGAGGGTTGGTTTCTGCCTTTAAGATCCTTTGGGTAAATATAATATTCTGCCTTTTCATTATTCCCAAAAATATTTCTTTCTGGGAGAGCTGACTTCCAACATAGCCATTCTGGTTTCAGATTTTATCCATGTGCCTTTGAGCCACACATAAAATTGTCCCAGCTCAGAAGTGTCTGTTGCTAGCCATGATAATACCGAAGTAAAAAATGCATTACGATGTCACAATGCACAATGTATTTGTATCATACATAAGTACATAAGAAGACATTGCACCATGAAGTTGCAACGTGTATTTTGTCACTTCCTACCTTCCTCCCCCCCCAAGCTATGTTTCAACTTTAGCATTTACCTGAGCTTTACTTACGTTCTTTTCTTTCTCTCTTTCTTTGTCCTAGTTTGGCCTACACTACACTTTTCCCATCTTATCACCTCTAGCTCCACCTACATATATGACAGCTCTTGAAATCAAAGGTTCCTACTTTATCCTTTCCCATGCTGGGTTTCTTCTAGAAGCATTGGACATTCACTCCCATAATGACTAACCAATCTGGCCAAATCAATTTGGAAGGCTTCAAGTTGGAGAAAGCTTCCCTATTTGCCTGGTGAAAGGGTATTGAACACACTTGAACCATAACGTGACATCTGCGCTCAAGAGCCTTACTTCCTTACAGATAAAAGAGGGATGTGGACCTCTAGAAGCATGGGACAATGATCTCAACTCTCCAGGCATTGCCTCTGGGAAGTCATGTCCCATTGTTGTTTTCCACATCTATAGACCTTGGCACAAGCAGGAAGTGGGGAGTGGACAAAGAGAAAAGGCCAGTGTGGATTCTCTTCCCTGTCTTTCCTGTCCATGGTTTGCTTTTCAGTCCAAAGTAGCCCCCAAAGCAGCTCTGGGGATCAAGGCATCTGTCCGTTTCTGAACACCAGAGGCCTGCAGGCAGGCTAAAATAACGGTGAAATTACAGCCTTTCCTTTATGCAATTACAGGACATCTGCTTACTGCAGAAAACCAGGGAAAGCTACCATATTTTCCCCCAAGTATTTATAAACAGTTATAAACATGCTGATTTGCTTGCAGTCTGAAATAGTAGCATAGATAAATCTTGAGGGACCAGCCTTTCATTTAGCTGATTGTGAGTGCATTTTTGATCTGAGATTCACCTGTGTCTCAACTTTTGCATGGTCTCCTATAGCAAACAAATTAGGTCATAAATATTAAGAAACATGAAGGTATGAAATATTTTGACCCTATTCAGGGATCAAGCAGTGGAGGGATCAATCCCTCTTCATTGCCTTAACTAGGGATTGTATGCAAGAACTAATTGCTCTGCCAATCATCTTTCTTCTGTGTCAGAAGGGCAGTTGGCAGTTAACTAAATGGATTGTTAAGCAAAATGTACACTTTTTTGAAAAAAATAAGCTTCTAGATCTCATGACTGTGGATTGTAGGACTCTCAGATCTCAAAGGTGAAAACCTGGATGACCAACAGTGGGCAGCAAAAATTTTGAGTTTTCTCATCTAGCATATTGTGATGACACAACATATTCTAATGGGTAAATATGACTTAAAGCTTGTCATCAACACTCTAACTCATTTTAAAATTAATTTCTTAGCAGTATTTTTGGAAGTGGTTAGCTTCTGCTGTTGTTCCAGAGCTGAGAGAGAATGACTAGCCCAGAGACACCCGATGACTTCATGCCTAAAAATCACCATCTTCCAGTTTCTAGCCCAGGGCTTTGAACCACTGCATCAAACCCAGTTGTTTTCTTTTGTTGTTTGGAGGGTTGTTGCTGCTCTTTTAACAGTAGTAGTTTGGAGCTGAATGTTGCATTTATGCAATGTATGTCCTTTTTGTGATGTCATTATTATAACTACAAATTTACATGTAAATTTTATTTTGTTTTGATTCACTGTCATCCTTCATCTGAATCTGACTGCAAAATTTCCAGCAAGCTTTGTCTGGAAAAACTGGAGGATTTATTGAACATAAATACAGGAATGAAAATGCAGATTGCGCATCCCTAACCTAAAGCTAAAGTTTGTTAGGTTAAAAGCCCCATGTGATTGGTAAAAATGGCATATCTGTGGTGCAAGGGGCAGAGTCAGCCCAAGGTAAAAGTGGATATAGCTAGTGGTGGGATATAAATACTTGAACAACCAGTTCTCTGCGTGGATGCCGCTTCCAGAAATCTGTTCTGGGCCTGGGCCTCCGAGGCCCATAATGGACTTCTGGAAGTGGCATCCATGCACTTCTGGTGGGCTGTTCTGGGGCTGGGAGGCCTCCCTGGCTCAGAACGGACTTCCGGAAGTGGCTTCCACACACTTCCGGTGGGCCACTCTGGGCCTTGAGAAAAAAGGCTAGGGCATCAGGCAGTTAACAAAAAATTAACTACCGGTTCTACTGAGCTAGTGTGAACCGGCTGAATCCTACCCCTGGGTATAGCATGAGATTAAAAAAAAAACATTTATTTTAAATTCCATCTGCTTTTCCATAGCCAGCTAACTTTTCCTGTTTTATTCAGTTGTAAAATCATAAACTTTGGGAGAGGGGGTTTACACATTTCATTAAAACTGGCAGCAGCTGATAGAAGGGCACAGGCTGTATAGAAACCTGGGTTGGGGACCTGCAGCTTGTGTACCCCCATGCTTTACACTTTCACCCCATCCTAACAATGGAAAAATGACTTACAGTTAGTATAGACATTTGCAGCTAGCAGCTCAGTCTGCTGACACATCAGAAAAAAACACAAAGAACAGATGAAAAATGCTATGCTAAAAATAAGCAGGAAGTATGTTCCTTTAACCCTCTTTTCTTTCATATTGCTTTTCAATCACTCACTTTTTGTGAAATATCCAAGGAACGTCATGTCATTGCATCCTGTTTTCCTGGATTTATTTTATTTGTGGAAATTTAGGGAGTGGGGATGGTTGGTAATACAATGCAATGGCAAGAGCAGGTCTTGTGAAGTGGACAATATTCTATTATAAGAGTCCTGGTATCTTTAATTAAAGAGTTCTTATTTCAGATTCAGTGTTTTTATTACCAGACACAAAAAGCAACCTTTTTTTTTTTATAATACTGTGAGACCTTTATTCTGAATAACACTTGCTTGTAAGCAAATTTTCTAGGAGAATCATTTTAGGAGAATTGACATTTACTTTCAATTAAATTCAGAACATCCAGCCTTTAGTAATGCTGATGGACTCTGATATGAAAATAACTGCAATTAGGATAACTTGGAGAATGTGAATTTAAAATTATCATTGCAATTACAATTCTTAGACTTGTAGAATCATAGAACTGTGGACTTGGAAGTGAACATAAGAATCTCACCCAGTTATCTTCAAGAAAAAACTGTTCAACCATTCACAAGAAGTGGCTGCCTAACCTTTTCTCCAGAGAAGGAAGACCCATGGTTGTCAATAGAGATTGACTCTTTTACTGTTGCACAGATCTTTTCATCAGGAATTTTCCTCTTATTTTTAAACAAAATATTGGTAGTTGCAACTTATGCACATTATTTCTGGCCCTACTTTCCATGGTCATGAAAATAATTCCTGCCCATTTTCCTTATGGCACCCTTTCATAGATTTGATATCCTATCACCCTTCAATCTTCTTTTTTTGCAGGGTGAACAACCCAAGATCCTGTCCCCTATCCTCAGAGGGTGTATTCTTAAGTCCTTCTATTAACCCAAAGGTGCTTTTTAAAGAGGCAACTGGACTTTTTCTTTGAAGACATTTCACTGCTCATCCAAAAAGTTTCTTCAGTTCTGACTGGATGGTGCGGAATGGAAAGATTTATACTCCTTGCAGGCAGCTGGTCATTTGCATTATTTTAGAGAGTCGTTGAGGCCACCTGGAGGTTTATTTGTGTCATAGGATCACCTGAGTGGTGTGGAGCCTATCTGTCTCCAATCTACAACACAGTCCTTTCATCAGTTCCAAGAAGGCTCCACACTCATTTGCACTCATTTGCGTGCCGTCGCCCCAGTCCTAGGCCTTCAGCTGGGTTTTATAAAACCTTTTTGCTTTAGGCCTCTGCTGCCATGTGCAAAAAAAAAAGGTTCAATCAATCACTCAATTTCAACTTCTCACGAGAAAAAAAAAGATCTTACAAAGTTGGAATTGATTGATTGACTTTTTAGTCCCACCCAGTCTGCCATTACCATCACAGCCATGCCCACCCAATGGGCCACACCCCCATTGGCCACACCCAGCCAATGGGCCACACCCAGCCAATGGGCCACATGCACCTGGCACCTGATGATGCATAAGTTGGTTTTGGGTTGCAGTTTGGGCACTCAGTCTCTAAAAGGTTCACCATCACTGGTATATATCCTTCCATTTCTCACCATCCAGTCAGAGCTGAAGAAGCTTCTTGGATGAGAAGTGAAATGTCTTCAAAGAAAAACAAGAATGTCCAGTTTTCTCTTGAAAGAGCACCTTTGGGACAACCATGACCTGGATGACTGAGAATCTGCATAGACATTCCTTATATTAATTTCGTTGGTGTCTTCCAAACCCTTTCTAACCTGTCAATATCTTTTTGGAAATTTGAATGGTAAAAAATAATCCAGGTCTGGTTTCACCAGTGCAAACCAGAGGGGTATAAAGACATCACATGTCGTTCAGGTAGCACTACTATGATGCAGTCCAGAATTGCTTTAACACCCACGGGTGTCAAACTCGCTGTGTCATGTGACATGTTATGATGCATCGTGACTTTTTTTGCATTGCTGGAGCTGGGGTGGGCATGGCCTCTGTATGACGCAACCGGCCCGCAGGCCAGCAATTTGACACCCCTGCTTTAACCATTCTAGCAACTGCCTCACATTATTTGCCCATGATTAGCTTGTTGTCAATGACCATACCCTAATCCTTTTTTCCAATCTAGTGCTTTCAAGCCATCAATCCTATATCTTCTATACATTTCCTATTTTTTTTTTCCTCTCAGATGTAATGCCTCATGTTTCTTCCTATTGAAGGGCATCTTGGTCCAATCTTCCAATCTATCCAGATTAAATTACAATCCCATTCTGTTATCACGGGTATTGTCCAGACCTCCCTGCACATTTCATTACTTTTCAATTAGGTTATTAATAAAAAGGTTGAATGTAATAGTTAGGGCAGCTGGGTGATTTTTAGACCAGTCCCTCTTTTTTAGTCCTGGGAAGAATGCAAATGCCAAACCACTTCTGAAAATCTTGCTCGGAAAACTGCAAGATTTAAACAATCACTAGAAGGCACAAAATTTTGATGGTGATGTTCTGAATGAGACGATCATTCACCTTCTGCTACATGCTCATTCCATTTTGAAATTTTTTTTTTTCAACCGCACATTCCTGTGTCGCTGGTCTTTAAATTTTTCTTTATGTATTTTACTTTTGTTCCCTTTGTACACCACCTGACTCCCAAAAATTCTGCACTGTAAAAATGCAGCTTCCTCTTCACTCTTGTTATAATGAATGTGCCTAATCTGTTTGTAGGCTGTATATAACACTTTCCTCAATGATGCCCCCACATGTTTGGCACTACAATTCTCAGAATTTCCAGGAAGCCCGGCTGTTGGCTGCAGTTGCTGAACTTGATGACAATTTGTTTGTTTGCTTGATTACATTTCTAGAGTTACCTGACTCAACCAACTCTGGGTGGTTTACAGTAAAAGCAACCAATAATCACTCCGAAACCTCCAGGAGAGTCAAACCAGCTAAAAAAACCCTTGTTCTTAAAAAAGAACAAGATCTGGTCATGCATATCATCCAACAAAAAACCCTCTCAGTTCCTGGGGGCAGTGCGGAACCCTATTTTCAAAGTTCACATAGAGGATGACAAGGTCAAGGCAATGAAAACTTGAGGAGGGAGGGGGACTAATATTCCAGAGGACAGGTGTCATGGTAAGGAAAGCACGCTTAGATGCATTGTTTCAAAGATTGGACCTGTAGTATGCCCACTCTGCTTAATCTTACTGGGGAGGTGGGCAGAAAACATGTGAGAAAATCTTTAGGTAACCAGTCCATATGCCATGGATAGGCCATCACCAATACCTTGAATTGAACCTGAAGGTCATTGGATGCAATACAGATGTTACTGTGGTAGACACCAAACAGCTGCCTCTGAGGTTATAGAAAAGTTCTAAAAGTAAGGAGAGGAAAGATATGACAGAGAAAAGCAGGTTCCATCATGAAGACTAGAACAGTTAGAAGGATGAATGGCAATTATTTTAAGGAGGATTAAAAGGAGAAATAATTGAATGCACTGAAAGTGTGTGGGATATTCCTTTTGTATCCTGTACTGACTAGAGAAGGAGAGTCCCAGCAGGATAGCTGAGAGGACCACCAAGGCAGATAATAGAGATGTTGCAGGCCAGATGTGAGGTTAACTCAGATCTGAAGGATGAAGCAGCCACTGTGGAGAGTACAAAACTGCTTAACAGTTGCTTCGACATGGGAGGAGAAATGAGGCAGAGGCTGATTGCTGTCTAGATGGTAAGGTACCTCATGTAACAGAAAGAGGGGAACAAATTTAACTCAGTCAACTGCCCTACCAGAAACTGCTTTAGTTCAGTTACATAAACAAAAGTAAGGCAGCCTTTCATTAAAAGACAAAAACTTTGTCTACAACTGCAAAGCAGAAGTCAAAAAACAGAGCACGAAGCAATGAGAGGCTCCAAATGTAAAGAGGGGCTATTAGCAGTGTAGAGGAATTGCGGGCCAGGCACTCTTTGTTCCTGTCTCCCCCCCCCCAAAAAAAGGATAAGAGAATATCCCAAATTAATTAGAAAAAGTTGGGTTTGAAAGATGGAGGATCTGGGTGATGGCCAGAGAACATATTGCCTTTGGCTGAAGTATGGTATGGTTAATAATTGAAATAAGCAAGCCCAGAGGGCTTTAGTAACAAAGAGGTCTCCCCAGCTCAGCCTGGTTTCCTTTTCACCCATTTCCTTTGCAAACAAGAAAAAGCAAAATCTTCCACCAGTGCTTTCAAACGAGTCTTTCTTGGCAGACCGAGTTGGCACCATTAGAGAAGCAGTGTTACAGCTGTTTGCAGGCCCTAGATTGAATGAAGCTAAGCTATATGTTGCCAGCTTTGGGGGACAGACCATTGGCAGGGATCCTAGTCATTATTCCAGCAATTCTGGGCTGAGTTTTGAAAGATATTTATTGCACAATCAACACTGGAGTGAGCATACTCACTCTCTCCACATTTTCTGGTGTTCCTGACTCATCACCCATCCCTCCTGGTTTGTAAGGGCTTGGATTTTGTCTCTTCTCCTTCATGTAATGAAATAATTAACTGTACAAAGTCTCAGCTAGGAAGTGCCTGATTCAAATCTGGATTCCGTTATGGAGTCACTAGGTTGCCACATCCATATCAATGTTTCATGAATTAAATAAAGTTCCCTATTTAAATTTAATTTAATTTAGTTTAAATTAAATACAGTGTTACCGTAAATAACTGAAATAAATAAAAAATAAAGTCATAGTAATTTGCAACCTCCCTCACCCTGGGGCTGCCCAGAAGTGTTGGCTGTCCAGTCAGGACTATAGTCCTACTAGATTGGCTAGATGGGACTCAATTCAGATTTGTTCTTAGCACTTAGAACCAGAAGGGAAGAATTGGAAATTATGATATCCTCTTGAATTTTTTGGAGAAAAAGTGAGTCCATTGCACTTCCTTCCTTCCTTCCCTCCCTCCCTCCCTCCCTCCCTCCCTCCCTCCCTTCCTTCCTTCCTTCCTTCCTTCCTTCCTTCCTTCCTTCCTTCCTTCCCCCTTCCCCCTTCCTTTCCCTCTCCCCTTCCTGTCTGCTGAGTTAGCTGAGTCACAATGTACAGCCTGAGGATCAGCCACCAATTACTGAAGCCGTCTACCAAAATGAAGATGGTGGTCTTGGCTATATCTATGGCAGCAAGAAATTTGTTGCACCACAGTTTCATGCAAAAGGACAAAAAGGGACATTTCCATTTACCACATGGTCATCTAGGGATGAGAAGAATGGGATGGCAGCAACTCTAGATCTCATAGGGGAAAATGGGAGGGGGGAGTGGATAGCTGTGGCAGAGCAACCAGTGAAACAGGTATGGGCTTAAGCAAAGTTATAATGTCACTGAAGAGGAACAGAAAAAATCCAAAGATTAGCTATGGTCCTCCTTTCAGAGCATTGGGCTTTGGTAGGTGCCCAATAATACCACGCTGAAAGTTATTATCAATAATAAAGAAATTCTGATTCTGAGGATCTCGAGAATCTCAACTCCAAGCACACTCTGATCTCTGCCCATCTTTTCTATATCTTAGCCTGGGACCTCCCACTATGGAACACTTCCTTCTTCTGATGCCCCTCCTGGGTCTGGTGAGCAGTGAATTGCCATTTGTACAAAGAGGATTCTGGGACTTCTCCATGGACGATCCCTCGGTCCAAGAAGAGGAAGAGGCTTCTGGGATCCTCCCTACTTCCAGTGGATCTGAGGCAGAAGACATTCCTTTCTACCCAGGCCTCTGTCCCTTTGGCTGTCATTGCCACCTAAGGGTGGTCCAATGCTCTGATCTGGGTGAGTCCCTTTCCTGAGGGGGAGGGAAAGATTACAGCAGTTGGGCAAGATTGTGATCTAGCATTTATTCTGGAGATCCTGGTGCTATGAACAGAGGTAAATGTCCATGGTTGGAAAATTTAAACCTAAGAAACAAAAGAGTTTAAAATATAAAACAATTGTTCCAAAATTATTGTTCCAAAAACAATATTAGAACATAGAATATCGGTAATAGGGTTGGCAGGGACCTTGGAGGTCTTCTAGTCCAACCCCCTGTGCAAGCAGGAGATCTATACCATTCAATCTAAATGGGTATCCAATTGTCAAATGCCAGAAATCAGGCAATCCAGGCAGTTCAAATGAATATAATGGTTTATTGTAAGCTTAAACTCTCTACTAGAATCTGAACTACTAAAAGTCAAAGCAAATTGGCAGTAGATAAGAGTCAATGGAATTCAAGGTGGGCTGAACTTAGATCTCTTGTGGGCGTGAAGAGACTTGAGACTGATGACACATTTGACCTTTCCCTCAGGCTCAACCTGGTCACCGCCCTATACCAATTTTTTTAAAAAAACCTCCAGTGATGGAGCACTCACAACTTCTGGAGGCAAACCATTCCACTGGTTAATTCTTCCCACAATCAGGAAATTTCTCCTTAGTTCTAGATAGGTTTTTAGCAGATGGATGGATGGATGGAAGGAAGGAAGGAAGGAAGGAAGGAAGGAAGGAAGGAAGGAAGGAAGGAAGGGAGCACAGATAAGAGCAACCATCTGGAATTGTTAGATCTTTCCATCAGGCAAAGTATTATCAAATAAAGGAAACTGACATACTGCTGAAGTCTGCAATGCCTCTCATGAATCTTGCTAGAACTTCCCACGACAGCTACCATTCTGGCATCCTTTTCCTTGCCCCCACTCTGTCTGTCAAATAAGCTTCTGAGTGTAAACAAAGACCTCTTGGGCAGACTCTAAATGCAGTTGAAGAATAAAAGAGGAAACTGTCTATGTGGTTTATCCATTGTGCTAAACCACATTGTAAATTACAGTTGATTGGGTTCACGCCAAAGTAGAATGTCATTAGCTAATTTGTGTCTTTTTTTTTAACTAGATGAGCTATATCAACAAACCAAGTCATGATAATCCATAAGATGTTTACAAATTGTGGTCAGAGCATATCTTTATTAGGAACCAGCATTTTCTAGCCTGCAAAGTAGGACATGCTACAAGACATCCTTGTTACTTATTTCACAGTTATTATTATTAGCATTTGTGCTAAATAATGTTCTGAATATATAAGACATATGGCCTATATGTACAAAGAGAGATAAAGTTCTTTCCCAAACTCTTCTCAACCAGTAAAATATAATAAATGGTGCAACTACACAAATAAAACCACTCTCAGACTAAGAAAAAGCACATACTACAATAAAATCAAAATTGAGCTGGCAGATTTATTCAAACCTTAAGCAGTGATAGAAAGATTAGAAATAAGAGAGATTAGAAATAATCTGTTGCCTTGAAAATAAAATTAAAATAAAATAAAGTCTAAGGTTAACTAGCTAAGACCTAGTTAACTAGTTGCCTCTTTGGCAACAGCCTAAGAGTGAACATTGTTCTTTCCAAAATAAGATTTGTTGAAATGAAAGGGATAATTTTACAAGAATTCCAGCAACTAAAATATTTTAGAAACAATCTCTGCATTTGTTAGGGTGGAGATTTTGGGTTTCTGCTGATAAGGAAAAACCTCACAGCTGATTGTTAACATTACAGTCTCCAGAACTGTCTTTACAATCTGGAAACTATCTGTTATATTTAAATTTTAAAGAAGATGAACCTAAGATTAATTTATTAATATCGTTGCAAATGGAACAAGGGGGCACTTGAGCTTCACTTCTCTGCACTTGCTCAAAGTTGCATTTCACATTCAAATATATTTCTGTGAAATACATGGCAGTTGAGTAAAGTTTCAAATTATTTGTTCCACTTATTTCATTTCACCATAGTTGGTCTTCCCTTACAGGGAATCCACACCTTGCCTTGGCAACAGAAAAAAGTTTCGGATGAGGGTGGGACTAAAGCTGTCCTGATGCTCTTTATTTTCCACGTGTTTCTCAACTGAATGGGTGTTTTGCAGGTGTAAAAAGTGCAGGATTTTATAAATCATAGCTCAGAGTTGAGACGAGGCCACCATCCAGAGGATAGTAGGTTCAAATAGGATTACCAGGCCATCCCAGTGACTGCTATTGAAATACTAGTAAAAAAAAAAGAAAAAGAAAGAAAGGGTGTCTTTTTTTAAAACAAAAAACAAAAAAAACCTTTATTCAATTTTTTAAATTAAAGAGATAGAAACTAACAAAAACTAATAATTATGATAGAAAGTCCTGCAAGAGACTGATTGTGCTGTCACTCCTTTTCCTTCTCATACCCTAATAAATCAGGGGAGAATCTGCCTGAGCGGCTTCCTAATGTTATCTCATTTTTCTGGACTTATAAAAGGTTTTAGCCCCCTTCCAAGGTTAGAACAATGTGCATATGTGTATCTAGGTACATACATGTGTATGTATCTCCTTTAGCAATGATAGGCAAATTTCAAGGTTACCAATTCTGATTTTCAGTTTCATTTTTAACTAAAGCTCCCTCCGCTCCACCCCCAACAAAACCCTTTAACCTTGGTTGAAATAGATGCACTTAAAAGCAAAGGATTTGGAGTCCAGAAATTTGTTTTCATGAGCAGAACTGAATGGAGCTGACAGTTCTGTCTCTTAATTCCAATCTATTGATTTTGTTGCTGCTACAGTCAAATAGTGGGGACTCAGATATTCTTATTACAGCTCACCCAGAGATTTATCAAGAAATTCAGATTCAATCTATCTGTGCTCTTCAGATTATACAAAAGGGCACACTGATTCCAAAGCATCTACAGGTAATCCTTGATGTACAAACGTAAATCGAGCCTGGAGTTACATATGTACGTTGAGTATCATTAAGGCAATCATTAAGTGGACCACTAGGTGACCATGACTGAATTTACAACCTTTTTGCAGGGGTTGTTAAGCAAATGCCTTGATGATTAAATGAACCCATTTTCTTCAATCTGCGGCACGGTTTTTTTGGTTTTTTTTTGCCAGAAACTGGACATAAGTGCCAGAAACAGGCAAAAAACACTAAAAATTGCAGTAATGGGACTGTGGGTGCTGCAAACTGCCATAAATGCAAGCTAGTTGGCAAGTGCCCAAAATGTTATCACGTGATCACAGGGTGTGTGGCCATTGGAACTCCAGAAGTGGGATGCAAGCAGCTCTGGGGAGGTCTATCGTAGCTTTGAATGGTCACTAAGTAAGGACTACCTGTATAATCTAATACAAATTACAGAGGAGGATGTGTGAGGGGCATATTAGGGATAGCCAAGTCACCAGACTCAGAATGTGAAGCAATTTTTCCCGTTCCCTAGATTGAGATACAGCCAGAATCACCCAAGAAAATTACTTAAACAAGGTTCTCAAACAATAAATGTGAGGGAACATCTTTATTTTAATGTTAACTTTTCAATGACTTTTGTGTGTAATGCGCAGCTGTATATCTGAATGCATTATTTTGACACAGTTCTATCTTCTTGTATAAGAAGAAAAGGGTGCCTAGGAATGAAATTCTGATTGCCAGATTATCTGTGTATTTGTGAAACTCACAAAAGGCTTCAGAGCAGGTAATTTTTTTTTTTTTTTAAAACCTCTATTTTGCTTCCGGTTTTTTGAAACAGTCACTTGCAGTAGTTTATTCATTCTTCATTGAGCCAGCCCATGAATGGCCTTGTTTGAAGCGGTCAAGGTAAAATAAAATACAAGTCTTCACTATTGATAATTCTGAGCTGTGCAACAGGATTTCTTCATGGAGTTGTGAGTTAGGCCATCTTAATCACTGTAAATTAATAGTTAAGACTTAGAGAATAAATTAGAGACAGACAAGCAGACATTCAACAGATGCAGTTTTTGCAAGAATTTAATGTTCATTCCAGACAAGGCATCTCCAATGCAGTTGATAAAGAAAACATCTCTACCACATACTTTTAACACAGCAGCAACAATTCTGTGAATATTTTTCAGGCATGTGTAGAAGCAGTGTCTATCCCTCATCCCTCTTGTAGCCTTGAATAAAAGCTTGCTTCTGGCACATTAATCATGTGTGAGCCACATCAGATTTACCAAGTGTGACTTAGCATTGTGTGACTATAAACAGGGTAAACAGATGAATGCAGTATGTGGGCAGTGTCACAGCGAATCCACATGAGGATATTGTGACTGTAATACCGGTAGCAGCCCATTATACAGCATGGTTTATTGTGATCCAGTGATCAGATCAGAATAAGACTGTTGTGCCAGGGCTCAGGACTGTATTTCACTGAGCTAATGAAGAAGTGACTCAGCTGCCGTATTGTTCCACCCACGCAGAGAGAGGAATTCCTTGGAATGCTGACATGTTTTTGTTTTAATCAGAACCCAGGCACAGCTTGTCAGTCCAGATCATAAGAATTTTTTGGGAGGGAGGGAGAGAGGGAGGGAGGGAGGGAGGAGGAGGAGGAGGAGGAGGAAGTACAGCCAGTTATGGAAAAGCTGATGTGGAGTTCCGGATCATAATGTGAGTTGGGAATATGCCAGAGGATGCTTCTGCATGGATGCATTTCCCATCTCCAACTGCTGCAAAATATTTCAATGCTGGCCATGCAAACATCTTCGTTCCTGCTCAAAATGCTGAGATCAGAGCTCTCACCAGTTGAGCACTGCAGGAGAGCCAGAACTGGCATTCTGCCAGTGGCCCATTTTCTGAGCAAAATAGCTCCCAAAGCAACGCACATTTTTTTTGTTCTGTTCTAGACAGAAAGAGGACAATCAAGTTGCTGAAGGCATTTCTGTTTCATCTACACCAGTTCTGGCTGGTGGTGGCAGTGTCCCTCCAAACTCTCAATTGGAGCTCTGCCCCCTCCCTCCCATCAGTTTCTTCCATGCAATCCATTTTTGGCTGCAGAGAGCAAGGCAGGAACATGATGTTTTCTGCATGCAAGGCATTCGCCCTCTGCCCTTGAGCTATATACCATCCTTAAATACACAGTTCCTCTGTAAAATGGCATGAAGCAGCTTCTCAAGACAATGCAGGGGAGCCCAACTCTTGAAAGTCGCCAGGCCATCACTGTTCTCAAGGAAACAGCAAATCTTGCAAAGACAGCTTATGATTTCCTATGGTTCAGTGGCTTACAATAGCCTCAGCCAGGTACAACTGAGCAACAGTACTTGGTGGATTGTATGTACTTTGCATATTGATGCAGAGCTAACTGTAAGGCAGTATGATACTCTAAAAGGTGGAGCTTCTAATCTTCATGCTCTCGTTCTTGTGGACATTTGCAACTATCAAGTTGTGAAAGTGATGTTGCTGTGCTGGACTGTCTCAACTCACTGGCTGACAGATGTGTGGAAAACCCAAACACTGTTGCTTTATGTCATACATTGTGAGTTAGCAAGAAACAATTGCAAGCAAAGGGAGCAAAGAAACTGGAAAGCATGCTGGACCACAAGTGCTGCCCCTTTTTGGTTCTCCTGGCCATTCATGATGCTCTACCTCACACACACACACATCATTGATTACGCTTCATGATAAGGGAGAAGCGGGAAAAGCGGGTGGAATACTTATTGCTAATTTATTTATACGGCTTGCAAGGTTTTTAAAATTCACTGATAAATTGTAAAACAAGAACTTGAATATTTTTCCTCCTTGCTTGGGTAGATAATCTTATTAATGTGGGCTGTGATTAATGTGTGGGGCTGAATAGCCAAGTGCAAAAGAAGCGAGGGCTCCAGAGCCTTAATTTCAGCAGGTGCTAAATTCATTCTCTTCTCTGGGATTCACAGTACAGGGCCCCGTCCACTTTGGCTTTCCAGCCTTGTCTAGCTGGTCCTGTTTCAGCCTGGCCAGGCCTATCTGCCCTGGATATCCCTTCATCTATCTGTGTAGCCAATCTTGACTTTTCTGACTTGCCTGTTTCTGTTTTTTCCAGGTCTCAAGCAAGTGCCTAAGGAAATCTCGCCAGACACCACATTACTAGATCTGCAAAACAACCACATTACGGAGCTGCGCAAAGATGACTTTAAAGGGCTCTTTCGCCTCTATGTATGTACTGCCAAAGACCCCTCCCCACTTCTAATGGATATAAGTAGGACAGGAGAACCTAGCTGGGTTCACTCTGAATATACAGTAGCTTCATTCAGGTGTAGCACTAAAATCTATTTATTCTGCCAGGACTGGATCCTGGAACACTGAACATCTCAACATGAATGGCCTTCACTATTTGCAACCTCCACTTCTCTCAAACACCTGGGATTATGTTTCCTGGAAACCTTGAGCCACTAGCTGTATTCTTTATCATGATACTCTGCTAAAAGATTTCTGCAAGTCTCACTCCATTCCTTAAATTGTTTTTTTCCCAGTGCAAATAATTGCATCTATCTTGTCTACAGTATTGCTCCTTTCTTTATATGATTACCATCTGCAAGCAGACTTGGGAAGTATGCAGATGTCTTATTTGTACCAATGGGAATCTGATACCTAATTTTTCTGCAGGACTTCCTCGCAAATTTCTCTAGCTGCAAAAATGGGTTGCCAGGATAATAATAGATTCCACCTTCTTACATCTATGTCAGCACATGCTTAAATGCTGCTCACATGTCATCTCTTTCTATGACTCTACCCACAGGCTTTGGTATTGGTGAACAATAAGATCTCCAAGATCCATCCAAAGGCTTTTAGCCCTCTGATTAAGCTGCAGAAACTCTACATCTCCAAGAACAACTTGGTGGAGATTCCTCCTAACCTGCCCAACTCCTTGGTGGAACTCCGGATCCATGAGAACAAAATCAAGAAGATCCCCAAAGCTGTCTTCAATGGGCTCCACAATATGAATTGCATTGGTGAGGCATCACCACCTCTCCCCACTTTTCTTTCCCAAAGGCCCGCCTTGTATTTGCTCCTTTTCTTTAGAAACATAGACACAGACCCCAATGAATGGTTCTCTAGAATGAAGAAAATTGCATCCAATATTGTGTGACATGTTGGTTGGTCCGTTAAAAAAAAATATGGTTAATAGCAAGCAAGACTAGACCAAAAGGCCACTGCAGCTCCCAATGTTACCCAGTGTTTTGGAAATGCAAATATACATTAACAGTCAATTTATATTCTGACCTTATTTGCCTTCCTGGCATACGTTTTCATAATCATCTTCATTTGCATAAATTTATAGCATGCATAGAGTGATATGCACAATACAGTTGAGAAAAAGCACAGAATGAACATTAACAAATCAGAGTCAATTGGCTACATTTGCATAGAGGTCCTTTTCCATTGTTCATGTGAACCTATGAGCAAATAAAAAAAATCAAGAATAGAGGGCTCAGAAATCCATTTTTTTCACCTTTCCAAAGAACTCTACCTTTGCAAGCCAGCAATTTGGGAGGAATAAACTAAATATTGGCTTCAGATGAAGTTTGAAAGTGTTCGTTTCCAGTTTATTTACTTACTTAGGAACAAAGCATGAGCAAAAGAACTGTGGGAATCTGCATATACTTTTCTTCTTAACTGTGTTCATTAAGTATGTTTGAGAATAGATTAAAGCACAATCCACGGAAAGTTGAGCTTTTCAGTTTAGAATGTCAAATACATTCACAAAATTATTCTACTGCCTCCTGAAAGGACTTACATAGGCCTGGATCAGCTTTGAAAAACTTCTAAGATTTTAGAATATGTTAAGCTGAGGAGTTCTTCCCCCCTCCCCCAAATTTGACTCATTCAAAATACGATGCCATAATTAACAATATCCATTGTCTCTTTCAAAATTCCATCAAGATTTTTAGGGCCTTTCCCTGTAACTGAGTTTGTTATCTACTCATCTACATCCCCAGTAAATGTTTGTTCCCACCTCCTCTGCTAATCCCTATCCTGTATCTATTGCATTGGCTCCAAGTCTGCTCCAAATGATAATGCCCTAAATATACACATTGATCAAACCCTTCAGCATTGTCAACAGGCAGGGAAAACATCTGTCAGACTCAGCATGGCAGCAGGTGTGAGATAGGTGTGACCTCAGGGATCTATTAGGCATCACTAGACTACTTTGTGTACCCCTTCTTCCATGTCCCTTTCAGGTGTAACTCCAGCTGAATTACAGGTTTTAAAAAAACAAATAAGAATCACGAAGGGAAGTGAATCACATTTAGCATTTCCTGGGAGAGCGGAGCACCATTGCAGCATTGCATGAATCCAGCAAGGCTATAACAATAGAGAACATTCTTAGAATAATATCAGATGAATGGTCTACCCCTATAGCGCAAATCTGTTGAATTACCTACACAGTCATGGTCTCTACACTCTCCACAAGCATCAGACTCCAGGGCCCAAACTCGGGCAAAGCTAGTTAGGCATTTGACACAGCACAGCTAGCTTAATAACTTTATATACTGGGATGAAGACACCTTAAACAGTTGACTGTCCTCTGACAAGATGGAAAATAGACACCAATTCTTATCAATCCCAGTGGTTTAATTCCTACATTTCTCCCTTTCCCCTTGTGTCTATGGAGATTATCAGTCATCCAGGTCACGATTGTCCCAAAGTTGCTTTTCCAAAGGCAACTGGACTTTCTTGATTTTTTCCCCTTGAAAACGTTTCGCTTCTCATTCAATAAACTTTTTCAGAACTACCATATTTCCCCGAAAATAAGACTGGGTCTTATATTAACTTTTGTTCCAAAAGACGCATTAGGGCATATTTTCTGGTTAGGTCTTATTTCCAGGGAAATACGGCACTAGATGTGTCTGGCTGGCTGACGATCTTAACTGGGGCTTATTTTTGGGTTGAGGCTTATATTATGAGTATCCCGAAAAATCATACTAAGGCTTATTTTCCAGTTGGGTCTCATTTTCGGGAAAATACGGACCCTGCCTTTATTACAACTGCAAGACCACTTGGAGAAAAATGCCCAAATTGCTCCACCAATAAATTTGTTTAAAAATGCAAACGATTCAAATTGATTTAAAGCGTAGAATCATATATACATATCTTATTCTGTTAACATCACCGTTGCATTTAATGAACATTTAATTGCTTTCCCATAAGCTTTGAGGGTGGAACTGCGTGTTTCAGGCAAGCAAGTACAATTTGCTTCTTCCAAGAAGAAGAAAAAAATGGGTTCAAGAAAGGGAAATTTGGAGCTGAGTTGGAGGAGGGTGGGAGGAGATGGGCCTTACTAATCCATAATCAAATAGAAACAGATTGTACTTTTGGCTCCTAAAGACTGATCACGATGTGCAGTATCTCTCTTACCACGTTTGTAGCCCTTTTCATTAATTCTTCCTGTACATGGCTACCTTAGAGAGAGAAGGAGAAGGACACATATATAATTTTTTTAAAGATATGCCATAAGTTGCAGAAGAGAGCTTGGGTGAATCTGGATCTGATAAAGCTGAACACTGTTGTTTTATATGAAACTACTTCTTTTTGCAGAAATGGGTGGGAATCCTCTGGAGAATAGTGGATTTGAACCTGGTGCCTTTGATGGCCTAAAACTGAACTACCTGAGGATCTCAGAAGCAAAGCTCACTGGTGTACCCAAAGGTGATAACTTCTCCATATTCTTTCTTCTCCATATCTACCTTTCTTCTCCATATCTACCTCTTAATAAAACCCAGGGCTATGGCTTCTCTCAGCTTTTAATCCCAAAGGTAGTGCAGAACTATTTTGTTTTTTTCAAAGAATACTGAGAGATATCAGCTGAATTCAGGGACACAGCAGTGACACAGGAAGGAGACCATATTTTTAAAAAATAAGACACAGAGATTTTCCCTTATTCTTCCCCTAGAACTCTGGTCTCTTCTCCCCAAAATACATCTTTCTTTTTCCTGCAAGGATTCTTTTTTTTTCTTTTTAGTTCCCTAATTTCAGATCATATGGGATGGGGAGAGTTTAATGTTAGACTATATATAGTAGGATGAGAAGTATTTAGTATTAGACAACTGAGAGACAAAACCTGCAATTTCCTGGAAATCATATACAACTCGACTATGAGGTATTGATGAGCCATCATAAGTAGTGGAGGTGACACAGTGAATGGCATAGTAGCCATTGTCCTGATGAAGTTTTACAAGAAGTCCCATCTTTTCTGTTGCTTTCCATTGGGAGCAGAACTTTTTCATATATGCTAAATAGAAATGGAATTCTTCTCCTGTTGAGGAAAATTTCTCCTTTTCTGTAAACCAGTACAAATGTTGTGGCCTCAGAGCATTTCAGAACGCATTACTGCTATTGTATATCCCATTTTATTTTGTTTGCAGCATCATTCTCAGTTCAAAACATTAACGGCAGGGTTCATTCAACAAAACAAGCGTATTTGGTTAATGATGACTCAATGCTATACATGAATTCAGGCCATTGAGTTAAGCCAGGGAACTATAAAAGTTGGCTAACCATTGTTAGTGCATTGTGTAATTAGAGTTTCTCTCTTTTTATTGTTGCTTTATCTGTTTTGAAGCACTCTGGAATGCTGTGGATTTTAGAAAGACTAATATTTTCCTACTCTTCTCCAACCAGACCTCCCTGAAACCTTAACTGAGCTACATCTGGACCACAACAAGGTCCAGGCAATTGAATTAGAGGATTTGATCCGCTACTCCAAAATCTACAGGTAATAGGAGAGTCATTCTTGAAGAACTTGCCAGGATTGTGCAGATGAAATCTGGGGCAAAATAGGAAGGTCACTAATCTCCAGATGTTACAGAGCAACCTCTCTCACCATTGGCTATACCAGAGGTAGGCAATCCTGGCTCTTTTATGACTCGTGGACTTCAACTCCCAGAATTCCTGAGCCAGCATTCCTGGGCTATACTATCTGCAGTTTTTATGAGTCGCAACATCTGGAGAACTACAAATTAGGGTATGACTGAGGTACAAGGCAGTTGATTTCAGACTTTGCAACATAAAGATGAGAAATGAAAATAAGCTTGAGTATTTTTAAAAAAAGGAAATTATCCTACTTCAAGTCTGTCCACAATTTCTCATTGCCCATTCTAAACAAGGAAGCCAAAGCAGTTCCTTGCTTCAAAGTTAGTTGCACAGGAAAAAAAAAAAGGGGGGGGGGAATACAATAGTAGGAAGCAAATTGTGTTTTATCAAGCTGGCAAAAATGTGTTTAGAAAATAGGAAATGTTCAGAGTGAATATATAGTAAGAGTTATTTTTTAAACATGGAAGGAATGTTCCTTTTTTACTGGTCATCCTCACGATACTTTTGATACAAGTTTTAGTTTCCCTAGAGATGCAATTATGGTTCACTTTTTAGCATGATGTAACAATAATACTTTGTCTCTGGCCTTGAACCTTCTTTCCTCATTTCCTTTTCCTCTGGCCTTGTAATTCCAAGGTCTTTGCAGGGAATCACTTCTTGTTGTTCACAAAACCAAATGCCATACAGTATATGGAGTTAGAAGGACCAAGGGAGGAGATCCACTGAGTTTTAATTTTTGTGCACATATAGCAAAGTTGTTCCATCTCTTCCATAACTTGGTAGCTGACAGAGTGATCCTATCTTGGAGGTTTCTGCCTAGATGCCCCCCCCCTCATGCTGGGGACAATCTGCCCAGGTGCCAAATATGGGCCCAAAGTCAACTTCCATCCTCCTAATTAAAACATACTACAAATTATAGCTAAAACGGAGGGTTATAGATTTTCAAGAAGCATGTGTTTAAAGCCCAGATTATCTATAAGAAGCAAACAGGAAGTGCAAAGAGAAAACAAATGTACAGTATTCAAAACACAAAAATAGAGCTTTTCACCAGCTGGTGCCCAAAAGATACAAACAACCATTTACTCCCTTGTTCCTGACTTGCAATCCCTACAGTTGGGCCACCAATTCTGCTTCAGCATTTAAGAGGTGCATTTCTTTAAAATGTTTCACCAAATAAGAAAGGATAAGAAGGGGAAGAGAGAGGAGAGGAGAGGAGAGGCATTCTGTTAAAATGAAGGAGAGCCCCCACTAACTACCTGGGTAGGCAGAACTAGATATTGATTCATTCCAGTTCTCTGTTTCTAAACCTACACCTGTAACATCAGTCATCTCCTACTAGTGTCAGGGAGATCTGGACTGCCTCCCTCTCGTTTTCCTTTTTCCTTTTTTTTTTTTTTTTTTGCCACAAAAGCACTCCTTCAGAATCTTTAACTGGCTAAAATGTTAAAATGTCTGGGGGTTTAAAATATCCACCCAGCTCAGCTGTGGTCTCCCTAGCAACAAGCTCCTGAGAAACTTCAACTGCCGTTCCCCCCCCCCCTTCCCACAGGCTGTAGGTGAAAGCATTTTCAACCGTGCTCAGTGATTAGTCAGGATGCTGCTCATGACCTTGCTCCTCCAAGCTAGAGAAGAACTGCAACTGTATGAGGTCATCATAAGTAATCTTCCATGGTTCAGACTAGCAGAAGGTATTCCAAGCATGAAATGGGAGGTAGAAATATGCAAATGTGGAGCCTACTACAGCACAGCATGCTCAATATGGTGTATAATTAAGTGTGACCATGTGCAATTGTGCCAGCTGGTTTCTTTCCTTTCTCCCCTGTCATGGATGACTTAAAACAGCCATCACCAAGCCATTTTAAGTTATTGAGTGGTCTCTATATCACATCTAAAACAATCAATGAACAAAGATGGTGGCTGTGTGAATGTGATAAACAAATTGAACATGCAACCTCAAGTCAGAGAATGATAAAATATTTGTTTTTCACCATATTTTATTATAGAGTATAATTTCAAAGAATTAAAACAGTTTCTAGTCAGATTGAGAAGACAGGCCTGGAAAATCAACTGGTAAAAATTCAGTTTTCTAAATTTTTCAATTGTTTTCTGTTAATCTGATAAAGGAAATGACTTAATAACTGAAGTAGAATCACTCTTAGAAATAGTCATTAAGTTGTCCAGTGAGGCGAATTTTAGCCTATCCTCCAATTCATAAATTTATATTTGGAGAACTAATGTTGTTCTAAATAATATAACATAGATACAATAAAGTCAGTGCTTCATCTGAGAAAGATGAAAAAAATAGGAGGTGGAGTTTTTATTATTTTATTATATAAGCTTCACACCTATTTAAACTAGGCCTAAATATGATCTCACCGTTTTAAGTTCAATATCTATTTCAGCCACTAGAGGGGGAAAGAGCTATATTTGTTAGCAACTTTTTAACGGGTGTTCTAATTCCTTTCCTTTAAGCATTTTGATCTGAAGAGACAAACTTGATCAGGAAAGTCTTTTCTAAGAATTTGCTTTCCCTGCCTCTCAAGAGGCCATTCTTTTCATCATTTCTATTGTATAAAAATCAGACAAAGCCCAAAAGATTAAGGTCCTTGATTCAGGATTGAATCCCTCCACTTTTGATTTTTATGCATTGATTTTGGGCTGATTTGGATGCAATGACAGGAGAAGAAAGAATTTTCTGAGTTTTAAAAAAATGTTAATAGCAGCTTGACTGCAGTGCTAGAAAAAGGATTTTCATTTTTCCCTTTGGGTTGCTCTGCATATTGAATTACTACCCAAAGTTGTTACTGCCCCATAAGATCAAACTCAGTGCCCATTGGAGGCCCACATGCTTTACTGCATGGGGCATCCTAGCCTTTGATGAGGTACAGTTAAGACAACTGCTCAGGGACATGATTTTATCCTCTGCTTTCCACGTTGCATTTGTGTTCCTCCTTGGGGACCAGCTCCTAATGTTTGTCAATATTTTGGATGAAGACATTCAAGTTGAAGCCATACTCAGAAAGTCTGGCAGTTTTTCCAGCCAGAAAAGTCACTTATCTTAACGCTGGCCTTATTTCACACAAAATTGCACACAGAGCATTAATACCTCTGGAGCACAGCTTTCAGACACGCAACTCTTGTAAACCCCATGTGTATTCTGAGGTGGTGGTACAGCACTATTTTTCAACTCAGCAACTTTAAGATGTGTGGACTTCAACTCCCAGAAAACCCAGCCTGCATTCCCTAGCCAGAAAAAACACTGTGGTACAGTAAAAAGGAAGCTTCTGTTGCGTTCGCTTCTGCTTAAATAGGCTCCAAATAGCATCGCTATCCAGACTCTAGAAATGTGAACTTTTATATCTTACACCAAACAGCAGCCGAAATCCTTCTGCGTCTCCTTCTCACCTTTTCCTTATTGGTCCACTTATCCAATCCATAGCTGCAGTTGGTGTGGCACACCCAGACATCTGCTTGCTGCATGAAGGAATGAGGTAGCTGACTGGAGAGAATCAGACAGAAGATGGCAGCGTAATCATACATTTGTTTCCTGCTTCATTTGGAAATTGAAATATCTGTACACAAATGCACAGACTGATTGGTCTTTGTTTTCTCATTCATCACCATCTTCATCTGTCATCTATAATATTTAACTATATTGCCTGAGCTTTGATGTGCAATCTGTAATACAGACAGACACATCTTTGATGGGTAAGCTGCAAAAAAGCAACCAGGACCAAAAGAAATCTGGTCTTCAAATGTTACTTTCCCTTGGCTCACAGAGTCGAAAGGGTGGACTTTATCGAAGGACTTGGGACTTGCTCCTGTCCACAAACTTTATGCTGTTTATTAGATGGAAACTGAATTCACACATAACCAGTAGGAGCCAGGATGGTGGAGATGCTAGACTAGGGCAACTAGTTTCAATTCTGTAACTCAGTTAGAGAAACTACTTAAGTGATTTTGGGTCTGTCTTCTAGCTCTCCCTTCTCCAAAACTTTATTAGGGGAAAAGTAAGAGTGCTGTACAGGTAGTCCCGGACTTACAACCATTCGTTTAGTGACCATTCAAAGTTACAATGGCACTGAAAAAAAAGTGACTTACAACTAGTTTTCACGCCTACTACTGTTGCAGCATCCCCCTGCTCATGTGATCAAAATTCGGATGTTTGTCAACTGACATGTTTTTTAACAATTGCACTGTCCTGGGTCATGTGATTACTATTTGTAATCTTCCCATCATCGGAATTCCATCTAAAATTTTGTAATCAAAACAGGGCAACTGCAACAAAGATTCCATAGCTGAAGGAAGGAAAAGTAAGAAAAATCTTTACTCTTCCATTTCATGGCTTGTCCCCACCTCTGCAGTTTTAGACTTCCAGTAATTTGAGAAAGAATTTTGGGGCAGAGTGGTGGGGGGAACAAGGAAAAACACCTCATTGGCAAAGTGAATGCAAGGAAGTGAGGGCTGATCTTCTTCTGCATTGTAAAGTACACAAGTTGGCATCACACTAAATCTCCACTTAACTTTATATCCCCTTTCTCTCCTCATAGATTGGGCCTCGGACACAACAATATTCGCATGATTGAGAATGGCAGTCTTGCTTTCCTGCCTATCCTACGTGAGTTGCACTTGGATAACAACAAGCTCTCAAGAGTCCCCCCAGGATTGCCTGATCTCAAGTTTCTGCAGGTAACCAATAAGATGCAGTTCTGTGGTGAGAAAAGTAAGGTCCTGCATTTAGACAGGAAAAACCAAATCCACAGGTATGAAATAAACAATACCTGGCTCAGCAGTAGTTTTTGTGAGAAGGGTCTACGTACTCTGCTTAACCATGAGCCAGCAGTGTGCTGCAACTGCCAAAAGAGCCAATGCAATCCTAGGCTGCAACAACACAAGGCTAACGTCAAGATAATGAGAAGTGATAGTACCACTCTTTATAGTACTAGTAAGGCCACGCTTGGAATACTGTGTCTGTTTCTGGTCACCATCATATAAAAAAGATGCTGAGATCCTAGAAAGAGTCAGATAGAAGAGTAATAAACACGATAAGGGGTCTAAAAGCTAGACTATGTGATGAACAGTTCAGGGAACTAAGTATGTTTAGCCTAATGAAGGGAAGGCTTACGGGTGACATGATGGCCATCTTTTAATACTTGAACTGCTGTCACAGGGAAGAGGGGGTTAATTTATTCTCCAAAGCACATGAGGGCAGGACAAGAAGCAATGGATGGAAGATCTTTAGAGGAAGATCCCGCCTGGAACTAAGGAGAAGTTTCCTGACAGTAAGAACAATTAGTCAATGGAATGGCTTGCCTCCTGAAGTTGTGGATACTCCATCACTGGAAATTTTCAGGAAAAGATTAGACAACCGTTTGTTCGGGATGGAATAAGGACTCCTGCCTTGGGTGTGGGGTTGGATGAGAAGACTTCCCAGGTCCCTTCCAGCCCTATGATTCTATGACCCTATGATCTAGGTTTCAGGAAGGACATGGAATCTAGGAGATCATACTTCAAACTTCAACAATGAGCAACCTTAGAAAATTGATTGGGATGACATGACCCATAGATATCTAGAACTCTGTCTTCTTGATTCTGTTTTGAAATACCTATAGAAAACATTCAAATGGAACAAGACATTGCCATCCTTTACCAATCCATATATTGCCTTTTTGGTTCCAAACTGTCTTTCATGTCCCTTTCCATAGTGAATCTGGCTCTGTTGCACTGCAAGTCCAGAACTATGAACCCAGAACCCAGCAAACTGATTTTGCAAATTCTCTGTGGTGCATAAAAACAATATATTTATCTGTATTTTATAGTTTCAGAGTATCTTGTGCTACTGTAATAATCATGGTTATTTGCATGGAATTTTAAAATCTACTAGACAACCCATGATCCTTTGGATCATCTTTTCAAAGATCCTTATCAGATCCCTCAATACCTTCAACAGTGGCAGAGCTTCTAATGTACTTGAAAAATTCTTAATAATTCAGGAAGATATTTAGAGATGTATCTAGCTTGAAAGTAGCCCGTGTTGAACTGTATAGTGCAGTCAAACATCAGGAGTTCACCACAAGAAATGTTTTATGACATTTTGTATAGCCATAAAATGCTTTATGATAATTTTTATCACAAAATGTTTTTTTAAAAAATGACAAATTTCAATCCCATAAGAGTCATGGGTCCCAGATTTTGGATGTATTCTGTAAGGTAGTCCATTTGAGGTTGCTTGGTTCCAAAAGATTTGCCCTATCATGCACCATTTTGTCAAGGTAAGGGTTACAGATCTGAGAGCTTTAGATATAGTTATCCTGCTAGGAAAAATGGATATTGTACAATTTACAAAACTCAGTTAACAATACAAATAACAGCAAAGTTGGAAATTGTTGTGTCCTTGGAAGGACACTGTGCTGAAATCAATAAAGCTTATTTCTCGTTGCTGTAAAACCATTATATGAATTCATGATCTTTAGACATTCAGCTTTCCTATGGCAATCTGAATCAATTGAATCTCCTTCCCTTTCTCTTCCACCCAAAACTAACCCCCACCACATTCCCAACAAATTCCAATTGTTGCTAAAACAAACTTTGTTAAATATGTATACAAAAGGACCCAATGACTTAACTGGGATTCTGAGTTTTTTTGTTCTTCATTTTGGCTTACTAATACCATTGTTGGGAAAATAATTTGTCTGAAACAGCTTTCCCTAGCATAGTGCCTTCCAGCTGTATTAGGACTATAGCCCCCATCATTCCCAGCCAATATGGTCATCAGCTGCTTTAATAGACCAGTGCTAGACCCACACTCACAAAAACCACACAGGATGTCACCACCACACATCCACGCAAAAAACAAACCCAAAGCCACACCGATGACGAGGCATGACCACAAACCAGAAACCAGACCATAGCTGCATCATTAGCCACTTTAAACCTGTCAGAATCCAATCATATTTCATCTTTAATTATCAAATATAGAAACTCCCAATTCTGCCTTCTTTGGATTCTGCCATAAGAGGGAGAGAAGGGGGAGAACAAAGGGGCTTTATGGCCCTCACTTCCTTCAGTAGACTTCAAAGAGCTGAATGCTGAATGTGTGTTTATTGTAACCTATTGTAAC
Source organism: Crotalus tigris (assembly GCF_016545835.1). Classification (NCBI taxonomy): domain Eukaryota; kingdom Metazoa; phylum Chordata; class Lepidosauria; order Squamata; family Viperidae; genus Crotalus; species Crotalus tigris. The sequence goes on along the minus strand of NW_024100553.1, from coordinate 3,685,579 downwards.
CTCAAAGCGTTAGCAACAGAGACCATTAGCATTAACAAAGAAGAGTATTTGCCTTTCATGTAGTTATCTGAAGTCTCCATCCAGACGGAAGAAAGAAGAAACGGGGTGGAATTGTGATACTTGAAACTATCACTGGAAGGGGGGTTGATTGGGTGGGACTACTGGGGAACCCCTTAAAACCTTGAATGGGAGAGCTTGGACCCCAAGTCCTGTCTAGCATGCCTGCAACCATTTTCTCTTAATAAAGGATTCCTGTGGGAAGAATTATTCCAAGAGTTCTGTCTTCTTAAGATGCAAAGTGGGGTGGGTCCTTACATTAGACAGGACTTGCAAAATTAATCCACCTGGAAGGAAGACCCTTGCCGGGGGATTTTGCAAAAATTTACCATGTCAGACAATGGAGCAAGAGAGGGGGAAAACTCCCTGGAAAGAGAGCCGCTGACCAGTTGGAACCTTGCCAGATGTTGGGATCTGAGAGGTCAGATTCCAGGAGAAGAAGTGGTGGAGACACAGGACCACAAGCTCGCTGGTCGATGAACGTTGGAAAGAAAAGTGAGTGGAGAAAGGAATCAAGAAAGGTGACCCTGAGACGGGGGACCAAGCAACCAGAATGGAAGCAGGAGATGGAGAAATCCCTGCACGCAAGTGAAGAGGGAGGAAGCTGGGTACCGTACTCAGACTGGATCCTAGAGAAAGCTATTGACCTGATGAAGAGAACTCTCAGCTCCCTAGGAGAGGAGAATACTGAACCCTACGGCTGCCCCAGTTCCTGGAGCCGCAAAGGGAGAGACACCGAGGGGAACGTGGAACCTGCAACCCCAGGGACATCTACTGATCCAGGAGCTCCCACCCCCTACCGGACCACAGATGGCAATCTGGACGGAAGGCACTACCACCCACAACAGAGGCACCGATCCATTCCAAGACGTCCACCGTTGGAAGTGAAATTCAAAGGGGAGCCAACACGCTTGGGGTTTTTTCTAACCCAAGTCCTCAGCTACATGGAGGAATATGGGCAGGATATTCCCAGCGACAAAGCCCGCATCCGGATCGTGCAATCTGCCCTGGATGGACCAGCTGCGGATTGGGTAGTGAAATTGCATGACTCCAATGCCCCAGAACTCAGTAACTTCAACCGTTTCATGTCCTCTTTGAGAAGACGATTTGAAGACCCCCTGGCTGATCGCAAAGCCCGTGAAAGAATAACAACGATGAGGCAGGGCAAACGCCCAGTGGCTGAGTCTACACAAGAATTTCGGGCCATTGCCAGCAAACTGAATTGGCCAGAAGACATCCTCCTTGGCCATTTCAAAGACGGACTAAACTATGATCTATATGATGCGTGCCTGCCCCGAGGGGACCCACATCGACTTGAGGAATGGTACGTCTTGGCAGAGGAAGCAGAGATCGACATATTGAAGAGGCACCGCCGAAGAAAACAATGGAGCCGCCCCCGCCTGAGCTGACACACCAACCGGTGAAATCATCGGATACAGCCAAGAAGCAGATGGGGTGTTTCAAGTGCGGAAGAGAAGGGCATCGAGCTGTAGAATGCCGCTAAAGGCCCCCCAGCACAACCCAGACAGATCCCCAATCAACAAACCCAGAGGGTATTCAGCTAAGCCAAAAGAAACAGCCATGAAAATGATGGAAATTGCAGAAACCCCCACCTCTGCTCACCAAGGGGAAAGAACTCCAGCCTACACCACAGGGACGGTGGATGCCTCAGATGACAGCTCGGAGGGCGAACCCCTGGTAAGTGGATGCATCACACCCATCTTCAAAACAGTGACTATATTAATCCCCCCCATGCCCGAAGCTGTGAAGGTGAAAGCCTTAATAGACTCTGGCTGCATCCGCTGCCTCATTAGCCCAACACTAGTGGGGAATCTGGGCATCCCATCCAGGAGACTGGAACAACCAATCTCATTTGGCCAGCTAGATGGATCCATAGCAGGGAGGGTGCCAGCTACCCTAGCCACTCTGCCAATACACCTCTCCCTGGGCAACCATGAAGAGGACTTAACGTTTGTGGTGACCCCAGGTATGGAATGCCCAATGATTCTAGGGATGGAATGGTTGAAAAAATGGAACCCCTGGGTAAATTGGAGGACGACAGAAATCAAATTCCCGAAGGGGGACCCTATGGACTTAAAACCCCAAGGGAGGCTACCAGAATCAAGAATAGAAAAAGCATCCATAGGAGAGGAAAAAAGATTAACAGAAATACCAGAGGAATATAGGGACCTTGCTGAAGTCTTCAGTGAGGAGAGGGCGAATGAGCTTCCCCCCCACCGACCCACAGACTGTACCATTGAATTCAAGCCTGGGGCAAAACTCCGAAGCCCAGATTATTACTCCATGAGCCCAAAGGAGAAGGAGGAAATGGAAAGTTTATAAAAAAAAACCTGGAGAGAGGTTTCATTGAGCCAGCCAAGCGCTATAAAGTGCTGCCCCAGTCCTTTTTAGAGAGAAGAAGAAGGATGGCCCTCTTTACGTTTATGCGTGGATTATAGGCCCTGAATACAATCAGTGAAAGCAACCTATACCGCTGCCCCTCATGAAAGACATGCTGTCACACCTATCGAAAGGGAAAATTTTTTCTAAACTAGACCTAAGGGAAGCTTACTATCGAGTGAGAATCAAGGAAGGGGACGAATGGAAGACTGCATTTAACTGCCCCATGGGGTGCTATCAATTCAAAGTCTTGCCATTTGGATTACAAGGGGGCCCTGCAGTCTTTATGCAATTAATCAATGACGTTCTAAGGGAGCACCTATTTAAGGGGGTCCTTGTTTACTTGGACGACATTCTTATCTTTACTGAAACAAAAGAAGAACACGTCAAACTTGTCAGAGCGGTTTTAAAGAAGCTGCGAGCCGCTCACCTATATGCCAAACTCTCAAAATGCGAATTCCACCAGGAAAGGATAGACTACCTAGGCTATCGCATATCCCCACAGGGCATTGAAATGGACCCAGAGAAGGTCAAAGCAGTATTAGATTGGGCGCCACCCCGCACAAGAAAGCAACTACAAAGTTTCCTGGGCTTTGCAAACTTTTACCGCCAATTCATCCCCTCATTTGCCCAGATAGCCTTGCCCCTCACTAACTTACTAAAAACGAAGGGAACATCCTCAGTAAAACCTAGCCAGCCACTAACATGGACAATGGAGTGCCAAGCAGCGTTTGAGAGACTAAAGAGACTTTTTTCTGCCGAACCAGTACTAAGGCACCCAGACATGGACAAGCCCTTCATAATACAGGCAGATGCAAGTGATGTGGCAGTGGGGGCTGTGCTATTACAAGAAAATGATGATGCAGTATTGCAACCCTGTGCATATACATCCAAGAAACTCACGGAAACAGAACAGCGCTGGCCCGTATGGGAGAAGGAGGCTTATGGGATACGTTGGGCATTACTCACGTGGCGACAGTTCCTGGAAGGCAACAAAATCCCCTTCCAGGTGTGGACTGATCACAAAAATTTAGAAGCCCTGAAAACTTCCAGGAAACTCAATCCCAAACAAGCCCGCTGGTCCCAGCATTTTCACCAATTCCAATTTAAGCTCAAACATTTACCAGGAAGAAAGAACTTCCTGGCAGATGCTCTATCTCGCATGCCCCAATATAACAGCGCACGAACCACAGACTCTAGACCAATAATGGCAGAGTCACAACTGGCAGCGCCAGTAACCACAAGAACCCAAGCCAAAATAAAACCACAACTGGACAGCCAAACTGGGATTGAATTCAGAAAAAGTTTGGAAACAGATGAATGGTTCCAGAAAAACAAACATGTGTGCACAATGAGAGACGGATTGCCTTGGGTAGGGGAAAAGTTATATATACCAACAACTCAAAGAGTAACTTTCATGCACCTTTGCCATGACACAAAATCAGCAGGGCATTTTGGATTTGTAAAAACTTTACACTTAATTAAACGGCAATTTTGGTGGCCATCAATAAAAAAGGACATAGAAGTTATGTTGCCAGCTGCCCAACCTGTGCATCAGCAAAGAGGTTGCAAGGGAAATCGCCAGGGCTATTACAACCAGTGGCAAGTCCCTCAGCCCCCTGGAGGGAAATAGCCATGGATTTTATAGTGGAATTGCCAGAAAGCAATGGGAATACTGTTATCTGGACAGTCACGGACCTATTTTCCAAACAGGTGCACTTTATCCCTTGCCAAAAAATTCCCACTGCAAAGGCCTTAGCAAAACTTTTCATCCAGCACATTTACAGATTGCACGGGGCACCCCAACGCATCATCTCTGATAGGGGAGTGCAATTTACGTCTGCATTTTGGAAGGAATTTTTATCCCTCTTAGGGACCACTCAGGGATTGACATCTAGCCACCACCCTCAAGGAGATGGACAAGCGGAACGCTGCCAGTCGGTACTTGAGCAATATTTGAGATGTTTTTTAAATTTCCAACAGAGTGATTGGACGGACTTACTTCCTTTTGCAGAAGTTGCCTACAATAATGCAGTCCACTCCAGCACAGGCTACACTCCTTTTCAAATAGCCAACGGTCAAAGTTTCAACCCTATGCCAGAGTTAACCCCAAAAGAACCAACGATCCCTTCACTGAAAGAATGGATGGAAAACCTACAAAACACCTGGCCAATAGTCAGAAAATCACTAGATGAAGCTAGGCGGGCATACAAAGCACAAGCCGATAAAAAAAGGGTTGAGCCTACACCATTCATTATAGGAGAAATGGTGTACTTATCTACAAAATACCTAAAGTCCCTACAGCCCTGTAAAAAACTTGGACCAAAATATATAGGACCTTTTCCAATTAAAAGAATCATAAATCCAGTAACAGTAGAATTAGAATTACCCAAAAACCTCAGGCAAATACACCCAATTTTTCATTGCAGCTTGCTGAAAAGAGAGCATCAGTCACATCTACGGCCAAAAATCCCCCCACCACCACCTCCACTCATGGTGGAGGGTGAACAACACTTCGAAATAAAGGAAATCCTTGATTCTAGGAGATATCATGGGGCAACTCAGTACCTAGTTGCCTGGAAACACCTACCTCCCTCACAAAATGAGTGGGTCCATAAACGTCATGTCAGAGCCCCGAAGCTATTGAAGAAGTTTCACACAGAGTATCCTAACAAGCCTGACTAAATTTTATACTTGTGTTTTCTTTCAGGTGGATCTCTCTTATTGTTAAGAGGGGCCGGATGTCAGAATCCAATTATATTTCATCTTTAAATTATCAAATATAGAAACTCCCAATTCTGCCTTCTCTGGATTCTGCCATAAGAGGGAGAGAAGGGGGAGAACAAAGGGGCTTTATGGCCCTCACTTCCTTCTTTACACTTCAAAGAGCGGAATGCTGAATGTGTGTTTATTGTAACCTCGAAGCATTAGCATACCAAAGGAGGGTAGTTGCCTTTCATGTAGTTATCTGAAGTCCCCATCCAGACGGAAGAAAGAAGAAAGGGGGCGGAATTGTGATACTTGAAACTATCACTGGAAGGGGGGTTGATTGGGTGGGACTACTGGGGAACCCCTTAAAACCTTGAATGGAAGAGCTTGAACCCCAAGTCCTGTCTAGCATGCCTGCAACCATTTTCTCTTAATAAAGGATTCCTGTTGGAAGAATTATTCCAAGAGTTCTGTCTTCTTAAGATGCAAAGTGGGGTGGGTCCTTACAGGTTGCTTCTCTTTTTGATCAGTTTCTATCCACTGTTTCTTGTCTTGCTTCTGGTGCTTTGGAAAATAAGTTGAGTCCCTCTTCTTTGTGACAGCCTCTCAAATACTGGAATACTGCTATCATGTCATCCTTCTTTTCTCTAGAAAAGCTATATATTTCTCTAAAAAATATGTATATAGACTTTAAAAAATATTTCAAGTCTCTATTTGTTACTAATGGTTATAATTTTGAAACATTTATAATTGTCTCAAGGGTCAACCAAGAGTCAAGGGTCAAGTTGGGCAGCTATAAAGCCCATACTTTTTCAGGCAAAGGAGCTGCTTTAACCATTTAAACTGCAAGTTGTAACAGAGGTCTAAACACAGGTAGCCCATTAGTGGATCTGTTCAGCCCAACTTCCTGGGATAGCTAAAATAGAATGCAAAAATATGAATATCTTGGTCAAAGCAGGAAGGAATGAAATAGAAAATATGCTCATCAGCTTATTATAATATGTTGGAGCATATAGATGGATACCATGTATATTTATCCAGTTTTTTCCTCTACCCCATCTTCAAGCTCCTACTATTATTTGTTTGGTCTATTTTGAAAGTATTTGCCTTAGAGTGCTAAGTAAGTTTATCAGAAGGTGAAGATATTGCTCTTTGGCAGACAATTCCCAATATAGTCATGCTTTGATTTCACTATACACTATATACTATACACAAGGACAAACCATGGAGAATCTGCTGATTTATCTGGGGAAACTGGTATTCAACATGGTCAGCTGTATGTTGCTTTAAGCTGAGGAAAAAGAAGTGAAACATTAGAGCAGAGGTCTTCAAATTTCGCCCTTTTATGACTTGTAGACTTCAACTCCCAGAATTCCTCATCCAGGCATGCTGGCTCAGGAATTCTGGGAGTTGAAGTCCATAAGTCATAAAAGGGTGAAGTTTGAAGACCCCTGCATTAGAGTCATCTTAAAGAATAGCAGATCAACCACAAATGTGGTTTTTTAAACCAAACACATCTATATTCATCTTGCTACACAGTTTTCTTTCTTTTTTAATCACATTTCTTTTCTTTGATTTTGAAATTAAATTTTAAAATCAAAACAGTACTAATCTATCTGTGGTCATTCTGTTTTGCTGTTTAGATAACGAATAACTGAAAAGATGACCCAAAGGGTCACAGGTTGTCTAATATTACATATACCTTCTGAGCCATTGATAGGAATGCAGTACCATTCTAAAGTGTGAATAATTCAACCATAGACACAAAGGTCTCAAAACAGAAGAATTTTTTAAATTGTTGTTGAAAAGAGCACAGAGAAGAGAGAACAGTGCTTCAGAGCAATGATCAGCTATTGGACTGTATGCATGTGAGTTCAGCAGGTATCTGGCATCACTTAAAACAGCATTGCGCGATGGACTTTGGCTCATACAGTGGTTTAGACATCCATTATATAAATTTTGTATACATACATGAATTGGAAATGTAGATGCTATCCTTAGTACATGATGGGAAAAGTAATAACTTTCTCAAAAGTCCATAGGATTCTATCTATATCTGATTGCTGAATGCACTCAGTTCTCTAGTGATAAAATGCTAAGGGGCTGGACTGGGCTTGAGTCAACCTGCATTACTTATAGAAATACAGAAAAAATCATGATTATTCAAAACTTAATCCCAACTGTTCATGAGAGGTGAAAAGACCAAATGAATGACATAAATTCCATTGTCGCAGGGTTTGTTTTTTTTGCCAAACACATCTTTCCTAGCAATTAAATATAAATTATAATTTCAGTGCTAAAGTTCTTATATTCTGTAACCTATACAGGCCTTAAAATCCATTTGATAGTCTGTCTGTCTGTCTGTCTCTCTCTCTCTCTCTCTCTCTCTCTGTGTGTGTGTGTGTGTGTGTGTGTGTGTGTGTGTATGCGCTACATAAATCAATGTGATGCAGTTTTACACGGGTATGCAAGTCCATCATAAAAGTATTCCTTAATATTTTAGGTTATATCAAATTTTTACTCATATACATTTTTGTTCAAGTTCGTCAAAACCCATTCCAAAAACATTTCAATACCTAGTGTTGGAACAAAATACTAAGTCCACTTAATTGGTTTTTGAATTTCCAGGAAGGTTAAAGCTAATGGTCCATTCCTTAGCAGTGAACCACAAATGCTGAAGTCATGTGAGCTGCATTTTACCTTTGTGAAGAGCACATGATGCCAGGTTCAGTAAGCGTAAACTGATTTCCCACACACTAAACAATGTCCAGATGGAATGAAAATTCAAATTGCTCACTTTTTTGTTTGGATTTGCTTTTTAAAAAAACAACAACCTTCTTATTAAATATGTTGATGCCTCTTTTGCCAACAATATTAATTTTGCGCTGAAAAGATGAAAATGCTCAGAAACATGGATGCTATTTTTCAAGGAATATAACATCTCACAGGGTTTGTCTTTTTTCCAAGGCTATTGCTCCCAAATTACAAAACAGATATTTCTGTGGGCTTTATTGTCATAGGAAGGGAGATCAAAACTTCAGAAGATTGAATAAAATGAAGCAGCTGCTTTAAAAGGCTTGACTTAGGCTTAGTTGATTATCTGTTGCCCTTCTGATCTGCTACCTAGAATAGCTGAAGTCTGGGTGTTAAAGTCCATACATTTTTAAATTGCTGAGATTGAGAAACACTGCGGTAAGCTACCAAGTACCAAGATTTCTGTTCAGTGCAGGAATCAACTTAAAAAATCCCTGACAAGCATTCCTCTTAATATAGATTGATGCCAATAGAAAACATCTAGAGGTGTTTTCCTGATTCATTCTTTCAGAACAAAATGCCACCACATATTTCATGGTGGGGTGAAGTCGTCCTTTACTAATAAAACGAGAAATCTCTTTATCTTTTTTTCTGTAGGTCCAGTCAACTGAGCCATGCTAGTATAGCATATTCAAGGAACAAGCCCTTACTTAGTATAATTACAAAGCTTATGTTAATCACATGACAACTGAAGATAGTCTCCAAAAAGTAATGAGTTGCTTTTGTAAATGCTTACCCTTAACGATTTTCTAAAATTCATTTCAAGCACCTTCAAGACCCTTAAATGTAATTCTAGAGAATTAAACTTGTTTATGGTAGTCAGTGGCACTCTAATTATCTCTTTACTAGTCTTGAGTTTGGCAAGAAAGCTGAAATGACACCAAACTAACTACATATGTACTGAGGTCATGATATACTATAATTGCATACTTTGGTTAAAACCTCCAATACAAGTCAGTACAAGCTTCATATAACCATGGCACATGCATCATGATTTGTTCCCATTTTCCTTCCTGTAATATTCAACAACATGCTAACTCTCATGAATTCAGGGAGGAATTTGTGTTGCAGGAGAGTTACATGTGCCAGTTCTTGGGTCAAGGAACTGTAAAAATGACAGAATTATGAACCCTGCCTAGACTTCCCCATCACTCATAGGAGGATGAATGCATTTGGCTGAATGCTCATGGTAAATGTATGAAGACCTTTTCAAGCAGCTGAGTGGAGGTGATGTTTAGCTTTCCTTGTGAGAATAGGCAAATTATATAGGGCAATTATTACACACAATGCTTTTAAAATTGGTTTAAATACTCAGGGTTAATGTGCACTTGTAACAGAGAATGGAGACAAAGTTGTCTTGCATACATGATTTCTTTTCTCTCCATTTGAAAAAAGAAATGATGTCCAGCACTGACATCTTTCTAAGCTGTCAAAATATTATGGGCTCTGCCAGAACGTTAGCAACATATTCCAGATCTTCTATACATCCATCTTAAGAGAAGCAACAACATGTCACCACTATGCCAATTGCCATACCAGCTTTGACATATTTGTCTGTTCTCTTCTGACTGCTATAATGCATAACAGGCTGTAGATTTGTGCTGAGACTACAACAATGGGAAAACATGAAACTGATTGTATTCTTTCTGAGACAGGCATGCTATGAATTCATTTCCATGAATCTAAAGAAGCACCGCTTGGCTGGCAAAATAAAGTAGGCCCAACAAACCAGCTCAGCCTTTAGATTTTATGACCATACCAGATAGCAAATTGCACAGGCTGAGCCTGTCACAGTCAGTTTAGCCAAGCCATTAGGAGTCCTTTAAACCACATCAAGTCTTAAGTATGAAGTGGGTATCCTTTTCTTTTTTTGAAAATAAAATGTTGGAGGTTGGCTAGAAATAATAGATTACTGTAGGAAAAATAGTATTCAATTAGGGCCAAGATATGTGTGAAACATGAACTTAATGATACTAAAAGGGACTGGCCTAATTAAGATGCCTCCTTAACGCTTATCCATATGAAAATGATGTGTCAAAGAACACAGTAAATTAATGCATGCATTAAAAGTCTGATGTGTAGAATTGACACAAACAGCATGAATCTTTAGCTTTGATATCAAACCTTCCAGACAGCCAATTAAAAAATAATAACTTGAAGGATCTATACCTTCCAACTGCTAGGCATTGCTGCCCAATTTAGATTTAATTTAATTTTTATCTGCATATTATCTAAATTAAGGGTCCCCAACCCCCGGTCTCTGGACCCACAGCAGTCCACGGCATGCCAGTAACTGGGACGTGCAAACAAGTGAAGCCCCATCCATGGGATGCAGGAAGTACACAAAACCATGTCTCCTCTGGTCCACAGAAAACCCTCTCTCCACAGCACTGGTCCCTGGTGCCCAAAAGATTGGGGGTCACTAATCTAAATGAATCCTATTTTTTCCTATGATAAAATGATTACGTTTCTTTTTCTTTAGTTGTTTTGTCAATGCAATGTAGCGGAGACATCTCAGATAAACTTTTGTTATGTCAAAACTAGAGGTTTTAGATTTTACAAAAAAAAATCTGTCATTACTTCTTTGTCCAATAATGCTAGATATAATTTGATACTAGCAGTACCTACCAGTACAATGAAGGCATTCAATATGTGTCTGCATTTCGAAACTGATTTTGAAGTGCATAATTTATTGGCTATCACGTTTCACCTAATTTTGGACTTTTCTATGACTGCTTATAGAATAGAATAGAATAGAATAGAATAGAATAGAATAGAATAGAATAGAATAGAATAGAATAGAGCTGGAAGGGACCTTGGAAGTCTTCTACTCCAGCCCCCTGCTTGAGCAGGAGAACCTATACCATTTCAGACAGATCACTGTCCAGTCTCTTCTTAAAGACTTCCAGAGATGGAGCGCCCACGATTTCTGGAGGCAAGCTGTTCCACTGGTTAATTGTCTTCACTGTTAGGAAGTTTCTCCTTAATTCCAGGTTGCTTCTCTCTTTGGTGAGTTTGATCAGAAATCTCAAAGGTTTGTCCAGTACAGACACAGAAAGACTTTTCAAGAAATATAATCATATAGTTGGAAAGGACTGCTAGTGTCATCTAGCCCAGTACTGGATCCACTGTATTGTTTCAGAAAAGTGGATGTCCAAATTTTAATTGAAGACTGGCAGTGAAGGGGAACACACTGTTTCTTGACGCAGACAATTCTGTGGTTCAACTCTTACCATCAAAAAAAAAAATCATCCTAATGCCTTATCTGGATTAACTTCCTTGTACTTTCAACTCAACATGAAGCTTTCTTTCTCTCTAAAAGCAACTTGTGTCTTCTACCTTATTCTCATGTGCCATTAGAATCATACAATTCTATATCATATCCTTTAGCTTACTGTATTAAGATCTGAGTGGGAGAGGATTTTGGCCATACATCTCTTCATCACAGTGCAAGGGTCAGCAATGCTGAAGTGGTTGGGGATTGGAGTTCATCCTCCCAAACTTCCAGAGAACTGCAGTTGTTATTCAGTCAACACCTCCACTGTGCTGTTCCCCCACTAGGGCATCAAGATATTGGAGCACTGTTATCATGTCAACACCTAGTCCTTCTTATCATTAAACTAGACATATCCAATTCCTGCAATTCTGTCTACCCATAGTTGCAAAATCTCACTGACCCTGGGCAAATCGTAGTCTCCATTTAATTTATTTCATAAGCTTATGGCTGTGGCAAACAACTGGAAGAGAAAGTGCTGTTCATGTCACCTTGAGTTCCCTAGCAGAAATATGAGAGTATTATCTAGTAAATAAGTAACTAGTAACATAAGGCTTCTGCATTCAAACAATATCCTGTATCAAAAATCTTGCCCAAATCCAAAATATGGGTAATGAGTATTGAACTTAGATACCACAGTCAGATGTCATCATCTGACACACAATGCTTTTGTCTTAAAGATAATTCTCAGTAATCTAGGAAGTGACTGATGTATTTTTGTATCTGAAGCTGCTCTATTATTATTTATAAGCTACTTTAACAATGACGTTTTCCATCTTCTGACATAATTTGTTGCTAAGCAGGTATCCAGTTCCGATTAATAAGGTAGATACTACATGTGCTTTTATTTATGAAAGTTTATTGCTTGAGGTAATGAAGGATGAAATAAAAATCTATTGATTATAACTTATGAGCAACGTGAGTGCAGTCATTTTTATTGTTGGCTTTACTACACATGAAAAACTCATTGATTACCAGTTTATTGTTTATTGTAACTACTTATACTTAAGGCACCGGAATATTTACACAGAAGAGCCATAAAAATGTAGCTATGTTAGTTCCATGATATATCCCCATATATAAGTATGGGGAAAAGCAAAGCAAACTGCTTGTTTTACAACAGGTATGTTAAGGGTGGATAAATTAAAAGGCCACACAGTTTTATAGAGAAACAAATCGCCCCAATGTCATCACTGCCGATTAAACATTTATTAGTAGTAAGTTGTAACATTATTCTACTCTAGTGGTTTAAGATATCAGGCTAGAAACTGGGATACCAGGAGTTCTAGTCCTGCCTTAACCATGAAAGCCAGCTGGGTAACCTTGGGCCAGTCACTCTCTCTCAGCCCAAGTCATCTCACACAGTTGCTGTGGGGAAAATAGGAGAAGGAAGAAGGAGTATTATTTATGTTTGCCACCTTATTTATAAAAATAAAGTAAAATAACTTCAAGGATAGGTGGTAAGTAAACTTTTTCAGTTTCTCATAATTTCCAATAGTGGTTAAGCGATGAGTGATAATTGAGGATTGCCTATATTACTTATGTTCCTTGAATGGGTGTTTGGCTGAAAGAGAATGATCAGTTCTGTGGCTGATTGGGAATTTGAATCAGACTTGTCCTAATCTATATGTCACACTTCAGCATATCTAGTACAGTTACACACCAGAAGTTAACAAAGAATGATTAAAAAAAAACATATGAGCACATATACATATTATCTCTATTTTTTTAAAGAAAACGCTGTGTGAAACTCTTGAAACAAACCCAACATGGAAGTCCAAGGCTAAAATATCCCCCAAACTTTAATAGATTTCTCCAAAGCTAGCCATCTTTCAAAAGCTCTCTGTAAAAAGCCTCACCAAAAAATCCTGGATACTCATTGAACATCCACTGAGAAAATGAACAAATTGGATGCTGTTTGTGAAAGAGCGAACAGTTAAGAAATCATCAGTCAAAATAAAAAATCATCTTAGACAATGGCAATTGTTTTGTAAAGACTGCATTTGGTGATTTCAGTTAACAATAAATAATAAATTCACATTGAATAATGAAAAATAAATACTCAGATTAAAAAATGTATGCACATAGAAATAAACAAACAATTGCATACATTCAAAGAGCTTGGATATGTGGAATTTCAGCTGTATTTGGGCATTAGGCAAAAAAAGAGAGGAAAATCTCATGAAGGCAAAGGCCCTACCTGTATGCCTAGTTATCAATTAAAAGATGCGCCCTTGTGAGAACAGTGCAAATGTCTGCACTTTGACACATAAACATACCGTACATTCATTTATTTGCATATGAGCTGAAACTTTGATAGTGGACAGTTTTGGTTGAATATTGGTATTTCAGCATATCTTAATCTCTTTGCATTCTAAAAATCCACTCCTGAAAAAAATTCATTCAGTGAACCTCCTATGTGCTTATCTTTTGCTATGAAGTATTTATTGTTATGACAAATAGATCAATGGGCATTATGTATTCTTGCAATGTTTTAATAGGTTTGTGTCAAACCTGGCACATTCCTTGATATTGTAAGCCTTCGGTAATCTCTTTAAATCAGTAACCCTGAAACTGTAAGATATAGAATGTGAAATATCCAAATAAATATATATACACCCACTCAGGTATAGCTTATCATGAGAGACAGGTTTATAAGTCTCAAATTGAATAAATTTACCATCCTTCTGAAGAAATCAATTTCACTGCATTCCTATCAACCCAGCATGAGTCTTCTTAGCTTTTTTCTAGCTGGTTGTTTACTAAGCATGACACAACATATTTCTTCTTGTTCTGATTCTTATTTGTATCTTGAAAAAAACCTTTGAACATTTTTTTCCCTAAGAACCAGTGGTAAGTATATTTAATTACTTTATCATCCCAAAAAATCAATTTATGCTTCCCACTAGCATGGAGTAATTCTTCAAACCTATGGATGCAAACAATATTGGTGATTCTTAAATGAATTCCACCTTGGTACCTATGGAATGCGACATCAAAATTTTAATGATCAAAGAGCCACACAGCAGGGACATACAGTAATTTTTGCTTAGTCCCGATATATAGACTTTTCTTGTTTGACTGCTTGTTCTAAAAGAATTGTTGATGACAAGCACCAGAGTAGCTATGCTAACTTATGTTCTCTAAACTAAGTGCTTTGTGTTCTTCACTACATGGCATAGTTTGTTTGTTTGAGGTTTAAAAAAAATATTTTGGATTTTACAGAATTCTGTAGAACAATCTTTCATAAGCTGCCACTCATCAGTTTTGTGGGAAGATAAGCTTATCATTCCCATTGGCAAGAAATATTGAAATAGAAGAAAGCTTTACTAGAACTACTGGAATCAATCATTCATTTCATTTTTGTGTTAGTTTTTTTTTCCAGTACAGGAGATAATCCATTTTCAAACTATAGATAAAAATAAGAATCTCAAATTCTGGGAGGTACGCCAATTTGCAACTGGCCCATTTCCTCTAGTACTTAAATTATATGACTTGTAGAGTGTAACTAGACAATCATATCCATATATTTCCTACTGCTCTGTTTTAGCCAGCCTTCCCCACAAATATCACGTAGTGCCAACTATGTTAAATAAACACCACTATTTTTAATATTGAAAAAGAAGTTTCAAAAAGGAGCACTGACATTTGCTGAACTGTACAGTACTTTCAGAATAAAAATCTAGACATTGAAATAAGAGATTCTTTTTTAAAGTCAAATTGCAAAACTTTCAGTAGTGCATTAATTTTTCATGAGCACAACACAACCAAGGAATTTCTGGTGAGGATCTACGGTGGACTAGATGTCCCTGAAGCACTGGGGATGTCATTGCCTTGCAAATCAGCAGCCAGACAATGAATTGTGGGTTACACAGTCTTTCTGCATAAAGCAGAGATCATGAAATCATAAATTTGCACCCCAGACAACTGCTTCTAATGAGTAGACTGCTGGAACTGAGGCTTTTGCAGCCAACTTGTGAGTTGAACAGCTGGGAGTTAAGAGATTCAGTCAAGCTCAGGGATGTAATGGTACACACAAGTCTCACTTTCTAAACAACTTTTGAATATAATTAATTTACATCTTCTTCTTGTTGTTGTGCCATAACCTTTATCGGACATTGGTGATCATGTTGGCGATCCTGTTTTTATCAGCAGCCGCACGAAAAAGTGCTGCTGAGTTTTGTCCAAACCAGTCCCTTAGATTTTGAATCTAAAGAAAGATTTTCTGAGTAGCAAGAAGGAAGGGATATAAAAAAATTTAAAACGGATAAAGTGGATGGTTAATTTAATTTTTGGTGAACATGCCTTTGAATAAATTGGAATTAAAACAGACAAATGAACTGAATCTTTTGTGAGAATGTTTTTTTGTTTATTATTAAAAATGCAGACAATTGATGGATTTTACTAAACAAACAACCATAAAAGGTAATACAAGCCAGACTTTGTGCTGACTGATTGCTATTTGAAACTATAGTATGCAGGGTACAGGAAGACAAATTAGAAAAGAAAAAAGAAAGCACACCTTTTATTCTTTCCTTTGCAAGTAACATACTTTCATTTTTGAATTACATTATTACAATAGCAACCTCCAGAAAAATGGCAAAAAACAGCAAAAGGGATGAGAGGATCACTAAAGCAACCTTCAGAAAAAAGAATTACACCAGATTTACTTCAGAAACTCACTAATTGGGCTGAATCATGATGCTAAATTGATTAAGTCACTGGATACTAAACTGGCAGCCTTTGACAAAAAAAAATGGATGAAAGACTTGTAAAGATGAAAGATGAGATGAAAGAAGTGAAGAAGATGAAAACTGTAAAATAAGTGTCTCGAGATGTAAAAGAACTTCATGACCAAATGATATTCTGGAGAGTGAGACAGAAGTTCTAAACAAATAACTTTAAAGAGAATTACGGTAGGTACAGATAGTCCTCAAGTTATGACTATAATTAAGCTCAGAAGTATAGTTAAAAGTCAAGTGGGTCACCACATGACCACACAACCCTGTTTTGAATCGCTGTGGTCATTAAATGAATCCATTGTCCACAATGAGTGTTTTTTGCAAGAAACTATAAGTAAATGCAGTTTCTGGCAACAAATGGCATAAATTCTGGTTATTGACCACAGGATGTTGCAACTGCTATAAATGTGGGTCAGTTGCCAAGCACCCAAAACATGATCTTATGACCTCAGGGGTGGAACTTCAAATCTGGGTCATAAGTTGCCATAACTTCAAATAGTCACTAAGTCAAGGACTGTCTATAATTTAGCACTATTGGAACGGAGAGAAAAGGAATAATTAAATAAACAAATGTAAGCCTATTGACATGTCGCTTAATGTTCATGAACTGAAAAGATCTCACTTGATGTTTCTGTGGATGTTGTCATAATGTTATGACAGCAATGCCTGCTGGTTATGAAGACTATAGTATAGCCAGTGTTTCCCAACCTTGGCAACTTTAAGATATGTGGACTTCGATTCCCAGAATTCCCCATACATCGTGAATTTGACAAACATTGCTATAGGCTATGCCAGGGGTAGGCAACCTTGGCTCTTTTGTGACTCGTGGATTTCAACTCCCAGAATTCCTGAGCCAGCATGGCTGGCTCAGGAATTCTGGGAGTTGAAGTCCACGAATCATAAAAAAGCCAAGGTTGCCTACCCCTGGGCTATGCTATAGGCTATAAAGGTAGCCTGCAGAAGGTAGCATTTTACTGGAGCCCTGAAGATGCCTGCGCACTCAAGGATGTCTTTGTAAGTTGAAACCTAACAGCAAAATAGACACTGAAGCAAAACTTTCTTCTGGAAACATTGCTTTTCATCTCCTTTCTCATTTCAATTTGGTGTGAAATCTGACAGGAAGAACACAACGTTGACAAAACAATTCAATTGCCAGTTTCAACAGTAAAACATCAATTTCACTTTCTTTTTTAAATGTTTACTTCACCAACATAAAGGTACGAAGTGAGAAGTTATCTGGATTTTCTATGGCAGAAGATCCTTTCTCTCACCATAGGATACACATACACATAAAATGTTCACAGATTCCCCTTCACAACTAAAACATTGATGTGGCTGTGGCAGTGGCAAGGCTGAGTCCATTGTTAAGGGAGATTAATTGAATTTAATTAATTGGGATTTAACTGAAATGTGGGGACTTAGACATTTAGGAACAGCTGGACGATGTGCAAATTTCATTGAAATGTTCTTGTTTGAAAAAAATACTTTTCTTCTAAAAACACAGAAGAAATTTTCAGCTGAAATTATTGTGAACTCATTGTCTGATTTGTCAATTAACAACATATTGAACATTGATTCCTGCAAGAGGGAAATAGATAAATTGTTGTATAAATAAATAAAATCAATACATATATGCTTTTTTCACCTGTAGCAAAACCTGACTGTCAATTTTTTAAAAAGAAAATGTAAGGACAGTCAGTCAAAGAGATCATTGAGTGACCTCATATCTTTTCTCTCTGAGCTATTGATTGGGTGATTTTTTTGAAAAAATTAGTAAGAAACCACTTTGCAGAGAGAAACATTGCCAAACGCTGAGGAGAAATAGACAAATCTTTCCCTAAGTTAAATGTTTACAGAAAAAAATATCCATTTTGCTTAAACCATTAGTTTTCACTTAATAATGAAATCTGAAAGATGTTTGGAAAATCAAAACACAAATTAGAGAAGAAATGCCTAGGTTAACATTTGTTTAGCACTATCAAAAATTAAACACTGACTTTTGTGAATGCAGCGAAACATTCATTTTCTCTGGGTAATTTTCTACAACTCATTATACCTTAAAATATACAGCTAATGGAGCAAATTTTGCTCAATCTTATTCTTTTAAAAGGTAAAGGTCTTAACCGTTAAATACTCATCCCAAATCACATTTCCTTCCCAATGAAGTTGATACTTCAATTGGTATTTTTATTCTTTGGGGGTGCTTTTTTATAGTTCACCTTCATAACTCCTGCCAATAATACTTAAACTTGGTAATTTTCTGCTTCTTTGCTATCTACATGCACACAGAATGCTTTACATTTGCCCATTTAAATATCACAGTTACATCTCATTTAGATGTCTCTTTTTCAGGAGCTTATGACTTGTAAATGTTCTTAAAAGAGAAACATTTAAATTTTATGTGGTACAGAGCTTGTTTTGTAGCTTTAAAAAGTGGGAAAAAATCTTGATTAATGGTCCAGGACAATGTATTTATACTATCTGTTTATCTACTTTATTCAGATATATCAGTGTTTTGAAAACTATAGTACTTACATGCCTTTGCTTTTTATAGATGTTGAATATTTAAGGCTCTAACAATATTGTTCATGTGAAACAAATTCTTTCTTTATTGCCAGTGATAAAACAAACATGACATATAAGATATGCATCATGTGCGCATTTGCTCTCCTAAAAATATTTCAGTTCTCTAAGTATATTGTTAAAAAATAAAGTAAAACATGGAGGTAGGCCAGCATTACAAATTATGATTTGTATCAGCTGGAAAATGAAGAAATAATTGGATGGAATACTATGCCAGTATGCCCTATGGCAATTATGCAACTATCGTTGACATTTCTACTGGCCCTCATTCATATCAGTATAGGGGGGTCAAAAAAGTCAAGATGGTAGATGTGGCATTGTGAGACAAGCTCTACAAACTGAGTATATGCATTACTGCAACATCACATCACCATCTCTTCTTTTTTGGCTGATCACACAGGAACCACTAATTTCAATTTAAACTTGGGCTTGGGGCTTGGGGCCAAGTTATTTGAAGGATCACCTTTTCCCAGTTACCTATCTACCTATCTCATCAGATTAGAAGGCAAGGTATGTTACCTCCCATCAAGGAAGCTCACCTAGTGGAATCAAGAAAGAAAGGCCTTCACTGTACGGCAGTGGTTCTCAACCTGTGGGTCGGGACCCCATTTGGGGTCGAACGACCATTTCATGGGGGTCGCCAAACAAGGCTGTCTGCCATTTTTTCCTCCTTTTCTTTGGCCACGCCCCTGGCACCCGGTGATGTATAAGTGGTTGGGGGTCACCACAACATGGGGAACTGTATTATGGGGTCGTGGCATTAGAAAGGTTGAGAACCACTGCTGTACGGGGTCACTGTGGACCATCATCTCCATGAAGATAAGACTTGCCCTCATCTTTTGAAAGGGCCCAAAGACATGGTTTTTCCAGTGGGTCTGGGAATCCTAGATGACAGTGAATCTGATTTGTTTGATTGTTGTCACCAAGAGGATTTTTTATTTGGTGAATTTTATTGAATTTTGTATTTGGTGTTTTACTTATATAAGCCTCCCGGAGTTATCATGAGTGAGTTGAGCAAGTATGCAAAGTTTACACATACATACATACATACATTATCCCCTCCCTCAAGAAAAAAATGGGTGAAAAACTGATAGTACCAAACATCAGAAGATAATACCCCCACCCCCAGAGTCCTCAAAGTGCAAAATAATGAGTGAAAAGCTCTATGCTAATCTATAAAATACATTTGTTTAGGGTTGGCTTAAGACAGTGGATACACCAAACCACTACGGCTTGTCATCCATGTTTTATGGTCCAGTACTTATGGCAATTTCTAAACCTAGCCTCTTCTATTACAGTACCCAATAATTTGGGGAAGGGGGTTAACATGCCAAATAGAGACCTATTTATTTATCCAACTTTCATTTTATATATTTGGTTTTCCCGTCTAGTTTGTTCATTTGCTTTTCCTGTTTCTGTTTTATGTAGTTTCTAATTCCAGCGAGATTAACAGCTCCTCTTCCTTCTTCTATTATGTGATAGATCTATTTGGTTTTTCACTGAATAGGTCTTTTGGAGGATGGCAGCCTAAAGATTGGAGTGTCTCTCTCCTTTAAAAAATCGACAAAGACATACCAATAAGTGGGATCTACCTTTCTCTAATGTGATCATCTATTAAAGCAAGTACAGATTACTTCATGAATAGCACAATCTAAAAGAAACTCCAGTTCCTTGCTACATGCAAAACTGTTTCGGTGCACATTTTTAAAAGGGGGCGTTGTGTCTATTTTTCCATTATGGGGATTTTAGAGGTCATATAGTCCAACTTCTTTCTCTAGTAAAAGCAATAATCCTTAGAATATCTTTCTAGCCTTTACTGAAATACCTCCAGCATCCCTGAGGTTGTTTTCCTCTTTCTTTCCTGGAATTTGTTATTTGTTTTTTTCTGTACCTGAAGACAGAAAACAAAATAAAAAAGGATTTAAATGATTTCCTTCCTTTTTGTTTCCCTGCACTGATTAATTCCCCCAAATTAGATGAAGGATCTTGAAACTTTCTGTGAAAAGCATCCCTTGCAAATCTCCAAGATCCAACATATTCATTTTATGAATTAAGACCAGATGTTTTGTGTCTTGACATGTTTTCATCTTAATATTTATTTAATAGTAGTAACAATTGAAATGTATATGTCTTAAAAATAAATACCTATCAGTTAAGATTAATAGTTTATTTAAACATATCTACATAAGCCACCTTAATCACCAGAAAAGGTTTATTTGTCTCTTTTCTACATGGGATAACCTCCGATTAAGAGAGAAAAGTTTGATTGGAAGATAGGATTTGCAAAGTATCCTACAGGCCAATTTCATTCCAGCAGAGCTAATTAAATAAGTCTCCTGTATATAAAATATATCATCTTCAGATAATCGCATATTGCTAAATTTTTCATCTTATTAAAAGCTTGCATAAAGTCTTTCCCAGAATAAATTTTGACCATGTAGGTGCTGTTTGAGGAGCCTGACAATGGGCAATACTTGGATTAGGTTGACATTGCCAAGAGATGTGTCACCTATGGTTGTTTTATGAAATGAAGAATGAAAATAATTTCCCATTATTGCCTAAAGCTGATGGGCTAGCACTATCTGCAGAAAGCTCTTGCTTTTCTCTGTCTTTCTTCTCTGCAATTGTAAGATTAACAGCAACAAAGTAGCAAGAACATCCATACCTTAAAAAGGAAGGCAATGTCGTCCCAAACACATAATACACACATATTTAAAACTAGGCTATAATGTTCTTTAAAAGCAATGAGGTTAAGAAGCAGTCCCTAGACCTGTAGATGAATCCCACTATACCTATTACTTCATTTACTAAACAAGTTTGAAGAACCACAGTCATAATTAACAATCACATCCTTGTGATTTTAAGTTGTTATTTGTTCCTTATCATTATCTAAGTTGAATGCACTGAAGACATATTAAAGGATATAGATTAAAACACATAGCTGTTTTAGCTGTTAGGCTAAAATTACATTCATAAACCTATTCCATGAATTTGAACTCCAAAACTCCAATCTCAAAATTGTTCACTTGGATGAAGATTTCTTCTGACAAAATATATAAGAACAGTAACCAAAGAGCCTTTGGAAAGTTCATAAGCAATAATAAATCTATTTATGGTTTTGATCCTAGCAGCTGACACTGAGCAGTATTGGAATTCATTGTTGGAATGTATTTTTGTGCAACAACTACAGTAGTATTCAGCCAGTATGTCATGGTTCCGAAAAGAAGCAGCTTTTCAAAGAACTTTGAGGCTTATTTACCTTAAAGAATCCTTTTATTGCTATCTAGTTTCAGCACATACATAATGAAGCCAAAAACTGAATCCTCCCACTCCCAATCACCCGTAACAAAGCATAACTCACTCCTTCATTTTACAGTCATCAATCACATTCTCCAATTAGTTTGAAGTGTGAACTGTCCCCCCCCCCACTCCTCTGGTTACAGCTGACCTTGGTAATTCTGCACTCAAATATTGTTATGGTTAACTAGCATACTTTCCCACTCACTGCTAGCATTGTCTGCTTTAACTCTAGAAGTGATATGCAGGCTAAATAAAACATGTTTGCTTCTTCATATATGGCAAGCAAGAACATCCGATGTTAGCAGTCTTGACACAGTAGATGTCGATGTTTACAAGTTTGGATCTATGGTATATTCTTTTGTTCTAGTTTCCTATTTCCTGTTGCAGTTAAAAACAGTTAAGGAGTAAAGCACATAGTGACTGTACACTCTGTTTGATCTGTGGTGCTATATATAAACAGAATTTCTAACAAGAAGCATATAGCTTCTGAATTGTGATAGTTACATCAATGTTTGGTTTTCACTGACTGACTCATCCTTTATGAAAGGATATTTAAATGCTGTGTTAAGAATTGACTGTCATCTCCTGAAATTTCTATACAACAGAGCTAAAGAAATAATTTTCACAGATGCAGTGTAAGGGCAAAGAAGGCCCTGCTCTAGGAGAATACTGGCTGAATATCAGTATGGATTGATCAATCTTCTCCAGAAGATCTAAGGGTAAAGACAAACGATACAGAACTAAACAATATTTGTACGATGCAGGGCCCAAATCAGGACAGAAATCTAAACATGAAGTTTGCCAATGTATACAGTCTGGATGTAATACAAGGATAGAGGAAGCATAAATCAAACTAAGTTTTGCTTAGCATGTTTCTGTGATTTTTAAAATGAAATCTTTAATATATTTGATATACTATTTATACAAAAATTAGTGCAGATGACTGTATTTTTTACATTTTATGTTTGAAGGTACAGAATTCATATTTCCTGAATACATGATGAGTAGAGACAGAGATTGGTGCCTATTTTAAAAATAGCATAGGTAGCTTTTGAATTAAATCTACTTAAATTCTCATATCCTCAATTGTAACCAATTGATATTAGATATTAAATGCTCTTTGCTTGCCACAGCACTGTTTTTAAATGAGAAGTGTGGATGGTGGGGGTAGACGAGCAACTACATCTCTGAATATTCAGAAGAGAATAAAATACTTTTTAGCAGCTGGTAAATTTAGAATTCTATATATTAATAGAAAGTCTTACATTGACATCAGCCTTGCTCTGACATTGCAAGGCATTCGACACATGATTGACATTGTAACAACTCATTTAAAGCACAATGTCAGTGCAATGGAATTAAGTTTCCTTCTTCACTTACAACAGTTTCTCCAGAAATGTTTTTCTCCCATGATAAAATTCCCATTGACATTTCAAGGGCATATTTATTGGTGAAAAAAAAATGTATAGGTATTTCAATTGTCTGGATATTCAATGTTTCTGAAGAACTGGGGCAAGAGCAGAAATCCTGTTCTCTTGCTCCTGTTATTAATCAGCTGTATCAAAGACAGAGGTCAATACAACATCACATCGCAATTCCAGATGCTCAATGGGACAGTTTGCAGGGTGCAGCTTATCAAGTCCTTTAAAGTGAGCTTTGCCACTTGCCTTTGCTCCATCCTTTTCACAAAGAAAAAAAAATGGGGAAGAGAGAGAGATTAGGGAGGAATTTATTTAGTTTGGTTTTAAATATAGTTTATCTTCTTCTTCCAATCCCTGTACAAAGCTCATTTGGGTTATTATTCAAACTTCACTGTTCTCCAAAATTTGCTATAACATCTACCATATAAAATCTGTACAGAAATTCATACAAATTAGGCACCTAATGCAAAGAAATACATATTAATGATCTGCAAGAATTCTATAATATTGACAAAAATCACAAACACACACATACACAAATACGTGTTTGAAGTACAAAGATATAAACATAATATTTAGTACAACCTTCATCAAAGAACTCTCCTCAATTTCAGCAAATCAAACTTGATGTAATTAGCAAAAAATGAGACACTGAGAAAATATATAAATTTTACAGTTTATTTATTATCAATCCTTATCCACTGTTGGCTACAGGTGAGAAGTTTTCTATAGTTTGCCATAATAGAAAGAAAATGGGAAGTGCACATTTATTTCTTACAGACTTTTATGACTATTTATCATTACTGTTGCTCTCTTGATAACATAGTTGATTCCCACAATGTATGTGAAGGTGATGGAGTTGGCAGAGATGGCAAAATCAGCTATTTTAGTTAAAGAAAAGAATTTATCTTTCCATTTGGAAGCCATTTCTGGATTTTGTACTCCAAAAATAAAATTCTAATTTTAGGTTTTGACAAGTAGAATGATTTTGTTATGGAAATGACTTGAAACATTTAGAAATGTAAAGCCAAAGGTTGAGGCTATAACGATTTTTGTATTCTATTGCACTGAAAAAAGTCAGAAGTCACTCCTGTTTTTTCTTTATTTTTTACATCTTTTTGCACTTTTATTCCTCTCTCTTTAACTTTCTCAATTTCTGCTTTTGTTTGTATTTGTATTTTACCTTATAATAAACTTTAATAAAATTGAAAAAGATAAAATAGTAGGTTTTATCACAGCTGTATCTACCCTACCAGTCAAGTGGGTGTAGATCAACAATGATGGCAAACAAGATTTTTAATTTGTTGGAAAATAGTGCTGTGATCCATTAATCTGCAAATATTTTTGTGCAGAAACATTCCTTCCACTTAGCAAATGGATTCTGAATATGGATGTGCCTCACACATTGCGTGACTGATTACAGTACCTAGAGCTACACCCTAAATTAAATATATAATGTTTTCAAAAGAATGATGAACAATTAACTAAATGTGTAAAGAACAGAAAGCAAGTCAGGAAGTGTGTTAAGAAGGCTGGGTGAAATCCAGCTTCATTATGAGCAATGAGAGCTTTGCTATTGATTTTAAATGGGGAAATGTATTGCTTTCTTTGTTTTTAATGCAAAAGGGCAATAATGGATTTTTTTTTCCAGGTGAGCATAAGAGCTTGCAAAAGCATTTAGCTACCAGTTTACATAATACTCATTCTCCCCATAAGCATAACAGGCTGTTGATGACAGGAAAACATTGAATAAGTGCTAATACTTTAAAAACAGAGGTACCCAACTTTTTCTGGACTGAGGACAGTATTTGACTATTGAGTGGCATGCTGGGAGATGCAATTCAAAAGATAACAAATGGGACCAAAGCAAAAACTAAGGTTGTCTTGATTTCAAACTTGACTACTTATAACTTTGTGAACACATCCATATGGTTTTCTTGATTACAAAACCAGAGTTTTGCCATTGTCTTCTTGTTGTTGTTTTTACTTCCTAGTCCAGGGTAGGCAACCTTGGCTCTTTTATGACTTGTGGACTTCAACTCCCAGAATTCATGAGCCAGCATGGCTCAGCTTGGAAACCTCTCGCTTTCTCCTCAGCATGGTTGGCTCAGGAATTCTGGAGCTGAAGTCCATGAGTCATAAAAGAGCCAAGGTTGCCTACCCCTGTCCTAGTCCAATTGGTGGTGTCTCATCTAAGTGCTATCCTTTACCAAGCCTTCCTTCCTTCCTTCCTTCCTTCCTTCCTTCCTTCCTTCCTTCCTTCCTTCCTTCCTTCCTTCCTTCCTTCCTTCCTTCCTTCCTTCCTTCCTATCTCACCTTTATTATTTTCATAAATAATTCAAAGCAGCAAACATATAACCTTTATTTTTTTCTCTTTCACATGAGCAAAATTATGCTGGGCACAAATAAGGAAAAAGAAAGGGGGAACAAAAAATTGAAAAGTTTGGAATAAGAAAAAGAAAAGATCGCCAACCATTCAATACTTCCCTTCATACATGTCTGTTCTAGGAAATCATTCCTGGTTAACCACATCTTATGCCCATGCCTTGTCCTTTGTGCTTGAAACTTCCTACTTTTTTCAGGATCTCATCAACTCAGTTAAATCACAGTTTTTCTTCCTTTCAGCCTATTTATTGTTATTTCATATATTTGTTGCAATTTTCTTTGTAAAACACAATAACATTGATCTTTGATTTATTATTTCTTGGATTTATCCTCTTCCATGTATCATACAATCTTTCCAACATTCACTGCAAATCATTCAGCTTCTCAGGCAGCAACTTAGTATCACCTGCATTCAAAGTACATATAAGTCTAGGTTCCCAACAAGCAAACAACAACCATCACAAGAATTCCTTGTTCATTTATCCATAAAAATACTAAATAGATATTTGTTTTACTCCTTTCTCAGTGCTGAACCATTTGCTAAGCGACTTTATACATATTTCAATTGCATCATCTCTATTACATTAACCAATCAATGTGGACTTAACACTCATACAAACAATCCATAATTCAAGTTTATTTATGTTATCTTGTTCTCTCTCTGATTTTCTTTCAAACATTTCTATATTTCTCAATCATCTTCGGAAGAGCAAAAGTGTGGTCTACCCTCCCGTCTCCTGGCCTAAAGCCATATTCACAAATTTTGCAAATTATCACTTGTCATATCTCATACCCATTTGATCTAAATTCTGTAAAACACCTTCCCAGGCACATTAATTCCTCTCTATTTTCTCTATTTTTCCTTTTATATAATGGAATACTACTAGCATTATCTCAATTGTCAGGTACAGATGCAGCCTTCATATACATGTTAGACAAGTCATGTATCTGGTCCATAAGCAAACCACAGTTAGAAAAAAAAATGAATGAATGTAGAATAAGTGTTGATTGAATATAAAAGAGAGCAAGCAAAATTAAAGAAATCAATTGAGTTGCTTTGATCACACAAAAAAATAAATGGATCAAATCACAAATAAAATATACAAAAAAAATGAGTGGGTGGAGATGAAGGAGAAAACTAAGAAAGTTGTACTTGGATGGAATTGATGAGATTCTCAAACAGAAAGAGGTAAGAAGTTTAAAGAACTATTTGAAATGTATGAAACATCATCAATCAATCAATCAGGGATATAGCAAAGCAAGGACAGTTTGCACTAATAGAAAGATAGAAGGATTCAAAGGTTAAAAAGATATGGAGAGGTCTAGTGAATAAGGCTGATATACATACTACTAAAACAATCAGGTTGTTTATTTGTAACCTTCAATTGAAGGAAACAGTGCATCATAGGACAACAATTTTTAATCAAATGGGATAACTTACTGAATGCATCCAAATTCAGGACCCATGGCTCATCTGGGATTGAAATTTGCTGAGTTGTAGCCACTTCAGTGCTGCCACACTACCATGACACTCTGTTGCCCTGGTCAGCCACAATCACGACCATAATTTCCAATGCTCTCTGCCAATTTCCTCCAAGGAAAGTCAATGGGGAAGCCAGCAGAAAGTCAGACGTTGATCCTATTCCCACTGCTTTTTTGCCCATCATTCTGCTTCTCTGTTTAGCTAAGGAAATATCTATGACGTGATGATCCAAAAGGTCACAGGTTGTCTAATATAAATTATTTTAGCTGCTTTTGTTCTTATTTCATGCATTTAGTTTGATAAATTTAATAAATAAAAAAATAACTTTTTTGCCTTGCTATTTCTTACTCCCTTTCTGAGTGCCATATTTCATTGCTTTTCTTGAAAGAATGAGATTAGTCATCTACAGGGGAGGAATAGTTTAAAGCATTGCCCATTCTCACAAAGGGCAGATGATTCAGAGGTCATGTTGGGAAGCATGTACAGCAGTGGCCAAAACTGTGAAAACCTTTTGGGAATAGTGCACAGTAGAAATTCCACCTTTGGTTAAGTTTCCTCCAATTTTTCTTCTAATTTCTTTATAACTGTTCACTTAATAATACTATTTTATATCGCTTTCTGGGCAACCAGTCAACTCTTTGCACAATTACTTTAATTTTATTACCTTTTACAAGCTCACTAAATGAAAGAACACAAAAAAACCCAACCAACTTGATAGCGATCACATAACACACTGACAAATGACCTCCTCTCAGCTTCAGTACATGACATCAATAACTGAATCCTACTGTGATCTGATTGGCTCATTGCCAAAACAAGATGACACCTGATTGGCTCTCTAAACACTCATGCTCATTGGCTACAATCAGATGAAGGAAAGCTACCAGATATCAACCTAAGCAAGTTGTGCTGCCTTTTTCTGCTTATTTGGCTATACCTTTTCATAGAATACAGATAATTGAACAAACGTTGTTGCAGTACATTCTTGATTAAATTATCTTTCCATTGATATATAATTTTATGGCACTACTCCAAAAAATAAGTGGTGTTATTAGCCATTAAACTTCAAAAATACACTTTTCCCAAAAGGTTTCCACAATTTTGGCCACTACTATATTATTAGAACGAACAATGTAAATATATCAATATTTGTGTTGAGATAACAAGGATTGAGGGATGGAGAACTGGGTGAACAGGCAGCAGATATACATAGACACATATGACTGCTTTTGTTTAGTACAGAGAAGATGTATGTTTTGTGGGGTTTTTTTTATTTTGACTTCCACTTTTCTGTTTCCACATACAGAATAAAAATAATCCTCAGTGTAATATTAACAGACAGATACCTTCAAAATTTTCTTAAAATTTCTTTTGATTTCCAAACTAATATACCTATTTTCTAATTAATCAGAAATTAAAATGGGGTGTTTCACTTCTGTACCAGGCTGTAGGCCTACAATTTCAAGACTAGATTGTCTCTATTAGAGGCAGATCTAACTCTAATCAATGAAATTGCACTCACTTTAGATCTAGTGTTACCACCAGTATATGACACTCTATAAGTTTCATAAGGGTAACAAAGAGGCAGCATATTCATCAACATTTTAGCATAATGGACCAATTTACTATCCTTCACAATCTTAGAAATCAATACTGTATATTGTGTAATGATAATGAAGGCCAAAGTAAGACACTAAAACATTTTAATGGGATCGTTGGTTGAAAAGTGCCAGTCAACTCTTTCTCTATAATTCACAAATCTGTTGGAAGTATTAAATTGCAAGAAGGCATATGCTTTTTCCATTGCATATTTAGAATGGCCTCTCCAGCTAGTCAAGTCCACAGAATACTAAAACTGCTTATAGACCATCACTATTTTTATTTCTCAATATGCCAAAGCAGTTGGGAACCAATCAGGAAAAGGTTTCACTTTTGTGAATTTAGAATGTAAGAAATTTGGTGAAATAACCATGAACCAGTCAATAACCCTTCCAGGTACCAATAGGATATTACTAATGGAATCTCTTCTAAGTTAGGTCATTTTAATTTTTCCTGAACTTTGGGGGACAACAAGCAACCTGGCACCAGTGAAAGGCCAGTGGAATGAGAACAGAAAGCAACTTTATCACTACTTGTAGTAGAAAAATGGGGTCTGCCACTGACTCCATGATAAGGTTGTGCATTGGAACTAGAAAGCAATTTTTCAAGATCAGATCATCCAGGTATTTGAGGTGATTGTATTCATCCAGATTCTTGGTGTTATTTCCATAGGACACCCTGATTCCTTTAGTTTTCAGTATTTTCCCCTATTGATGGTGTAGGTAACACATTTCTCCAGTCCAAACTCAGTTGCAATATCTAGGCTGTATATACAGACAGTGTTGAGTACAAATTCTATTTCAGATAGTATCTTTATATACAGCTTCAGCTCAGCCATGTAAAGGAGGTGGGATACCTTGGCAGATGCTTTTGATATTTGATACCCATGGCTTGACTTGTTCAGTATTGTTGACAGGAATCAGTGCAATGACAAACAGTAGTGGTGAGGGAGATTCTCCTTGAAAGATTCATCTCTTGATATATAATCTCTCCCAGTCTATTACCATTGACCAGCAACTATGTCTTCCATTGGGACAATGATCTTTGCACAAAGCTTCTAATGTTTCTATTGACGCCTGTTATTCTGAGTACTTGATTATCCAATCACATGGCAGGGAGTCAAATGCTTTCTTCTACTGCAGTTTTTCAAAATCATCTAATCAATTAATAGCTGACCTTTTGTTCCTCTGCTACTTGGGCAGTTTCCATTCTGCTTAGGTGGAAAGAGATTGTTTTCAATTAAATGTTGTTGGGCTGCCTCAGCTACCACACCAGTTAGCAATCTGGAAGTTGTTGGTAAGCAGGTAATTGGCCTGTAGTTGCCTGGTATTGTCCCTTTTGCTGGGTCTTTCATTATCAGATAGTTTTTGCAGATGTTAACCAATCTTCAATTTAATCCAGCCTGTTTTATAAAAAAAAATATAAACAAAATGAAACAAGACAGGCTGGATTAAAACAAATTGACAGTCCCCCTCTCCAAAAATATCAGCCATGGGATTGGAGCAAAAGCCAGATTTTTAAGGACTTTTTGGAACTATAGGAGAGTACATGATGTTGGCCAGAGGGTGGGAGCCACAACAAAGAAGACATGCTTCTTAAGTCCCATAAAATGACAGCATTTAATAGACTTGGAGCATAGAAGCCATAAGACAGATGGTTCTTCAGTTAACCAGGGTTTATGCTATAAAGGGTGTTACAGGTAACAAACAGCATTTTGAATTGTATCTTGAAGTCAAATGGCAGCCAATGCAGCCCACGTAGCAATGGTGACACATGGACCCAAAAAGAAGTGTACTTACTGCTAATGCCACTGCATTTTGAAACAGTTGTAGCTTTTGGACAGTTTTCCAGGGCAGCCCAATATCAAGGGTATAATTTGTGTTCATTAAATTCACTTCCTATCTCCCTCCAAGGTGTCACTTCTGGTATTTCATCTCCTGGAGCTACTTGGATATCAGTGTGCACCCCAGGATTGGCAATCAGAGAGAGGCTTCATAGAAGCAATCTGGGCCAGGTCAGTAACTTGTCTATTCTAGTTGGCCACCAAGCCCTCAGCTGAACTGCCCATCAGATTCTCAGGGAACACTTCAATCTGACACTGAAGAGAGTGGCACTAGAATAGAATAGAATAGAATAGAATAGAATAGAATAGAATAGAATAGAATAGAATAGAATAGAACCTTGGAGGTCTTCTAGTCCAGCCCCCTGCTCAAGCAGGAGAACCTATATCATCTTCTTAAAGACCTCCAGTGATGGAGCACCCACAATTTCTGGAGGCAAGCTGTTCCACTGGTTAATTGTCCTCACTGTCAGGAAGTTTCTCCTTAATTCCAGGTTGCTTCTCTCTTTGGTCAGTTTCCAATCATTGTTTCTTGTTCTGCCCTATGATGCTTTGGTAAATAACATGACCCCTCTTCTTGGTGGCAGCCCTCAAATAGTATGCCAGAAGGACACAAAAGTGCTCTGTCTAGGGCAACAGACTGGTAACATCAGAATGCTGGAGGAACAGAAGGTGGACTTTTTCCAACACAAAGCTTTCCCAAAGAGAGGCCTGGATTAAGAAGCTGTGCAGTCCTGACCTGATCGGAAGAGAGGGGAAGAGATTCACCCTGGAGTCTCTCAGGATATATCTTGTAATTTAGAAAGTTATAACTTTATTTGGCAATATTATGTTTATCAGGTGTAAACAAATAAAAGATTGAACTCAGTTGGATTATGCTGACAAATGCACTGCACTCAGTTGGATTATGCTGACAAATGCACTGCACTCAGTTGGATTATGCTGACAAATGCACTGTAACTGCCCCCAAACAACAAATGCACTGTAACTGCCCCAAAACAACAAACAAACAAATCAATCAAGTGTGCCATACCGGATATGCATCAGACCCTCTATGACTTGGGTAGATCTATGGTTGCCATGGAGGCCATGGACTACTGAGCTTCCCCAGACCCAAACTCACCAGGAGCTAGGTTAAAATCCTAGGACCATCAGTGTCAGGGACTCCTCCATCAACCAAGCAATGAATCCAGCAGCCCAAGCAGGGGTGATGGTAAGCAGCAAGGAGGACAGTACACCAGCAGCAGAGCTAACTGATCCTGAAGGCCAACTTAAGCCAATGCGTCTCACATCCAAATGGTCAAGCCATAAAAATTCAACAGTTGCTAGGCATTAGAATATTAATAAGTTGAGAAAACTAAAGGAAACTCTCAAGGACAAACTTAGAAACTTTTGTCTGACCTGATTCCTCTTTATCCCCAACATCTCAAATTCACAAAGAAGAAAACTTCGGAGAATTATTTAAAGGCTTAAAACCAAATGCTTGCATAATATAAAAGCAACAGACCTCTTTGCTAGAAGTGCAAGTTAAAGATCTGGTTTTGAAATATGAGGCTTGAATGAAAAGTAATGTTTCCGTCTGTGTAACTTTAGTTCAAAATAAGAATATTTTAATAAACAAAATAGGAAAATATTCCTTATAATGAGCTCTCACACAAAGTGACTCTGGGCAGCATACAACAATTAAATCAAACAGTACATATATTAAAAAAATCATTCAAAAGAATCATAATTAAAAATAGATACCATTAGATACAAGTGAGAATGAATTTATCACAATGGTGGAACCATCTTGGAATAGCCACTGTCCTCTGGGACACCTAGGCCTGATAATAGAATGTTAATAGGGATGGCACTAATCTCAATAAGAACCTCTTCCAGTTTATGTTGTTTTCTCCTTCTCCTCGGTTTTTTGTAAATTTGAATTTTATGGCTTTAATTTTGTTTTGTTTTTATTGTATCCACTGAGTGTCGCAAGATTGCAATAAGATATAAATAAATAAATAAATAAATAAATAAATAAATAAATAAGATCTGTAGCTAGCATAAATAAAATGTAAGATGCAGTAAGAATTAAGGATCTGAAATTGGACATATTATAAACCAAGGTAGCTGGGAAATTGGAGCGAATGATTACCTGCTGTACACAAAGGGTGAAAAACTACTGGAAGTAGATTAATCTATATTATAATTAAGATGAGGAAATGGAGGGAACATTTTAAGACATGCTTATGCTAGCAGAAAAGTAATGGATAATGTGTGGTACGTTAAAAGAAATCAGTGTTTGTTGAAATAAGTAAAACTATGTATGAGAAGGATGCCCGCTTTATTATATGGTAGTAAGAGTTGTATATATTATGTCATAATAAAACATAAAAGTAAGTTGGATTCAGGGGTACCGTAAATGCCAGCGTATAAGACGACTTCCGCGAGCGCTGAAATCGGCGCCAAAGACGGGGGTCGTCTTATACGCCGAGTCGTCTTATACGCCGGAAATACTGGTAGTTTCCGGCGTATAAGACGACGTTCTAGGAATGCGGCCTGGCTATAAAGACGGGGGTCGTCTTATACGCCGGGTCGCCTAATACGCCGGCATATACGGTAGTTTTAAAATGTGTTATGTTAAAAGAAAAACAAGAATTAATAAGTGCCAAATGAGTATAAAAGTAAATGATTAAAATGAAAGTCTATGGAAATTCTCAGTCATCCAGGTCATGGTTGTCCCAAAGGTGCTTTTTTCATGAAGCAACTGGACTTTCTTGTTTTTCTTTGAAAACATTTCGCTTCTCATCCAAGAAGCTTCTTCAGCTCTGACTGGATGATGGGGTCTGCAAGCAGTATAAATCTTGCCCTTCCCCACCATCCGGTTAGAGCTGTAGAAGCTTCTTGGATGAGAAGCGAAACGTCTTCAAAGAAAAACAAGAAAGTCCAGTTGCCTCATGAAAAAAGCAGCTTTGGGACCAAAAATGAAAGAAATAATTTGAAACAGACATATAAGCAGAATGCATGAGAACTAAGGAACAGACTGCTCATTAGGAAGCAATTTTTACTGTTCTTGCATTTGGTAATAGGTTTTATTTTTGAGGAGGCATTATTTCTAGACAGCCTGATATCTAGGAATCAGGAGCAATTTTAGCAACTTTTACTTCACTTTCAGATATACCTGGCTAGATGAAGTTTGTGTACTGACTTTCTTTATCTAGGTGTTACCATGCTCTACAATGTTAATACTCCTGAAGCAGATCACAAACTAATTAAGCACAAATGTTGCTTGATTATTGCTCTCATTATTATGGTCAGTACACTGTATTTTTCTTTGATGTATAATTATTATTTTTAATGTGCATTTAGCATATGTCTTACAAACATATCTGCCTTACATGTGTTTTCTCCCTGTTATGAGGTAGCTATGATTATCCATCTACCCATCCACTCATCTACCCAACTATCATTTTTCCATCCATCCATCCATCCATCCACTTATCTATTATCATATCTTTTTTTGAGAAGAAATGTAACCTTGATGTCAGTCCTTTTCCATTTCTTTAATCTGTTTCTCCTGCCCTGCTTGTTTTATTTTCCTTCCCTCTATGGCAGTGGTTCTCAACCTGTGGGTCGGGACCCCATTTAGGGTCAAATGACCATTTCACGGGGGTTGCCAAACAACGCAGTCCGCCATTTTTCCCCCCTTTTCCTTAGCTGTGCTACTCCCTTTTATTCTATTGGCTTTTGAAAGCCAATAGAATCGACTCTCTTGAATAGAGTCTAATTCTATTGGCTTTCAAAAGCCAATAGAAATTGTCCAGGCTGTCTCTGCCCTGCTGAGCCCGCCAAAAGTCCCATTCTGCAAATGGTGCTGCACCAGTTGAGTAGTCCTCGACTTACGACCGGTTGAGTAGTCCTTGACTTTTGACCGGTTGGGGGTCGCGGCATTAAAAAGGTTGAGAACCACTGCTCTATGGTTAAACAATGTCAATTGTGTACTTCTCAAAACAACAACAACACAGGAATATGGTTGTTGTTTAGGCAAAAGGAAAAAAAACCCACCACATGCATTTTGTGTGTAATAGTATTGAATGAAATAGGGTCAGTCTATCTGGGAGAAGATAGCAATAAGAAAGTGTATTTCAGTCTCATTTTCTCTTTTTTCTTTTTCTCTATTTCTCTCTTCTCTTCTCACAGGTCTTTGGGCTCTTTCTGGTCCATAAAATATAGATTGAAATTTTCAAATTGCATCATTGCTGCTAATGGCCATTCCCATTAGTTAGTCACATTATACCATTATAGCACTATGAAATATTGACAGAGTGAGCTGCAAGGGGTAAGTGACAGCACATCCAGCATTATTGATAAACAAATGTACACTTGGAAGTGTGTTCCTCAAGCCACCCTGATTTGAAGACCCTAAAAAATTGGGCAAACTAAGCAACTTTCTTTTGCCATCCTGAATGCATGTTCCAAAGGCCATAATTTAAATCACCAAAGAGATATCTGTCTGTCTGTCTGTCTGTCTGTCTGTCTGTCTGTCTATCTATCTATCTATCTATCTATCTCTCTATCACAGCTGAAGTTCTCTTGGGTAGGGGAAGCAAAGAAAGAGGATAATTTTCTTGTTATTGACAATTACATATCCCAGCACACCATCTCCTTCTAAATTTGATGGCAGATCCATATTTACAACAATTCAGATCCCATGTGTATTCCTGCTTATATGTCCTTTCTATGCATGCTTGAACTATGGAAAGATACCTTCTCCTTCACCTGAGGTCATACTTCTTTTGGACAATATTAGAAAAACATTTTCCTAGTATTTTTCCTAACCAAATAACAAATAAACTGTTTCTTCCAACTCCAATTGGGTTCAACTGTTCAACTGCATATAATGATAAGGAAACTTTTCCTCACTTGAATGCTATTTGTTATTTGAAGTGTGCTAACCTGCCATTGTCTCTTCTTAAAGCTAAATATACTCATCTCCTCCAATTTTTCTTCTGGTCCTCTGATGATTCTCATTCTCTGTCTCTGAACTTGTTCCAACTGATGTTCAAGATAAGGCCTGATCAAATGGAAAGCAATGGAAAGATATCTTTGTGTGATTTGGAAACCATCTTTTGGAGACATATGTGCCCTGTCTGTAGATACATCATAATACTGATTGTTCAGTTTTCAATTATTATCCCAATGTCTTTCTTGCACGTATTATTAGTAAACCAAGTCTCCTCCACCTTGTACCTGTGCTTGTTTTCTATTCCCCTAACTGCATTAGTTTCTATTAAATTTGAATATTATTACTCTGTATTAGGTTTAGTTATTCTATCAAATCATCCACAAATTTGTTAAGATTTACTCCATATCTTCTTCCAAGTCATTTAATGAGACTGTCAGGAGTGAATTAAATAGAACTACAGTTTAAAGTTCTACAATTTAATTTGGAAAAACATAATCTGCATCTTACTTTTCATTTGATGAGCAATAATATAGTTTTGTAACAATAATGCTT
The DNA here is from genome assembly GCF_016545835.1 of Crotalus tigris. Taxonomy (NCBI): domain Eukaryota; kingdom Metazoa; phylum Chordata; class Lepidosauria; order Squamata; family Viperidae; genus Crotalus; species Crotalus tigris. The sequence continues at coordinate 3,649,472 of NW_024100553.1, read as the reverse complement.
TTATTCGTTGTCCAATTATTTTAAAGCAGTTTTGTTCACCTTGATTTCTGAGCAAATGTTAATATTTTTGGCTATTGCTTTCTCCAGAAGTTGTGAATGCTTCAACACTGTAAGTTTTTAAAAAGAGACTGGACAACCATTTGTCTGAAATGGTATAGGGTTTCCTGCCTGAGCAGGGCGTTGGACTAGAAGACCTCCAAGCTCCCTTCCAATTCTATTGTTGTTGTTGTTGTTGTTGTTTTATTCTTTTGAATAAATTGGATCCTTCAGTTTTTTTATCCCAATTATAGGAATCACCCCAGATCTCAGTTATATGTACTACTAAATCTAGCCTTTGCATACCAAGAGTTCACATCATTTATTTCCCATACTTTGAATAGTTGCATATTCAATTTATAAATTTGGCATTGTTTAGAACAGACATGTCAAACTTGCGACGTCACGTGATGTCGCGTAACGCATCGGGACGGTTTTGCCATTGCCAGCAAAGGGGTGGGCATAGCTTCCGGATGACACGTCTGGCCATGGGCCGGCAGTTTGACACCCCTGGTTTAGAAAGTCTGCCAGTGGCAATCCAAACCCAGTTAGGGATTGGGGAAGACTGGACTGAAGTAATCAACTCAATATTTTGTTCCAGATTGATAATTCACTCTAAGTAACCCTGATAGGCCTTAAATCAGGTGAAGAAAACTGTATGGGTTTGAAGAATTTCCTTAGAAACTCTAAAACTTACATATGAAATAAGAAATAATTCCTGAGCATTAAAACATGCAAATTTTATGCCGCCATACTTGTTCTAGGACTAATTTTCCATCCTTAGCGTAAGTCATCCCTCCTCCTGCAAACACGATATAATGACCCAGTTGTTAAGAACTAAACTTGTCATATCCTGGAATGATTTTTAGAAGAAAACTAATTTTGGACAGTAAGTGGGTTAACTGACCCACTGGAGCTTTAAGATAATCCTACTCTACATCAGAGCCCCTCCGTGGAGAACCGCTTAACATTTGCTGACACTCGGTGTAAGTTGCCCCACCTTTTGGGAGGCACACGGTGGCAGATGCAGGGAAGAGTTAAAAGTGACGCCTCTGCCTATTTGAACTGTTTTCTCCGCACTGCGTGTACACAGATAAACTTTTGATGTGTTAACTAGAGAATCTGACGGAAGAAGAACAAAGCAACTGTCACTGAAAGGAAGATGCTGATGAAGAGCCACACCGCCTTTTATTGAAGAACTGTCAAGATTGATCCTGCAGCACTCAGTTTGTCTGTAGTATTTATCAAAGACCTAGATCAGATGAAGGAAATTAAAAAATCTCTCTCTCTCTCTCTCTCTCTCTCTCTCTCTCTCTCTCTCTCTCTCTGACAGTTATTAATGGCATCCTGGAACGTGTTGCATTTCAAATGTCCAGGGAAAGGGGTTTTCTTAAAGGGTTATATGCACAGCAAAAAATAAACAAATAGTTGTTCCTAACCAAGAAAATGTACATAAGGCACATTCGCCAAGACCTTTAGATGCAGCAGTTGTTGCTTTTCAAATCAACTTCTGTACTAGCTTTTTTGCTTATTTACATGGCATTTATTCACACTGCTAGTCTGATCTGTTGTGCTCCAGTTCATTTCTCACAACGATTCCTGCTAGAACAAATAATAATGCCTGTACTTTGAGTGGAGGGGGGGAAAAACATATCATTACAGTGTTATTTTCTTCAATCCCTTGTTATGAGGCTAGCCCAAATTTTGCCCTTTGATTCCTCTCTGTGGCAGGGCAAGTGGGTCACAATTAGGAGGGCCTTTTCTAAGCTAGGCGAGGTGATTAACTGTAACAATCTTTCCTCTTGTCCTCTAAATTTCAGATCCCAGAATTTCTCATCCAGGGGAACAACTGCTAAGAATTCTGGCAGTGGAAATTGAGAAAACTGAAAAGCACTCATATTAGGAAAAATTGAAGAAGTCAGATTTCAATAAATTGTATATTTATTGCAGCAATGTTTTTTTTAAAAAAACAACAATCCTGCTTCCTTCTAACATTCCTTTTAACATTTTTAAAATAATTACTGCTATTTATTTTATTTCATTCTTAGAAGCCCTGAAGTAATAAAAATTATAACAATTATATGGTTTTTATAAAATTGTAACAATTTATAAATAATAAAAGCTATAAAATATGTTTAAACATCTTAATAAACAAATATTATAGATCTAGGACAAGAGTTGGCAAATGTTTTTTGACAAAGGGCTGGATATCTTCTGCCTTCACAGGCATGGGTGGCAGATCTGCAGATGAAGGAGTGCAGCAACTATTGGATGCCACTGGTCTGCTGATACCCAGGGTGCCATCACCCTCCGTACCTCATCCTGGGAGCTCAGTTGAGGCCAGATAATGTGTTGCCCACTTGGGTATCCTTTCTTAGCCCAGAGTTGTATTAAAACAGGTGGTGGGCCAGATTTTGCCTACAGGCCGTAGTTTGTTGACTCATGACCTAGGACACTGGAGTGAATAGAATAATAGGTCCCATAGATTCTTGAAGAACTTCAGCCTTACACTGCACTTCTGTTATCAAATTATTTATATATGAATGTAAGGAAGTGCTTGGGTATTTGGCTACTGGAAATTTTAAAAAACAGGGTAAATGTCTTCATGTGGAGTCCTTGGTGGTCTCTGAGCTTGATGTTCTGTTACCTGACTAGCTAACATCTCTGAAAATGTTAACTAGTCTGGTAAAGGAACATCTGTAAACAAACAACCAAACTCAGAGAGTACCAAGGACTCCACAGATCAACCCTGAGCTATAGATATTCTCTTCAAATGTCCCATTCCAACTACACTGATGCAATTTATTTCAACAATGATGAGGAGTAAGGATATTACACTAGCTGACTCAGGAGACGTGAGAAGGGTCATTTGTCCTCCAACAATTGCCATCCAATAACTTCTGCCTCAGGTAACCCCCTAATCGTGACACAGCTTTCCCTGAAGATATCATCCTCAAGACAAAACACAGGTGAGCCATGCTGTCTCTGAGAAAAAGTAAATTCCTTCTTCTTTCTGTTTCCATTAATATTTTGGGCTGGGATGAGGTGGTAAGATAAGATAAGATAACCTTTATTGTCATTTTTATACTGTGGGCACAATGGCATACATCAAAAATGAAATTTAGTTGCCCACTCTCAAAGTGAAACACATACATGACACACACCTAATTATACTATGAACAACATATGTATAGACCCACATTCCTACATATACGTAGCAAATAAATATTAAATATTGTCCATCTTGAATATATAACGGAAGGAGGAAGCTTGAGAGTTCACAAGGTTAATGCTGTGTGGAATGAAACTCTGGCTGAATCTGGATGTTCTGCTACCGATACCACGAAGCCTCCTCCCAGAAGGTAACAAGGAAAACAGGTTGTGAAGAGGATGTATAGATGACAGCTATCCTGACCCACTATCCATTCGATTTGTTGATTTAGTGCATGAAAGCCTTTCTGCTTTAGAAAAGTTTCCACTAATAGTGGTAGAGAAGGATGATCCTCAAACCAGAGTAAAGGCACTAAAGGGGGGGGGGTTCCCCTTATCCTCTGGTGAAGTTTTAAAACACCTGAAGGCAGGAAAACTCAGCAAACTGACAGTTACATCTCTCAGGAGCAGCAGTTGATAGCAGCACCATTTTCTGAACATTCCTGCCCTCTGCTTTACAGATCATTAAACCTGTATCCAACCTGTATTTTATTTTAGGCCATAATTTTCCAATTTAGAAAAAAAAAGCAGTATAAAGAAGAGAGATTATGTTAAGGTTAAATTTTCTTCTTGCAAGATCCAGTTACATAAGATGGCCTTTTATTCTGGCAAGAGAAGTTTTATTCTGTTGAGAGAGAGAGAGATTCGGTTTCCCTTTTCACTTTTTAATGCACCTTCATAACAAAATACAAGTGGTCATTCAAAAAGGGTTATTCAGAAGCATACTTATTCATTCACACACAACCAGAAATAAGTAATACAGGCTCTCTTCACTGCAGAAAATGAAAGCTACAGCAAAAGACGAAAAGCTTTCGAGGGACTTTTTCAAAGCATTCTGTAGATTGCAAAAAGTGTATTTTTTTTCTTTCTTTCATGTAAATAAATAGATCACTTTACAGCATATTTCAAAATGGGAAATGAATGAAGGCTATTCCAAGGTCTTTTATTCCTCTCTTGAGTAAAGCATTGCTAGCTGAAATGTTATTTTTAGACGAGTGGTACACAAAAGAGAGATTTACTTACAGGTATAATCCATCCCTGATTTAAAGGAAATGTGGAGATCAGAGAGAATCTCTACCTTATCAACTGATATCTTGGTAGTATTAATGTCAAGGTTAAAAAAACAGTCAATTAGTGACCAAAAATGTGCCTTTTCCTACAAATAATGTTGTGCTTAAGTATAAGGGAGGAACATCTTCTATGCATTTCCACAGCAAAGTTTGGCACAAATTTGAAAATTATGCCAAACTTTCAAAAAGTTTATCTAATGTGCAAATACTGAAACATCCAAAAGCAGATGGAGAAAATTATTTTGAAGCACTCACTGAAATGAGATTCGCATCTAAAGACCTGTTCAGGCTTCAGGCAATAAATATTAAACACCAATTCTTAAACTGCGTTATTTTTCCCAAAGGAATTTTGAACCAATCGTTCTTCTAATACTTGCCTGCTCCATTTAAGTCAGTGGAGACTAATTTTATCCCAACTTTGTTATAGCTAATAGGAAGAGATTGTACCTAACTGCATTCATTTGATTTGGATGTGTGAACTCCGTCTTTCCACTGGCTCATTCTTCTGACAACAAATCCTTCTCCTTCCCTTATAACAGAGAGTTTTCAATCCAGCGAGGATTAACTAACTGTACATTAAATTAACACATATGGTGTAATACTTTAACATGTATCCAATTATATCAGTCTTTCTGATGCCCCATGCTCTTTGGATGTCCTTATCTCAGTATTGTGGTTTGTAGGTTGCTTATTTGGAAAAAGCCCAGAGTTTTTCTGGCATGCAGGCTGATATACTGTAAGTGACTTTAAAAAAAAAAAAAACACCTTTTAAAGTTGTTCTTGTATAATTATTGCCTCCTTTTGTTTAATGGATACCTTTTGTTCTGATTTATTGGCTTTGTGAGGACTTGTTTCACTGAGATGCAGTGTAAAAATACTTTTAATAACTCAACAGCAATTGCATGGGTTTTTTAAAAAATTCAACATTCAGAGCACGTGGCAATCTTCATGGAAAGAACGGGGCTTAGACAGAGAATGTTAAAACTCTTTCTTCTGATCACTCATAGACACAACCCTTAATGCAATCAGCTCTGGACATCAACAGGAGTCCTTGGCCACCCTCTGCAGGTCTAATCATTTATGGGTTTAGCAGAACGTTCATCTAGGTAACCAAAGAGTGACATTTGTGTTCTTTTTTAAGCTTCATGCCATGTATTATTTAAGTTAGATGGAGTTAGGCAGAGATTAAATAATTAAATCCTTCAAAAATGGAAAGCTTTCATCTGACATAAAAAAAGCCCATCTTCCCCAGCACAACTCTGCAAATAATGGGCAGGAATGATATCAGGTGAAAAGCCAATTTATCCTGGTTATAAAATGGTATATTCAAAATGCAAAAGGATCCTTTGATGATTCTCTCCTGAACATTACTGGTAGCCTTTGAATGGGATTGAATTGCCACACAAAAGCCAGTAAATTTCTTATTTGTAGTCAGTGGTATGAAAAAGTATTAAGGCTACGACTTCACAAAGTCCCACTGCTTTTTTACAAGCATCGTGCACGAGATATAAAAACACAGAACTGGGATTCTACCTGCTTAAACTGAAGGAAACTGAAAATTCTGGAAGATATGAAAATGGCTTTTAAAAAGCAACTTAAAAGGTATATTTCTGTCAGTACAACGGATTATTTTAATTGGAAGTGCAATTAAGGCCTTAATCGTTTGGAGGAATCTTAAGCAAATAGCCTTACTTCCATATTAATATGTAATTTGTGACATCCTATATACATCTCCAATTCCTCAAACTTAAAACAGTCTATTGGGAGAAGGAGGGGAACACAACTGGGATTTTTTTTTTTTAAGTGTAAGAAAATTACAGGTTCACAAATTTAATAGCTCTTCTAGAAACTGTTAAGAGTCTGTCAAGCAAACTTTTTTTCCTTCGCAGAATTAATGAAGCTTGTTAAAACTATATTACTACAAGTAGCCCGAATAATACGAGTAGTTATAAAGGATCAATTTGAACTGCTCAAGGAATATGTTGCAGACAATGGGCAAGAAACTTTTGAAATACAGAAGAATATTTTGGATATACGAATATGCCATCTCAGTGTAGCTATACTGGAAATCTTAGACGTACGTATAAACATTACAGTCACAGGAAATTCCTGAATCCCAATAACTAGATTTTCATATGTTGGGCACATGTTGGGCACATATATCAAATTATTTAGGAAGGTATGCTCTGACTGTTAGGGATCATTTCCTTTTTGACCTCCATTGTTGCTGTCTACTATTGCCTACATACCGTATTTACTTTTAGAAAGTGACTATTTAAAACATTGCTACCATTCGGCTGTGTTTCACAATGCATAAAAGGGACCATTAGCCTAATGCAGCCTTCCATTTGATAGAATCACAATTCCCAGTTTCGGTGATCCGCATTATCATCATCTGGGTGGGCTGTGAATAGAATTAGGTTTTATTTTTCCTTGGATATCCACAAGCAATTTACAGTTTCTTTTGCCACTGGTTTCTTCGAAAATTTCATCTCTTTTCTGCATTTTATGTATATGGGATTAGATAAAATACAAAAATATGAATCATCTGTATTTAATGTTGGTTTAGCCAATTCCTGCAAATTTGAATACCCATAAATGAATCATCCTTGTCAGGTCTCCATATGTTGAAAATTGTTGAAAAGTGTGTTGCCAGGATGATTAGCACAAAGGACAGGAGTCTAAAGTCATCAAATATCATCCAGGATACCAAATGCCATCTAAGCACAACATTGATACTATTTTTAAACGTGGCCATTGATTGATGGGTCATATGAATATAAAGCAAATATCTTCCTTTTTTGTCTGCTATGGCAGGCATAAGTTCAAATCCCATGTTCCTGTCAAGTTTACAGAATAGTTTTTTTACATATGCAATAAATCTACTTTTCATCTCTCTCCCTCAGTTAAATCTAATATAATGCAGAATTTACCTCAGTAAATAATTATTTTTAAGCCTAAAATTTAGGCAGCATTAGGTTTTGATGTTATGCTAATGTTTGACAATTACTAAATGTGGATATCAGCCAGTATTTTTTTTAAGTTTAATTTAAAGCAATTTGACAGGGAAAGGTTATTACTTAGTTGCCAATAAAAGCTGTACTTTTAACATAAGTGTACACTAGACCCTAGGGTATGTGACTATTATCTTTTCTGCAATTATGTAGTGTTCTACATAAATGCTAAAAATTAGAAATATCAAAAGTACAAACTTAGATCTAATATTTAAAAAGTTGAAAAGATAAAACAGGAGAGTGATTTGATGTGAACGTAAAGGTAGGTTGAGATTTCCCCCTACAGGTGATGTTTGGGATACCATCTAGCTTTTTAGTTTATTGCAAGCATTCAGGTTTTAAATTCGATTCTAACATCTTCTTTTGTTAGCACTTTCAGCAAGCAATATCCCCATTTGTAATAATCAATCTAACATAGTTGTAAGGAACTGAAAAGCTTGTTCCTCATTCTGGAGCAACTGGACTGATTGTAATAAACATATTATCTTAACTACGAAGTTTGGAATATTTTAAAGGTTTAAAAATGGCATTACTTTTAGAGTTTCTTTCTCTGTTAACACATGCTTTATTACTGCTCTAACATGTGCTCTGTTAATACATTCTTTGTTAACATATGCAAATATTATTGCTGTAAATACATATTAAATATTTGATTTCACACTGAAAAAGCCTTTTGATAATTGTTTAAGTGCCTAACGTAGCCATTTATATATAGCTCCTTATATACGTTCAGTAAAATATGAGTTGGAAACTTCACCAACATCTGTTTCTTGCAATCGGTCTCTTATTTTCTGTTCTTCCTGTTTCCCATATTGCACGTTAATTTGGCTGGCCATCTATCAGAAGAGGGTGGAAAAACTTTTGGCTACTTCTATTGACATTGGTAAGGCAGAATAGAAAATAGGTTTTAAAAAGTAAAGCTGAATAGTACAAGTAGTCTGGACAAGGAGCCAAGTTCAGAAACTGAGCAGTAGGAATGAGAAGGCAAGAACAGGGAAATTAAAACTGGGGAATCAAAGTGATTGAAATACAGCAGTGGGGTGGTCTGAAATGAAGCTTGAAGTTCATCTACAGAACTTCTTCTAAAGCCAAGTGTTCGGATATAAGATCAAAGTAGACCCCATTATTCTTAAAAGTCTTAGAGAACTGCTTCTGCCATTTGAAAGAAAATGAGAGGTACTTATGCCAAGATTTCAGTTCATGGTAGCTACATTACTGAATTCTCTCCCTAGGAAATTCTTTCCCTGGCCCCCATTTTATAGGCTTTTCACTGATAAACATATCTACTTTTTAATTATTTTCCTGGATGTTTAAAAATAAAATGTATTTGTTTCAGTTCTGCTATGTTAGTAGTTAATATTCACTGGAAATTCCAATATATCTGCTCTTAATGAATACACAAAAGTTCATGATATTATATCCCAGTTGGCCTATACTGACAGCGCTAATCCCAAGATTGGCATTTCAAACTAAACAATGAACAAGTGAAGTTGCAACGTGTGAATTTAACCAATATTAAATGAAGAAAGACAGAAATGAAATTGAGAACCATCATGATTTATAGAGGAAGATTATAGTAGTACTGAGTAGTTTAATGGCGATAATGTGATTCATTTTGTGCATTTGCACCAGATGTTTCCAGTTTTAAACTGCAAGAATCATTACTGTGCACATATGAATCCTCAAGTCTGATTATTCCATGGTTTTTTGACCAGTTCTGGTAGGAAAACAAGTCTTTCACTTACTAGTTAGAAATGAAAGGATTATGTTTCTAATAATTTGAAGTGAGTTATTTTTCCTCAGTAGGGGCTCATAAAAACTACAGGGTGCAAATCCACCTATATTTAGTTTGAAGAACTCCTGCTTATGCATCCCACCTGAACATAGCAGCTGGTCCTAAAATGAAAACGAAAGCAACTTTTTCCAAAGCATGGCAGAGTGTGAAAGAAGAACATAGGATTCTTAGAAAATAGACAAGCCAAGAAAATAATAAAGTGGTTGCACTTCAAAGTATAGTAAGACTTTTTCATTCCTGAGGCCAAAATGTAATGCTTGGAAGGACGAAGCTATTAGAAAAGGACATGGAGCCAATCAAATTTGTGATGGGACGGAGAACTCTGCAAAAAAATAGGTTGAGGATTAAGAGTAATCCTTACATATATTCTCCTCCAGCCTAAATTTGTGGATGTAAAAGTATTTCAGAAGTTTTCATAGGTTTGTATCCAGATATTTGGTCCAAGGACAATGTAATGATGGAAACTCTCATTAAAGAGATGACCAGTAGCCATCACATCTGATCATTGCTCCTTTCATATAAATTAGAAATTAATTTTCCATCGGCTTTTACAGTGTATGCCAATTCTATTCAAAATTGCAGATAATCTAGAGCTGAAAAGAATGGTCTTACGTATGGAAGAAATGTGAATTAAAAAATAGGTTGATCTACCTTTCCTTTATTGAAAATCAAGTAGGCTGCTGAAAAAAATCTGGGAAACTAGAATATGGTGCACACTTCTTATTCATTCAACCTTCCTATTATGGGACAATAGAAAATGTAGTAAATAATAATAATAATAATAATAATAATAATAATAATAATAATAAAGTTGGAAGGGATCTTGGAGGTCATCAAGTCCAACCCCCTACTCAGGCAGGTAACTCTATACTGTTTCGGACAAATGGCTGCCAGTTTCTTCCTAAAAACTTCCAGTGTTGGAGCATTTACCGCTTCTGGAGGCAGGTTGTTCCACTGGCTAATTGTTCTAACTGTCAGGAAGTTTCTCCTTAGTTCTAGGTTGCTTCTCTCTTTGGTTAGTTTCCACCCATTGCTTCTTGTCCTGCCTTCAGGCACTTTGGAAAATAGCTTGACTCCCTCTTATTTGTGGCAACTCCTGAGATATTGGAACACTGCTATCATGTCCCCCCTCGTCCTTCTCTTCATTAAACTAGACATACCCAATTCCAGCAACCGTTCCTTATATGTTTTAGCCTCCAGTCCCCTAATCATCTTTGTTGCTCTTCTCTGTACTCTTTCTAGAGTCTCAACATCTTTTTTACATCATGGTGACCAAAACTGGATGCAGTATTCTAAGTGTGGCCTTACCAAGGCATTGTAAAGTGGCATTAATACTTCAAGTGATCTTGATTCTATCCCTCTGTTAATGCAGCCTAGCACTGTTGGCAGCTGCAGCACACTGCTGGCTCATATTTAAATGATTGTCCACTGGGACTCTGAGATCCCTCTCAGTTACTACTATTGAGCAAGGTACATATGACAAAATAATGCTTGCTTACTATGAACAAGTAACAAACAAATTTGATTTGAAGATTGTTATTTTCATTGTGTAATGCAGAATGCATTTGCAACATCTTTCCTAGAAATTGCTGAAATAGTTTGAATGCTACAGATAGAGATGAGCAGGAGAGAAACACGTAATGCAGAAGAATTAAAATGGTGATTGTCTGCCCTCCATCTATTTATCCTATCTATTTATTCTGCTAGGAGACCTAGCATTGCTTTCTCATTTTGTGTTACAGTCATACTGAAATGACCAATGCTTTTTTTTTCTTGATTAGATGAAGCAATAACTTAATAAGGAGACTAACATGAAGTTGTTCAGAGAGGTAAAAAAAATACCTCATCCAAAGCAAAATTAATTCTGTTCTTCAGCCACCCACAATTCATTTATTCCACTGAACTAAAAGCTCTGGACAGAACCTATCTGAGGCCCTGCAGTGTTAGCCAGTATTGAGGGGGATCAATCCTTGTTTTTTTGTAAGACAAGAACTATGTTTGAGGTTTTTTTTAAAAAAGGAATGTAATAATGCAGGAGAGTCTGTGGTTTTATATATACATACGCATTCACCTATGCAAACACACACACATTTATGACAAATTGTACTTCACAATTTCAGCTTTGAAATTGAACCCTGGGAGGGTTGTCTAGAGTTTGGATGGGATCAAGGTCTTTTTGGCTAAACGTTCCATTCTTTGCCTTCCTTCAGTAACTAAATTATAGCTAGTCATCATCTATAGCTCCAGGTGCCAGGTAAAGGATGACATGTGACTTGAGCCAGCTTTCTAGCTGGGATGTCTGTGAGCTGCACAAGCTGCACAAGCAGTTTCATATTTTCTGAATGGAGAAAAGGCATCTCCGCAGTTCCCTTTACACAAAACAGCTGGTCATAGCTCCCTTCTTTTCCTCCTCTTTCAGCTGTAATGTGCCATTCTGATTCAGAAGAAAGCTGTAGCCTTCCTTTTTCATTCAGAAGAAAAAAAAATAACCAGACTATACGGAGAATGCTTGGCATCCTGCATTTCTTTCCTTCGTCGGAAATTTCAAACACAATTTTCCTCAAATGTCTTCTAATCCAGTTTTTACTTTTGCTTACGATCCCTTGTATCTTTCATTTATTTTCCCATTAGTGACCCCTTAGTTAGCATAATGCCCCAATTGAAATATTTCCTTCAAAAAACAGTCATGTCATCTAAATTGAAAGTGACTTGCCACCAGCTCCTTGCAAATAAATGTTTTTGAAATGGACATGCCAATTATATTGGCTGTTACTCTTATGGCAAGCTCACACTGAGCTGAACAAATACAGAGTCTCAGGTGCTTGTATTTCTAAAACTTGGAACCTCAGATTTTTATTTGCTGAATTTAAAGCCAACAGTCATATGAACTGTGACCTTACAGTAAAGAATGTGACATGACAATGACTCCCAGTGCCTTCCAGTTTAGATATTTTCCAGAAAGAAAACAAACTATCCATCAGGAAAGCTTTGGTGAGAATGAGAACCTCAGATTTCACAAATAGAGGTGGCTTGGCTTTAACCAATGGTCAACTTGTCATCTTCTTCCTTAACAACATATACAAAACAATATTTATATTTGAAGAAATATTCTAATTTCCCCCTCCCCCAGTCCCCGTATAAATATATTTACATAACTGTGCCTAACGAGAAATTACATTTAACTCCTCAGAAATGACAATAACTAAAACCTGCACTGCCAATTCCACTTCATTAGTGTGGTAGAAATGCATTCCAAATGTTAATAAAAATTCCAACATGCTGATAAATTAGCGCTTCTAAGGAGCATGTGACACCTTGGTTAACATATTCAACCTCAATTATATTTCTCTTCAGCACCCTGTTATCTGGAACCTTTGCTGGCAATCAGAGGTGCTGTTTTTCAGCGGCCAATTTCTAGATAATGTAGCTTATCAACACTGTGGGTAAACTTGCCAATGAAATCAGGCCGCACTGAACCACACACACGCTAATTGCATCTCTTTTTTATGCATATTTACAGACTGTCACTTCAAAGAAATCAGTGGCCCATTGAGGCACCCAGTTAGCTGGAAGAATTGCCTCTTGCAAATTAAAATTAGCAAACAAGCTAGTGATAAATATGAAATGAACAAAGTCTCAAAATGTCATTTTGCTCTTAAATTTCACCCTCATCCCAATTTGTACTTCCAAAGAAATAGGTTTTAGAAACGTACTGAATTGAGGGACATCAAGCCCACCCACCCCTTTTTTGTTTTAAAAGGAAGTCTGTTTGATATCGTTTAATGGATATGAGTCATATTTTGACCTCTCCTATATTTACATATATATATTTTTGTTTTAAAATTGCTAACCAGGTCACTCTTTAAATTGTAGCCCCTCTTTTTTCCAGATGGAAACTGACAATAAACAGCAAAGCTACTCATAAATAATACCACACAAGGGCAATTTGATTGACCTCTGGCACCATCCAGCATTCCAAAGTAATATTATAATCACAATATTATTTTCCCCAAGCACTTCCCTCCCCAGTCTCTGTAGTCCCTCGACTCAATTGCGTGTTTGCTGGCTTTTGCAAAAATTAAGTCAGCAGGCTTCACTTGCTGCTTTTTTACCTCCATTTTAATTTATCTCTCTCTTGTTCTTTCTCCCTCTCCCCTTCTCCATCACGCACAGGAGTATGAAACATTTCAGAGTGTTAGGTGCTGTACAAAATATAGATGCAAGAGCTTAAAGATAGTTCCTACTCTTATTCTATCTTTGCTGTAATAGACAATTGCTGAATACAGATAGTCCTCACTTAATGTTCACAATTGAGACCAGCAATTCCGTCATTAAATGACACAATAGTTAAGCAAAGCTTCATGTGACCCCCACCATGTGACTTTACTGCCACTTTTCCATTGACTCTGCTTGTCAGAAGCTGGTTGTGAAATACCCAAATCTTGATCAAATGAGCACAGGATGCTGCAATGTTTATAAAATTTCAGTGGTTGCAAAATCCCCAAATCTCTGTCAGTGACTGTGAGATGCTGCAATGGCCATAAGTGTGAGAACTGGTCATAAATTACTTTTTCAGTGTTAGAATAACTTCAAAAAGTCACTAAATAGGATAGTTGTTATGTGAAGACTACTTTTACCAACCAAGTTTTCACATATTTCCTGTGAATTTGATATTGAGCTTATTAGAAAAAAGTGACTTTTTGTGACAGGATTTTATTTCCCTATAACTATCGTTTTATATCAGATAAATTCTCTGACTTTCATAATACTTGTACCCCCCCTTAGATATACTCTATAACCACGTGTGTAAAAGTTCAGTAGGTAGATCAGCTTTGGCCAACCTGCTGTATCCCAGAAGTGTTGGGAGCAGTTCAAAATAAATAGACAGAAGGAAGATAGTTTTGCTTTTTTACTTTATTATCCATTGAAATGTCATTTAAATGAACAGACTTATTTGCAGTGTTTCTTGGACAATTTTTGTCCCTTGGAATGTGTATAAACTGGGAGGGTGCCACAGTCTTTTCTGGCAAACTGCCTGAAAAATCATTTATTTTTCAACCTGCACCATGCTGGCTGAGGAATTCTGGGAGCTGGAGTCCACAGTGGTAGGTTGATAAATGTTGATCTAAATGAGGGTCTGGGAGGGAGTCTGGGGAGAAAGCAAAGTTACATCCCTTTCCCACAACTTAGTGCTATTTATAAAGGGCCTCTCTGCATATGTATACACGTATGTATGTATGTATGTATGTATGTATGTATGTATTTCCTGCCTTTATTATTTTTACAAATAAGTCAGTGAACATATCCCACACACCTTCTACCTATCATTTTTCCCACAATAGCCCTGTGAGGTGGGTTGGGCTGAGAAAGAGTGACTCACCCACATGGTTTTCATGGCTAAGGTAGGACTTGAACTGACACTCTCCCACTTTCTATCCTTGGTGTAGTTGCCTTGACAACTAGACCAAACATATAATATGCATAAGCTCTCCAATAAATTTTAGAGAGCAAAGGAGGACACTTTAGTTAAGTTTGTGCATTGTGCTTAGCATCCGTATGGGACTGATCCACATTCTGGGTGTACACAATACATTGAATCATAAATTCACCAAATGGGCTGAATTTCTACTACATTCTAAACACGTACACACAAAACTAATTAAGGTTAAAACTAAGCAAGCTTTGCCTATTGTGCAAATGCAGCTGCCAAATATTCAATTGACCTGGTTAGAATATTTTGTAAACTCAATCTATGCCCAATTTTGCTTGAATTCTAGCACACCTAATCGGATTTCACCAAGATGGCTGCAGAAACTGTCTCCTTTAAGTTCCTGAGGAAACAGTAATACTGCATGTTCAGTAAGACTCAGGCAATATAGAAGAAAATAAATATTTCTGAAATTAATTTGAATATGTAAACATTAGAGGAGTATGCCTTGCTTACAATGCATTTAAAAAACATCTATTATGAAGACAACAAACTTTACATTTAAAGAAGTAGATAATGGTAAACTCATTCCATTGTAAGCCCATACATCTATAAATATTAGGCTGCTCCCAATACTGAAAATCCTTTTGGACAGCCTCAGTGCCAAGATAGGGAAATTTAATTCTGGAGATGGAAAAACCCTTTTAGGCAAATTTGAGTTGGCGCTTAGCTATTCTGAACAGTGACAACTGCCAATGCATTAAATTCCTATCTCATCTGGAATGCAACACTGTTGCATGACAATCTTTTATTATACTGGATATTCCTTAACTCAGATGCAGATCTGACATTTTGCTTCTGACACACAGGCAGATTTAAAACTCAGTAGACACAAAACAAACTCTACTTTGTGCCAGTGTGCATATTGTTTCTAAGGGTACCACTCATCAACTACTTCATTCAGTTATCTGTTCATTTCCAAAGGTGAGAAGAGGGTTAGATTCCATCTGTGTCTAAGCTGATTTCTTTCAGATGAGATATTAATTTAACTTCATTTACCCAAGAAATGTTTAATCAGTAAAATCCACTTAATTGGGATATCTCCCAAGAAACCAGATAAAAGCTCAAAGATACTTAAAAGCAACTGCTGTTGCTTAATGGAGATAATAATGTTGGTTAATTGCGTTGCCTTCAAGTGATGAGTGGTGTGAAGTTCTACCCACTGGTGTAGATTTATTTCAATGCTGTCTATAAACTAAAAAAAAAAAAGATCTTTAACTTCCAGGCTGGAGATCAGTTCTGGGATATTTATTCATCCACTTGTGCTGGACTAAGTCATTTGTAATCTGATTATTCTCAGTATCATTCAGATCCTTTGTATTAATACAAGATCTGGGTTTTACTGGATATTAACTTAAAAATGGCTTCCACATCTATCTATCTACCAGAAAATTAATTAATAGGAAGCACATATCATAGGTAATAAAACTTAGAGGCGTTCCGTAACTAATTGCTCAGAAGTGGACAGAATGTGTTTTGCTTGCAGAATAATATATGTGTGTATAATTTATGCCATTTATCCTCTTTCTAAATCCAGAAGAACCTTAGGTAGTTAACTGATATTAAAAAGATAGAAGAATTAAATAGATTAAAATCACAGTAATGAATACTCATACATTGTAATACAGGCACTGTTAGCTTATATATAATCCCCAAAGCTCTTCAAAACACCAGAAGGTATTTTGTCATTAGGGTTCATCCTTGACTTAGGGTGGAGGCTGTTTCAGAAGAGCGAAGCACCAACTGGGGATATCTGCCACCAAACCTCCTGGTAGATAGGAGCCCTCAGCAGGCACTCCCTAGCTGCCCAGATTATGTGGGTGCAAACCAGCTAAGAAACATAATATCTTAGCTGAATCCTGAGCCATAGCGGACTTACTGGTAGCAACAGCATTTTGAATTGCATTCAAAAACATACCAATAACTAATTATAGTTGGAGGGTGCTTATTTGAGTTATTTTGTTTATATTGCTTATATTTGTTTCATGGTGTTTATAGCTTATAAAACATTTTGAAAAACTTGAAACATTTTAATTAATACCCACGAACCATCATTTCAGGGATATTTCCTTATCCCAACAGAATGAGAAAAAAATGACAATGGGAGGGCAAATATGTATGGTATGGTATAGTGGTGTGGTGTGGTGTGTGGTGTGTGGTGTGATGTGGTGTGGTAGTACATTCCGTGATTGCAATTGTATTACGTAAAGAACATTTTGCCAATATATTCAACAACGACAAACATTACAAAAACAACAAGAATTCACATAAGTAAGCTAGAAAACATCTTATAAAAATTGCAGCTTCAGGATATTAAAACTTTAAAGATATGGATGATCATTTTGAGTTGGTCCTAAAAACCATAAGCCAATGAAACTGTTTCAAGATTTGCAATATGTAGTCTGAAAAACCCAACTTGTTTTCAAGTAGCTGTTGTTTCTGAACTCTCTTCAAGACCAACTCCTTGCATGGCACTTTAGAGCAACCTAAGCCTCATATCCTCATTAACACATAGAACAATATGGCATCTCAATATTTTTTAGGAAGGTGCATATCAGTCAAAGTTAAAGAAAGCAAAATAAAGCTCACACGCTTTTGGCCTTTGCTACCATCTTACCATCCAGAAGCAAAACCAAAATGGAATGTAGTCCTTCAGGAAAGATGAAATTCTGTATGTTTTGAGCTTCACTTTATTCACCCATATCCAGTCTCCTACTCAGCTCAGATGTTGTGCAGTATTTCCACAGCCTCAGAAAGAAAGACAAACTGAACTGGTCATCCCTGGCACAATAATCCCAAGGAGTTATTTTGACCAACAGTCAAGAGGCAAGCAATAATTTATAAGTGACAGAGGCTAGCCCCAAAGGATTAGAGCCTTTGTATTTCATTGCTTCCATCCTACATACCAGACAAACATCTTGGGAAGGAAGATGGAAAATATTAAAGACTGTGAAAAGATTTAGTACAAACAAGGGATCCAGTTCCCAGCCAAAGTATACCATCCAGAAAACCAAAACTATTTTCTTTCCAGGTTTCCAATGATCATTGTCCTGCAAAAATATCCTTGGGAATCTGTACATCTATTCAAAAATCTTATTCAGAAGGGAAAAAACTGAAAGACTGTCTGACAATTTGGTGATGGAACTCACAAATATATTAGTTACATCTCACTACCATCTTCTTTGGATAAACTTGCCTCCTTTAAAAGAGGCACTAGCAATCTTGCCACATGGCTACTCTTTTGAATGGAAAAACAACCTACTAATAATATATATAAATATGTCATTATTTTTTTTTTAAATAAAGGCTTCTGGTTTTACTGGCGTTGCAGTGATTAATTTACGGTACTGTAGTACTGAGCTGAGAAGTTCCCAGATAGACTTGCCCATTCCGGTTATTGATTCCTTTAGGGAAGGAAGGAAAATAAAGGGGAGGGAGCTCTTTCAAAGACTAACAAGGTTTATCACTGGGAACCTGATTTTTGGCTTGTTCTCTTCCCTTCCTTGATCTATGCCCCTACAACATCTCTTATCATATCCTTGCCAGCCGAGAAATATGGAAATTGTAGACAAGCACACAGGATAAGCATCAGATTGAAGGCTAGATTGTATCAGATCCACTGTTCGCATTACATATTTGATTTATGTATTTCGCAAATTTAGAAACCGGCCAGTTCCCTCACAGAGGGACTCTGGGTGGTGTACAAGTAAAATGTGAAAATAGAAAAACTATATATAAAGTTTATGGAAGAGGAAAAAAATGTTAAAATTCTTCATTAAAGGTTAATTAAAAGTCTCCATCTTCAAGTAAAAGGTTCTCTTTTATTGTCTATGGCAGAGGTAGGCAACCTCGGCTGTTTTATGACTCGTGGACTTCAACTCCCAGAATTCTTGAGCCAGCTATAGCTGGCTCAGGAATTCTGGGGATTGAAGTCCACGAGTCATAAAACAGCCGAGGTTGCCTACTCCTGATCTATGGAGATTCCCAGCCATCCAGTTAATCTATTGAAGCGAAACATCTTCAAAGAAAAACAAGAAAGTCCAGTTGCCTCTTGAAAAAGCACCTGTGGGTTCTGTTTTATTGTTAAAAAGTGCTGTGCTTCCAGTCCCAATGTACTTTACGCTTTAAGGGGCAGAGTTACATGCAACAGAGTTTATGAGAACAGAGTCAGGTTGGTGGAATCAAAGTCCCACTTCTTTGTGCCTGTAACACCATTGAGTATAAAACCTAGACTGCAAAACCTCAAGCAAAACACAAGATGACAGCAAAGAGTTTTCTATGCCTTTTTGCAGCCCTATTTCTTCTTGCATGAACAGTAATAAAGAACGACTAGCTCAGGATTTAATTGAGGGGTCCTTGGTGCTTTTTGAGCTTGGTTGTTTCCTTGCAGACGTTTCATTTGTCCAAACTAAGTAACATCATCACTGCTAACAGAAAACACCAAGGACCCCTCACTAATAAAGAAATATTATGTCTGGGAAACTGTACTTCATGGAAGTGGAAAGCATGTTATTAAATGGTGGGATGTTTTCAAAAATTCCAAGGAATCTCCAGCAATCACATTGACTTTGTGATAAAGGATTATATTTGTGCTATTTGTTTATCTTGGTGCCTCCAAATCAGTCTCAACTCCTGGGGATTGCTTGAACAATTCCCTGAAGTTTTCTTGGCAAGGTTTTTTGGAAGTGGTTTGCCTTTGCCTCCTTCCTGGGGCTGGGGGAGAGTGACTGGCCCAAAGTCCCCCAGCTGAGTTTCTGCCACAGGCTGAACTAGGATTCATAGTCTCTTGATTTCTTCTCTGACACCTTATCCATTACACTAAAATGGCTCTTATATTTCTGCTATCCTGATCTCAAATTTTCTTTTCAAAAAAAGAAGTTACACACCATAGTCAAGAGTATATTCTGAAATAGAACTGTTAATCTGTGGAGGTTACTGTTATGTCCTGAGCCTTGCAAGCGGGCTCGGGGCATTGCAGGCGGTCCCGGGCAGGTGCAAGCTGCCCGGGACCAGACAGGCTGTCGCCAGTGCTTGTGCGCATGCGCAAGTGCTGGCGCGCGAAAAGTAACACATTGACCCGGGAAAGTCCTATAAAAGGAGGCTGCGAGGTGTGGGCTTTTGCAGCCATATTCCAATGTAAGCTGAACCGAAGAATAAAGGTTTCCTGAGAACTACAACTGTTTCTCGTGTCTTACCATTTCACGACGGACTCAACAGTTACTTTAATTGTTGACAATTTATTTTCCCATACATTCAATCTGTACTTTATTTATGGAGAAATGCAGTTTATTCTCACTCAGTAAATGTCTGTACTCTCTAGTGTCTGAATTAGATTTATGACCTGGTTTTCAATACATTGAAAGCTAATTGCTTCTGATAGTGGGGAACTGGGAGACGGGAGTAAGTGCAAGTAACTATTTAGCACATATTAATGGAGAAATTCTAAACACAATTGCCTCTCTGCTAAACATACACATTCTTACCTTTCTATATATAATACGATATTATACTGATTTCTGTATGGATGGATGAATTGAAAACTGAGACCAAAACAATTGCAAACAAAGCCCTAAGTATCTAACCTAAGTGTTTAACAGTGTAATTGTATGCTTGTCAATTCAAACACAATAACTTTGAATTCTGTAAGACTTACCACTAGGCAGAAATATAACCGACTGCAGCCTAAGATATACTGTATACATACTTAGGTGTTCTATTCTGCCTAAAAATCCATTTCTATAAGTTCAGGAATGTATGCAGCTATTAATGATCTTATGTCTCCCCACCCCGCCCCATAAGCCAATCTCTTCTGCATCTTTGCTTTTTTGGGGAGCAATGGGGGAAAATATTCTATGATTTCAAAGATCAAAGAAAAGTGTATGAATTCAGTTGTGGCACATATAAGAAGCAGTTCTACTCAGTACTTGATTTTTGCTAACAGGGATATATTTTACAAGTTATTCTTGCTTATGTCTGCATTTAGCCTTTAATTGGTATGCTGAGATCCATCTTTCATAGAATAAAAATAAAATTGATTTCATTTATATTTAAATTAATTAAAATTGAAAATGCCTAATAGGATTCCTCTCCCGGCACATATTTAAGAACATTTCCCTCTGTTGAATTATAAATTACAATTTCAGATCAGGTTTTTGAGATTTTTTTTTAAGAAAACATATCCAAATCTTTCACATTCAAGATGCAATCTTGAGACTTTATCTTCTGTTTCTGCAGAGGAATCTCTGTATAGGGCAGACAGATGAAATTAAGGCTTATGTCCTCTGTTTAACTAAACAATAAATAGCCAGTAGACTCAATGTTTCTCAACCTTGAAAATTTTAAGGCATGTGGACTTCAACTCCCAGAATTCCACAGCCAGCATTGTTGGCTATGGAATTCTGGGAGTTGAAGTCCACATGCCTTAAAATTGTCAAGGTTGAGAAACACTGCGATGAGTAGATGAATATTAGGTATGTTTTAAAGGGATTAGCTGCCAACTTTGCCATTGTTGAAAGAGTAAAATGGAGGTGCAGATTTATTTATTTAATTTATATGCCACCCCGCTCACTGTCAAGTGACTTTAAGCAGCTTTCAACAGCATAAAAGCAAAGGTACAAAATATTAAAATATGAAATCATTAAATGTTAAAATGAACATAGATTAAATAAGTTAGAAACCAGAATACAATGGGGTACGGACAGGATCTTCCTCCTAGTCCATTAACTACTTCCAGAGTAGAATACCCCTTTTGGGGCCACAGGCCAATCAGCAGAGACAGATTTTGAGGTTCTTTCAGATAGCCAAGTGGATGGGGGACACAGTGTTCCAGAGGGCAGGAGCCACAACAGAAAGGGCCCTTCTTCCCCTGCGTTCTGCCAGGGACAATTCTTTGATCCTTATATATAGGATGTGGCATCTCTTTGTTGCCTTCTAGTGGTCACTTGTATTTTTCCAGCCCATGTCATACCTCCAATGTACATGTACGGTTTGGTGAAAATCTTCCATTTACTAATAGTCAGAAATCACTGAAGCAAAAACACTCCTTTAAAAAACTTTACCCAGCTTTAGTACTTTTCTTCAGTTTAAAACTCTTTTGAATGCTTTGAATGTAGACAATTGCCTCACTGAAACAATGATTTTAAAAATATTGAAAAATATTATAAAATTTACAATAAACCATTCAGTGCTGAATATTTCTGTAGATCAGTGCTTTTCATTTGATTGGGCGCATCGCATCTCATAATCATATGAATTCAACCCGACAAACACAATTTATTCTTTATGTGTTACGCATTTGTCATATAGAAGCATTCACATGATATAGGTGCATTCAATTCTTTAGGAAATTCATACAGCTGCACCACAATATCAGAACACTTTATACAGACACGAAGCCATAGTCATCAACTAGCCATTCATTGTCATCCCTTTGAGGTAGACCAGGCATCAAAATCGTGAATACTATGACTATTTTTATTAAAGGGCTACAGTAACATTATCTTCCAATTCTGAATGAACCTCCCCCTCCCTGCTTTTATCCTAAAGAGAACTACAGGTAAAGATAAAAGTAAAGGTAAAGTTTCTCCTGTCCAGTCATGTACAACACTTCTGTGGTCTTGTGGCCAGCACATCTATACACCGAGGAGCATGGGATGCTGTTAACTTCCCACCAAAATGGTACCTATGTATGTACTCACATTTGCATGACTTTCGAAGCTGGCACAAGTAACAGGAGCTCACTCCCTCATGTGGTGCTCTGGTATTGAACCCAGGCTGTCCAGCTGACCAGCTCAGTGTCTTTTTTTTTTATTAAAATTTTTATAAACATTTTACAATAATATCCCTCCCCACCTCTCTCCCTCCCCCCTCCCATTAGCCCTCCCCCCCTTCCCAGAGCTGAGTACAGAGCTAAAAAAAAAAACATAAAAAATTAAATAAAGATCAATCAATTATACATAAATCCTAAAAAAAATTAAAAGCCCTTTAACTCCATTACAATAAAATCAACAAATCTAACCATAACAACTTTATACAATAAGTTATTCAAAAGCTAAATAATACTTTCTAATCCCATATTTGTTCTGAACAAAATTTACCCATCTTTTCCATACAGAGTTATATCTCTCTTGTGAATGGTCTTTCAGATAAGCTGATATTTTTGCCATTTCTGATAAATAAGAAACTTTAAAAAACCATTCCTCTAAAGTAGGCAAGGGAGTCTTTTCTCCAATATTGCCCAATCAATAACCTTGCTGCCGTAATAAAATTCAACATTAAAATAATCTCTTTACTATCACAATCTTCAATAATACCTAACAAAAATAGTTGTGGTGTAAATTTTATCCTTCTATTAAAAATTTTTTGAATATTCCACCAAATCTTAATCCAAAAAGCCTTTATATTTCTACAAGACCACCAAATATGATAATAGGTTGCATCCATACAACCATATCTCCAACATTTGGGCTGTAAATTAGAATACATACAAGACATCTTTTGTGGATCAAGGTGCCATCTGTAAATCTCGTAAATTTTGAGCTTGGGTAAACTTAACATTCCTAACCCAAATTATCTCCCATGTATCTAATAGAATCGGCTCTTCAAAATTTTGAGCCCACTTAACCATACAATCCTTAACTAATTCTGTTTCTGAATCCAATTCCACCAAGGCATTATAAACTCTTTTTATATGGGCTCGATTTTGATCTCTAATTTGTTTCACAAATTGGCATCTTCCACAATGAAACCCATTTTTTGATCTATACTCCATCTTTCAGCTCAGTGTCTTTAAACACTGAGCCATTGCACCACCACCACCACTACCCTCCCCCAAAAAAAGAGAACTAGGGAAAGTCAAGCCCTGGACTCTTTCTCAAGTTACCTGCTTTGGATTCAAGTTGCTCTTATCGCACCATTGTCCTAGCTGTGGCTCTTCCTCATGTTCCTCAAGGTTATCAAGGAACAGGAGGAAGCCCATTATATTCTCTCCTCTTGTCTATTGCATAATAAAACCCAAAGTGTAATGTGTTTATGAATGTTTAAAATCTCCTTGCTTTATTTAAAAATTGGATCCAATTTATTTACAAAAAAATATTTCTAAAATACAATTTAATAAATAAATGTACTCAAGTAGATTTTAGAAATGTTTTCTATTCCTATGCTGTTGTTTTGTCTGGCACACCAATATCTAGCACTCGATGTGGGCTGGGGGAAAGAGGAAACAAATATAATTTCTTGATTAATTACTCCACTGAAGATCCAAGTTACATACAACTTTGGTAGTTAACCTCATCACCTTGCAAAAAAGGAGCACCTGCTAAACTTTCCAAATATGCCTGCGTATGATAAATTACTTCATACTTGCTTAGAGGAATGAAATGCTTCCGCAAGTTACCAAGGTGAGATTTGAATTTCTTTCCAGAAAACTCCTTTATTTCTTCAACTTGTCCTCTAGCTCAGGCAAGCTTGCTGCATGTTCAATGTTCAAACTTCTGAAGAAAAAATTCTGAACTGCTGGGACCCTTCGCTATTGTGTACAAGATGAAACAAAATAAATAATGTGTTACTAATTAATCATTAGCCTCCTCCTTTTTTAAGAAAAAGCTAAGAAGCTTAAAGCCTTACAGCACTCAAATAGACAACAAAAAACACACTTTATGAAATAAAATTACCAAGAGATCAATTTTGTTTCAAAGTCTGCAGCTCTACATAAAGAGGCTCTAGCTTAGGAAGGGACTATATTTCATTTATTTGGAATATCGTTTTGGAATGTAATGTTTCCTTACAAAAGAAGCATGCAGCAAGTGATGGGGAGGAGGAGGAGGAGGATATTGATTAAGTCAGTTGACCATATCAAATATATAAAACTGATAAAAATGCAAATTGATACAAAGAAAATAAAGCTTCATAAATCATTACCCCTATACTTAACTAAGAAAGAGACCAAGGAAAGCCACTATAATCAGAAAAGGCAGTTATTGATTGGGAATAATAGGCGGCAATATTTAATAAAGCAGAAATTGCAACACTTTCAAGGGTTTCCTAAAGACCAAGAAAGGAATTTTCACTAACGTATGTGGAGGTGATTCGAAATAATGATATGCTAGATAACTGATAAAATCCAAGGCAGAGAAGAATTTCTAAATGCTCATGCTCTAGAACAGGGGTGTCAAACTGCTGTCCCACAGGCCGGATGCATCATGGTGAAACTGCACCCACCCCATTGCCGGCAATGCCAAAAAAATTGCGATACATCAAGAAACGTCACGTAATGTTGTGAGTTTGACACAATAATAATACATCTGAAACCAGGAGAACTCACAGATAGACCTATGCATCTTAGGGTAAGATAGCACTTTTCTCAATATATAGAGTGGGCTAATTTGGTCCAAGGCAATTTTATATTTCCAGGCATATTGTCAAATATGCTCCTATAAATATTGCCTTAAACTTTTCTGATTCACAATGATCTTAAACAGAGAATTATTACAATAAAATGACCCATATGATAAAATAGGTTTCATGCAGAAAATTTAATTGTGGAAAAATCCAATTTCTTATACCTGTGAACTGAGTGCTTAGTTTGTATTAGTTTTCATACAAAGACTCAATAATAAATTGCAGATCTGTAGACACTTAATTCAGAAATTTGACTATTTCTCATAGGATTGTATCTCCAGACTCTTGACCACCTTGGTGGTGCATTTCTGAACTTAGTAATAGTAATAGTAGTAAAGTTGGAAGGGACCTTGGAGGTCATCTAGTCCAACCCCCTGCTCAGGCAGGAAACCCTACACCATTTCGGACAAATGGCTGTCCAGTCTCTTCTTAAAAACTTCCAGTGTTGGAGCATTTACTGCTTCTGGAGGCAGGCTGTTCCACTGATTAATTGTTCTCACTGTCAGGAAGTTTCTCCTTAGTTCTAGGTTGCTTCTCTCCTTGATTAGTTTCCACCCGTTGCTTCTTGTCCTGCCTTCAGGTGCTTTGGAAAATAGCTTAATTCCCTCTTCTTTATGGCAGCCCCTGAGATATTGGAATACTGCTATCATGTCCCCCCTTGTCCTTCTCTTCATTAAACTAGACATACCCAATTCTAGCAACCATTCTAAAAGGTCTCTATCTTTTAAAAAAAGGAGAAGGAGAACCCAGGAAAGTATAGACATCTTTACACTTTGGCTTCTATATTGTGCAAGTCTATTAAGATTATCAATCAGAATGTTTCTGAACACTTGACAGACCACAATTAACAGACATCAGCATGGGTTTGTTGCAAACAAACAATGCTACAGTAACATTTTCTCCTTCTTTGATAGAATTATTCACCTAGTACACAGGTTGGCAACCTGCGGCTCTGGAGCCGCATGCAGCTCTTTGAGCTTTCTCCTGCGGCTCCCAGACTCTTCTGCCATTTGCAGAGAGAGACAGACAGAGAGAGGCACTTGCACTCCCCCCCTCTCTGTGTGTGTGTTTGTGTGTGTAAAAAAGAGAGTTGGCTCACGCTGTTCGATGAGCTGACAAGCTTATTGGGCAGGGCTCCTCCCTTTGCTGCATCTCTGCAGGAAGCAGGAAGCGGAGGAGAGAGCCAGCTTGTTGCAGAACAGCTTGAAGCCAGTTTGCTAGGTGAGCAGAAGATCAGAGAGAGGGAGAGAGAGAGAGCAAAGAGAAAAAGAGGAGTGGAGGACACATCAACAGCAATGGCACCAGGAAGGATAAGACTGACAAAGAGGGGAGGGAGTGAATCTGAGGGCGGGTCAGCAGGTAGCCTAGCGGAGTGCAGGCAGATGAGGCAGAGGGACAGGATGTGTCTGTGCATGCTCACATCCAGGCACGAAGAAAAAACAGAGGAAATAGGCCCCAGAGGGACAAATAGTGGAAGGCAAGAGCAGTGAGTGGATCAATGGGGTAAGAAAGAGAAGGGGGAAGCAGTGTAGGGGCATTGATAGTGTCCAGCCCAGAATGACCATGGGGAGACAATCAGCAGATGCATCTATGGCAACAGCATTAGGAAGGGTAGGGTCGGCAAGGATGAGAGGGAGTGAATTCAGGAGCGAGCCGGCAGATAGCCCAGCTGATTGTAGACAGACAGGACGGAAGAACAAGGCAGGGCTGTGTGTGCACACACCCAGATATGAAGGGAAACTGGAGGAAACAGGACTCATAAAGACAAACAGTGGTAGACAGGAGCAACAGGTAGACAAATGGGATGGAAAAGAGGAGAACAGCAGTGGAAGGGCATCTGTGACACCAGATCTGGACGTGCGGCCCAAAATGAGTATGGGGGAGCGGCTAGAAGGCATACTAATGACAACAATGCCAGGAAGAAGAAGATTGACAAGGATGGGAGGGGGAAAGGTTGTGGAATTGGAGTGCAAAAAAGAGGAGGCGGGACAATTAAGGCAATTACGGTCAGTCAGGACAAATGGCCCTATCACATGGTCAATGAGTAAACAACTAGGTTAGCAAGGCTTATAAGAGAACTTCCCACCCCCAACACTTCACTGTGAAGACGCTGACAGTGGATTAGCGAAAGCTAAGTTTGTTTTAATATTGTAAATACTTGTTTTTATTGTTTTAAACTTTTTAGCAATAAACAGCTGGTTTATATTCCTCCCGGAGTTCGAGGATTGTATACTATTGAACAGATATGCCCAGGATTCAGATTTTTACAGTCATAAAGGACATATATGTATGTATGTAGGTCTTTGGTTGTTCGGGTTTTCTCCCGCGTAAAATTGGAAGTGTCTTGGCGACGTTTCGATGAATGGGACTTCATCGAAAAGTCGCCAAGACACTTCCAATTTTACGCGGGAGAAAACCCGAACAACCAAAGACCTACATACAAATACCCGCAAAAACCTCAGAAAACATATATATATATATATATATATATATATATATATATATATATATATATATATATATATATATATATATAAAATAAAGATAAAAAGGATATATGCAGTGTTATCTTCATTTTAGATATCAAAAGGGTTTGCAGCTCCCAGTGTTTTGTTTTCAGTGGGAAATGGGTCCAAGTGGCTCTTTGAGAGTTTTGGGTTGCCTACCCCTGTGCTATAGTCATAATGTATCTGGACCTCTGTGAAATTCTTGATGAAGTGCTCCATGATATTTTTCTGCATCTATTGGTAAAATGCAGGCATAAAGATACTGCTATTGGTTCATTAATTAATGATGCCACTTCAGTTTGGAGGAAAGGATCAAGTTGGAACACCACTCAGCTTTGTACTAAGCCCTCTGCTGTTCAACCTTTTTATTGATTAGTGAATGAGGTAATCGATGGGACACTTACTATAGATCTGCAGATGATACATCACTGGGAAAAAGAGGTAATGCTTTAAATGAAATAACAAAGATTCAAAAAAAATATACACAGGCTTAGGCAATAGGCTAAAAAGAATAGCCAAAACCATGCCCACCCCATTGCCAGCAATGGGGGAAAAGTCATGATATGTCGCGACACGTCACATGACATCGCGAGTTTGACACCTGTGCATTAGATTAACAGGAGATGCATGCTCTGTGAGAGAGTGCTATCTGACAGGTGCTATGATGCCTGTCCTTTGGAACATCTTTCCTATGGAGATCAAACTCACCCTGAATCTGCTGTCTTTTTGCGAGGCCTTAAGACCTGGTACATTGTAGGGTTGGACAGGCAAAGAAGACAGATTATACTTGTATGCGGTTAAAGGAATTTGCCAGTGATACCAGAATCCACACGTGCCTACTATTAGATTTCAGGGCCAGCTAGGTCTGCAAGGTAGACCTGAAGAATATCTATGTTATGAGAGGTCTGCAAGTTTGGAGTCCACTAATTTCAGTTTGACCCAGTCTCTAAGCCTTTAAGGGATGAATCACTTTTCCTGACAAGCATTTAGAGCATCCATTCAGAAATTTTCTTTCTTTCCATGTGTATAATATTTTGTTAAGCCTTCGGAAGCAGGGAGCCTTCAATAGGGAATTCACATGTGAAATGGCCAATTTCTCCATAATATAATGATGGGTTTTATGTTTACCAGCACATTTTTTTGGGAGGGGGATGATATTGAGTTCTGCTAAATGTAGAACATGGTAAATGTTGAAAACATGGCAACTGCATGTTTTCAACATTTATTATTTCAGATATACAGAAGGAGGGTAAACTAAAGAGAACAGCAGCACATTCATTTTATTACTTTTACTTTAAACACATATTATTCTTTTCAGAAAAAACATGGGACGTATTCCTAAGCATTACTGGCTAAAATCAATATTTCTTAAAGGGGGGGTCTCCATAACACTATTAAGTCCATCATCTGTTATTTAGCTCCACCCTATCGTTTCTTTTACCAAATTATTGAATCAATTACTAATTACTGAATTAATAATTATTATTTACTAGTTACTGAATGTAGTGCTCACCTAAGTTTGCCAATCCAATTATTCTTAAAGTTGTCACCAATGGGTCCAATTGTATTTTGGTTGGTTTCCAATATCAACAAATTGGAAACAGGTATAAAGAAGCAGGATATGATTGTAAGCTACCCAGAGTTACTTTGAGATAAGTGGGGTGGCCTATAAAAGGTATAAATAAACAAACAAGTAAATAAATACAATAGGAAGAGTATTGATACCTATGAACCTTGGTGTTGGAGAAGACTCTTAAGAATTTCGTGGACAGCCAAGAAAACAAACTGATAGATCATCAAACAAATAAACTCAGAGTTCTCATTTGAGACATACATGACCAGGATGAAATTATCCTAGTTTGGACATATTATGCAAGCATCCAGCTCTCTGTATGTTGTATATAGTATGTATAAATGTGTGTTGTGTATGTGTACAGTTTGAGAGTAAGCAACTAAATGTCATTTTTAATGTGTGCCGTTGTGCCTATAGTAAAAAATGACCATAAAGGTTATCTATCTCTCTGGAAAAAACTCTTAAGGTTGGGAACGGTAGAACAAAAGAGAAGAGAATGACCAGCAGCCAGGTAGGTGGACTCAGTTACAGTGGCAAGGTGTGCACTGTTGGGAGATAGATTGTCATGGAGAAAATCTATCCATGTGGTTGCTAAGAAGTGAAAATGACTTGATGACATAATCAGTCAATAAAGAGCTACTCATCAAGCATATCTCATTCCATTCATTCATTCAAATGGAATTTATACACAATATCCACACTGACATTACGTAATAAATCTACAACCCAATGCTTGCTGCAATTTCAATAATATATTCTATTAGAAATATCACTGTCTGATTATGAATTATAGTTAACAAACCTATACAGGATATAGCCTTTTATATTTCTGTCTATACCGACAATACATATTCTTTTATTAAACCAAACTGGTTGTTTTTTTTTTCTTAATGGATCACTTGCATGCAATTATTCCTTACACTTGAGCAAGAGCTGTTTCTTGGGTGTGATCATCATAAGTGGGTCAAAATACTTGAACAAAAGATTAACAGCCACATAAATGTTTTTCCCCCCTCTGAAGAAACAGTTAAAAGTTACCAAGTAATAAATGGAACACAAAGTCAAAGAATGTCAAACTGGGCACGGTAAAAATAAATGGTGTTCCCAAAGAAAATAAAAAGACTGTATATTTATGTGTATTTAGCAGATGGATGCGATATTAATATCGAGCTACTCAGTTGTACTTTTATAGCTACTAGATTTTTTTTTGGCCTAACTTGGCAGCTCACAGGCACCATTTGATTTTTGGATTTGGACAATCCTGCAACAGATGTCCAGACCAATAAAACAAATTCCTCAAGGGCTCTGCTTAATTTGAGTAATTGATCAATTTTTGTTACATGGGCCTCAGTTCACCAGCATGTAACTGCCTTCCAGATTAGCTCAGCAGTTGGGATTTCGTTCCATATGTTGCAATAGTTTATTGGATCTTTGATGCTGCTGCTGATACAACAGCGCCAGTGGAGGCACCTGTGGCAAGAAGCATTAAATAGAACAATTGGTATTAGAGCAAAAGCAAGACAACCCAGCTGGCCTGCAAAACACCTGCAGGCAGCCATTGGCCTTAGGTTGGCTTCGGAAAGGTCACTGTCAATAACAAACAGGCTGGAGCCAAAACACCTCTGAGTAAGCAAGGCAGGGAAGAGTCACGAATGCAACTGTGTACATATATAGAAGAGGCAAGCATGAGCCAGGTTGTGCAAACAAGAACTGTTTCAGAACCCAACATGCCATCTGCGAGAAGTTCAGCAAAAGGGACTGAGCGGAATATATTTCAAAGAGCCTGGCCAATCAGAGGGATGCACTGGAAGCCAATCACATCTTCAGTTCCATATTCCATATTCAAGGATGTTCTGCATATTAGATGCAGGAAGTGAACAGGCCACAATGGTCTTTGTTCATTGTCCCCATTTGGAGCCAAGAGAGATTTCCTGAATTTCTAATGGAAGCGAGGCCAAAGATTAAAGCTCAGGCTGTGGGGGTTATTTAGAATAAAATGACAGGATTCCAAACTACATCACTTTAAGTTTTCAGATGGCTGTCCTGTTTTTAAAGGCCTCCCTTCCTGTAGAAATTGCTTCTGGCATGCAAAAAAGGTAGCCTTGGTTTTTTTTGGGAGAAACCACCACTTACCTCTCTTGTTCATAGACTCAAGCCATGATCCCAAACAAAGCTTTTCACATAACTGCATCTTAAAACAAATGTCAGCCCATTTGCAACCTCAGATAGCAATCTAAAAATTCAGCTTCTTCTCTTTACCTTCTCATTCTGTGTCCTCCAAAGGAGGCTTACTGTATTTTCAAGCAGTTCAAGTATCAATTTCCTTGAACATTTTCTTTTTTCTTTTACTTGAAAAAGTATTTTCAAGCAGGCATCAAACAAAATAAAAGATATTCAGCAGGGAGGAGTCTCACACCCCTCTATCTCATTTGCCTGGCTTAAGGACAAGAGGAAGAAAAAAAAAGCTATCAGTAATGCCCTCCTGGTCTTACCTGTCTCTGCAAATTCAAAATTGTAGGCCAAAGTGGATAGCAGTCTTGACTGAAGGAGGTAGCTGCTTCCTTGTGAGCTTTGCATTGGTGGAAATGATACTTGCATGTTGTGTGCATGAATGTACAACTTCCAGAAATGGCACTCAGATCAGGTGAATCTTGGGCTGAGGCACTGTGATACAGGTAGTCCTCGACTTATACATTTCATTTAGTAGCCATTCAAAGTTACAAAAGCATTGGAAAAAAATGACTACTACTACTACTACTGCTGTTGCAGCATCCCCATGATCATGTGATCAAAATTCAGATGCTTGGCAACTGATTCATATTTATGATGGTTGCAGTGTCTTGGGATCACGTGATTACCTTTTGCAACCTTCTGATAAGCCAAGTTAATGGGAAAGCCAAAGTCGCCTAATATCTACGTTACTAACTTAACTGCAGTGATTTACTTAACTGCAATGATTTACTTAACTAAGGCCATAAAATGGGGCAAAACTCACTTAACATGTGCGCAGCCAGAGAAATGTTGGGCTCACGTTATGGCTGAAGGTCAAGGGCTATGTGTAGAATGTTGTCTAGATCCCCAGAAAAGAACTGCATTCAAGAGGAACAAGAAACAACACAGTTTAGATAGACTGTGTGAGAGAAAGAGTGTGAAGACAGCTTCTCCCTAATAGTTCCCAGAGTGTAGGTGAAGAACAATAAAGAAATATATTTAGAAAAATCTCAATAGTGACAGACAGTGACACTTCCAGAGGAGCATTCACTGAAAGTATTATTATGCATGGCCTTATTTTTAAGGTGCATTATCTAAACCAGCCAGAAGTGCCAGGCTGGGAAAATCCTGATCAGTCACAGATTTATGGTAAGCCCATACATTGATTAACCATCAGTCCCTGAGTACGTTGTGAGGAAGAAATATCCACTGACAACAACAAAGGTGTGAGCTTGAGTCATTCCCAGATAGATATGACAACAATTAATCAGTGGAATGACTTGTCCCCAGACGTTATGGGTGCTCCATAACTGGATGAATGGATGTTTTTAAGAAAAGATTGGACAGCTATTTGTCTGACATGCTACAGGGCTTCTGCTTGAGGGGGGCTGGACTAGAAGACCTCCAAGGTCCCTTCCAACTCTGTTATTATGTTAAGTAAATCCTTTAGACTCTCCCATAAGAGAGTCTATGAGAAATCACATGAGAAAAGTACTTTGCATGAAAACAGGACATCTTCCTTCCCCTGTCCTTACCACTTTCTACAGAGGGATGATCAAGAACATCCTGTCATACAGCATTATATTCTGGTTTGGAAGCATCACTGCTTCAGACAGGAAGGCAGTGCAGAGAGTGGTGAGGATAGCAGAAAAGATTATTGGCAGTTCCCTCCGTTCCATCCTGGACATAGTATGTAATCACTGCTTGAGCAGGATCTGCAAGATTGTCTGGGACACTACACATCTTCTTCGCAACCTGTTTTCCTTGTTATCTTATGGGAGGAGGCTTTGTGGTATCCAAAGCAGAACATCCAGATTCAGTCACAGTTTTGTTCCATACAGTATTAACCTTGTGAACTCTAAAGCTTCCTCTTTCCACTATGTATTCAAGATGGACAGTGATTAATATTTATATGTTATTTATATGTAAGGCTGTAGTTTTATACATATGTTGTATATAGCATGTTTAAATGTGTGTTATGTATGTGTACACTTGAGAGCAAGCAACAAAATTTCATTTTTAATGTGTACTAATGTGTCCACAGTAAAAAATGACAATAAAGGTTATCTCTGTCTATCTGTCTGTCTGTCTGTCTGTCTTTCTATCTATCTATCTATCTATCTATCTATCTATCTATCTATCTATGTAGGTCTTTGGTTGTTCGGGTTTTCTCCCACGTAAAATTGGAAGTGTCTTGGTGACATTTCGACGAAGTCCCATTCGTCATCTTCAGGCTGGTGCTTTCAGCTTCGTGCTTCGAGCAGCAATGTGTGGTCTTAGCTGTTTCTTCCTTTTAACTGCCAGTGGGGGTATGAACTGATTGGGTGGGAGCTTGGCTGTGTTCTGATTGGGTGGAGGTGTGTTCTGATTGGTTAGGGGCGTGGCTGTGCTCTGATTGGCTGGGGGGTTGGCTGTGCTCTGATTGGCTGGGGGGTTGGCTGTGCTCTGATTGGCTGGGGGAGTGTTCTGTTTGGTTGTGCTCAGGTTAGTCTGAGTTGCAGGGGGGTTTAAGATTTTGGGCTGCCTTGCTATTTTTTGGCTTCGCGTTCGTGGTCGTGCCTCTCTTCATGGAGGGTGTCAGTTTGCTTCATGTATGGATTGGAGGGGTTTAAAGTGGCTAATGATGCAGCTGTGGTCTGGCTTCTGGTTTGTGGTCGTGCCTCATTGTCGGTGTGGCTTTGGGTTTGCTTTTTGCGTGGATGTGTGGTGGTGACATCCTGTGTGGTTTTTGTGAGTGTGGGTCTGGTATCATTTTTTGTGTTAGGGAGTCGTTTGTCAATAAGGGCAGGTTTCCAAATGGCTGGTAGGCGGGAGGTACTCAGTCAAAAAAGAACTCAGTCAAAAAAGAGGAACCAACATCTTCCCTGGTCCAACACCTTAAAGCCACAGGACATGAAATTGACTTTAAAAATACCAGAACCATTGCCAAAAGTGAACATTTTAATAACAGAATAATCAGAGAAGCCATCGAGATAGAAAAACGCCCACACAGCATGAACAAGCGAGATGATACCTCCCGCCTACCAGCCATTTGGAAACCCGCCCTTATTGACAAACGACTCCCTAACACAAAAAATGATACCAGACCCACACTCACAAAAACCACACAGGATGTCACCACTACACATCCACGCAAAAAGCAAACCCAAAGCCACACCGACAATGAGGCACGACCACAAACCAGAAGCCAGACCACAGCTGCATCATTAGCCACTTTAAACCCCTCCAATCCATACATGAAGCAAACTGACACCCTACATGAAGAAGAGGCACAACCACGAACGCGAAGCCAAAAAATAGCAAGGCAGCCCAAAATCCTAAACCCCCCCGCAACTCAGACTAACCTGAGCACAACCAAACAGAACACTCCCCCAGCCAATCAGAGCACAGCCAACCCCCTAGCCAATCAGAGCACAGCCAACCCCCCAGCCAATCAGAGCACAGCCACGCCCCTAACCAATCAGAACACACCTCCACCCAATCAGAACACAACCAAGCTCCCACCCAATCAGTTCATACCCCCACTGGCAGTTAAAAGGAAGAAACAGCTAAGACCATACATTGCTCCTTGAAGCACGAAGCTGAAAGCACCAGCCTGAAGATGATGAATGGGACTTCGTCGAAATGTCGCCAAGACACTTCCAATTTTACGCGGGAGAAAACCCAAACAACCAAAGACCTACATACAAACACCCGCGAAAACCTCAGAAAACATTATCTATCTATCTATCTATCTATCTATCTATCTATCTATCTATCTATCATAAATATGTTGTTTTGATATATTTTGATATATATTTTATTTCTGTTCAGACTGGCCAAGAAACAATGTTTATCACAAATTTAGTGCCTATGTGTGGGTATGAATCAAAGTCTCCAGCACTGAAGTTTAAGCATTATATTAAACCACCTGTAGTGAAATACCTCATGTTCCTTTCTTTCTAAGTATGGAAGAGGATTAATATCTAGTACCTTTGTTACATAATAAAATGTGTCAGACTCAAGAAGCTTTAACCCTACCTCTTCTATCAAGAGTAATAGGTGCTCTAAAATTGAGAGGACATATAAATGTTGAAAAATGGTATCAATAAAATTTTTGTAGTACATTTTTCCCTAATACAAAATGTCAGTGATTTACTTCTATGCAATCCTGGCTTAATTGATTCAAATAGCATCAGTAGTAATTAAAATATGGATTCTGAAGCACAACTGTAAGCTCTCATCACTCACCTATTAAACTTGCCATAGATGCTGTGTTAATTATCTTCCCATATCCTTGATTCAGCATAATGTGGCCTACAGCCTCTGATTGAAATTAAAGGAGAGATCAGTGACCCCTTTTGTGATTCTGCTAATAATGACATGATAATAAATTAGTCCTCACTTTTCAGAAGAGTTTATGTGCTAACTAATTCCCCCCCACTTTAAAGTGCTTGATATAAAAACTTGATATGGACAGAAAACTGTTAAAGCAGAAAAGTTTCTGCAGTCCGAGTTTTGTGCATTTCCAAATTGCCAAATTAAAATTGAATTTCAAGTAAACACATTGCTAAAAACAGTAGCCAGTTTTTGTCTGTTATGGACTGAAAATGGATGAAGGAAATGCAGGGATTACCCAAAAAAGTAGTCCATGGTTACAAGTCATTTTATTTTATTTACATATATTAGATGTTTACCTTGCTTTTGGTAGGCTAAACCCAAGAACAATGCAGAACAATCTAGAAAGAGTTCAGTTCTTTATTTGCTTACACACAATAAACAGACTCTTGCTAAAATAAATCTTTAGTATTCTCATCCTAATGAATATGCCCTGGGGGATTCTAGAAAATGACTGTCCTTATTATCTTCCTCTGTCTACTAATCAGCTTCAGGCTGCACTGCCTCTTATTTCACCCCTATTTTGGGAATGTGCTCCCACTTTCCTGGGAAACTGCCCTTTCACTGTAGTCCATTACAGCAGTTCTCACTCCTTAGGCACCATTCTTCCTCTAAAGAACTGAAGCTGCTATATGGGTTTCTCTACCCTTTTTATCATCAGCGCTATTGCAAATTGGTGAGACCAAATGATGCTATTTGACCAACAACTTCTGAGGGACCATCTCTTGTCAGTCACATCTACCCAGCCCACTAGAGCTGGGTGGCAAGGAATGTTGTGGGTCCCGCCCCCTAAGGAGATACATCTGGCAGAACCCAAAAGGAGGGCTTTCTGTATGGTGGCTCCCTCTCTCTGGACCATCATTTCCCCAGAGATTAGATTGGCCCCCACTCTAATACTCTTTCAGAAGGTGCTGAAGGCCTGGTTCTGCCAGCAGGCCTGGGGAACCCAGAGTGGGATACAGCCCATTAAATGGCTAGTTTGAATGTGTGTTGTCGCTGGAGTACGGGTGTGTGGGGTTATTATTTTATTATTTTTCTTCTTGTTATTTTTTTATTCTTTTTATAGGGTGTTTTTATAAGCTGCCTTGAGTTGCCATGTGTGAGTAGGCAGCAATATATATTTTCTAAAATAAAATAAGTAAATGAACTTGTCATGGCTGGGTGCAAGACACCCCTGATCTTACCAGACCCCCAAGGACAATAAGTGAACCAGGTCCCAGTCTTTGACTTCCAATTTACCCATGAATGGTATTCATACCAAAAGAAAATTCGCTACCTGATTATAGGGAGTAAGGAAGTTGACCTCGATGATAACATGCAGGGACCATAACCTAGGCCAATAGGGGCCAACACATTTTTAAAATCTGGAGCAAGGAATCAGCATTTGACAGGGCTTGTGCTTCTCTGATTCACTGGAGTGTAAAAAGAGGAGAAGGCATAGCACAGACAGTTTTGCATGGTTCAGTTATTATAGACAATCTCAATAAAAGTAGCTTTCACCTTTGTATAGAATTGATCTCCTGATGTGGCCTAGCTAGTGGAGTTGTCATTGGTTCTAATTTCAAATGGCGCCATTTCTATCAATCTCAGACTCACACCAGGTTTTAGATGACAAGATAGGTTGAGAAAAGGATGAGTACCTGTTATGTCCCGAGCCTTGCAAACGGCTCGGGCGTTTGCAGGCAGTCCCGGGCAGGTGCAAAGCTGCCCGGGACCAGACAGGCTGTCGCCAGCGCCGTGCGCATGCGCGGGTGCTGGCGCGGGAAAAGTATCGCATTTACCCGGGAAATGTCTATATAAGAAGCTGGGAGGTTTTGGGAGCTGCTGAAGCCATCTACTTGTAAGCTGAACGCAGAATAAAGAAAACTGAGAACTTCAACTGCTTCTCGTGTCTGCTTCCCGCCAAGGACTCAACACTGGCGACGAAGGTGGGATTGCCTTACACCGCCTGGAAAGGAAGAAGTGTAAGCTTACCCAAGTGAGTCCTGAGCGGCGGAACGGCGTCGACTCGGCAGCTACCCGCCAATCCAGTGCGCATTCGGGGGTAGGCTGGCTGATAGACCCATCTCCTGAAGATGGCGAAAATCGGAAGGCTTTCGGAATTCGACGTCTCACATCCAGAGCGGTGGGAGTCCTACGTAGCCAGGGTGGAGAACTACTTCAAGGAAAACCAAGTGAGGGAAGAGAGCTTGAAGGCTGCCACTCTGCTTTGTGTTTGCGGTCAAGACGCCTTCGACATCGCAGAAAACCTTGCAGCACCTGTTCCAGTAGAGTCTGTCAGCTACGCAGATCTGAAGAAGCTATTGAAGGAGCACTTCCACCCCAAGATGTCCGTCATCGCATGGCGCCACACCTTCGAGCAGAGGGATCAACGGCCCGGTGAGTCGGCCAAAGAATTCATCGCCGCATTACGGAAGGCCGCCAAGCACTGCGAGTTCAAAGACCTCGAAGAACGACTGAGGGACCGATTCGTGTGCGGGTTAAGGCATCGAGATCTACAACAGAGACTTTTCGCTAAAGAAGAATTGTCCTACCAAGATGCCTTAAGGGAAATCACCACAGAAGAAGCAGCAGGCGGCGCTGTCAAGAACATGCGGCCGATCAGAAACAGTTCAGAGGTTGCATCCGTGCACCAGGAAGACGTCCAAAGAAACTCCGAGGAGGATCCGGATGAGGAAGTCGACCATCTCCACCCCACGAAGGAAGAAAAACAGAAGGGAAGCTCTTCAGCTCCACTCAAGTGCATCGGCTGTGGAGGTCGCCACAGGAGAACCGACTGCAAGTTCCGCTCCGCTACCTGCCGGGCATGCGGCAAACAAGGACACATTGCAGCTGTGTGTCTGGGCCGACGAAAGGTACAACCTCAGGAAGAACTGCGCCTGAAAGGTACCAGATTCCCCAGCCAGAATAGGGTAGGGTTTTGCGCTTCGCGAAGAAGCATCCTTAGGACAGGCACACACAAGCCCCTTAAGAAAAAGCTGTCACTCAAGGTGAAGCTACAAGGGGTTCCATTATCTATGGAACTAGACACAGGATCTGCCTTTTCAATTATCTCCTTGCATACATTTAGGAAGATTTGTTCCGGTAGTGGAACTCAGGCCAAGTTAAGGCCTTCTGACATTGTGTTAACAGATTTTCAAAATTCAAGAGTGTGTGTTAAGGGGGAGGCCACCCTTAACGTGCAATACAAGAGTTTTGAAGGTCCACTAGACTTATTAGTAGTAGGGGGTGAACGAACGAGTCTCATAGGACTCGATTGGTTTGAGGCCCTGGGGATACACGTCACAGGACTCAACAGCTTACAAACACTCGACCTACAGGAAGTCTGCAAAGAATTTGCAGATGTTTTCAGCCCCCAGCTGGGCACATTCAAAGGACCCCCTGTGTCCTTAAAGCTAGACCCCACTGTCACTCCCATTAGAATTAAAGCAAGAAGGGTCCCTTTTGCTTTAAAGAGTAAAATTGACACTGAGTTAGACAAACTGATTCAACAGGGAATCCTAGAACCTGTTGATTCCAGTCCTTGGGAGACCCCCATTGTCACGCCTCTAAAGGCAAATGGGGACATTCGCATTTGTGCTGACTACAAATGCACTCTGAATAAGGCATTGCAGCAACATGCCTATCCTGTTCCTGTGGTCAGTCATATTCTGGCCTCCCTCAAGGGGGGGAGCGTTTTTGCAAAGCTTGACCTAGCTCAAGCGTATCAACAACTGCCTGTTGATGATGCTGCTGCTATAGCTCAGACTATTGTGACCCACAGGGGAGCCTTTAAGGTAAAAAGGCTGCAGTTTGGAGTGAATGTCACTCCTGGGATTTTCCAAAGCGTAATGGAAAACACACTGTGGGGCATACCGGGGGTTTGCCCCTACTTTGATGATGTCTTAATTGCAGGAGACTCCACACACATTCTAGCTGAAAGGCTAAGGGCTGTTCTGTTAAGATTCAGGAAAACAGGCCTCAAGCTCAAAAAAGACAAATGCAAAATTGGGGTGCCTTCTACTGAATTTCTGGGGTTCAAAATTGATGCTGCTGGGATTCACCCTGCTGAATCCAAACTAACTGCTATTTTAGAAGCACCTAGGCCAAAGTCCAAGGCCGAACTTCAGGCCTTCCTGGGCCTCCTGAATTTCTACAATTCTTTTCTTCCACAAAAAGCTAGTGTAGCTGAGCCTCTTCACAGGCTACTAGACAAGCAAGCAGTGTGGCAGTGGTCACAAACGCATGAGGGTTGTTTTAACAAAGTCAAGGCTTTGCTCACTTCTAACAGTGTACTTGCACATTTCAACGAGTCCCTTCCTGTGTGCATCGCTTGTGATGCGTCCCCTTACGGGGTTGGAGCTGTCCTGAGCCACCTCAGGTCTGATGGAACTCAGGTTCCTGTTGCATATTACTCCAGAACATTGTCTTCTGCTGAGCGCAACTACGCTCAGATAGACAGGGAGGCTCTGGCTGTTGTTGCTGGAATTAAAAAATTCCATGACTTTCTATATGGCAGGCATTTCACGGTCTTCACTGACCATAAGCCTCTGCTGGGACTGTTTACCACATGTAAGCAGACTCCCCAAATCATTTCCCCTAGAATGCTTAGGTGGTCTATTTTTTTGTCTGCATATGATTTTTCTTTACTCCACAAGCCTGGAAAAGAAATGGGCCATGCTGATGGCCTCAGTAGATTGCCTCTGCCAGTAGTAGAAGCTGACCCTGCGCCAGCTGTCAACATTCTATCAATCCAAGCCTTGCCCGAGCTCCTCTTAGTGCCAGGGATGTTGCCGCTGAAACAGGTACAGATCACACACTTTCATGTGTCCGTTCCTGGGTTTTGTCTGGTTGGCCTGAGCACTGCCCTAGTCCTGAGTTTCAGAGTTTCTGGTCCAAAAGGAACGAGCTGTCCCTTTCTCAGGGTTGTCTGCTTTGGGGAAACAGAGTTGTCATTCCCACCTCAATGAGGACTAGGGTCTTAGAATCCCTCCACGAGGGTCATCCTGGCATTGTTCGTATGAAGGCTCTTGCACGCAGCCACTTGTGGTGGCCTGGTTTAGATAAAGATATTGAGGCTAAGGTGCATGCATGCCACCTGTGCCAACGATCTCGCCCAGAGATGCCCCAAGCTCCCATGCATAGATGGGAGGAAACACAGTCCCCATGGTCTAGGGTGCACATTGACTACGCTGGGCCCTTTCAGGGCCAGTTCTTCTTGGTCCTTGTTGACAGCCATTCAAAATGGCTTGAGGTTGTACCTGTCTCATCCACCACCACTGCAAAGACTATTCAGGTACTGAGGGGGATTTTTGCTGCACACGGGCTGCCAGATGTCATTGTGTCCGACAACGGCCCTCAATTCACTTCCTCCGAATTCCAAGCTTTCTTACAGGCAAACATGATTCGTCATGCCACGTCTGCACCCTTCCACCCGTCCACCAACGGTATGGCTGAACGTATGGTGCGCATCACAAAGGACGCATTGAAAAGACTCACCTACGGGGACTGGCATCACAGGTTGGCTGACTTTCTCCTTTCTTATTGCACCACACCGTCCACTTCTACAGGGAGAAGCCCAGCTGAACTTCGTTGGGGGCGTCAACTTACTACTAAACTTGACCGGTTGCATCCGGACAGACTGCCTTCATCTACCTCACATCCTAGGGCACCTAGACAACTACTTGTGGGTGCCCCGGTTTGGGCTCGCAATTACGGGCCTGGTCATACATGGGTCCCCGCTTCTATTTCCAGGGTCACAGGTCCTCTCTCCTACGAGGTTGCCCTGGACAACGGTCGTGTCCTGCGTCGGCACATCGACCAACTCCGCCCTAGGCGGGACCTTTCAGATGAGACTCCTGGGTCTTTTCCAGGGGCGGAGGGGGACCCTTTGGAGCAAAGGGAAGGGCACGAGCTGCTGCCCATCTCCACTGATGGAGCCACAAACGGCCCATCCCAGGGTTCCGCGAGAGCTCCGAACAAGAATTCTATGAGCCTACCCAACTACCAGGCATCCACGCCTACTCCAGCCAGGGAGTCACCCCGGGGGCATACTCACTTTCCACACACATCACACAGCACTCCAGTCACGGAGGATACCCGGGGGCATCCCAACAAATCATTTCCCGCAAGAGAGCTGGCACACAATCCCCAAGGTTGGCCTGACCTTACCCCAAATCCTACAGGGGGTCAAACATACAGGGAGGTGGTCGAGGAACCAAGTCCCGACTACAACACCTCTAGCCCAAATCAGGGAGTAACTGAGTTTTGGGAAAGTACAGAAACCCACACAAGCCCGGACACAGAACGGGGTTCAGGGAATGGACAGCCTCCTGACAGGTCTTGGACGGACCTAGGAGGTTCAACAGAGATGCCCAGCAGTGGCTATCACTTCAAGGGGCCCGAGGGTCTACAGCTAGGCAGGTCAACCAGGTCACAAAGTGACAGAAGCCCTGGCCTGACGAGCCCGGTGGGCGAGCAAGCAGGCCAGGCATCGGGGCACAGTCCTTGGAAGGCACCAAGGCAAAATAAGGAGAACAGGCTCACATCTCCCTCCAGTCAGGGAACTCATGCTAGTAACCCAGAGCTGAGAAGGTCACAGAGAGCAAAGAAGTCTCCTAAATACTTAGAGGATTACATAACATTGCTGGCTAAACAAAAGCCAGGTAACGATAGGAGCACTGAGAAGCAGAACACTGCATAAAATAAATGATTATATGTTGGTAGTAGTTTTAGCCCGGGGGAAAGGGGTGTTATGTCCCGAGCCTTGCAAACGGCTCGGGCGTTTGCAGGCAGTCCCGGGCAGGTGCAAAGCTGCCCGGGACCAGACAGGCTGTCGCCAGCGCCGTGCGCATGCGCGGGTGCTGGTGCGGGAAAAGTATTGCATTTACCCGGGAAATGTCTATATAAGAAGCTGGGAGGTTTTGGGAGCTGCTGAAGCCATCTACTTGTAAGCTGAACGCAGAATAAAGAAAACTGAGAACTTCAACTGCTTCTTGTGTCTGTTTTCCGCCAAGGACTCAACAGTACCTATCTTAGGAGATGCTTTTAGGAGAGTTAATGGAAGATATTTCTCTGTTTGAATTAAGTCTCAAGACGGCTAAAGTCCTCAAAAACTCTGGGTGGCTTATACAGTTTAAAAAAACAACATGT
Source organism: Crotalus tigris (assembly GCF_016545835.1). Lineage (NCBI taxonomy): Eukaryota > Metazoa > Chordata > Lepidosauria > Squamata > Viperidae > Crotalus > Crotalus tigris. The sequence goes on along the minus strand of NW_024100553.1, from coordinate 3,606,662 downwards.
TCTTAACAAATAAAAAAGTAGGAACTCAACAACCATTCTAAGTCAAGGTCTGGGAAAAAGCAAGCCACTTTTTAAACATTTAAAACCTAGTGTAAAGCTTTAGATTGGGTTTTATCTTAAGAGGCTAGAAGGAATAACTTTCCCATTTTGTCCTTTGAACACCAGCCTCTTCAAAATACGAAGACTAATTTTCAGTTCTTTCCACTCTGAAAGCCAAGGCATCCATAAGGGGAAGCAAGATGACAAATTGACAAACAAAGGCCATGCCATGTCAAAAAGCAAAGCTGGGGATGCATTATGATTTTATAAAGCGCAATTTTATTTTCTCTTCCAAGCTTGTGCTGGATGCCTGTGTAGGGGTCCAAGTGGAGGCTAGTCGGACAATGTAGTCTATTCCTTACAACATACCAGCTCTCCAAAGGCTGACTTTAAATGTTGCCTTCTATTATACAAGCACTGCTCACAGTCCACATTTGTAGCAGTATGGAATTCACCCCATCAGCATGCCATACATTACCAGTTTGATCTAGTGGTTAAGGTGCTGGATGCAAAACAGAGAGATTGGGAATTCTTGTCCTCTATTACAAAGGTACCCAACTTTTCTAGGTTTGCGGTCTGGAGGAAAAGGAAGGGGGAGGCATGTGTGCACATGGGATACAAACGGGGTGGCGCTTATCCGAGGCTAGCGCCCTCGCAAAGCTGAGAGCAGCATGAGCGCTTGAGTGATGCTATGGGTGGAGCTAGCACCCACGCGACACTTGGGGCAGGGCTAGTGCGAGTGGGGGGGGAGTGCGCACATTGGCCAGACAAGAGGCCAAGGCCTGGTACTGAGCTGTGGCCCACAGGTTGGGGACTCCTGCTCTATTAGGCATGAAAATTGGCTATAACCAGCAAATTGAAGGTCTTAAAAAATGGATGACTATTACATGGCACCAAGAAAATACAGAATCCCTAAGTTTTTTTCTGCCATATATTGCCCTTCCAGATAGAACAACCCAGATCCAATTGCTATACAACTGGAGTTTTAAAGAAAGGTTGGATGGCCTGTGGCTTAATGTTAGATCCTTTTTACACTTAATCAACAATCCTGGGTTAATCGCAGGGCATACATTTTGGAACAAACTGATGCAGGGGTTAATTCTTATCACAATTGAGAGAAGACCTTAAAACATATCTGTTCACCTAAACCTTCCTCTGCAGAGCAGCAAACTGATTTTAGAAGCTCATTTAGTTTCAAAAGTTGTTCAGGTCAGAAATCAAGAAAAGCTTGTTTAAAGCTCACTGGGATGTCTTCTTCATTACAAATTTATAGCCACTGCACAAAATAAGCATTTATCCGTGTATGACAACAGCTAAGATGCTGACAACCACATTGGCTGGCCATTAAATTAATGTTTGGGATGAAAAAGAATTAAAAATGTTTAAAGGTGGAGGGTTTATTCCAAGAAACTATGCAAAGATGTGAAAAATCATATCAGCATGTGGATTAATACCAAGTTGCATAAGTATTATAAGTATCAAGACTAAGCAGTATATATAATACAGGTCCCAGATAGGAAAGATTAGCAGTCTTATTTTTCCCCAGTTTTTGTGCCCCAGATTTTTGTGCCCCATTCCTCTAATCTCCAGGATGTCCTCAGGAGTGTCCTATGAATTGCCTGATCCATGTTGGTTTAGGAAAGAATTTAAGGAAAAACCATAACTTCAATAGGCGTTCTTTGGAAAACTAACATTAACTATCCATGACTAAAATCTGTAGAATAGTAAGTAAGAATAGAACATCTTTCATTCAACTTACAACAATTCACTTAGTGATCATTCAAAGTTACAACGGCCCTGAGAAAAGTGACCCATGACCATTTTTCACACTTAACTACCATTGTGGCATCCCCAGGGTCTCATGATCAAAATTCAAATGCTTGGCAACTGTTTCATATTTATGATGCTTACAGTATCCTGGGGTCATGTGATCACCTTTTGCAAAGTCAGCGGAGAAGCCAGATTACTTAATCTTATCAACTCCAGGGGTTCTCAACCTTGGCAACTTTAAGACTTGTGGACTTCAACTCCCAGAATTCCTCAGCCAGCAAAGCTGGCTGAGGAATTCTGGGAGTTGAAGTCCACAAGTCTTAAAGTTGCCAAGGTTGAGAACCCCTGACTCTTAACCATTTCTGCGATTCACTTAACAACTGCGGCTAGAAAGAACGTAAAATGGGGCAAAACTTAGTTAACAGATATTTTGCTTATCATCAGAAATGTTGTGCTCAATTGTGGTCATAGGTTCAGAACTACCTGTAGTTCTGTACTATTCATTGAGGCATTCATATATTCCTACAGGCCACAAATGAAATACTGAGAATTTTAAGAAATTTTTTCAAGTCTTAAGAGACTTTGGATCCTGTACAAAATTATAAACTGGTAATTATTTATCATTGTTATCTCTAGGCCTCACAAATTATCCTCCATACTTTAAATAGAAAAGTATACTTTGTTTGGAAAAAAGTTTGGAGTTTGGGAAAAAGTCAGAGAAGACATACAAAGCCTAAAACATACGAAGAGTGGCTGCAAGACTTGAGTTTGGCTAGTCTAAAGAAAAGAAGAAATAGGGGTGACATGATAGCAGTATTCCAGTATTTGAGGGGCTGCCACAAAGAAGAGGGAGTCAAATTATTATCCAAAGCACCAGAGGGCAGGACAAGAAATAATGGTTGGAAACTGACCAAAGAGAGAAGCAACCTGGAATTAAGGAGAAACTTCCTGACAGTGAGGACAATTAACCAGTGGAACAGCTTGCCCCCAGAAATTGTGAGCTCTCCATCACTGGAGGTTTTTAAGAAGAGACTAGACAATCACCTGTCTGAGATGGTATAGGTTCTCCTGCTTGAACAGGGGGCTGGACTAGAAGACCTCCAAGATCCCTTCCAGCTCTATTCTATTCTATTCTATTCTATTCTATTCTATTCTATTCTATTCTATTCTATTCTACTCTACTCTACTCTACTCTACTCTACTCTACTCTATTCTATTCTATTCTATTCTATTCTATTCTATTCTATTCTATTCTATTCTATTCTACTTAGATAAAATATTGCAGGATCCAGGAATCAAGAAATGAGTCTGATAAATCCACACATTAAAAATGTTGTCCCATTTTCCTAGCAAAGGAAATTTGCTGGGAGAATTTCTTATGTATTAAAGCCTGCTTTGTTACATATAAGGTCAGCTGTGCCATTCTTAACATGTTTTGATGATCAGTTTTATTTAGATCTGAGGGTATGCCAGAAAGAAAAAAAATATTTTGTTTAGTTTTATTAAGTCTTTTCCTTACTGCACTTTCTTCCAGTCTGTCTGATAATGCTAATTATTTGCTAACGCATGATTTCCAAAGAAGCAAAACACTTTTTTAAAAAAAATTTATCATTTCAGAAGTATATACATGCCACTTCTAAGATGCCGACTTTGGTAGAAGTCTTTGTACACTCTGCCATCTATTGTCAAATAACTGCAATGGCCGTGCTCAAGTGATCATTTCTATTTGTGTATTAATTTGGCTTTCTGCCTTCTTATCCTTTCAGCCTTAATATGTAATACGCTGGAAAAGATCCAGGTATGAAAATGACTGCAGCTCAGAAAATGAAACTACAGTTGTGTCAAATACAAAGTTTGTGACATCTGAGATTCTACATGAATGCTCAGTTTGTTGGTTCTGTGTTCAAGTCCAGTGTTTCCCAAACTTGACAATTTTAAGGCATGTGGACTTCAACTCCCAGAATTCCACAGCCAGCAACGCTGGCTGTGGAATTCTGGGAGTTGAAGTCCTCATGCCTTAAAATTGTCAAGTTTGGGAAACACTGAAGTAGACTGTTGTTTCGCATCTTATATTTGCTTATATTTGCTTTTCTTTGTTTTAGAAATTGAACTGGAGTCCCAGACTTCTAAATCTTAGAAATGCTGTCTCCTTTCTCAGGACAAATACCACTGATGTATATCTGAACTCAAAAACACCACCCTTGTAATAATTATCACTGCCTACCCTGCTCTCTGTTGAACAGAGCCATTACAGTGTAGTGATCTGACCAGTTAAAAAAAGGAAAATGCCATTTGTAAAGTTTCTAATGTATTTCAATTCCTAAACTCTCAAATGTTTTCTTTGCCCTTGTAACTAAGAACTTTCTAACTAGAAACATTCGAGCTTAAACCTAGATGTTGCTTAGGGCACTGACCTGTCAAAAACAACCAGTTTAGTTGCAAAAGAAGTAAAATTTTGCAAATAAACTAATTCCAACTCAATCCTCAATTTTTAATGCTTATTCTGAATTGCAAGCAGTTTGTTGAATAATTTTCTTTGCAGTTACTATTTAGGAAGCTTTAAGATGGTGGTATTGACCAGGAAAAAAAGCAATACATTGATCCACTTTCAAAACCTGAGTAAAGAAGGATTCCCTTAATATCAGAAGCTTGACAGAGTTGACAGGGATACAGCCCATGGATGTCCTTCTGTGATACCAAACGTAACTCTGGCAATCATCTCAGCCTGGATTCCTTGTGTGCAAATATTACAGCAATTAATACCTACAAAGCATTGAGCATTGGATAACATTTGATCAGAAATTGTCCCTAATGTGTTGCAGCTATTCAGTTGAAGATGTGCTCCTTGGGAGCATAAATATGAAAGAGAGTGCACTTTCTGTTTGGCTCGACTTTGTTAAGAAAGTCTTAAATGCCACCGCTGACACATGATTTATTGTATGGAACACCTTCTTTTACTGGATGATTGATGTGTATTATATAGAACCGGTTAACAAAAGATTGCTCTCCTCTCTTCCCATCAGTCATGCCTCATTGTATGTTATTTTTCCTTCAAGCACCCCAGTGAAGAAATTCTATATAGGGTAATTTGCTTTCCTGGCTGAATCATGTCTGCTAGGCAACAGCATATGGTTCAATTGTGCTAGTCCTTGTTTACCAACTGGAAGTTGATATAGTATCTTCAGAAGAATTGCCTTGATCCAGTCCTGTTGAATGGACCATCACTGCAGCTGTGGGTCAGCAAACCACACAATCTTTTCATCATTACTTTTCTGTTGTAAAACAGAAAATCCTGAAGCATTTTCCAAAAGCCTTACAATCTAAATCTAAAACAGTAAAAAATAGGGGTGTATAGATCAATTGTAACCTGACAGTTCAGCTCCATTAGAAATATTGAGCTAATTTAATTCCATTTTCCAAATCAATTTTAAAAATAGGACATTTGCATAAGCTTAATTCAGAGGCTTCTCTGAATTGCTGAATTATTTTGGAAGCATTTGAATTGATACTACTCAGTTACATTTTGAGATTCAACTCCAAACGTTTATTTGGTTTGGAGAGTTGACTGAATTGGCTTTGGATTAAATTCCCCAAATCAAAAGATGGCAAAGTCCAACTAACAGCTGGTATAAAGGAGAGAAAGAGAAAGAGAAAGAGAAAGAGAAAGAGAAAGAGGGAGAGGGAGAGGGAGAGGGAGAGGGAGAGGGAGAGGGAGGGGAGAGAGAGAGGGAGAGGGAGAGGGAGAGGGAGAGAGAGAGAGAGAGCTCAATAACCAAACCAGGTTGTGAATGCTCCAGCACTGGAGAATTTTAAGAAGAGATTGAACAACCATTTGTCTGAAATGGTATAGGATTTCCTACTTGAGCAGGGCGTTGGACTAGAAGACCTCCAAGGTCCCTTCCAGCTCTGTTATTCTGTTATTCAAACTATCTCATCCAAAGTGAAGCTGCTACTTATTCCTAAATCAAAAAAGCAGGGAAAAATAGTGGTAAATCTGTATGTGATATTTGCCTGCAAATTCCAGATCTACTACTAAAACTTCTTTCAACAGTTCTTTATCTTGTTGAGTTGTTGTTGTTGTTAATAGGCTATTTGATGAACCTTGAATTTCTACTGAAAAACAAATATCTAAAAACTGCTTACCCCTGCTTGCTGCCAAGCATGTAATATGTAATCCACAAGCCCAATACATTTTACCAACTCAGGTAGAGCCTATTTCCTTGATAAACCATAGTCTTGATGCCTACTTTGGATTGGAAAGCATACAAGAAAGCAAGAGAAGGAACTGCCTGCTGAGATGTGAGATGCAATGACTTCAGTGAATCATACACCTCCTACTGTATGCTGACTGGCCAGCTCACCTATTTTCCTATGGTTGCATTTATAGCAATGGTGGCCAGCTTGAGATCCAAGACATACACTCAGCAAATTCCTTGGTTGGGTGTGGAGGGCTCCAGACATGCTGTAAATTCTAGTGCCAAAATTTAACAACAAATTTTAAATAGCAGAGGTACAGTTACTCTTAAAAAAAAGTAGGATTCACATAATTATAGAATTCAAGAGTTGGAAAGGACCTTGGACATCATTACATAATACCCTGCTCAGCAATGGTTTAACTACAGAAGCATCTCTGAGATGGCTACCAGCTTCTGTTTAAACTTCTCCAGGGCAAGAAACCCAATCCATTGCTGATCAGTTCTTAACTCTTAGATTTTTCCTGTGCTTTAGAACAGCTCTAAACAGTTCTGCTTGTTTTCTATAGGATAGTTCTTCTGATAGTTGAAGACAGCTACCGGTCTCCCCACTGACTTCTCTTCTTTAAAGTAAACATACCTAGTGCCTCCTATCAGTTTGTGTTCCTTCCAGGCTCCTTATAATCTTGACCACTTTCCTCTGGACACATTCAATTTGCAAATGTTCTTCTTAAAACTTTAGTAATGGGTACAATAAAGCACCTGAAGGCAGGACAAGAAGCAATGGATGGAAACTAACCAAAGAGAGAAGCAACCTAGAATTAAGAAGAAATTTCCTGACAGTTAAAACAATTAACCAGTGGAACAACCTGCCTCCAGAAGCTGTGAATCCTCCAACACTGAAAGTTTTTAAGAAGAGACTGGACAGCCATTTGTCTGAAATGGTATAGGGTTTCCTGCTTGAGCAGGGGATTGGACTAGAGGTCCCTTCTAACATTATTATTATTATTGTTGTTGTTGTTGTTGTTGTTATTCTAGGTCAATCAATGCAAAATATAGGATGTGAGGGCAATCTGGCTGTGAAATTTGTCACCCCATTGATTGCCAAGGTTGATTTGGTTGATCTGACTGATTAGGCAGGTGTTCCCCTCCTACCTACTTACTACATGTGCTTGCCTTCTGAAGCTGCACAATCAATGGAAGAGGATGACCATGCCAGATAGGAAGGAGTATACCTATCTTCAGTCAAGGGTATATAACCTAAAGCTCAATGCAGGATAGAAATGAAACTATTACTTCTTCTGATCTTGGCAGTAAACGTATGCTGATGCAGTTTAGCGCTGTGTTTGCTGTTTTTGGGGTTTATATCACACTTAAGGAACGCCCACATCATATACCTGATTTTTTTCCTATCTAGATGAAGGATTTTGTATTTGTCCTGTTGAAATTCATTGTGTTGGTTTTTACCTATTGTTCCAGGTTGTCAAGTATCTTGATGCTATCCATGGTGGGATTCAGCTGGTTCACACCACTTTGGCAGAATCGGTAGCTAATCTTTTGTTGCCCAGGCCCAAAATGGACTTCCAGACATGGCATCCACACAGAGAACTGGTTGTTCACATATTTGAATCCCACCACTGATGCTATCCCATATGGATTTGCTATCCCCCTGTATTTGTGATATATATTTAAGAAGAATTCAGAGAAACTGAAACAAGTTCAGGAATGGATTAGAAACTAAAGCTATTAAAGGAATTGGGTGTCTTTAGCCTTGAGATAAGGTGATTGAATAGGAATATGAGAGCATCATTCAAATACTTGAAAGGATGTTATATAGAAGTAGGTCAGGACTTGTTGTCTATCATCTCAGAATGCTAGGCATATAATAATGGATATAAGTTACAGGAAGACAGTTTCTGATTGAAAGCGAGACAAAACCTCTTAACAGTAAGAGTAGTTTGACAGTGAAACCAATTATTCAGAGGACTGGTAGACTCCTCTCAGTGAATGAATTCAAGCAGAGGATAGGCAGTCATTTGTCAGGATTGCTTTAAAAAGATTCTTGCACTGATCAGGGAATGCACTGAGTGGCTCCTTCCAAATCTACGATGCTTTGGAGTTAGTTTTGTTGGATATTTATATGCAGAGCCCATCATTTCCTTACAACCAGTTTACAAGTATTTTGTTGCCAAAATACTAGCAACAGCCTCTTCCTATTGGTTTCGGCCCATCCCATTTGATCCAGCAGAATGTAGCATGCTCCAGATTGACCTGGTGGGTCCTAGGAAGCAAGCCTTCTCTAATTTTGAAGCCTTCTTTATGGAATGGTGTCTCCCTTCTCTAATCCTGTTAGCCGCCCAGAAGACCACAAAGACCTAGATTTTACACTAGGCCTTCCAGATGAGATTTAAGAATGTGCAATGTAAATACATGCCGGTTGACAAGGGCCCAGATTTTTGTCACGTGACTGTGGAGATGCTGCGATGACCATAGGTGTGAAGATCAGCTGCAAGTCACTTTTTTCAGTGCCATTGTAACTTTGCTCACTAACTGAATAGTTGTAAATCAAAACCTATCTGTATGGAGCCAAATCTGGGGTTTAATATTTCACATATTTGCCCCTTTCACCAGAGTTCCTGCTCCCTCCACTAGAGTTGCATGTAGTATGAATTCAGCCAATTGTTTTATTCATCAAGTCATTGTTTAGCCCAGCATATTAATCCTGTCAATGTCTCCAGTAGGACATTATTTGAGGTCTTAAATGTGCTACAAGCCTGTAAATCTTCCACTTGGCTTCATGGAAAATATTTTGTTTCTTCTAGGGCAAAGATTAAACAGATGTTTTGAGGGTTGTCCTGGAATTTAAAGAGACAGTTCAGGCCCTTTTCCAAAAGCAGGAAGGCCCAAGATGAAGATTCAATAAATGTAATGTAAATTAAATTTTAATTAAGATCCCATAAATGTAATGTAAATTTCAATTCAATTAACTTATATTGATTTTATGCTTGATTAAGAGCTTTTGCTAGCATTAGACTCTCCCTTTGCCAGACTGAATGAAAATCAAGGAAACCATTTGAACCAGAGTTCTTACATCCCTTATTTTTACCTTATAAAATTTCAGGCCAAAATATATTGAATCCAGATCTGCAATTTCATCTCTTTAGCGTCTCATTCAGATATGCTCATTTTCTCCAAATTTTTGCCTTCTTAATGGATTAATCTGCCACTCTCAAAATTCTGGGAATGTCAATCCACTACAGAGCACACAAATCTGGAATTATAAATTTTGTATAAACCCTTAATCATATAAACTGGACAGGTATTTCAACCATGTTGAATGTGCAACTTGATACAGGGGAATGGTGAGCAATTCAATGTGTTTATTATTCAATTTCACAGTCACACTGCCTTTGCACAGTATATAGATCAAGACAAATGTGTGTATGTGAGTGTGTGTGTATGTGTGTGAGTGAAAGAGAGAACGCATGAGAGAGAGAGAGAGAGAGTGTATGTGTGTGAGTGAAAGAGAGAACGCATGAGAGAGAGAGAGAGAGAGAGAGAGAGAGAGAGAGAGAAAGAGAGAGAGAGAGGGAAGTTGGCAACTTACAAATTCGTCCTTAAATCAGATGCAATTCATGTTCCAAGTAGCTGTAGCTGTCCCAACACATTAGACACTGCAAGAAGTTGAAACTACAGCACATGTTCAGGTTCCGAACTGGTGCAAGACCCTTGGTATAGGCTTAGCATTTCAGAATCAGACCCACAATAGAAAAGGGCCCATCCTCATACCTGACTTACTTCAAATTAGGTATGACTGTTCCTAAGGGAATCAATATGCAAAGAACTGACCAGGGTTGAAGGCACCTTCAGAGCCCCCCATTTATGGATCAACATGCCCTGAATCGGCTGTCCTAGACTTCAAGGCCCCAGGACATGGTGACCTCTGTCCTACTCTGTACATATTAGCCAAGATGGCAAACACTCTCTAGGGCAAAGAAAAACAGTGTCAACGGTGCTAACATCTGATGTTCTTGCTTTGACAACAGATGGAAATGCAGCCATTTTCTCTATTTCTTTTAGAATTAGTTGCTACTGGAGGGGGAATAGGGATGAGAGTCCAGCTAGCCATAAGAACAATAACTTAATCGTGGGAACCCAAGGACATTGAGCCCAGAGCTGATAGTGTTTTGGCAGGCTGGAGAGCTGGGGAAAAAGCCCTTGTTTCAAGCTAATTGGGGAATGTGATTTATGGATGTTTATTGGAGGAGGGAATTGAACTTTGTTACTTTATTTCCAGGAGAGGGTAATTTAGTTTCTGGTTTCAACTATTTATTTCTTGAATAAAAGATTCTTTAAGGTAAATAATGCCTCAAAGTTCTTTTGAAGAGTTTCATCTATCGGAACCATGACAAACAGATTGTCTTCCAATGTAAGGCATGTCTTGTAATGGCAGCTGAAAGAAAAAGGCTTGGGAAAGCTCTCAGTGTTAAGATTGGCCCTGAAATGCCCTGGATAGATATCAGCATCAAGGAAATGGCATGTTTTTGACCTGTTATGTCTTGTTCCTGGCTCTTCTATTGGGAATGTGAGATACAAGGGTAAGCTCCCCTTTTAAGAACACATGAGACTATTCTTTTCTTTTTATGGGCTGGATGTGAACATCCATTCAGGTTATTCCTGGACACTGTTCTACTGTGTCCTGTTTGTATTCACTGATAAAGCTAAATCTCGGGGGAAGTTAGAGAGGTAATGCAATTTCTAGTAATAACAGCTCACAACAGTGAATACTATCCACTTATCCCCACAATTTCCAGCTCTTTTGGACTCCTTTCTGAATTAACCTTTCATATCAAAAGGAGCAATTCGGCACACAAGAGACTCCGACACAATTTCATGCATAATTTATTCACTCAGTTCAACATTAATCGGGGAGTCCTTGACTTTGTCAAGGTGGATTCTGTTGGCAGATTTCACAAGCAGCAAAGCAGGGGAAATAAGATCCGTGCTTCAACCTCTTCACCTAGGCTGCTGAATAAATGAGAGCAGGGGACAGAGAAAGGAGCAAAGTCTCTGACATGCAGCTGTCGCCAGCGACAATTAACAAAATCTCCTACCTGTAGAATCATCATTGTTCAATGTTATAATCTTGCTTAAGCTTTCTAACTGGTGGATCTCAAACCTTCTCAAAATAATAGGCCTGAATGGATTCTCCAATAAAATAAACCAAGGAAGTGCTGCTGTATTGCTTACGCAATCCTGTGCTACAGTCCACTGTCTCTTAAAGCCTTTTCATCTAGTTACTCTCCTACCATGTTTTCCCAAAAACAACACCTGATATTATATATTTTTTGGCTCTAAAAGATGCATTAGAGCTTATTTTTAGAGAAACATGGTATCAGAGTGATCAGCCTGACCGAGCACCCCACTCCCTGGCACATAGACAAGAAGCAGTGAGCACACAGGGTCCGACAATGTCTGGCAGTAGCCGCAGCCCACCAGCCCTTTGCCACAGGTAAGTCAGAGCATAGAATCAGAGGCGGGCAGAAGGCAGGCGATCCAGATGTGCTGTGCAGCCATCTGCTCACAGGATGCTTGCAGTGGAGGTGTCACATGGCAGCACTGACAGTAGGCAGAGGCAGAGGCACATGGGGAGCAGGCAATTCTGCCATGTGCTGCATGACTACCTCCCCAGCATGGCCATGGGCAAGCTGAAAGATGGTGGGATGGAGTGGGCAGCGTGTCAGGATCGCCTGCCTCCTCCCCATGCCTCTGCCTCCCCCTGCTTCTGGGGCTGCCAGGCAAGCTTCCCGCAAGCCTCTCATGAGTCAAGTGCCCACACAGTGCATCCAGATTGCCTGCCTCCCCTCGTACCTCTGCCTTTGCCTGCTGCCAGTGCCACCATGTGAGCCTCCCACGAGCCTCCTGCAAGCCAGATGGCCACACAGCACATCCAGATTACCTGCCTCTCCCTCATCTCTGCCTCCATGCTCAGATTTACCTGCACTGCACAGGATGTAGCTGCTGTTGGCCATGCTCACCCCAGGGCTTATTTTTGGGGTAAGGCTTATATTAGGAGCATGCTAAAAAAATCAGGCTAGGGCTTATTTTCTGGGTGGGTCTTATTTTCATGGAAACACAGTAGAATTTCCATTACAAAGCAATTTTCTTCCAGAGACCAGTGCAGAGTTTAAGACACAGGAGAAAATGAAGCATGTTCCATGACAACAGATGATATTATATAGACTGCCTTATACAACAGAGTGAATTAAGCAGGGAGTGATCCAGATCCAGCAGATAATGGATAAAGGATAGGCAGATAAAGGAGATAATTATCTCCAGCAAGGAGATAATTCCTGCATAAGCATAAGGAGGCAATCACTGGTTAATTGGCAGCTGTTCTGAGCAAAATCTGGAAGGGAATTGAGAGTGGTGTACATCCAAATCCAGCTTATGGATACCCCTATCTGCTAATTCCTTTTTTTTTTTTTTTACTGTATATCTAAAACTTCTGTCATGGCACTGCTTGCAACTTGTAAGTTGCAGCATCCTTTTGTGGTTTTGGCATATGTTACACCAGCCTCTTTTCACTTCCTCTGAACCATCCTAATAGGATTGTGGTAAATTTGGCTTGAAAATGTCTTCTGTTGGAGCCAATGAAAAGTTTAAAATACCCACATGGCAGAAATCAATCCCCTTTTACTTTAATGCCAAGGTCAAAGTCTTCCTGTCCAGGGACAACTAAGAACATTCTTAGGATGCAATAGGAGGTGTACACTCCAAATTCATTATTTAAAAATACATAGTATGCTTAATAAGCATCACACGCAAGGGCTGACTAGTTGCCTCAGTTTTGTTCTCATGTTGATTCCTTTATAAAGTAATCCTGTTTCTCTGTTTTGAACCACCAATGGAGGCTGGAATTCTGAGATAAGCAGTCCAAAGACACCAATGATGGAGAATATTTGTAGCTCAGGGTTGAAATGAAGGGGTCCTTGGTGCTCTCTGAGCTTGCTTGTTTTCTTGCAGATGTTTCATTACCCTAACTAGGTAACATCATCAGTGCTAATAAGCAGTGCTGTTTGCTGTCAGGTTATATTCTGGTGTCTTGCCTGTCTGTGTGGCTCGGGGCGGTCTTAGGGATTCTTTGGTTGGGTTGTTTACTAATGGCTCTTTGGCAGTTTCTTGTCTGGGGTATTGCTTACTGGATTGTTGGTCTGAAGTTGACCTTGGAGTTAATCTATGCTGATCTGAGTGCTGATTACTGGTGGAGAGGTGCTGAAGTCTTTTTTCCTTTTGGGCTAGTTGATTGTTTCTTTTTGCATAATCTAAATCGTGGGCGCTCCATTACTGGAGATTTTTAAGAAGAGGCTAGACACTCACTTGTCTGAGATGGTATAGGTTCTCCTGCTTAGCAGGGGGCTGGACTAGAAGACCTCCAAGGTCCCTTCCAGCTCTATTCTATTCTACATGTCTATGTGTCTATTCATGGCTGATTTGTCAGAGTGCCAGGCTTCTAGAAATTCCCTGGCATTTTTGGATTTGGCCTGGTCTAGGATTGTCACATTTCCCCAACTGAAACTATGGGTTAAATCTGTCTATACATTGTGAAATTAAAGAATTTTTGTCATGCCTTTTGACTGCCAGTTGGTCTTCGTGGATGTGTTCTGCCAGTCTTCTGCCTGTTTGTCCTACATAGTGGTTCTTGCTGTTCTTACACTGTATGTTGTAGATGACTCCTGTTTTTTCTTCTGGGGTTGCTGGGCCTTTTGGTTTGCTTAGTCCAAAGACAACTGAGGTCAACAAGCCAGAGAAGATATATGTATTTCAATATATTAATTATTCTCCAAATTAGACATCATATATTTTTGAAGTTTTAAGAGAAGGGGTTGGAGGTTTGGGTCAGTCTTAATTCCTGGTCACTTCTTGGACTAGTGACTGCAATTTTCTTGGCAAGGTTTTTGGAAGTGGTTCGCTACTGTTTTCTTTTAGAGCTGAGAGAGAGAGGGACACCTAACTGGCTTTGTGCCTAAGGCAGGACTAGAACTTGCTATCTCCTGATTTCTCCCTTGGTACCATTAACCACTATTCCAAATTGGCTTTCCTATCTAGTCTAGAAACAATTTATTTATTGGTCTGTTTACTGAATTTGTATTTTCCTGTCAAAAAGAGGCTCTTGTGTAGGAGATGACTAGGCTGAGCCTGAGAGAGGGGTCAAACGTGTCATCAGTCATGAGTCCTTTTGAGCCCACAAGAGATCTAAGTCATTAGTATTTCAGATTAATGTCAAGTTCAGATTAATGTCATGCACCAGGAAGATCAGGAGACCCAGGCAGTTGAAATGTGTATAAATATTTTTTGTGAGCTTAAGCTCTCTAAAAGAATCTGAACTAGTAACTGTCAAGGGAAATTAGCGGGAGTTAAGAATAGAATAGAATAGAATAGAATAGAAGGAACTGAAGGTGGGCTGGGACTTAGATCTTTTGTGGGCATGAAGGGACTCATGACTGATGATGCGTTTGACCCCTCCCTCAGGCTCAGCCTGGTCACCTCCTTCAATTATTTATATCAGTAAAAATACAATACAATCTCAATGTCAAAAAAGACATAAACTTTAATTAAATAATATTGTGCCATTATTTAATTGGATAGCACCATCTCATCCTTCAAGGCTTTCCAAAATAATTTGGATTTTTCCTCTCTGTTTACTTATAGAAAGTAAACAGAAAGGAAGCAGATTGATTTTCTTGAGGGATTTTATTCAAAGTGCAGGCATGTATACAGAGAAAATACATCTGCAAGTTTCCACCACACTTATTTCAAAAATGTGTAAAATGATAAGCAAGTTCTCCCAAGATATTAGAGTCAGCCAGGCCAAAATGGTCAGAAAAGACAGTCCTATAAGTCTTTTGTAATGTGGCAGGGAACATGCAGTAAAAAAAACTCAGTGGCACTTTCTCTCTAAAAGACTCCAATGTCATATCTTTGTTGCTTCTATCCAGATCCCTCTTTAAATCTTCACGCCACAAGTATCTGCTTTGCCTCTGGTTATTTTTATTCACATTCACTTACACTGAATGAGCACTAGAGAGCAACAGCAATTCAATTAATTTCACACTGTCTGCAGGGAGCACAATGGATTTAAACCTTGCACATTGTAGGTGATCTGTAACATCCTCTCTCTCTTTCTCTCTTTCTCTTGCTCTCAAAACAAAAAAAGGCTCATTGTATAGAGAAATAGATATTTACTTCATATCATATTCATTGCATTTAGCAGAATTCTGATCAAAAGAATACCCCAAGATGACAGTGAACACAGTTGGACAAGTATAATGGCTCTTTATTTTGGGGGGAAAACTTGCAGATCAGATTTTTGCTCTTCAGCAGGTCATTAAGAAATATATGAAAATGACAAAAAAGATATTCATATACCTGTTGATTGAGGGAAAAATGTAAACTTTTGAGTTATGGAATGTTTTAAATGAATATAAAACTGCTGAATGTGATAAGAGCAGTTTATGATGGAAGTATAGCAAGTGTGAAAATAAAGGGAATATTTAATGAATGGTTCGATTTTAAGCAGGGAGTCCAACAAGAATATGTGATATATCCCCCTTGGTTGTTTAATGTATTTATGGATAAATGTATAATGTATGCTGGTTGTGATAGGCATCCAGGCTCTTTTGTATGCAGACAATGCCATGAAAACTGAAAGCTTGAATGATTTGCAATGAATGTTGGATAAATTGTATTATACAGTGAAAGAATGGATTAAAAAATTAACGTATTAAAGACTATTATGATGAATTTACTTTCAGCATAGTTTCTTCATGGCTTTTCACATACTTATTCAAACATGCAAGCAAACAAAATTTAAACAAAACAGACTGCATTTACTTGGCTGATTGAAAAAAAAAGGTCTTAGTTTGGATTCTTGTCCTATGAGAAATGTAGGAGAAATATAAAAGGAGATTGAATGCGGTGGGAAGCTGGTACTTAAGAAGTATATGCAATAAAATAAAAAGAGAATGGTGGTGATACAGAGATAGCTGCGGGATCTGATGCTTTTATCAAAAAATATGAAAACAGCATTGAGACACAAGTTCTTTTCCTTCCTTTCATTGTGTGTGTTTGCCTTCCAGTCAGTCTTGACTCCTGTCAACATACAATTTTCCTGGCAACTTTTTCAGAAACAGCTTTCCATTGCTTTCTTCCTAGGGCTGAAAAAGAGTGACTAGCCTAAAGTCACTCAGCTGGTGTTGTTCCTAAGGAGTTAGACTAGAACTCATGGTCTCCTTGTTTCTAGCCTAGTGCCTTAACCACTACACTAAAACTCTTTTTTCTCTCACACATGTGTGATGCTTGTAGAAAAAGACTGGAACTTGATCCTCATGGCAAGCTGCTGCTTTCATCATTAGCCAATCCTGCTTTGATTCTTCCCTTCAAATGTCTTTGGAGTTGAAGATTAACTACTTACCTGAGTGATGGTCAGTAAAATAATGCATGAATCCTTGCATTCCTGGTAGAGCAAGGTATGCTACAAAGTGTTTGCAAACTAGATTTAGCCAGCTCTGATTCTTTTTCTCTCTCTTTTTTCAATCACCTTTAATTTCTTTACTTAACTTTTATTATTGTCTTGCTGCATTTTATGTAATGGGTTGCTCCCTATGTAAATAGAGTGATGGGTGTGTATGTGTGAATGTGTCTATGATCAAGTTCATAGGAATGTAGCGGTCAACATGTTCATGATTAACTCAGAACCAAAGACAAGACAATACTACTAAAATAAATCATGCTACCATGATCTAACAAGAATGTACAGGTAGTTTTCAACTTACAACCATTTGTTTAATGCCCGTTCAAAGTTACAGTGACTCTGTATGATCGCTTTTCACACTTCCAGCATCCCTGTGCTCACATGATCAAAATTTGGATGCTTGACTATTGGCATATATTTATGATGGTTGCAGTGTCCCTGGGTCACGTGATCAATTTTTTAAAATATATTTTATTAATTTTTTACAATAATCTTTAGTACTTGGTAAACAATGTGTTGTCTGGATTCATATATTTAACAACAATCAATAATAGTTAGTTTCTATGATTCCATAATCAACATATTAGTTAGTGATACATTTCCTTGATCTTCTCTTCTTCCAATAGTATTGTCCTTTTGCCAATGTTGAGTAAATACAATTCTTAGTACTTTCAATACATACAAAGTTAAATGTAAATATTTTTCTAGTATTTATACAAATAACATTAACATCAGTGTAAAATATCTTTTCTAATCAGCTTATATTTCAATTGTATTTGTGAAAGGTCATTTTATTAAATTGCCATATGTCCTGTTTTCAATATTCTTATTTAAGCTTAGTTTCCCTCAATATTCAAAACATTCTTATCAATTATAGTTTTCTCAAAGTTAATTATATTTAAATGTCCAGACATTTCATTCACATAAGCCATCCCAGTATTTTTATATTTCTCTTAATGTAAAAAGATAAAAAATCAAGATTATTATACTAATAAATCACATCCCTCTTATTATAAAACCCATTTATATCCAAAATTTATCTATTTTTTTAGCCATATTCAAACAAGTGCTTAGTCATATAGTACTCCATCTGGTAAGTTAAATCATCTGATCTCTTGAATCTAACTTTAGCCTTCTTCTTTTTCCAGACAACTTTCCGAGTCAGTGTGTTCAGTTTGCCAGGGAATTCTTCCTGAATTTTTATGAATGTTATTAGAGCTGGGGAAGATAAATTAGATGGGGTACTTTTCAGGGGAGTTTCACCAATTTATTTTCATTAAAAAGCTTCCAATTTCCTTCTCCCTCAATTTTTCTTTTCATTTTTTGTCTCCCAAACTCTAGTAGTTCTCCTGGCATCTCTATAATCCATTTTGTAAGATCTTCTTTCTTATCCTCTGGTTTATTTTGAAATCTGAAAGATAAAATGTCTTTTCCCTTTCCAATGTTATAACAGAATCTTGCAGATTTTTCTTTGGCTGTGTTAAGCTGTAGTTCCTTTCATTTATAGCCTCCATTTTTGGATTACTTTCATCTGGTTGGTGTTCTATTGTGTGATTTATTTGTACATTATTTATCGTCATTTTCTGAGAGTTTTTGGGTTGTGAGCTTAGGTTAAAGATGTGCTCATTTATGTCTTCAAAATTGTTTTTAATGTCATTATGATTTATTATCAATCAACCACAATTTGCAGTCCAAAATGTTCAAACATCCAAGAGCAATTCAGTAGCTTCCCCTCTAGAAGAGTAGCCAAAAGTCAAGGTTTTTCTTTCTCTGCAAATAATTCTTGAGCCTAAAAAAACATGATTGAGTAAGTGTTCATAATCTAAAAAGGTCAGCAATTTTTATAACAATTGTAGATCTTACTCTGTAGTAGATAGCCCTTTGGTAGCAACTCTACATCTTTAATTTTCTATATGAGCCTGAAAAAGCGCAGTGCTTTGAGTGTCCAATTAACTTTTAATGAGTGGATTTTTTTTCATAGAAATGCACAACTTCTTTTCTTTTTTCAGGAAAGTACAGCCTATAATATATTAAGATACTTTAATGAATAGCAGAAAATTATTTGATTTGCACTTCTGAATAATTTTCAAAGTATGCACAGTCCTAATCCTCAAAGCTTTTCAGTGCAATAATACGAAACAAGAACTATACAAAAATGACGAAAGTGGTATCTGGAAAAATGTTTTATCCTATTTGAAGTTCATCCAGTTATGAAATTATGAATTATGAATTTTGCTGTATAGATTGTGCACTCAATACAAAATTGGGCAATTGGGGGCATCAGGGGCTACTTAGGGAGTGGTTAGTCACAGAGACATTTTTCCTCAGTAGCCTGCAGCTGGCCTGCTATGGAGCCACTGGCCATCCCCCATGCTATGTTGCAGAGTCAGCTGTGGGTCCTCAACTAGCTGCCTCTTAATAAAAAAAGAGCTCTGGGAAGCTGGTCTCCCTGGACTCTGATCCCTGCTCTGGGGCCTCTGCTGAGTAACTAAGGAGAAACTTCCTGACAGTTAGAACAATTAATCAGTGGAACAACCTGCCTCCAGAAGCGGTGAATGCTCCAACACTGGAAGTTTTTAAGAAGAGACTGGACAGCCATTTGTCTGAAGTGGTATAGGGTTGTACTAGATGACCTCCAAGGTCCCTTCCAATTTTTTTTATTATTATTATTATTATTATTATTATTATTATTATTATTATTATTATTATTATTATTATCTTTTATTCATTAAACATGAACCTCAGTCAACTGAACATTCAAATTGGCTGGCGCTGATGGTTGACAGGGGTTGCTACCAGCATCCTAGGTGTCAACCAGGTATCTCCTTAAAATATAAGATGTTCTGAATAGCGCAGTTTTTTATAACATTGCTGGAGTTATTGCAGGAAGCTGCAGTTTCTTGATTTATTTTGCAAAGTTTTTGGATGTAGTTCCCAGTGCCCGATGACAATGGGTACCACTGTTACATGTTTCATCCATAATCATGCAGTTTCGATGGCCGGGTCGCGATATTTCGTAATTTTTTCCAGTTCTTTTTCTTCGACTCTGGGATTTCCTGATACAGCGATATCAATCAGCTGTATGCTTTGGTTCTCTACAACTGTGATAGCCGGCGTATTGTGTTTCAAATGGCCATCTGTATTATTATTATTATTATTATTAACAAGTGGACAGTGCCCAGACCCCTCAGTAGCATAGGCGCTCTTTGACAATGGTAATGTCATGGTTCCAATAGATGAAACCCATCAAAAGAACTTCAAGGCAAGAATTCTTCCTCAAAGAACATTTTATTCGGGAAACAAAATATCGGCACTACATAGTTGAACCCAAAACTAATTTCCCTTCCCCCAGATACAAAGTAACAAATTGCAATTCCCACCCCCAATAAGCAGTCACAAATCATGTTCTACAATTAGCCTGAAACGCAGGCTTTCTCCCCAGCTCCTCAGCCCGCCAAAACATTATCAATTCATCCTTGGATTCCCACAAAGCAGTGTTTATTATTATGACTAGCTGAGCTCAAGCATTCATCCCAACCCCCCTCTGCACCTGATTTCTAAATAGGAGAAAAAGCATGTTAAAAGCAAAGAGAAAGATGGTTGCAATTTTCATCAATTATCAGAGCGGAAACATCCAATGTTTACAGCATTGACAGGTATAGGTTTTCTGTTTGACCAGGGGGTTGGGCTAGAAGACCTCCAAGGTTCCTTCCAACTTCAGTTATTCTGCAGTGTGGATGGTGAGTTGGCTCAAAGGACAAACATTTAGGTGGCAATCCATTAAAATTGTTTTAATTAAAATTGTTTTAATACCAACTCTCTGAAAATAATTTTCTTTTATCTATTGAGAGATCCTTCTTAAAAATCCAGGGCAAATTTAGATTGTATAAATTACTATCTGAATACATACACAAAGCTATTAATTTGGCTGGATTTTTAAAAGAGTTGTACAAAATCCACCCACCTGCAACTACCGTACTAGCCTGATGACTGAATGGACTTTATAATTTTGATTTCAGCATTCTAGGAACAAATTATTAGGGGTGACCATCACCTTTAATTACAACACCCAATTATGACTATATGTCATAATATGACAATATTATGACTAATTATGTATGCAACAGCAAAAAAAAAAAGATTATAAGAAAAATGACAAAAAGGATAACCAGAAAAATCTCTCTAAGTCAGTGCCAACCCAGTTGCCAATTAGTAAGCCAAGAGGACAGACCAGACAGTCTAGCCCAGGGGTGTCAAACTCAATCTCATGGAGGGCCGCATCAGCATTGCGGTTACCCTAAGGGGGCTGGGTGGGTGTGGCCAGGGTGGGTGCGGCCTACTGGGTGGGTGTGGATGGAGTGGGTGTGGCCTATTGGGTGGGTGTGGCCAGCTCTACACCGTTCGTGTCAAGGGTGCCTGTGAGGGCCTGGGCAGGAGTGGGATAGATCTGAGGGTCTCTGACAGAAGGGGGTGGGACTAAGGCAAGTACTAAGGCATAGTCCACTGGAGAAGCCTCACTGTTCCTCTCAGGCCATGCGGGGGGGGGGGCTTATGGAGCTAAGACTGAATGCCTTTCAGCATAGATGGCCACCACAAAATTGTACATTGGTTCCTGGCTGCCCTGGGCCAGGGCCAAGGCAGAGGGGGCCGTTCCCTCACTGTTTCCAGGATGGCTTCACGGGCCACATGAAACCACTTTGCAGGCCGCATCCAGCCCCCAGGCCTTGTGTTTGACATGTCTGGTCTAGCCATTGACTATTAGTTCATGAATTATGATAATTCGTTTATTTGAATTATCAAGGTAATGTTGATATAGTAATTTATAGTGTGGCATCATTTCTCATATGCAGCTGATATCAAAACAACGACCCTCTCACTTAATTGCAAGAATACTTTAAATCCTCTTTTTTTTGCCCCTGAGAAATTCCCAAAGGGACTAAGAAAAGATTCTGAAATTAAATCAGAGTTAAATCCAGTGCAGGAACACAAATCCCTTGGCCTCCAAAGGCAACCTGACTTCCTGCCCTTGTGTACATCATGAAAAAAAAGGTTTTAACAAGCTGGTTACAATCATGGGCAGCATTATATCAAAAGGAAACATTTCTAGGAAGCCAGTTGTTGGAAAGGGGGCGAACTTTTAATTTGTAACACACCAGTTGTTTATATGCACATTTTTTCCCCTCATTTAAGGTGGTGGATAATTAGTCTATCAACATGGCTGGTTTTTCAGGCAACCTCACAATGCCGATGACAACATTTTAAAGATCTGATTAGTTCTTCTTCGTGAAAACAATCTCCCAACTGAGCAAACTAGAGCCCCAAAACATTTGTGAATGCATACCTGAAAGCTCATATTTGAAATACAGATCATTTTTTTCCGCTCTGGTCCTCTGGGATATAAGATGGAATTCATATTCCATAACAGATGCGCTCAACTGCTCCAAGATTGGAAAAGGAGGACATTTAAGCTAACCTCTTAAATGCCCTCACTGGTGTCTTAAGAGCTTTGATCAGACAATGTATAGCTATTATCAGCCAACTCATGGAAGTCAAACAATTCCCAGCTATTATTTCAGCAACAAAACTAACATTCAGATTTCACCATAACCCACTGTCTGGAACGGTTTACACATTGTTAATTCCTAAGAAAAGAATCAACTTTTCATTCCCTGCCCCCCACATAGCAGAACATATGTTGATAAATGGGGACTCTTTAGCAAGCTCCATTTTGCTTCTGTAGCTGAGAAAGGAATAATGAGAGTACCAGTCAGACTGCTGAATTAATGATACCTAAAATTAGCTTAATTAATTAGTTTAGTTACTGAAACTAATTTAGTTAGCAGATTAATTAATGTTCATAAAGAAAGTTATTTGAAGACAAAAACCCTGGTGGTGCCTAAAAGATCTGAATGATTGCATCAAGTCCTCAACTATATTCTTTGTCAGTTTTGGGAGTTCTGACTTGAAGGAATGAAGACTGATGTTGTTTTGTTTTTTCCATGAAGTTTTCTGATAATTTGTTTCCTTATTTCAATTATTTCATTGACATTTTACTTATATATTCATTTTCATCATTATATGATGAATGAAGGGGCAGTCTCTAAGTAATGAATAGAGCAGAACTTTTTAAAAGTTTGTCTATCTTGAGCCTCTCTAAACCATATGAACTCACACATATATGTTACCAAAAGTTTGAGTTTTTGATGTTTTATTATTTTTAATGTTTTACATTAAGACAATAAATCGCCATGGAGGAAATTATGTTTCTGATTTTATAGGATAGAATAGAGCTGGAAGGGACCTTGGAGGTCTTCTAGTCCAGTCCCCTGCTCAAGCAGGAGAACCTATACCATCTCAGACAAGTGATTGTCTAGCCTCTTCTTAAAGACCTCCAGTGATGGAGCACCCACAATTTCTGGAGGCAAGCTGTTCCACTGGTTAATTGTCCTCACTTTCAGGAAGTTTCTCCTTAATTCCAGGTTGCTTCTCTCTTTGGTCAGTTTCCAATCATTGTTTCTTGTCCTGCCCTCTGGTGCTTTGGTGAATAACATGACCCCCTTCTTTGTGGCAGCCCCGCAAATACTGGAATACTGCTATCATGTCACCCTATTTCTTCTTTTCTTTAGACTAGCCAAACCCAAGTCCTGCGGCCGTTCTTTGTATGTTTTAGTCTCCAGGCGTTTGATCATCTTAGTTGCTCTTCTCTGAATTTTTTCCAGACTCTCAACATCTTTTTTTGTGATATGGTGACCAAAATTGGCTGCAGTATTCCAGGTGTGGTTTTACTAGGGTTTTATAAAGCAGTACTAATATGTAACTTATTCTTGATTCTATGCCTCTGTTTATATAACCCAGGATTGTATTAGCTTTTTTAGCTGCTGCTGCACACTGCTAGCTCATAGTCAAGGAATCGTCCACTAGGACTCCAAGGTCCCTCTCACAGTTACTATTTTTAAGCCAGGTCTTATCTAATCTATACTTGTACCTTTGATTTTTCCTGCCTAAATGTAAGACTTTGCTTTTCTCCACACTGAAAGTCATTTTGTCAGATAGGGCCCATTGTCCAGGTTTGTCAAGATCTTTTTGGATCCTGAGTTTGTCTTCTGGGGTGTTGCATACTCCTGCCAGTTTGGTGTCATCTGCAAATTTGATGAGTTCCCCTTCAATTCCCTCATCTAAGTCATTTATGAATATATTGAAGAGTACTGGGCCTAAGACAGAACCTTGTGGTACCCCACTGTTTATTTCTCTCCATGTAGTTGTAGTGCCATTGAGGACTATTCATTGAGTACGGTTTGCCAGCGAGCTACAGATCCATCTGGTGTTGATGTTGTCTATTCCACCTTTTTCTAGCTTGCCAAGGAATAGGTTGTGGTCTACTTTATCAAATGCCTTACTGAAGTCTAAGTATACTACGTCCACAGTATTTCGCTGATCTACTAGTTTAGTCATTTTATCAAAGAATGAAATAAGTTTGGTTTGGCATGGTCTGTTTTTAACAAACACATGCTGGCTACTAATTATAACATTCTTTGCTTGTCGGCAATGTAAATGTAAAGAAGGAGCCTTCTGTCATCTTTGGTGGACTTGTGATAAAGCAAAGAAACACTGGCATAAGATTCATATTTTATTACATATTTTAAAGATCCTTAAAATAAAAATCAAGTCAGAGACTTTTCTTTTAGGCTTAACAATCAAAGAACTTGGAAAAACAACTGGAATTTTTCTGTTATGTATGTTGACAGCAGCAAGAATGCACAAAATGGAAAGATACTTTAATTCCTATAATAGATGAATGGCTGAAAAAACTGATGGAACTAGCAGAGCTAACTAAACTGTTTTAATCAAAGCAATGAACACATCCAATTTTGTTTCTACTTGAAATCACCTGGATTTTTCTGCTTGATATGGAAAAAAAACTTTGACTTAAGTATGTAAAAGTAAAAAATTGAGGCTGTTAGTGCTTTGTTCTGTTGTGCTAAAAAGACTTGGAATTCAATGCTTTTTCTCCCCCCCCCACTTTTCCACTATTTTAATTTTCTTTTGTTTGTTCATTTGATTATTTATTTGTTTTTTTTAAATTATATTTTACAAATAACCAGCCGGCAAACGTATCTTGATAAGCTTAATATAATTATTAATAAAATAAAAAATAGAAATAAAGGAAATGAGTACAAAGTGTCCTTATTTATTTATTTATTAAAATTTATTTATCAAATTTTGAAACTGCCCATCTGTCTCATAGAGAGATCACATACATATTTCTTTGTATTAGACTCAGAAAATAAAGAAGCCCCACAACATACTTTGTCAAATGATGGGCATCTGTTTGGGGAGAGAGTTTATTTATTTATTGGCCTTGCAAAATTATATCATACATAATTACACATATATACATGCCATTCCCCTTAAGTTGTTTTACTCTAATTGTTTCAATTGAATAGATATGATAATACTATTTTAAGGCATTCAGGCAAAATGATTTTGTAGCCCAGACTTCGCCGGAGTTTTGTGGTGTGTGTGTGTGTCCTCTGTCTGTGTGGTACATGACTCTTCAAATACATTGGGAATGCAGCTCTCCAAAGTCCCAAATTACAGTCTAAAGGTGCTGGGGGACACTGCATTAGGGAATGTTTATGCTACAAAATCCAAAGATCATATAAAAGGAATCAGATCCTTCTATTCCCCATCATGCAGTCAGAGCTGAAGAAGCTTTTTGGATGAGAAGCGAAACATCTTCAAAGAAAAACAAGAAAGTCCAGTTGCCTTATGAAAAAGCATGTTTGAGATGATCATATGAAAGGATTTATTTATTATATTTTTATTGTCTTATCCTGGATAATGAAAACTCTAAAAGTTTCTGAATCTGTGCCAAAATCCTTGAAAAATCTATTTCTTCTTAACTTGTTACATGAATCCTAAGTACTTCACAATATAGGATTTTTTTTAAAAAAAACAACCCCAGATGTGCATTTAGTATTTAGTAAATAGGAAGTCAATATCAGATTGAAATATATAAAAAAGTAATTAAGGTTCTATAAGCAAAGTTATCTTTTTCTGGTAGAATTTCGGTCAAACAATGGAGGGCACAAAGGACAAGCAAAACAGCATTTTGATTCCACATTGTAACAAGGAAGTTAAACATTATTATTATTATTATTATTATTATTATTATTATTATTATTATTATTATTATTATTATTATTATTTTAAAATAATTTTTAAGAACAGACTGGACAATCATTTGTCTGAAATGGTATAGGGTTTCCTGCCTGAGCAGGGGGTTGGCCTAGAAGATCTCCAAGGTCCCTTCCAACTCTATTATTATTATTATTATTGTTGTTGTTGTTGTTGTTGTTGTTGTTTTAATTATTAATATGAATCAAGGAAAACAGACTTGATAAAACAGCACATCAGCCTCCAGTATCATCTTTATTCATTTTACAAAAATGCCTTAGGGCCTTACCTGAACTATATAGATATTACAAAATACAGATGTTTGCTGGATGCAAACCAGTGCCCTGAAAAAAATACAAAAGTAAATGGCCATGAGAATGGGAGCTAGTAATAGGGATTTCAGAAAATAATCTCATTGCTGCCTCTTCTAGTAAATGTGTATTTTATGACTTCTACATCCACAATGACGACCATCTTAGGAGTCAGCAAGCCTTCCCATGGTAGCCATTTTGTTAGACCACTTATGACATGCTCTGAAGAGCCCAATTGTGCCTACCCTGGGGTATAATATTCATCTCAATCGTTTCAGAAGGCTGCTATTTTGCAGTGACTAGAAACATTCAAACTCTTGGAAATAGGAAACTATTATTCAAAAAAAGAAAGAAACAATCATGCAATAAATGTTAGCCACTCAGATTTCTAACAGTACCTTTATCATAAAACACTAACTATAGAGTATAATAGTCATCCCCCAGAGCAAAGGAGACCAGAGGACCTTCGAGCAGAAAATAACACTTTGCCACACATCTTTAGGCAGTCATGTTCTATCTTTCTCCCCAAACAGCATTTTCAAATATCAAAACAGTTCTTGAAAAAATATAAGCAGCCTTTCCTTTTGCATAATTTCAAACTATAATTTAGAAATAGAAAATGCTGTATATATGGTTATTTGGCTGTCAGGTAAATCTTTGAAAGGAAAAAAAAATCACAGATAATACATTTTGAGCATTATCACCTGATATGAGAAACAAACATATACACTTCCATTGTTTATTCTCTTAAGAAAAGAAAAACAAAAATTTAAGCCCATTAGGGATATTTTTCCCTTGTCTCCTTTTTTTCATCCATCTGGGGTTTTTTTCTTGCAGATGAAAAGACAAATGCTCCCCCCCCCCCAAATACATTGTAAAATCACAATGCAATGTGTGGCAAATCTCCTAAAATAATAATAAATAAAATAAAAATTGAGGTTTTTCCTTAAATTGGGGTTAATTATATGAAGCTCCTAATCACTAATTATAGAAATGGTCACTGCTCATGGAAAGTCATCAATTTGTGGATAATCTTCTATAGAGTCCTTGGTGCTCTCTGGGCTTGGTTGTTTTACTTGCAGACATTTCATTATCCAACTAGGTAATATCATCAGGGTAGAAGGGATTAGGATTTGCTCTCTGTTTATATAGTAGTTTTCCTTTCACTGTTGATGGAAGTGTTGCCAGGAATTTCTCCACCTAATAACGCTAAGATTTTATGCCAGTATTAAAATATATAGTGCAAAATGTTGAAGGTCTCTGAAGAAATCCTTGAGATAGCAATACATTGATAAAATTGAGTAATTATGTACAAATGTTTTCAAGAAATGAAACAAGTGAACAAACCTTTTAATATTTTCTTTCTAATTTTCTTTGTGAGGATTCTTTTGAATACCAGCATATTATTTCTTTGTCTTCTCCTATTGAGAATTAAGAATTGTTGTGTTTGATAAATCTAAACATAAAGACAAGGAAACTTATCTCAAACAAGAATATTAAAAAAAATAGAACTAACTAGAAAAGAAAGACCTTTTTAAAGTCAAAGAAATCACAGGAAAATGTACAGCTAATGCAAGACTGGAAAACAGAAAGATTATAATGGATGCTTTACAAGTAGGAGCATAGCATGACAGAAATATTTGTAGTGAAAGAATGTATTCAGGAATGAACTTCATGAGATAGTCAAATAAGAAAGCAAAATGAAATACCAAACTTTTTAAACCTTCAGGGAAGCAATTAAAGTGCTAACGGTTTTGTGTCAACAAATATAAAAGAAGACTGTTGGCCTAGACACTGGAAAAGATTATAGTAGTGCATATACAGAAAGGGGATGCCAGAGACATGTAAATTACTGAACCATTGCACTAATATCTTAGAACAACAACAGTTTGCTTAAGGTTTTAAACAGAGGAATAAAACCACACATGGAGAGAGAAACTCCAAATGAACAAACAAGTTTAAGAAAAAAACAGAGTTTAGTTCTTCAATCTATTGTCAGATGATATAAGAAGTAGGTTTACCTCTGCTTTATGGGTTACAGATTGCACCAGAACACTAATAGGAATGCCAGAAGACCTGATCATTCTTAAAAGTAGCTTCACAATGAAGAAGAAAGCATTGTAAAAAAAAAATGACTTATTGAAACGGAGTGGACTTTATATATTTGAACAGTTATAAAAATAACAGGTTTGGAAGAGATGATGGATGCCATCAATAATGAAATTAAATGCTGACAGTCTGACATCTGCAGGTAGTACTATTTTAACAGTGGAAAGATTGGAGACTGAAAAAGAGCTCATTATGAAAATAAAAATGGAAAGTTAAAAAATCCTGGCAATGTCAACTTTGTGGTTAATGAACTTACAGTTGATGTGAAGAAATGTGATAGTTTAGTTTTCTTGGGTCAAAATAAATAAATGAGCTGAAAAACAAAAAGAAGACTAAGCCTAGTGAGAAAGACAGTGACAAACGTGACAAGATCATAAAGGATAGGATATTTATCTGCTATTTAGGGTTAAGGTTAGAATATCGGTAGTAAAAACAATGTGTGTCTCCCCCCCCAAGTGGTTATATGTGGCTATGAAAAACTGAACATGAGAAACAGTGAGAGGAAAAAGAAAGATGCCTTTCAGTTATGAATCTGAAGACAGCATGAAGTCTAGCATTGATAATTGTCCCAAAGGTGTTTTTTTTTTCAAAAGGCATCTGGACTTTGTTTTTGCTTGAAGATGTTTCACTTCTCATCCAAGAAGTTTCTTCGGTTCTGAAGAAGTGAAGAAGCTTCTTGGATGAGAAATGGAAGGTCTTCAAGCAAAAACAAAGAAAGTCCAGTTGCTTTAAAAAAAAAAAAAAACCCCACACCTTTCAGACAACTATGACCTGGATGACTGAGAATCTCCATAGACATTTAGCTCGTTTGGGTAATGAAATATCTGCAAGAAGACAGACTAGCTCAGGAACCACCCCCTCACAGTATGAACTGAAGAACAATGAATCAATCAGCCCTGGACCAAATAAAAACTGACTACTTGAGACGATGATCTATGTTTGTCTGTTCTTTTGACCCAGTGCAACCACCCTTAGAATTGCTCTGTGAGCCAAAAAGCTCTTGATGACACATTTACTGTCTCCATATAGGCTAGTACAGCAGTTCTCAACCTGTGGGTCGTGACCCTTTTGGGGGTCGCACAAGCCTTTCACAGGGTCGCCTAAGACCATCGGAAAACACATTTCCGATGGTCTTAGGCAGGGCTTGTCAACCACCTTCTCTCCCTCCCCCCCTCCGCTCCACCTCACTTGTTTGTGGAAAATATGCTGCTTGGCGGCAGTCTGAATAAACTCTACCAAATGTGCCCTGCAGGGGGGCGCATGCAGAGCGCAGGTGTAGAGCAAGTCCCCGCCCTCCCCAGAGACTCATTGTGCAGCAACTGTATTGACTTCTTCTCGTAGTCAGTGAAGGGGAGGCCACTGCAGCACCCAACTCCTGCGCCTGTCAGTTGGTGACCCCCGAACTTGAGTCAGCTGACGCAAGAGGGAGGGAAGGAGAAGGGACTCTTCCTCCTCTCCTAAGCTTCAAAGCATGATTGGCTTCCCAAGGGCACCACAATCCTCATGAAAGTGGGGGAGGGGGGAGAAGCAAAGGGGGCAAGAAAGCTCACGGTGGGCTCGAAGCAGCACCTACCAGAGTTGGTGATGAGAAATTCCCCACAAACCTAGGGAAGGGGTGGAGAAAAGGAGCTCCCTTTGGGAGGAAAATGCCACCTTTTCTCCTTGGCTTTGTGCTCTTCTGTTTCTCGGCAGCCGGGCTGGCAAGCCTCTCTTGGCTGGAACTTCCTTTCCTTCCCTCCCTCTTGGTCTCTTTCTCCTTCCCTCCCTCTCCCATTGTCCCTTCCTTCCTTCCTTCCTTCCTTCCTTCCTTCCTTTCCTTCGCCTCCCTCTTTGTCCCTCCTTCCCTCCCTCTCCCCCTTGTCCCTCCCTCCCTCCCTCCCTTTCTTCCTTCCTTCCCTCTTGTCCAGGATCGGGGTGAGCCTCTACAGCTGATCTGCACTTCTGCAGCTGTAGCTGCTCTCCTTGGCTCCTGCCCAGCAAACTTGCTCGCTAGAAAACATGTGCTTGCTAATTTAGCAGACACACGAATCAGCTGTAGCCCGGTGCTGATCCTGGAGCTTCTGCTAACTTAGCAAGCAGCATGCCTTTCGGCGAAGCTGAGCAAATGAGCTGGGTGGAGCTCTCCTGTCTCTGCCTGTGCAAAGGCAGGTTTGCCGGCAGCAAAGCCCCCAACCACGCTGGCATTGGTGGTGATGCTGTCTAACCCGCATTTTTCTATCTTATCAAGTAGTAAGTTGTGATCTACTTTGTCAAATGGCTTACTGAAGTCCAAATAAATTATATCCACAGCATTCCTCTGGTCCACTAATTTTGTCACTTGGTCAAAGAATGCAATAAGATTTGTCCGGCATGATCTGTTTTTGACAAACCCGTGTTGGCTTTTAGTAATGACTTTGTTTGCCTGTAGGTGTTCGCTGATTCATTGTTTGATTATCTTTTCCAGAATCTTCCCAGATATTGAGGTCAGGCTGATAGATCTGTAATTTCCTGGATCCATTTTTTCCTTTTTTGAAGATGGGAACTACAGATCATTAAAAGCCTCCCTAGACTTTTGCTGAAAACCCACTGGATCCATAAAGTACCCAGGACAGAGGTCCTTCCCATGAAGATCGAGAATGCTAGTGAGCTAAATAGTGATCAAATCACAATGACCTGACCATGACAGATTGAAATGATTCCCACTTTCAGATTACATTCCAACAGTTTCAATTTGAAAACTAGAGGCAAGGAATCACCATCTACATCAGAGGTCCCCAACCTGTGGGCCATGGCCCACTGCAGGGCCCGGGCCTGCTGACTACCGGACCACGAGACAGGCTGACCAGTGCACATGTTTGTACATGTACTCATCCCCACTTATGCTAGTGCTGTGGCTGTGTGGCATAAATGGGGCACTGCGCGGCCTAAACGGGACTCTGTGGGGTAAAAATGGGGCTCCGTGGGGTGAAAACAGGGCTCTGCAGGGCCATAACAGGGCAGGGCTAGCAAGTATCATGTGGGCACTAGCGCCACCCCATTTGTGTCGCTTGTATGCTCGCAGCCCCGCTTATGTGTGCGTGCCCATAAAATGCTTCCCCTTCCCTCCAGTTCGCCAACCGAGGAAGGTTGGGGACCTCTGATCTACATGATTTAGGTCAATTATTACTTGAAATTTTCTTTTATTAAAGATTGAAGGAAAACTCACTTGGCAATTTTCAGAGCCGTCAATAGCTTAAAACTAATTAACAAATCCCAAAATAGAAAAGGACATTCGTGAAAGCAGTGTCCCTTAAAAGGCATTAACTATGATTATGAGTACAATGTTATTCCTCACCGTGCTCAAAAACCACCAGTCACTG
This sequence comes from Crotalus tigris, assembly GCF_016545835.1. Classification (NCBI taxonomy): domain Eukaryota; kingdom Metazoa; phylum Chordata; class Lepidosauria; order Squamata; family Viperidae; genus Crotalus; species Crotalus tigris. Next base: position 3,575,191 of record NW_024100553.1, on the reverse strand, counting down.
CTATCTTGTGGTCTCGTTGAGAAGAGCAACATTTTGGTGCACATGTGGGTGATCTCCCATTCTCTCCTTGTCTAGAGAGGTTTACTTACTGGCTCTTCATTCTTTGCTGTGGTCATCAGCTCCACCTTTTGCAGAGCTAATTTTAGCCTGCCTCCAGGCAGAATTCTTGGGTATTTTAATTTAAAGAAATTAATGGGTCCATCCAGGGAAAGCTTAATTTTTCTTTTATTGCTTCAGGTGTGATTATATGATGTTCTAGAGCTAGCTCTGGCTATCTTCTCAAATACATTTACATATTGTTTGATTAGCCTTTTATTTCTTGGAAGATTTTCTGCTAAAATTTTAATGTTAGTATTACAATAAAAAAATAGAAATATATTTTAAGTAACACTGAAAAATTACATAGACATTTTTTTGTTAATATTATCATTCCTCCTACTCCTGGGTGGGATTATTGATGTGCCTGTAATTGTGTAGCTGCCATTTGGAGTAAACATATCTTTTGGCTAAATCCTTTTCCTATAATTCTCATTAAAATTTAAAAGCAAAAAATATTTAAAATCATGAATAATATCAGCATCAATTTCATAATATAGATTAGGCAGCTCAATGTAAAATGGTTCAACTGTTGTCTTTCTTCAGTGGAGACTGCCAGTTATGCAAATTACATGCTGCTTTCAGACAAAAGAACTTACAAATTGGAGTTACACATTAAAGCAACATGAATTTCCTTGGTCCATGTTGAATTAGGCTTGATCATATGGAACTAATCTAATATGGATGTCACATTAGTTCTGCATTTGTCAGAGAAATTATGTAAAGCTGCAACATTTAATAGAAATAACAAAACTAGAATGCAGATTCAAGCTACACAGACTTATCTTTCTTATAACCTCTCCCAGATCAATTTTCCATTATTATCATCGTTGTCTTCTTTCCATTCTGAATTTACTTGCCCTTTTCTAGAGGTATGGTTGCTCCATAAGCCTTGTATGGTCCGAAAAAGCTGTGTACTGTTCATAGATCTTGTGACCTATATAAGATAATTAGAAATGGATAGCTGAAAGTAGACATAAAAAATTCTGGATTGTTCGATAGTGAAATCTATTTATTTCTTCCAGTTGTTCTCTCACATGTTCTAAGATGCTTTTGCTTTCTAAGTCAATAACAGATATAAATGATCTTCTATGTACAGTAATTCAGCTGTAGCCCTGCCCAGATCAGACCAAATGTCTGACACCTTCCCATATCCCTGTTTTTCCAGTTTTATCTCCTAATAGGTAGTCTCCTTTCCTAAATGACTTAATTTTAATTCTTTTGAGGTGTCTTCTTTCCTCAATAGTATGTACCCATATCCTTTATACTTTCAGGATTTATTTTCTTGCTTTTGCCTACTTTAACCATGTTCCATTAGCTGTTGCCCATCCTTCCCTCATTTTAGGAAAGGGCATGATGGCTCAGTGGTTAAAGATGCTGAGCTTGTGCTGACAGCCCAGGTTCAAGACTTGAGCGCTGCATGATAGGGTGAGTTCCCGTTATTTGCTCCAGGTCCTGCCCACCTAGCAGTTTGAAACCATACAAATGCAAGTAGATAAATAGGCACCATTTTGGTGGCAATGTAACAATGTTTCATATGCATTGGCATATAGTCATGCTGGTCACATGAACATGGAAAAGGTCTTTGACTCCCTCAGCTAAGAAACAGAAATGAGCATCGCCCTCTAGAGTCGGACAGGGGAAACCTTTACCTTTTATTTTATTCGCTGCTGCCCCCCCCCCTTCCCTTATTTTAGGCTCCTTTTGACTTCAAGCTTTGTGATTGGCTTTAAACAAAAATTTCAAGAAGAAGCATTTCGTTGTCAGGAATAGGAAATATTCAGACTTATGGCAACTTTAATGGGGCTATCAGTCTCATGTTGAAAGCTCTCTTCAGAGATCGTTACAAGTTTCCAGCAAGAGGTAGATATCTTTTCTTGAAAAAGATGGACAGGAAGAAAAAAGAGAAAGATGAAATATGCAATTTGAAGTGCTGGTGGTCATCTCTAAGCCCCTGTCATCTCTGAGAGAAGAGTACGACTACTCCTTTAAAAAGAGAGAGAGAGAGAGAGAGAGAGAGAGAGAGAGAGAGAGAGAGAGAGAGAGAGAGAGGGAGGGAGGGAGAGAGAAATTGCCCCAGGATAGTAGAATGTTTCTGGCTTTTAGAAGGTCTATTAAAAATGACTACTTCAATCAGGCCACCATGGCCTATGCAACAGAATTTTTCATTTGGGGGTAATTGATTATAGTATTATTGACTGGTTTGATTAATTAGTAGGGATGGTTTTTTATTTTCTTCTTCTTTGTCTGTATTTGTTGGTTTACTATTCTTTTATATCACTTTGTTAATTGTTTTTAATCTGAATTTATGATAATGGGAATTGTAAGATGCTCAGAGTTGGTGTTGATTGGAATATCTCATAAGCCCTGTAAAATCAGACATAGATATAAAATCTCCTTAGGAAATGGGATTTTGTAATACTGGGCATATGACTGCATAGGTGTATCATCTGAGAATTATCTTAAACCACCAATGAGAATTGTCTTAAAGCACCAGGGGATTAGATGCCACAATTCATAAATAATATCATAGAAAAGTATTAGAATTATATAGCTATTGTGTGATCCCAGGAAAGACATAACTGCTTTATGGTGTTAAATAAATTGTGGTATTCATACTTTTACACAATCTAAGATATTTTTTGGATATCCCCCTCCTCCTCCCCCTTGCTTCTCCTCTATTCTCTCTTTCTCTTCTTCTTCTCCATTCTCTCCCCCTCCCTCTATTCCTCCATCAGGATATGGACAGATTTAATTATGCCAAAATTTTTATGCCAAAATATTTGTTTATTTGGGTTGTTTATAATATCACTAATAAAGGAGAATATTTGTAGCTCAGGGTTGACATGAAGGTCCTTGGTGCTCTCTGAGCTTGCTTGTTTTCTTGCAGATATTTCATTACCCAAACCAGTTTGGGTAATGAAACGTTTATAATGTCAACCCACATATAATAATAACACAGCTGTGTTGTGCAATATTATTTTCAGAATGAGTGAAATAATGTAACAAAATTGTCGGGAAATTCAAAGAAGAAAAACCCATGGATTATTCCTGCTGCTTAGAAAATTTGTGGAACTGAGATCCAAACATCTGGAAGGCTGCAGAATAATATGGAACAGTTCTACAAATTATCCACACATGGATATTTTTGCAGCTATTTCCTTTCCTTTCTTTTTATGTTTCTTATTCTATAATTTATCCACATCGTTAAGTTACACCTCGCTCAGAGATATGGATCATTGAGAGTAGACTAAGGCGGGTACAGAGTTTGGCTGTTATTTTAATGCAAATATAGACAGACATCATGACTGCACATGAAACAGAAATATCATGTACCTCTTAGGGAGAAAGCAGAATTTAGGCAACTTGAATGTCTGCTAAACTTATGTTTAGACCTCAAAGAAGACTATACTTCAGTCACATTAGATGATAGCAAGAATTCCAGTTCCATTCCAAATTTCATTTATAAGAAAACATACGATTTGTAATTCTGAAATGGGATTAGTCTCAATTGGGTACCATGTCAAAAAGATATTTTTTAATAAAAAATTTAAAGCAGTATGTAATAGTTAATAGGACAGATCTTGGGCTTAATGTGAAAAGAAACAAGTCCATTTATGAAATATTTTGGTTCAAGAAGTGTTCTTACTCCAAAAATGTTTCCTTCCAATGACCAGTGAAACAGTTGAAGATTCTGGTAACACTGATTATCAGGCAGTTTGGGATATTAGTCAGCTGTGTATTCTGAGTTTAGGTTTGTTTCCGTGCTAACTAAATTTTAAGATGTATGTCTGCCAGTTATTTAGCTGTTTCTGTTAAAACAATGGGTATTTCTGAAGGCTAAAAATTATGCAAAGCAGAAAAATGTGAATATGGCTTCAACCATTATGTAGGTTTTTTTTAAAAAAAAACACATTAAGAGTGCAAAGATTGATATCATGTCTGCTTTCATGATTGCCACTATTTATGTAGGTGGGCTGCTTTTTAACATAAAAGTTATTTGTAAACAGTTTATTAAATAGTTACTCATGCTGCTTGAAAAAATGAAAAATGTTTACAAATATGTTTATATGTTTATTTTTTTTTGTTTTATGATAAAGAAAGAGGGAGAGATTAGATTTAAATAGATGTATAGATGTTCAAAGAAAGTAATGTTTAAATTTGTGTCTTGGACGGAGTTTATACAGAATGATGAATAATATTATAAGTATGATGTTAGAAAATGTTTAGAGTATATTATAATGTGTTTAAGGACTGTAATTATTATTTTTTTTTAGAGAAGATAACCTATTTAATTTAAGGTATTTAGATTTGTTTAGGATTTATATGTGTTTTAAGTTTTTCTTTTCTTTTTTTTGAAAAATTTTAACTAAGCCTGTACTCAACTCTGGGAAGGTGGGGGGAGGGTTTGGGAGGTTTGGGGAGGGGGGGAGGGTATGGGAGGGTGGGGGGGTTTCGGGGAGGGGATTTGTTTTGTAAAATTTAAAAAATTTTCAATAAAAAAAATGAAAAATGATATTCTCACTATCTGCAAATTATGCAAAATCAATGCATTGTAGTGTCACATCAAGCCCACTAGATGGCAGAAGGAAGGAAGGAAGGAAAGTTGATATGAAGCAAATTTCTGAAATCCAAGGTATTATTTGTTATTCATATTCAGATTAACACCAGAAATCATTCTTTGATTTAAAACAGATCATTCAATTGTACTCTACATGAATTATAAAGTCATTACATAAAAAAAACACTTTAATTCATCTATTAGGAACAGTTCAAATTATTTAATTGGCTTACATTAACTTGACCCATAATTTACAGTGCGATGGACCATACACAACTTATTGCTGCAGCCAACAGCAGATGAAAAGGATAACAGTATGGTGCTAAACATCCAGAACTAGACGCAATAATTCATATCACTTTTTCAAAATACAGAGGTCTTTTCTACCAATTTATTTTTTTCACCAGTGCATTTTGTGTCCAACCATGTGATAAGTGCATTATTTTGTGCTTTGTTGTTTGTTTGTTTTTCTCCTAAAGGCTTTATAGGCAAAAGAGTTAGTATTGCTTTTTATAACGGTTTAAAAGTAGTAAGGAAGCTGCTCATGGCACTAACAAGTCTTTGTGATTTTGGCAAAAATGAAATTGAACTCCATGACTGAGCAGCCATTTTAGGATTCTCTTCTATTTTTCTCATCTGGGTTCATGGAATCCTTGTACTTTGAGATTCAGTAAAGTTTAATGCTCTACCATGTAACAGATGGCCCTGACATCTCTGTTTTAAAAATGCAACACATTGAAAGCCTGCTCAGATTGTGGACTTTGGGTTCTAGATCAGAGATCACCAACCTTTTGGGCACCAGGGACGGGTGTCATGGAGAAAGGTTTTTCCCCAGACAAAAAGAGGTGTGGTTTTGAATACTGCCTGCATCCCAAGGATGTCGCTTTGCTTGTTTGTGTGGCCTGCTTGCTGGCATGCTGCAGACCGGTACTGGTCCATGGACCGGGGGGTTGGGGACCCCTGTTCTAGATGAGGATGATGGTGGTGGTGGACAAAAAAAAAATCCTCTGAGGCCATATGTTACACTTTAAAGGTTTGACACCAGTCTCCTAGATTTGATTTGCATGAATTACAAATATGAAAACTCTAATGTAAGCATATTAAAGAGAAAATCCAAAGAAAAATAGTGAATAGCTAGTGAGGAAAAGCCAAATATATCATGTTGCAGACTGTGAAATGACAAAATGCTCCATATTCTAAAGAACACACAACAGAAATTGTGGAATGCAAAAATTTCATCTAAGGGAATCTAAGATGATAGATTGTATTTCCACTAAGCTGTGAGATGCTCTAAATCAGTGGTTCTCAACCTGTGGATCGGGACCCCATTTGGGGTCGAATGACCATTTCATGGGGGTTGCCAAACAACGCAGTCCGCCATTTTTTCCCCCTTTTCCTTAGCTGTGCTACTCCCTTTTATTCTATTGGCTTTTGAAAGCCAATTGAATAAGTAATAAGTAATAATAGTAATAATAGTTACTATTATTACTTATTACTTATTCAATTGGCTTCTTGAATAGAGTCTAATTCTATTGGCTTTCAAAAGCCAATAGGAATTGTCCAGGCTGTCTCTGCCCTGCTGAGTCGCCAAAAGTCCCATTCTGCAAACGGTGCTGCACCGGTTGAGTAGTCCTCGACTTATGACCGGTTGGGGGTCGCGGCATTAAAAAGGTTGAGAACCACTGCTCTAAATTCAGTAACAGGGCACAGTTACATTTTATTTAGGTCTAAGTGTCTGTTTCTTGATTCAAAATATTACAAAACAGAATCCAGCAGAATTGCTTTTCTTAAAAAGCAGCCTTGTTTCACCATGGAGGTTGTGTGTGTGTGTGTGTGTGTGTGTGTGTGTGTGTGTGTGTGTGTATACATACACACATACATAGTGCAACGTGTATATATACATAGTCATAGAACTTGACACTGGAAAAGAATTTCTGTTATTAAAAATCTTAGGTTGTTTTTTTCCCCTCCAGAAGAAATAAGGACTTTCCTAGTCCTTAGTGCGCAAAGGCAGATTTGAAAGCCCATAAAAGTAATGCCTGATAAAAACCACAGAATTCAAATTTGGGTCTCTCTTTTGCCAACCACCCCCCCCTAAATCCCACCCTTGTATGCGCTGAAAACAGCTTAGACCTTCATTGTATCTATATAATGGACATTACAACAATTACATTAAATGAAATGGGTTGTGGAAAAAAAAAACAAATGTCTTTTAATATGCATAATCTACACTGTTTGCATTGAAGTTAAAAGGAGAGAAAATGTGGTATCAAGAAAGCAGACTCCTGCAAAGCAGGGCCAGATCCAGCTCTTTATTCAGTTAAAAAAAGGAAAGACAATACCTTATAATACAAGCCATTGCATTGCTCAGGATCAAGCTATCAGTAGAGATAACTGTGGCCTACTTGGTTAGGCTTTGAACAGCATTCTGTCCCAAAGTCAGATAAACTTAAAAAATAGTTATAAAAACAAAAATATCAAGAATCCAGTCCACAATAAAATGCTAACTACAGTTAGATAGTATATGGCAGTTTCATGCAACGTGTGCCTCCAAACACTGTCTGGGAACCTCTATGGTGGGCATCAGTTTGGGGAAAATAGATCTATGGCAACAACAGACTGTTCATCAGCTACTGAACATGAGGTATCTCCTGTGCATGGGCTGAATACTCATTTCCAGATTATACTGTTTTGCAGCCTTTTTAACTTGCAAAAAAATACTGAGCTGATTAAGGTGCCTCAGCAATAAAAGCATTCAAATTTCTACTCCTATCATATGGATACAAACATTCTTAAGTATTATCAGCATTCAGGTAGTCAGTTTGGAGCAAACTGAGCACTGATGAGCTGAAAAATATGTTGAGGTTAAAAGAAAAGGTCTTTACTTCAAGTCATCTTCTCTGCCTCTAAGAGATCGGGAAAGCTGAAAACAGGCCCAGGCCCCACTTCCACTGTGAAACTCGATTTAGAGAGCAGCATAATTTGGCCTTAGAGGTTTAAAGAGGTTTCATAAAGCAAAAAAGTGCATGGCAGGCTCATGATTGCGGAGCCTTATTTTACCACTTTACTTGATCATCTTTTTTCACTAACATTCTGAAGCAGGGGTCTTCAAACTTGGCCCTTTTATGACTTGTGGACTTCAACTCCCAGAATTCCTTAGCCAGCATGCCTGGCTGAGGAACTCTGGGAGTTGAAGTCCACAAGACATAAAAGGGCCAGGTTTGAAGACCTCTGTTCTGAAGGCTTATCTCTGTCCAGTAGCCCAGACTTCCTGAATATATAAGCAAAGAATATCCAGACATGGAGTCAAAAACTTTAGGAAATGCAAGGACTGTGGGGGGATCAGAAAGTCTTTGTTTCATGACCTCAGCCCAACAACTACCCCCAGTGTGATTCCCTCCCTTCTCCCCTCAATTTCTCCTACATCACACTTCACTCATAGTTCATAAAGATTACAGCTAAAATTTAAGGCACTTCATTCTTCAGGAGATAGGATTCCATGCTATGGAAGAAGCTTATCTCTTGCTCAACAGGTTAGCTTATACAACCTCTGTATAAAATAATTAGGCAAGGTAATAATACAGGCGCCACTACTGTTATTGCATAGGCCTACATCAGAGTAGATAATGCACAGAACATGCTCTTACAACAACACTGTTGCATGGTTAAATCTAACATTGTTGGGCTCAAGACAGTCACCTGAAAGTACAGTATTTTTTTTTCCAACACAACTGCTGAAAAGTGTAATAGGGTATGAAAGAACATAGCAATCATATTTTCAACAATATTATTCTCACTAAAAAATAAGGAATATGTTGGGGTTTCCCCCACACCCAGACTTTCTGTTTTATATTGAGCTCTGTTTTGTTAACTACATTAAATCTGCATTACTATTTAAACTATCTGTGTCAAAACATTCCTTTCAAAGAAGACTGTAATATACAAAATAGCCACAAATCCACTCGTGAAAAGACAGGTACCTGTACCAAAGCTTATACTGAAATGTACACAAAAAATGTAAAACAATCCATTGAATGGGGTTTGTGTGTGTGCCTTCGGTCAGTTTTTGATTCCTGGCAACCGCCTGGAATTTTCTTGGCAAGATTTTGGAAGTGAGTTGCCCTTGCTTGTTTCCTAGGGCTAAGAGACAGTAACTGGCCCAAGGTCACCCAGCTGGCTTTGTGTCTAAGGCAGGACTAGAATTTATGGTCTCCCAGTTTCTAGTCTGGTGCTTTAACCACTACACTAAACTGGCTTTCTTTCAGTGGAATTTAACTGTCAAAAACTTGATGCAACGGCTAGAGGCATTTTCTTATAAAAATGTATTCAAAATAAAATGTTGACTCAAAAAATTTAAAACTTCATTTAAATTAGATATTTGTACCCCATATTTTTTTTAAAAAGAAATACTTTTTATGCCCCATTGAGAAAAAAAATACTGTTTGTATTATGAACTCTTGTACAGTATTTTTTTTAAATAATTTCCTCATGATTATTTAAAAGTAATGTTTTTTGAAAAGGTGAGAGGTTAATTTTGAAGAGTGTTTACTCAATGGATAATAATCTGAACTTAAATATGACTGAATCTTTAGATATGTCTCCTTTGCATTAAATCTAGCTGAACTGTACTTAAAATCAGTTAGTTTCTGTACCTGTTGATACATGTATATTATTTGTCGCCTTGGGAAAGATTATATGAATTAATAGATATTGTATACTTTTTTCCTTAAGGAGGCACTATTAAGTCAACAGAAAAATAGTTTATACAAAGCTAATTTTCTTTTTGGTTTCTATACATTCTTCTTCATTTCACTTCCAAGTCATTTTGCTTAGTTGTATTGAAGTTTCTCTTTAGTAGAACTTGCTGATCTGTAGACATCTATTGCTTCTGAGAAGAGATAAAATCAATTGGAGTTCCTTGATGAATCTAGTTCACAGATACAGTACTATACTTTGGAAGCATTGGTAGTTATAAAACAATGTACAAGTCTTTTCAAACATTAAAAAAGTCACATACGCTGAACTATCTGTAGACTTATATATTCAAATATTGGGGGGGGGAGGAGAACAAATTACTTTAATCTACCTATCAGGAAATGAAGAAGTTTGTGAGACGCCTGTCTAAGGACATCCACTAACAAGCATGGTCAGTATCTTCCATGTTTACGCTGCTCCGCCGGCTACTTGTATTTGAAGCCCCAGGAGAGACCGACGTTAAGAGTGGATCAGTAACCCCAACAGGAGACAGAGTATCATCCATCAACATATCTTCCAGTTTAGATCCCATTTTGGGAGGGACAGCATAAGTGCTTGTGGCCGATTCTGTCATGTTTGCCAGACTGCCGTTGAAAGTGATGGTGCCATCGGTGAGGTCAAGAGTGGTTGTGGAAGAAAGCTCAGGGTGATGCTGCTGTAGGATTTCCTGGCTGCAGTTGTCAAGGACGGGCTCTTGTTTGATCAGCCGGTTTACTATTTCTGGAGAGCAAAGGCCCGTAGTTGGGAGGATGGAAAGTCCGTGAGCTCGAGCCTGCATTTCAAGCTCCTGTTATGAAGAGGCGTGAAAAACAAGAAATGCATTGAACGGGTTTAAAAAGAATGGCAACTTTAGAATTTAACATTTTTCTTAAAAGCAGGCAAGCCTTCTATTCCAAACCCTCTTACAAATAATTATATTATTCATCCAACGTAGGTTTCTTTCTAGATGCAAGTTATGGAAAAAAGGGCAGTCACCAAAGTGAAAAGTGCAGTAGAGCATACTGGGAATAAAATATAATTATTGTTTCTCTATCAGATGGCCAATATTAAGAAATTACTATATATGCTGGAAGGGAAGCAGCTTTTGGTATCTGTTTGAGAATAAGCAGAAGATAGGTATATCTTTCATGCAATTTCCTCTCTTCACTCAGTCTCAGAGTAAGGCCAGTGGGGATTCATTATGCTCTCTATAAGGCTGCTTCCTGTGTGATTAAAAAATTGCTCTTAATACTGCTCCTAGCAAGTGGGACCCCAGCCTTTCCAGCTCCGCGACTGGCAGCAGCAGCAGCAGCAGCAGCGAGAGGGTGGAAAGGATGGTTTTGTGTGTGCAACCTAATCCTGCACTTGCACAAATGGAGCTTTCCAACAACGTACTGAAAGAATTCTACTATTTTATATCAAATTCAAGCCTTAGAATTTGATTGAGGGAAGGAAGATAGGTGGGATTTCTATTCCTTTTAGGCCATTGAATACCAACATCTTATCTAACTTGTAGCAAAGTGCCACTAAAACTGTAATGTATTGACCACAGCTGTTTTAAATCACTTGCTTAATGTCTGAGCTACATTGCTGTATTGTTTAACAGTTGCTGTTACTGAAAGCCAGACTGGCTGTCTCCAAGCTGATAATGAGGTTTGGGGCGGGAAACTGTTACTTTAAACCTATTGGTTGCCACCTAGAGTCTAACTGTATAAATAGCTGTGTAGCAGCTCTGTTCTGAGTTAATAAACTTATTTGTTGTTTCAACACTCTGCCTCGTTCAATGCCTAAAAAACCGAAGATATAACAAAAACAACCAAGCATACTAGGATTTTTCTTCAAGTTCCTTATCAAGTAACTATTAAAGTATCTGTTGCCATATATGGCCAATAGGCCTAGAACAGGGGTAGGCAACCTTGGATCTTTTATGACTCGTGCACTTCAATTCCCAGAATTCCTGAGTCAGATATGTTGAGGGGAAAGGGAGAGTTTCCAAGCTGAGCCATGCTGGCTCAGGAATTCTGGGAACTGAAGTCCACGAGTCATAAAAGAGCCAAGGTTGCCTACCTCTGGCCTAGAACATGAAGAATATACCTCAACTTACAATAATTCCTTAAGCATAAAGTTGCAATACCATTAAAAAAAAGATTGGCTTGTGACCAATTCTCATAAGTTATGATCGTTGTAGCGTCCTCAAGGTCAAAATATGGAGGCTGGCCTGTACTTATGATGGCAGCAGTGTCCCAGGGTCAAATGATTTCCATTTACGACCTTCCCAGTCAGTTTCCAAAAGCAAAGTCAAATGGGGAAGACAGATTCACTTAATGACCATATGATTCATTTAACAGATGCATTGATTTGCTTATCAAGCATGGCAAAAGCAGTAAAATGGGATGCGATTCACATAACAATTGTCTTGCTTAGCCACAGACATTGTGGTCATAAATCAAGGATGACCTATATCTATAAACATGAGGAAATGGAATCTTGCTTCTGGCCTGGCCCTGCTGTTATATGCATCATCAGTTCTATGGCCAAGTATCAATTAAGCACTTTGAATTTTGCAAGATGAAGGCTATGGCAGAGTAGTTTTATGTGCTTAAGCACAGGTGCACCTGATAATTATAGTTTTAGGGATCAGGTGAAGTTGGAATCTGTGATAAAATGAAAACTCTTATGTTTCGTTTACTGTATGTGCACGCAAAAGGGATGGCAGAATGTTCAACCCTACCCTATGTTTTGTGTGCACAAAAATGTATAATCTAACTTTTATGAACTTTTGCAGAGTTACAAGTAGAATTATCCAAAAACAGCTTTCATGTATTTATGATAATTGCTTCCAGACTGATTAATATTCTAGAACCATTCTGGAAACAAACCCTAATTACATTATGTAGTAGAAATTATAGTATGAATTTTCATTTAGGTTTTTAACCGTTTTTATTCTGTTCTCACTTCAAAAGAGGCACTAATTACCTTGATAGAACAGAACAGAACAACAGAGTTGGAAGGGACCTTGGTTGGACCTTCTAGTCCAACCCCCTGCTCAGAAATTAAGAAATCAAGAAATCAAATCACACAGCTTGTAACCTTTATATACTAATTAGCAAACCTGTATTCTAAGCAAAAGATGTCTATTGGCATGTTCCAATTTCTTTTGTCTGTTCTCTAGCTCTTTCGTCCGTTGCTGTTCTCTTTGCAGTTTGCGGATATAGTCCACAGAGGCTTTTAAAATAGTTCCCTTGTTCCAACGCATGTCTCTGTAAGAATAATCCAGATCATTATATCTATAAAGAAACACTAATCACAGCAGGTAGAAGCACCTAGTTAACCTTGGTTGGCCTGAGAAGCTAAACAGGGTCAGTTAGACTGTCTATGGAGATACTGAAACATCCAGGTCATGGTTGTCCCAAAGATGGTTTTCCAAAAGGCAATTGGACTTTCTTGGTTTTTTTCCCTTGAAAACCTTTTGCTTCTGAAGAACTGAAAAAAATTCTTGGTTGTGAAGCAAAAAGTTTTCAAAAATAAACAAAAAACAAAACAAGAAAGTCCAGTTGCCTTTTGGAGAAACACTTTTAGGATCAGCTAGACTGGAAAGTCAAAAAGCTATCAGGCTTTTTGCTCATGTAGAAGCAAATCTCCCTGAGTTCAGATGAGTTAAATTTATTAAGCAAGAGGTTCAAGGAAGAACACAATAATTCCAGCAAGTATCTACTTTGAAAGGAGGAACTGTATTTAGGTGAATTAGGACAGGAGGCCTCTTACTCTTTTTATTGCATTCTTTCAATGTAAAAGAAAGGAGGCTACACTGTTGATTGTTTTGGTAATGGATAGATGGCTTCTTAACTATCTGAGAATGGGCGTTGTCTTACCTGAACACCTTTTCTCAGCACGGAGATGGAGAATCCCCTAATGGGTTAGCTCTGTCTTCCTGCCCATTAGACCAAGTCAGCCATACTTGCCACGCCCCTCCTGGGCTAGGACACACCCAGTATTGATTTGGTCTTCAGCCCAAAAGGACGTGACAAGTTTGGCTCCCAGTTTAGCTGCAGTAGTAGAGTTTAATTCCAGGTGGATTCTACCTTTCTCTTGGCATCCATAGTCATCTCAACAGCACTGGGATCAGCGCTGTTTGAGGTTGTCTGTTGGAGGCTTAGGGGGTGATTTTCCCCAGGGCCCTGGTACTATTTGCTGAGGCTTCAGCTTCACCCGAGTGATCCTTTCCCTTTCAGCTGCTCAGCGCTGAGCTCAGCGCTGCAGGCCCCGATCTCTCCTCAGCTCCCCAGGGATGATACAAGAGGTTCTCTGTCTTGCTTCACGTCGGATTGTTCCGGACGCCAATTTGACTGCTGTGGGTGAGCCGTGGCTGCCGATCGGACACCCAGGGAGGGGGGGGTTTCGAGGCTGCACCCTTGCCTACCTCCCTGAGCTCCCCTCCGAGGGAAGGAAAGGCTCACGCGATTGCCACGGAGCCATTGTCAGCAGTTTTTTGCGCCTCTCCCCTCTGAAGGCAGCAAAGGCAACTTCTGCGAATTGATCAGTGCAGCCGCCATTTTGGCCACGCCTCGTTTGGTGGCCGGGAACGTCAGGCCTGCTAGTCCTTCGCTCTCATCATTGCGAAGCCAAACTTGTCATGTCCCTTTGGGCTGAAGACCAAGTCAAGACTGGATGTGTCCTAGCCCAGGAAGGGCATGGCAAGTTTGGCTGACTTGATCTAATGGGCAGGAAGACAGAGCTAACCCATTGGTGGATTCTCCATCTCCTGTGCTGGAGAACCACTTTGCACAAAAACATCCCAAAAGAGACCAATGGCAAGCCATCCCCACATTGGTGCCAAGAAGGCTGTCAAAAGTTGAGTATGTCTTGACGGCTCTTTAGTTTAAGGAAGAACTTTGGTGGTGAGGAGGCACCATACATAGCAATCCATACAATTGCTATGCAAAAACTACATTCTCCAAAAATATGGTTGCCAGAAAACAAAAATAGTTACAACAAAATAAATATTAACTTTAATACAGGAGGGAGTGGATGGTTCATTCACTAGTAATTGGTAGAATATACTTCTGGTTACACATGGAGCGCATCACTCTGCCTTGATGCATAGAGGTGTACTTGTGGTACAGAAGCCACACTTGGTCATGATGCTACAGCTGCTCTGCCAATTATAGGCAGGGTCTAATCAGATGGCCTTATAAATGCTTTAAAGATGAACTTCTTCAGACACTAAAGGATATAATGAATGATATATTACGGGGGGGGGGAAGATACCTTAAACTTGGAAAGAAGCTAATACTGCTGAAGGAAGGTCAAGATGTTAAGAAGATAAAGAACTATAGACCAATCTCACTATTAAACAATGACTATAAACTTTTTGCTGCAGTTTTGGCAGAAAGATTAAAGAAAGTTTTAGAGACTTATATTCATGAAGATTAATCTGGCTTTCTGTCAAAAAGACAGTTAAGGGACAATGTGAGAACTATTTTGAACATTATTGAATATTTACAATATCATAATGAGAAATAGGCAGTTTTAATATAGGCAGGGTCTACATTCAAAGGTATACTCTTCCCAGAAGTGAAGCAGCCCTGCCTTCTTCTCCTTCTCCTTCTCCTCCTCTCCCTCCCACTCTCCTCTTTCTCCTCCTCCTCCATTGTTACATGAACAGTTTAAAATGAGGTATTTCTGCTAAATAGAACACATATCCAATCATTTCTTAAAAGCAATGTACCTTCTTAGAGTAATTTATTATATACTTACGGATCATTTGACTTCGGTATCAGAGTACCAAGTTCTTTTATGCGATCATTAATATTGAATCGTCGTCTTCTTTCAACTTTTAAGAAAGCAGTATAAAATTAGGAATCAGTGACGGAAGAGAACATTTGAAAAAATAATAAACCACCTATATTATTAACTGATCGCTTATTTCAATTAAAGAAATATACTCTACAATAGATTTATCAACACAGCACAAATTGGACAGAATAACATCTCTAAGCCGCATCCACAGATTCCAAAAATCAAACTAGAAACACTTTAATTTTGTTTTAAATTATTATTTTTTCATTTCAAAATTGTCATAAGACAAAAGATTTTGGCATAAATATATAGCAAAAGTCCTTTAGAGAATAAATGCATCAAGAGCTCCTGATATTAAAAAAATATGACCTTTTAAAATAATTTACATCTATGTAGCTATATTTCTGTTATATTAAACATGGAGAAGCCAACAATATTAAAGACGTTTGCTTAAAAATTCAGATTAAGTATAGTATCCAGATGGTTTTACAATGAATATATTTTATTTACATCTATTTACATAGGCTTAACAATGCTCTACTCCCAGCTAACACATAAACTCTTTAATTAAATTTAATTAATTTATTCATAATCAATTCTTAATTTTGGAAGCACAGGAAGGCTTTGGTACAGTGGAATGATAAAGATACGATTAGATTAACTAGATTAAAATAGTTTCTTACTAGCCCTTTACTATTTATATTAAAGATGAAAAACAAACAAACAATCAGTGACTTTATTACCTTACTGGATGTTTTCAATGTCACTTTGGTTTTTTGATTCCAGCCAAAAATTATTTGGATTAAAATGTAAAGGAATCATATATACAGTAATTTTATAAGAATATAGTATTTTTATATTGCAGAAACTAAACAAATACTGTGGAAAATTATTAAATTCCTTACAAAATCTGCTCAGTGTCAGCGTATAAAATTAATGTTTTTTTAAAAAAAAGTAATAAAATAACAAATAAATATCTAATTCCATCTGCAGAAAGGTCAACTGGACATTTGGAGATATTTAAGTAATTATATTTTCCTTCCATTATTATGAGAATGGGTTAAGTGAGCTTTTAAAATCACAAAGATGCAGTCTGTTGGTTCTTGTCTATTGTTAATTGACCATTTAAAAAGAAAAAAGAAAGAAAGAAGGAACTTACTTAAATTGTGATTGTCTTTCTTTTGTCTCTCTTTGGCCAAAGCTCTTGCCTCTGATTCTGTGGGAAATACACATGATATGCATGTTAATGAAGTAGTCACTAAAAGGCAACACTTGCAAAGTAAACTTTGATATTTCTCTGCTGCATTCTACTTCATATATACTCTAACTTATGTACCTATACACCACCTATACTGCATCATAGCAAAGCCTTCTGGTATATTTCCATGGTCTAATATCATGGATGCTCAATCTGACCTATTGGAAATATAGGTTCAAGTTAAGAGATCCAGAACTGTCAAAGCCGGTAGGTAAAGATAATGAATGTGCAGCATGATATTGTCTCTGTCCTTTCTTTATAGTATGGCTATCTGTCGTTACAGGACCAATTTTAACATTCAGGGATATCCTTAGCAAGAAAACAGAATTTCTGAATGCAAAAGTGGGATTCAAACCCTCAGTCCATGAGGTGAAAAACAAACTAAACAAATCACAGCTTGTAGAAGACTATCATATGAGAAATAACATTCTAGGCTGTTTTTCTCTTCAGCAACTCAGAAGGAGTTTTTACTGGTGTTTTATGCTAGTATAATACTGTTGGTAATTGGATTTCACCAATAAATGTGATTTGTGAAATCTCCTCTTTTATGATGATTCCAAATATTATCTTTCCCATTAAGATAGCCACAGACGTAGAGATAAAATGCAGAGGTGGAACTTTTTAGATGGTTATCTATTTATCACAGAAAATCAGAGCTGCCATTGCTAGGATCTTTAGAGTAGTGAGAAAGAGCATGTAAATTGACTGGGGTCTCTTTCTCATGTGGATTGGGCATGCAGAAGTGTACTAATCCCTGGAATCTAGTGTAGCTGTAATGCTACCACCTTAAAGATTAGAAATGATGAATCAGAATAGAGCTGGAAGGGACCTTGGAGGTTTTCTAGTCCAACCCCCTGCTCAAGCAGGACACTTTATACCATTTCAGACAAGTGGCTGTCCAGTCTCTTCTTAAAGACCTCCAGTGATGGAGCACCCACGATTTCTGAAGGCAAGCTGTTCCATTGGTTAATTGTTCTCACTGCTAGAAAGTTTCTCCTTAATTCCAGGTTGCTTCTCTCCTTGATTAGTTTCCATCCATTGTTTCTTGTCTTGCCTTCTGGTGCTTCTTTGTGGCAGCCCCTCAAATACTGGAACACTGCTATTATGTCACTCCTAGTCCTTCTTTTCTCTAGACTAGCCATATCCAATTCCTGCAACTGTTCTTCATATGTTTTAATATATCCTTCATGCAGTAACATAATAAAGTAACATTTTCAGTTGAGGCAGCAGCTAACCTGAGGATAACGGGCTGCATTCAGTTAAGCCTCCATCTGCCAGAATATTTTCCATCAGTAGAACAGGAAAGGAAGAGATTCCTCCTTTTTCGTGTACCCCTGTGTACCCTGCACCCTCAAAATCTTCTCCAGAAGGTTGGGGAACGAGACGACCAAGTCCTGTTGCACAAGTATAAAAGTCATTTTGTGCAACGTTGGATTTTATCCATTAAAATATTAGGTTTGCTCCAAGGAAGCAGCATGCTATAATAAAGTAATACTTTTTTCTCCCTAACTACTAACATTAAATTTAAAAAAAGCTACACATATTAACCATTGGATGAAGATCAACCATGCAGTGAAACGTCTGTATTGGCTATTCCTAGATTATTTCCAAATACGATAATAAAGGCCTCTTTATTATAAAAGCATAATAATGAACAAATGCTGCATCTTTCTTAATGAAGCTGCATCAGACACAATGATGCTTTATCTTTGCTGGTTTGGTTTTTTCCCCCTCCTGTCCCATCCTTAAAAAAAGAAAGACAAATACTATACACTAACAAAAATCTTTTCTGCACTCATGACTTGCCCATCAATTCAAGGATGCTGTTTTAGGTCCATACAACGTGACTGGTACAAGGAACTTTCTCAGAAAACTTGATATTTCACATTTGAACACAGCATTGTTTATTTTCAGACTATGCTCTGTGAACCATAGTGTATATACGACAAATAACCCTTAAGCAAATGAATAGTGAAAAAAGACACCCGGTCATCAACTGAAGCTTCATTTTCTTTTTCGCTCTATATTTTCTATCACACGTTCTGTTCCATATAAAGTTGTTTTACACCAAATTGTCTACCAACCTCATTTCTGCCTATGCTAAATAACCCTTGTGCCTCAGCTACCACAGAGAAATTAACCTTCCTGGCGACTGAAGTTTTACTTCCTTTAGTTTTTAGGCTCAAGTAGGAATAGCAGTTGTGTGTTCCACAAGACTGCAATTCTCACTGGTAACCTCAGGTCATCCTGATCTCCCTTGTCTTCTCTCCCAGCTAGCCAAGCGCAGAGGAACTATGGAGACTTGCAAGAGAGGACCTGTTCTGTTGACAGCACCAATAGAAACCAGTGTCCTTGCTCTTCTGAGAGGGCAGAGAGTTTGCTAGCCTTGTTTAGGAAGCAAAGATCCCAGTTTCAATCTTAGTTGGTGGCGGGCAAAGGGTATATCCTATGGAAGGTGAGCCCAAGATTAATTGCAGCTCCTTTAAAGACACGAGACCTAAGAATCTTTCTGAATTGGATGTTGTTGAGTAAAATTGTTCTGAATTATTTGTGGACTCTGGGAATCTTGTCTTAAATAAGAATAGGAACTGTTGCTGAAAACAAAAGAAATCATTTGGGGAGCTGAAAAATATCTATTTAAAGACTAAAGATTAGCCCCTGTTTGTGAAAGCCTGCTTGCCTAATGAATTTTAATCGTCTCTGTTTTGTTTTTAAAATGTCCTTCCCTGTTCAGTTTGCTGTTTCCTTCTCCTCATTCCTCCCCCCCCTTTTTTTTTATTTACTTCCCAGGGCAGATGTCCCTTGCTTTTGCCCACTCTTCCTTATTCCTATTTCCTTGAGTTTTTGATGGAAGAAGGGAGGGGAATCTCTTTTTGTATGCATATTGGAAAATCAATGAATTTTATAAATGGAAAATTTTATAGCAATTAATTTTAATACATAGTTATGAATTCAGTTTTTTAGCATCCTGACCATATATTCTGAATCTTGCCAAATATATCAGTATAGAATTCATATATGTACAAACAAGTGTGACAATTTATTGGGGAAAGGGATTATATTGCATTGGGGAAAGGGATTATATTGCATTGAAATGAAGCTGGCAAGTCTAAATTGATTGTGGTGAAGCACAATTTTTTTTGCCTGTGTTTATCTCCCCATCTCACTCCCAGCCCCCATCTTTCTTTCAATAAATATAGCAGAAATTGTTGGGGTTTAATCCAACAGAATGTTTATATTTCCAGCATTAAATTGCATATGTTCCTGATATGGCGTATTTATTATATTTTTAAAAACAGAATTCATATTTACCTGTCAGTTCCCTTTTTATATTAGGAAGGTTAGCAGGACAGGAATTGCTTATGTTAATTCCTGGAGGAGGCAAACCTTGATTCCCATACAAGTCCACTAGATTGCCAGAGACAGGTAACTGGAAAGGATAAGAGATGAGATGTTATCTCCTGTGTTTCCTGCAAAAACCCTTGATAATTTTAAGTGCAAAGACCACCAACATTT
Organism: Crotalus tigris; assembly: GCF_016545835.1. Classification (NCBI taxonomy): domain Eukaryota; kingdom Metazoa; phylum Chordata; class Lepidosauria; order Squamata; family Viperidae; genus Crotalus; species Crotalus tigris. The sequence goes on along the minus strand of NW_024100553.1, from coordinate 3,555,227 downwards.
CTGTATTGTTGCTTGCCTGTCTCCACCAGAAACAAAGGTTATATCTTGTTGCGGATGTCTGAGATATACTTCAGAGAATGTAACCAATATATAGGATCTTGCACTCAGACAAATCAGCCATTAACAGGCACACAGACATAAACATCTACATGCCATTCAAAACAGACAATCAAAAAGCCAAAAAGGAAACAGAAAGATCAAAACATCTCCCCACCAGCAATCAACACCATATGAGTAGAGATTCACACCAAGATTAATATTAGACCAACAATCAAAAAGCAAACACTACCCAATCAAGGAACTTCGAAACAACAGCCCAATCAAGAAACCACCACCAGTGGTTAGATTTAGATGCAAATCTAAAAAAAAATCAATGAAGTTTATCCTTTGTTAAATAAAGTTAAGACCATTTAGTAAAAGGTACCACAAATAGTTTTTAAGATAACACTATAGCGTTTGTGGTGAAAATCTGAATGCTCTACTAAAAAGATAAACCACAAGAATGAACAAACTAGTCCTGAAGATATGTGCGCTCTTATCGAGTCAAAGCAGATCAAACATGTATCATGTGTGACCTTTACATAAAGTTCCATTGCAATAATTTATAGTATCTAATTTATTACATCTTATAAAAATGAGATTTTCTGTGACTACTGTATCTCAATAGCAAATAAGCACAGTTACCACTGTTACAGACTGGGCCTTCTTTTTGCTTCTGTACAATGGCATCCTTACTAACTCTGTAGAACTATTCATGGGCTCCAAGAAGACATCTTCTTTTATTGGGGCCTAGTATCTGACTAGACCAAGAATTCTAAAGAATTAATACTAGGCACTAGTATTACCAGAGCAAAATTACTGTATTTCAATACGATATCTGCCAACATAATTCATGGATTTTGGTTATGGATTTCAAATGGATAAATGTACTACAATTGTGTCTCATTAATTTTTATATGTAGGGCATTCTTCCAAATTAACAGACAACCTATAGGATATGTCCTGGTGTAGACTTCAGTAAGAAACCTCAAACCAAGAAACTACACTGTAGCTGTCTAACAAGATGCTGTCTTCCAAAAATCATGACATGATTTAGGGAAATATCCAAGTACACTTTCTATGCTCTGTTCCTCTGAATTCTGGAGCAATGGTAACCAACCTGATTTGGACTTTGGATAACAGAGGAGTTGAATCATAGATTTTAATCAGAAATTTTTGATGAAGACAGAAACTTATTGTTTTAGCTCAGATAAATCAATGCACACACACCTACACACAATGTGTGCAATGATTCAACTAGGTATTTGATTGGAAAGAAATTGAATTGATAAGTTGGAGATGAATCTTCAAGTAAATTGAGATATCAAGCTGAATAAATTTGTTTCATATCCCAAGAAATTCAAAAGGACTTGGAGATAAAGTAGCTTCAAGCTCTTTCCTTCCAAATATGGACAACACAGCATAATCAGCTTTCTGATATGGACATGAATAATCAGCCGGTGACTTCTGCAAAGCTTGCCTTGCAGACCATGTGGAGGAGTGAAGCACTTTACTATTTTGGTCTCAGTGGGGAAAACTGTTTGTAGAGAAAAAAAAGACTCAGATTTATTGAGGTAGCTTTTTTTTCCCCCTTGTTGTCTTACTTTGTATTGAATGTATCTTTTTCAGTGCATGAATAATTCTGATAAAATGTGCTTGCTGATGGAACAATGCTGTATAGTGCAAATTATGTATATATTGAATTACAGTCACAGTATAAGACTTCTGAGAGTATTAAAAATTAGTCACAAATACCATGTAGTCTGTCATTCTTCTAAAAAGGCTTATGTTGGCCACCAGCTTTATCAACAAGTCTCCCAGCTCAAAAATCCAGTTCCAGATGAAGGTTGACATTTTGATTGTTTAAATAAAAGATGACTTTTTAAAAGGCTTTTGAAAGGTAGAATCAGATTATTTCTGTATTAATTCAGCACAATTTCATAGGCACGGACCCATAGAGACTGGTCTAATTTTCATCGTTGCCTTTAATAGGTGAATGTGAAATAATATTATAGAGAGACCCTCAAGTTAGCCACCTTATGTTCTGGGGAATTAGGGTATACTGGCTATTTTTATACATTTTATCAAAATATGAAGATACAGGAATATAGATACAATGTACTGCTTATTGTATTTTTCTCCAAACAAATCATGTTGATTTTGAATTTCAAATTTCCAATTTGAATCAAATCAAGTCTCAAGCTGCATCTTGGGTTCTATATCCCTAAAAATATTTATCCGTACATATTTATGTTCCTTTGTCAAATTATTGATGATAGATGGCATTAATAAGGAAGGTAATTTCTTTATATATTCTAGAGTAGAATGAAGAAAAAAAATCTAAATGGCCATTTGAAAAAAGGGAAAATTAAAATTTTGAACAGTCCAATAATGACCTTTGAAATAACAGAATCAATTAATAGTGCTAAGACAGATAAAGCACCAGGACCTGATGATTTATTGAATGGATTCTATAAAGCTTTTGAAGAGCAATTACTTCTCTTGATGAAGGTGTCAATTCTACAATGAGCCTAGCTGCAGCCATCTTTCTCTTCATTCTAGGTTGCCACATAGAATGGAGGGAGGGGGGCTTGCCCAAGTACTTCACTGGTCAAAATAATCTTCTGTCCCGTGGGAACCAAGGTCATCTATTACTCCCGTAATCAGGGACTGGGCTTGTATAAGAAAGCCCACCAAATGAATTTATTGGGGAACATAGTGATGGCATAGTTTTGTGGGTGGGACATTATACTTTGTAACTGGGAAATTTTTAGTGGGAATTTTCAGACTTGGTTTCACTTTTGATTGTGCCGATAATTTGTAACTAATAAACATGTTCCTTGAGGATTTTTCAAGCCTCAGAGTTCTGCTTTATTTGACTCTGTCTGTTGAAACCATGACAGAAGGATTTAATGAACTCTAGTCTACAAAGAAACTCTATGCCTACGTGTTGTACATACTACATGTCTTTGATGCCTAAAGAGGACTGGACTTCTGTGAAGAATTATAGACCAATTTTTCTTCTTAACAATGACTATAAATTGTTTACATCCATTTTAATTGAAAGACTTAAATTTTTTTTTACAAAATTACATACATAAAGACCAGTGTGATTTTCTACCCAGAAGACAATTAAAAAAAAATGTGAGAGTAATCTTGGATATAATTGAACATTTATAACAATGTACTGACAAATAGTTTCACTAATCTTCTTAGGTGCAGAAAAAACCTTTTGATAATTTGAGTTGGGACTTTATGTTTAAAAGTAGTCAAAAATATGGATTTTGGACTGCACTTTCTACATGGACTGAAGTTCATTTATACACTACAGAAAGAACAGATTATGGGGAATGGAGATTTGATAAAATCATGTGAAATCCAGAAAGGAACAAGACAGGAGAATCTTTTATCCCCTTTATTATTTATGATACAATGCTAATGGCAGAAAGTGAAGAGGAACTAAAGAGCCTCTTGATGCGGGTGAAGAAGGAGAGTGCAAAAGTTGGCTTGAAACTCAACATTAAGAAAACCAAAATCATGGCATCCGGCCCCCTCAATACCTGGCAAATAGATGGGGAAGAAATGGAGGTAGTGACAGATTTTATTTTTCTGGGCTCCAAGATCACCTCAGATGGGGACTGCAGCCAAGAAATTAAAAGACGCTTGCTCCTGGGGAGGAAAGCTATGGCAAATCTAGACAGCATACTAAAAAGCAGAGACATCACCCTGCCCACAAAAGTGCGTATAGTCCAGGCCATGGTTTTCCCAGTTGCAATGTATGGCTGTGAAAGTTGGACCATAAGAAAGGCTGAGCGCCAAAGAATGGAGGCCTTTTGACTATGGTGCTGGAGAAGACTCCTGCGAGTCCCTTGGACTGCAAGGCGTTCAAACCGGTCAGTCCTAGAAGAGATCAACCCCGACTGCTCTTTAGAAGGCCAGATCCTGAAGTTGAAACTCAAATACTTTGGCCACCTAATGAGAAGGAAGGACTCACTGGAGAAGGGCCTAATGCTGGGAAAGATTGAGGGCCATAGAAGGGGACGACAGAGAATGAGATGGCTGGATGGAGTCACTGAAGCAGTAGGTGTGAACTTAAATGGACTCCAGAAGATGGTAGAGGACAGGAAGACCTGGAGGAACATTGTCCATGGGGTCGCGATGGGTCGGACACGACTTCGCAATTAACAACAACATTATTTATCATGGTGCTGGAACTGTTAGACAAGATGACAGAGTAAAAGGATCACAAATTAAAGCACATAAGTATAAGTGCTTTTGCTGATGAGTTGGTTTTGATTTTGCAAGATACACAAGAGCAGACTTGTCAAACTTGCAATGTCAGGTGATGTTGCGTGAAGTATTGGAGCTTTTTTCCCATTGCCAACAATGGGGTGGGCGCGGTTCCCTGGTGACGGGTCCGGCCCATAGGCCAGCAGTTTGACACCCCTATGCTAGAGAATATTGAGTATGTTATGAAGAAGATTAAAATATTTGGAGAAAATGGTGGATTTAAAAATAAATAAATAAAAGATGACAATACTAAGAATATGAATGAGGAAAAGAAGAAGAAATTGAAATTTAAAAAAGGATTTAAAGCTAAAATATTTGGGGCTGAGTCTCACTAATGAAAATTCTAAGTTATATAAAAATAATCATGTTAAAATATGAAAGGAGATAAAGTTGGACATATAAATGGAAAAACTAGTTTTGTCATTAATCAGAAGAATTTCAGTAATTAAGACGAATGTACTGTGCAGAATGTTATTCTTTTCCAGATTATACTGATATTGAATAAAGATTTTTCTTTTAAACAGTGGCAGAAAGATATATCCAAATTTATTTGGCAAAAAGAAAAAAAAGAATTAAATATAAGTTCCTACAAGTGTTAGAAATGCAAAAAAATCCAGGTACATTCTAAATTACGTGGTGGTCTTGTAAGCATGCAAATGTATATTGGAAAAATATAAAATTAACAATGCAGAAAATACTAAAAGTACAAATATTAATGAAACCTGAAGCTTTTCTTCTAGGTATTATAGATAAATCAAGTGAAAAACAATTTGGGAAGTTATTTCTTAACATGGTGATTGCTGCGAGGATTGGATATGCTAAGCGTTGAAGGGAAAAGGGGATGCCTACCGTAGAAGAATTTTAAAATCGACTGAATTAACAGAGATGGCAAAATTAATTGCTTTGATTAGAGAAAATGGATTAGAAAATTTACAAGAGACTGGAATCCATTTGTGGTTTTCTATGTGTTAAATACAATGACAGATGGTTAACAGAGGAATTTGAAGATTAGTTTTAACTTTTTGATAACTTGTAGATTGTCATGTTTTATATAGAGACATATATAAATACACCAGCAGCTCCCGACCTTTTCTATACCCCACATCCCTAGAACGCTTCTAATATATTCTCGCACCCCTTACAAAAGTTCTAAATAATGGACCCCCTGGAATATTGTCTTGCACCCCCAGGGAGTGCTAGCACTCCTGGTTGGGAACCTCTGACATACACAAACACACACAAACACACACAAATAGATATGTGTATGTGTGGGTGTGTGTATACACTGTATATGTATATGCATACATATGTATATGTAACAATATTAAAAACAAAAGAGTGATTCCTGGGTGTATTCATATCAAATAGCTAAAAAGCATGAGCACCAGGAAATTTACAAAACTATAAAAGTTTTAATTTGATAAAACTCCAAGCTTTCGTTGGCGACTGCCAACATCGTCAGGGTACGTTCTAGTCGATGGGGAAGTTCATTTATAGGTGAGATGCCATTTGCGCCCGACTCTTAGATCTCGTCACGGGTCCTAGCTGACCAATCTGCATTTTGGTTGTAGCTTCCGTGTCACTAACTGCATGTTCCTTACTTTTCTTCCTGTGTGTGTGTTACTGCCCATTCCCCCCTCCTCGTACGACCGTAAGCCAGGGAGATTCTTCACCTTCCTTTTTTGATTGATTGTAAACTCCACATCCCTAAACTGTTTTCTCTTCTCACACCCGTCCCTGGGGCACTTCACCTCAGTAAGCTTACTTTGTTTTATCGAATTAAAACTTTTATAGTTTTGTAAATTTCCTGGTGCTCATGCTTTTTAACTATTTGATATGTATATGTATATGTAAACAAATGTTAGGTTGATTCAATTATTAGATAAATAGATTTCCACAAGAGGGATGGTTGTTTATGTAATATAGCATTTTTGTTAAATATAGATGAAAAAGTTTATAACTATTGAAGACCCATTAGGTAAGAGAAGGGAAATATATTAAATTTTTGATGTATCTATTGGCATTCAGCTGAGGTGGATTTTTTTCTTATGTGTAATGTTAAATGTATTTGATATGGGAGGGGCTGTACACATGAGTTTTTTTGTTGTTATTAGGGTTGGATATTTGTTAGTCTTTTTTTCTTTTTCTTCCTTTTCTTTGTCTTGTATTTTATCTTTGGTGATAAAAGAATAAATAGACACGTTTTAATGAAAAAATGGTACTAAGTTATACAAGAGTGAGAACTAAAAAGACATAACAGAAAACAAAATACCGTATTTGCAATTTGTAGAGCAGGATCCATCAATCCAAAGATTTCTTCATTATAACTTGATTCCAAACTGATTATGTCGTCAATTACATCATCCATCTGTAACAAAAGATAAGGAGTATCAGAAATCTGAATTAAGGCAAAATATGTTCATATGCATCAAACACTCAGAAAGGAAAGACCTCCTGGATATACAGATAGTCCTCAACTTAAACCATTCATTTAGAGACCATTCAATTACAATGGACTTGAAAAAAGTGACTATGACCATTTTTCACACTCACGACCATTGCACCATCCCCATAGTCATGTGATCAAACTTCAGGCCCTTGGCAATTGCATGTATTTATGACAGTGACAATGTCCCTGGGCCATGTAATCACCTTTTGCGACCACTTAACAAGCACAGTCAATGGGAAGCCAGATTTTACCTTAACAACTGTGGTGATTCATTTAAAATTGTGGCAAGAAAAGGAACAAAAGTCACTTAAGAACTGGCTTGCTTAGCAACAGATATTTTGGTCTCCATTGTAATAATCAGTTGAGGAATACTGTTATGAGGTATACCTCTACTGATTCCCAGCTATTAATCATATTATTTCTAATATTGTTATATTGTTTCTGTTCTGTTTCTAAAATATTTTTAGCTATCCAGAGTCCTGTATTTGAGTTGGGCAATTATATAAGTTCAATAAATAAAAATATCCCAATTCATTTATTTAGGAGCTGGGGAACCGATCCTCTAAACCTTCTTTGATCACTCCCATTTTTTTACTCTTAAAAAAGCTATTTCCTATTTCAGGATTACATAAGCCCTATTGTAAACTGGTTGAATTAAGACTGGCTACAGACCTGTTGTGCCTCATAATATGTTAAGGGAAGATCAGTGAAAAAAGAAGCTTCAGCTTCAAAAATATATTTGCTGTTTTATACCTGGGTTTTGTTTCCTTGCTTCCTCACCTGTATGGCTGATTTGAGTATGTGTAACTAGTTAACAAAATTCATTTTGAAGAAGTTTAATTTAAATTTAATTTAATTTAAATTTTAAACAAAACTTGATCAGCAGTGTCCTAAAAGGGCAGCAGCTTCCCAGTTTAAACACTATTGAAATGACTGATTCTCACAAGATTTGGATGTTTTTTTTTAAAAAATTGTTTGTTTAATTAGGGAGATGCCTGAGACCTAGAAATGTTTTTGACTGTGATCTAGCCATTCTGCATTTCTTCTGTCAACTATCCCATCACCTTGTAGGTTTACAGTTATATTTAAGTTGTGAGTGCTGTTTCACTGGAGGCTTTTAAGAAGAGACTGAACAGCCATTTGTCTGAAATGGTGCAGGGTGTCCTGCTCAACCAGGTGGTTGGACTAGAAGGCCTCCAAGGTCCTTTCCAACTCTGTTATTCTAAGTAATATGAACCCAGTAGGAACCTAGTGAAATCCCCCAAAGTAATGCATTATAGTGTAAGACAGCTTGAAAGATATTATAAATATTTCCTATCCCTGGTGCTGGCAATTGCTCATATCTTGAAAGCTGATAAACAAGGAATTAGTTCAAATATGACATGATTGTATGCCTTTGTTATACAAAACTTCTTAAATAACTTCAGATACATTTTCTCAGAGAACATTTTTAATGTTTAATATTTAGAGTTTTCACTATACTCTTCCCAGAAATACCAATCCCAAAATTCCCTACATTGCAAACTATAACAGCTAGATTGTAGTATGTATAGAAACTCTTATTTTCTTATTGAGTAGTCTGAAGATTTTGTTGCTCGAAAGGAATTATATTAGGGATTTGAATAATTTGGCATTCCTGTAAAGCCAATTATTTTTGGCTATTTAAAAAATGCATTTGCGTATTTTATTGACAGAACACAAATGTATTTAACAATTAGAACAGATCTCCGTGCATAAGTAATCCAATCATATCAAAGACCATTGAGTTACTGGAATTTATTTCCTACTGAAATACTACAAAATTCAAGCCACAGTCAAAATTCTACCACTGTTTGTAATTTCTAACTGTTCTGAATTTTATCGCTATTTCATGCACAATATTTGTTAACTGGATGAAAGCATAACCAGATATGCTATATGAAATGCCTGGCGGATCCACTACCATTTTCATCAGGAACATATCTGTAGGATACATGTATTTCCAAATGTATAATTATTAGAATGTTTTCTAACTGTATTTTAAATACCTTAGCAAAATGAATAATATGAAATAGGCTTGGAGATCTTAAGAAATCACATGAAGATTCTATCAGTCAATATGCAAGCATACATACCTGCATACATGACACTCGAGAATGTGTATTCAGAGACTGGCATTCATTTTCGGCTCTGTTGCTTTGTTCTTCAAACTTATAAAAGCCCTGCAACCATGAAAAAAGAGAACAAACATAAAAACAAAAAGATCAGAATGGGATACAGTGTAACATCAGGATAATATAGCACCAGGATAAATAAAATATTATTTAACTAATATTTAAATAACGAAAAGGTCCTTAGAACAGAAAGTTAATCCTGTCACAATCAAATAATTTAATCAGATTTTAATAATCTGATTAAAATCCTAGAAAGATCCATGCAAACTAGCCTTTTTGGTCCCACAGTGGTCAACCAGATGATTCTGGAAGATTATTTATTAGTCTGTGAAACCAAATAGTCCTTATAACTTGTTCCCCAATAGTTTTCACTAGTATGGAGTTCTATACCCCGACAGAACTGTTGTCCATTCACAGATTAATCCCTATTAAATCCAACTACATTAGCAGCCAAGGGCACATCCTGTAGTGAAGAATTATGCACATTCATAATTCAAAAGTCACATCATGTTTATTTGTTCCTACAGCACAGAATCTCCTGCTAATGGGTATTTTTTTTAATTTTTAATGCACACTGATGCTTCAATTCTCCTTACACAAACAGTTGTTCAAAAATTCTTCTGATGGAGGTAGGTCATTTGAGATAGCAGGGAACGTCTTGGGGTTAGTTTGACTATACATAAATGGGTATTCTTTGACTGGCAAAGACAGCTATTTTGAAGATATCAATGTTGCCTGAGCTGCAAAGGTTCGCCTACCTGTGCTAAATGGCTTTCACGACTGGAAATTTATCTAAGTTGGTCCCTTTATTGTTTACTGAAAGTTTCATTGATAATAATTTTAGAACAGGGGTCCCCAACCGCCTGGGCCACAACCCACTACTGGGCCTTGAGCCTTTTGGAACCAGGTGAGCATGCATGAATCCCCACTTGTGCAAGCAGCGGGTAAGTGTGTGTGCATGAGCTCCATTTGCATGAGCGGCAGGCACATGCACCTGCTACTCACACAGAACCATGCCCTCCCCCCTGCCACCAGTCTGCAAAGCTGGAAAGATTGGGGAACCCTGTTTTAGAATACATTTTACAGCTAAATTAAGAAATAAAATAATTGCTGGAATTTTGTTTTATACTGTATCTAACAACAGCCCCAAGGCTTCTGTACATGCAGAGATGGAAGGACACACATATATCCACAATAGAAGAATGGCAGCTGAAGTTAATGGAATTGGCAGACATGGCTTCGATTAAAGAAAAGACCATGTCTAGTTTTGTTTCTACTTGGAAGCTAATTTTTTTTTTTTATTGAAACTGGAAAAAATTAAGAGATTTTAATTTTAGGCTTTGATGATTAGATATGTTTATGATTATAGAACTATTGTTTTTATGATATATTCTAGTTCAAAGGGTCATTAATTTACGTTTTTATCTGTATCAAAAAAGTCAAAAGTTTCATTTTTATAGCTTTTTTCTGTTGTTGTTGCTTGCATTCCCTATTTTTTCTGTTATCTCTTTTGCTCTTTTTAATTCCTTTTCTTTGCTTTTTTGTATTTCATAGTTTTTAAAACTTTAATAAAGCTTCAAAATCTAAAAGAAATGAGTGTGTGCAAGTCTCTCTCTCTCTCTCTCTCTCTCTCTCTGTGTGTGTGTATGTGTGTGTGCGTGTGTGTGTGTGAACAACAGAAAGAGAGAGAGAAAATATCAATTTGGTGGGATGGCTAAGGTGCTGGACTAGAACCAGTGAGATCATATACTGATGGAAAATATTTTCAATTTCATATAGATTGGAATCACCTGTGGGTCTCTGCATGCAGTTAAATAAGAATTTTCAGAAATCACAAAGGGTATGGATCATAAGGATGGAGGAAAGTGTGCTTAACAGTTAACTGGTTGTGGTCAACAAGCAATGAAAAATTCAACTAAAATCAAGTTAGTGTGCAAGAGTTCTGAAAAGTTAAATTCCATGAAAAGATTTATGTGGGAACCTGCAAAATAGCCAATAGTCTAGTATAATTCTTGATTTGCATATATATAAGTAAAATCTAGAAGTATCTATATTTCAAATAGGGAGAGAATTCTTATAGTTGCTCTTACGAAGTAGTTCATGCTTTTCATTTAGACATATTAATATTTATAATTTCTATTTCTTTCTCTTTAAAGAAGTTGGATGAGCATCCCAGAGATCTATTCCCAACTAAATATAGAGGACGATGAAGACTGTGAGACCAATCAAGCATTTTCACTACCTGAAGGAAAACAGACTGCACAAGAAACATAGCTTTTAAAGCATCAAAAGCCAAAGACAAGATTTGCTCTTACCTCTTTTTCACAGTTGGAGTTCAATGTAAGCATGGCCATAGGGCTGTTGGGTGCACTGCTTCCAGTGCCCGGTGGCATAACGTGGTCAACGGGCTGATTTGGGCAAGGTAAGCTTAATGCCTGATTGTTGTGCTTGTTTGCTAACGTAGTTGAGAGGTATTGTTTGACCTGTTGCCGTTGAGCTTGTTGGATGTGATACTTGGTGGGGTTTTCCAAGTGAGTCTGCACCTGTGGACACAGAAGGAAAAGATGCAGCTTCTCATCAGTGTTTGGGAATCAGAACTGCTGTGAATATTGTGTCCATAGAGATTTATCCACCAGTTTTCTACATGAAAACAAAGCTATGTGTGAAAGGAAAAGATGTATATTAATGTAAATGTGTTGTTTAAACAACAGGAATTATAAATATATATATATATATATATATATATATATATATATATATATATATATATATATTATAATTCCTGTTGTTTAAACAACACATATATATAACAAACAGAACCCTGAAGATCAATACTTTAAAAATATCCATAATTTATAAAATTGAAATAATAAGCAAATAACCAAAATAGGTATAAAATATAAATTTTCTCAATAAAATCTGTTGATACACATACACTTAATAAAATGCATGCAAATAATTGATGCATTTTAAATCTGTTGGACTTGAACAGCTACAAGAAAAGTGAATAAATAAATAAAAATAGAGAATGATATACAGAAGTCTTCTTTAAATGTCTTTGCTACTGTTACAAAAAAAGAGAGAAAGCACTCTGAAAAACCCAAAAATGTATACCATTGTACGTACAATGCTTAAGCGTTTACTTTATGTATTTCATCATTTTGAAATAGATTTTATTTGACTCAATTGCTTTTGTTGCATCCAACTATTTTATGAAAAAACTGTGATGCTACACTAAAAACAGTGTTTCTCTACAAATATTCATACTGCAACCACATTTATTATATTTATTAAGAAAAAAATTCCTTGTAATCTTCTCTAAATTCATTGTACCATAAATATACGAAAACGCATGCATGCATATAGCTTCAGTCCCACTGAAATAAATAGATTTAGGTATAAGTGAGACAGTGCTTGAAGCTCACAGGGAAAAAAAGAAAGAAAGAAGGAAAGAAAGAAAGAAAGAAAGAAAGAAAGAAAGAAAGAAAGAAAGAAAGAAAGAAAGAAAGAAAGAGGAAGGAAGGAAGGAAGGAAGGAAGGAAGGAAGGAAGGAAGAAAGAAAGAAAGAAAGAAAGAAAGAAAGAAAGAAAGAAAGAAAGAAAGAAAGAAAGAAAGAAAGAAAGAAAGAAAGCTCACCTGGTAATGATTATACTCAAGCATTTCCAGCATGTCGTTTATATATTTCTAGGAATGTCTGGCAACTAGTTGGACAATTTTCATTTTATTATCTGTCCTACCAGTTCAAAGGCACAATGATGGACGAAGCATAAACAAGTTCTTCCAAATATGGCACAAGTAACTTGGATATTACATTTTAGGCTTCTAATAACCATCAACTAATTTGCTATACATGGAAAAAAAATAATCTGTTTGCACAGGGAACCTTTTTGTATTTGTGTGCAGATGTGTTTATGTGTTTGAGAAGCTACGTAAATTTAGCTTGGAAATTTTGGTACTATTTTTTTTTTCCACAGCTTTGACGTCACACTTTTTTTCACAAACATAAAGGGCCCTTTTAAAGTGATGGGTTATCAAAGTCAGATTGATTATTTCCTTCAGGCCAAATAACTATTCAGCTTTCGTTCCAGTCATACTAGCAAACAATGATATTTTTCTTTAGCAATATGATTACTTGTTTTAGGCCCACAGTTAAGATGACATTGCAGAAAAACCACTGGGTCAATCTGTTTGCCTTTTTCTCTACTGTTGGGGAAATATTGCAAACTCTTGATGAGAGGATGCTGACTATATCTGAGCCTCCATGTTCTCACAATAACTTACTGTCTTCAAAACATGGCTGTGCTTTGCCTCTTACCATGCACCCCTGTATCTTAAAATCAAGGCTGACATCATAAGTGTATGACACTACTTGCCTCATAAGTCTTCTGTCCGGGCTGTTTCACACAACATACTAAAATCTCTGCTGGAGTTAAGAAACCTTAATAGTATAAAATCTGATTTAACACATAAAAAATATTACAGCTTAATGTGACAGTCTGATACTCTGAGCCACCAACTCGGTTCCTAGGTGCATGGAACCACTGACAATTTAATTCTATGCTAGCATAGTTAGTGAATTCTGTGAGCCCGGTTCATTTGTCCAATACATTCTTTACACAATCTTTTAAAGTTACAATGGCACAGAAAAAAAGCAATTTTCGACCAGTCCTCGTACCTATGACCATCAAACTAGGGAGTTAGGTCTTCACAGTATATAACATTATCTATTAAAATTTACTACTAGTAGTACTAGCAGCAGCAGCTGTAGTGATAAATTTCTATATAGGCATCATTAAATTGTTAGCTTCCAGACATGTGCAGCTACAAGCGTAATGCCTATGGACCCTTTCTATAAGGATTTAGGAAAACTTCTCTACTTTCTAAATTAATTCTCACCCAAAACACAAATTCTTCTCAATGAAAGTTAGCTTTGACCAGTTAAAACTTTGTCAACTAAAATTTCATCCTATTAAAGACAGAGGATTTTTTTTGAAGAAAAATTTAGAGCTTTTTGAAGTGAAATCTAGGAGAATCAGCCTATTTTAAGAATGTTGAAATTGTCCTGCTTTGTTAAGATGCAAAGTGATTTCTTTCATTCTGGGAAGGAACTTGATATTCACTACAGGTAGTCCTTGACTTACAACCATTTGTTTAGTGACTGTTACAACAGCACTGAAAAAAAATGACTTATGACCATTTTTCACATTTACGACCATTGCATCCGGATTCAGGCACAGTTTGCTTCCATATAGTATCAACCTTGTGAACTCTCAAGTTTCCTTTTTCCGCTACTGTATGTATTCAAAATGGACAGTGATTAATATTTATATGTATATATATATATATATGTTTTCTGAGGTTTTCGCGGGTATTTGTATGTAGGTCTTTGGTTGTTCGGGTTTTCTCCCGAACACTTCCAATTTTACGCGGGAGAAAATCCGAACAACCAAAGACCTATATATATATATATATATATATATATATATATATATATATATATATATGTATGTATGTGGTAGGTATATGTATCTATATGTATGTATATAGCATGTGTATATGTGTGTTTATATATATGTATGAGTAGATATATATTTTCTTTTGAGAGCAAGCAATAAATTTCCATTTTTAATGTGACCAGTGTACTCATAGTAAAAAATGACAATAAAGGTTATCTTATCTTATCTCATCTCATATATCTTATCTTATCTTCAGCATCCCCACGGTCATGTGATCAAATTTCGGATGCTAGGCAACTGGCCATGTATTTATGACCATTGCAGTGTCCTGGGGTCATGTGATTACCTTTTGCGACCTTCTGACATGCAAAGTTAATGGGGAAGTCAGATTACTAATTTAACAACTGCAGTGATTCACTTAACAACTATGACAAGAAAGGTCATAAAATGGGGCAAAACTCACTTAACCACTGTCTTGCTTAGCAACAGAAATTTTGCACTCAATTGTGGTCGTAAGTTGAGAACTACCTGTAGTCTTAGGAAACCCAAGAATTGGATCTATAATTGGCTGCCAAGCAAAGAAATGCCTAAACTTTATATATAAATAAAAATGTAAATGTTTGTTTGTTCAAAATCTTAAATCTCCGAAAGTTCTTCACCGATTGCTTTGAAATTTTGACACAACATTGCATTTGAATACGCGCGTGTTTTTATGTTTTTATATACCTACTATTATATAGATGTGACAGGTATAAAAACATGCTTTTTTAAAAAAACAGTGCCATCTGTTAGACGTAAAAGCAACACACGCTACGATTTCAGACAATCTCTATATCTGCACAGACAATGGAACAACAAAAAATATTGTATACCCACAAGCATTGTGAAATTAAACATATTACAAATGTGCTCTTTCTCTTTTCTTTCTTTTCCATTTAACCAGATTGAGCCACAGCAACGCGTGGCTGGGTACAGCTAGTAAGACATAAAAATCTAATTTCTTTTTTTTTTGTTTTTAATACAGCTATTTCACTTACTTTTAAAATTACAAACTAATATATTTTTGCATGCTGGAGTAGACTCCTGATGAAGAAATACAATTCATATATCGTACTACGTTGGTTTCAATTCCTTTTGAAATTCGTAAGCCCAAATCCACCCAAATTTTGAATAATGGTGTGGTTATAAAGTTAGAATGCGCCATTTATTTTGATACTAACCTCTCGATTCATCTATTTATATTGCCAATCTCTGAAAACTATTTCAATATTAGTACAAAATACAATGTACTAAAAAATGTCCATTCATATTGTTCCCATGTTCAGAAAGGACATGTGTATGTTATTCAGAGCAAATTAATTTACCACCATTATTAATAATTCTAAATTCTTTTCTGGTCCTAGAAACCCAACCCTATTTAAAAATAACCTTATAATTTTCAATTAGCATGTGACATTCTATTTGTACTTAGTATAAAATCATAAATGACCCCATTTAGTAAAAAGAACAGAAACTTTAATCACATTAAGCTAAGAAAGTCTTGTAAAGAAAAATGTCACTTTTAAATCCCAGCCAAGTCTCTTCATGTCATTCAGCTAACAGCAGTAGGCAAAGAAACCATACCATACTTCAAGTAAGACAGTTATTGTTCAAAGTGGAGGAAGTTTAGAAAAACGAACTTTTGTTCCTATAAAGTTGCCTTAGGGACTGAGATTTATAATCATAAAAATCAAATACTTTTTTTAGCCTTTACTCTCATTTCAATGAAACGTTTGTTTTAAAATGTCATGGGATCAAAAAGTAAAAGTTTTTTTTAAAAAAGGATTTTAACAATCAGTGATGCCAGAATACAAATTGTACCAACCTATAATAGTACAATAATTGAAAATTGTTTCATGGGCTACCTGGGACTTTTCAGTTTAGTCCTTGTTTTACTAAGAAAAAAAAGTTTTTAGTCACTGAGAGGAAATCCATTTGGAAACATAATATGAGGAACAGATTATCACTGTATTGAAGACTAGTATTTGCAATCTGCAGATATTTACATCATTTTACAAAATTCACTTAATTTTTGAATTTCTGTCTGCTTCTTAAGTACGGTTACTTTGACTTATGACCAATGGAACTTATGACCTACCTGAAAATGAAGACTTACAACCTTCACCCAAAGTTCCATTGGTCACCCCTAGTCATGTGACAACTCTTTGCCGTTTAGCAATATGGCTGCATTTACAGCCATTTGCAGCATTCCATGATCATCTGACTGCATTTTACAGTAGTTTTGCTAAAAACTGACACTTCTGGTTTTTGGCAAAACCACACCTACTGCAAACAATGGGTTCACACTTACAACCTTGGCATTCGCTCAATGACCCACCACATTTGCACTTACAACTGCTGCGTTTGTACTTACGACCCCCTTGTTTGCTTAATAACATAGTAAAATCGAATTGGTCGCATGACTTACTGATTTTACAATTGTCATGACATACAATTGCAATGGGCAGGCTCCATTATGGTCGTTATGTTGAGGATTGCCTGTAGATCAGGATACCTGCATATATTTAAAGCTCTATATCAAGATGGCAACCTATGACTCTCTAGACATTAGTGAAACATCTTACAATAGCAAATATATTCCTGACACCAAGAAGAAGATTTTTTCTTTGGTTCAGAATTATCTTCCTTTTGGTCAATAAAGTACTGTAGTTAAAACCTGTTTCCTTTACCATTGGCAACACTACTAGGGCATCAAGACCTCAGGCAAGAAACTGAGGCATCCCTAAGTTGGCAGGCAGTGCATAGCTTGTAGTCTCCCAAATACCTACAAAATTGTCCTTCATTCTGTGTGGTCCTATATCATTCTTATAAGACAGCTGAAAATCTCTATTTGAGACAATGTTAGCAACAGTTATAGACAACAGTTTTTGCTGATGCTTGAACAGCAGAGCATAAAGTGACCAGATACTATCACTGATGCCATAAAAGTATGTATTTTCAACAACTTAAGGATGTCAAAGAAACACTAGTGACTGCATAAATGAGCAACAACCAACTCAAGCCTTGCAAGAAGAGACAATTAAGGGGGAATTGAGTCCCTATTATTTTCTCATCTTCTTATTCAATATGGGATGAAGTTTGAAGATGGCAGTTTGTATGTAAATAGCATATATCATAAAGGTGGAATTAGAGACTCATTTTTAAGCAAAGTTCTCAGTGCTATGTCCTTCTATTCATACCAGATCCAGCAAGATTCCTTTAATATGCTTACTATTAGAGGAAAATAGAAAAGAAAAATATGGATCACTGACATGATCCTGCAACTTGAACGGCTCTTTACAAACAAATAGAATTGGAGAATTGCAATATACTGTATCACAACATTTTATAATCATTCTTTTTTAAAGTTTTGTCTCATGTTGATCAATTCTTAGAAACAATTGTTACAGGTAGTCTTTGATGTACAACAGTGACAGTTCAAAATTACTGTCTTTTTTTAAAGTTTTGTCTCATGTTGATCAATTCTTAGAAACAATTGTTACAGGTAGTCCTTGATGTACAACAGTGACAGTTCAAAATTACAACGGCACTGAAAAAAGGGACTTATGACCAGTTTTCACACTTACAATCGTTGTAGCATTCCATGATCATGTGATCAAAATATCTTTGAAAACACCCAGTTATTCAACAGCTGGTTACCCAATCTCTTAAAATGGTTGTAAAAAGAATACAGATCATTTGACCCTGCTCTGAAAACGATGCTTCCAAGATGAATTTTCTTCTACTGACACAGAGGTTAAATTCCTGTACCTACAATATTGTTTGTAAATAAAGTTGTAATTAGTTGCACAGATATAGCTGAGTTTGCTTGGAGCTTCTTTATTAAATTTATGATAAGATTTGGCCATACAAAATCAACTGACAATAAAAAGGGCATTACATTTTGCAGCATTATGTAACAACAAATGTAACTTTGGGATACTGACTTGGAACAGGTACATGTCCAAAACCAAAATTGTTGTTGTACATTTAAATATTAAAAGATGCTATTACATTATTAAAACAGATTTCTTTGTCTTGCCAGCTCTGGCCACAACACAAAAGAACACTTATTTTACAACTATGACCATTTTTCCATGCAACATGCTTTCGCAGCAATGTTAAGTTGCCACAGGGATAATATGGCAAAGAATGAGAGATTCTGTTAATTCAGAAGTATTTTGTGCCACTTAAATGCCTTATAGCTATTAGGCGTCAAGTTAATGATAAAAATAAAGCCAGCCAAAGTCAATCGTTCATTGTCTACAGCACGTAACATGTAACAGTTTTTTATTTTATCATCAGACATAATTGTAAAAACATTATTTTATCATTTTATGAAAATTTGATTGGACACTACCTTTTCTGAAAAAAGCCACTCTAAGAAATAATGTAAGTATATCTGCTGAATAGCTGAGTTTTATTTCTCTGCTCAAATGAGCTATGCTGTTATTTATATGCGTAGTGAACTTACCAAATTATAATAAAATAGCTTCTGATACATCACTGAACAGAATGATCAAGCACTAAATATAGGATTTATTTATAGATCAAGCACCTTCATGGAAAACCTTCTCATCTACCTTTTTGCTATATTATACAATTGTTTCAGAAGACATGGTAGTTTGGGATAAATTATAGCTGAATAGCACAGGCCAGAGTGCTTTAGGATTCCTTGTGCTGCTGTGATTTGATTAAAATTATACAAGAAAATTGCAGACTTCCTCTTCCAGATCAGGCAGCTTCAGCCATACGAAGAGCTGTCGCTCTTTGTTGGCTGCCTTTCTCTCTACCGGTAGACCCTTATGCGGGTCTTAAATTGCCCTGGAGGGGCGACCACCGTCGAGGAGGCTTTTCTCGGCTGCAGTGGAGCGGCAGCTCCCCCTACAGCCTGAGCTAACTCCGTAGGGCCGATGGAGAAGAAGATCAGTCAGTAAAATGGCCGATCACCTCGCTGTGCCAGCTGAAGTCAGTAAATCATCTAAGCATAAAGAACCACCATGGTAAATCCGGGTGAGACTTTTCCTCCCTCTCTCCGTCCTGAATTATTTTTCCTTCTACTTTGTTTTCTTTCTTTTTTGCCTGTAAGAGCCCTGTTGGAATTATTTCCCTGGCTTGGAAAAGCAGCTTCTACTTGTTTGGGAAGGAAGGTGTGAACAAAAGAATATAACAAAATTTTAAAGACATTTTTTATACATGTTTTGGGGTACCAAAAAAAAAATTCTTAAGAGCTGTATTATCAGTTTATGGTGTTGTTTTTTTTCTTGCTGAGCGCTATTACTATCTTATATAGGAAGAGTATTTCTTTTCTCCACTTTTTCCTTAAAAAATGGAAAGAAGGGAAAAAAATGACTCTTGAAAAAGATTTTTTAGCTTACTGAGGACATTTACTGGCCCAAAAACTAATATTGTAATTGTTGACTATTTGGAGATGAGAGTTTTGGCTTTCAAACTGTTTTTTTTTTTTTTTTTTTTTTTTGAGAGAGAAAGATAACCTGATCCAGCTGAATAACTTTTAAAATGGAGCTGCATTCACACTTAAATTGTAAACTTATGAGGCTAAAGAAGAAATATGTGCTACAATGAAAGAATTTACTATAGGATTAAGAACCAGAATCTCTCCTTTAAACTTCAAAATTGACTCTCAAACTACTTCTGATTATTCTATAAAACAGACTACACAAGAAGAGAACTTAACTGAGAATAAAGAGAAATTGATTTTGCCTGATAAGGAGTTCACCTATGTTTTTGAGGACCAGGAAAAGCAAAGACTGAGATATGAAATGTCAAAGCAATGAAATTTTATGGTTAAGAGAAACAGAGGGCTAATGCAAAGGCCAGGATGGTTTACATGGATTCAAATGATACTGCAAGTGATAAAAAGAGACTTATCAGTTGGAAGGGAAGCTCTGTTATGGAAACCTACCTGGCAGAAGAAGAAGCCCAGAATAAGACTGAAAAGAAGTGAAATTTAAAATTTTATGTAATGAATTAAAGGCAATTTAGAATTATGGACTGATTTAAGGACTAGGATTATGAGCGAGATGTAAGAGAAATGGGCAATTAATGGAAGATATGTAT
This sequence comes from Crotalus tigris, assembly GCF_016545835.1. Lineage (NCBI taxonomy): Eukaryota > Metazoa > Chordata > Lepidosauria > Squamata > Viperidae > Crotalus > Crotalus tigris. The sequence goes on along the minus strand of NW_024100553.1, from coordinate 3,534,720 downwards.
TAAATTGACTAAGAATTAATTAATTAATTTATATTAATTTGACTAAGAATTGACTACTTTTTGAATTGATGGGTTTATCGATATGAAAATTATTATTTTTAATAAGATGATTTGTTTGTTTGATGTCCAATGGATTGAAATGATTTAAGGTTTGATATTATCTTTTAAGCTTAAAAAGTAAGAGAAAAAGGGGTGATTAATGGAATATATATATTAAATTGATTAAGAATATGGTTTTTTTGTGTTTTTTCAGAATGATAGGTTTATTTGTAAGAAAATTATTATGTAATGTTGAGTTAACCTAATAAGATGATCTATTTGTTTGATAACAGGGATGTGATTAGTTATGAAAATTAACTGGATGAAATTTGAATTCTGTCAAATGGATTGAAATGATTTAAAGTTGGACTTTATTTTGTCACTTTAAAAAGATTGATGGATGGATGGATTAGATATGTATAGGATAGATTAATATTTTATTTTAAATAAGAGATATTAGTGGAAGAAGAAATAAATAAGATCTATGATAAAATTAAGGAATTAGAATATATTTGGAAAGGATACCTGAACTGATAAGGTTTGTACTTAAAGTTATTTTGATTATAGTAGTGTAAATTTATAAAGCTTTAAAAACAGGTTTAGGTTGAATAAATTTAAGCTAGAATTGGGTTATTTTAAATAAAATACATTACTTAAGGGAAAAAGAGAGGGAATATTTGATGTATTGATTGAATTATGTATATATGTTTTGTTTGCGGATGTTTGACCACCCTAACACCATGGTGTGTCTTGAATACTTTGTTTTAAAAATCAAAAAACCAATAAAACTTGTCTTAAAAAAAAAAAGAAAATTGCCCAAGGGGTTCGTCACTGCTAGTACAACACTACTGGAGAGCCCAGATGCCAGAATTGGTGATATAAGTAAAACTATCTCCATTTAGGACAATGGGAAGTTACCACATTCATTTCTTTTCCTTGCACTATAACCCAGCATCTGATTCAGGCATATACTGTGCTAGCTACATATTAGAGACAGAAATGAAGATAGGAATAAAGATGGAAATTTCTATGACACAGGCATCAAGTGTGTACTCTATGACTTTGTCCTCATGTCATGCACACCTACAGTTTACAACTACAGGTAATCCTTGACTTACGACCACAGTTGAGCAAATTTCTGTTGCTAAGTGAGACAGTTGTTAAGTGAATTTTGCCCCACTTTACGACCTTTCTTGCCACAGTTCTTAAATGAATCACTGCAGTGGTTAAGTTAGTATTAGGGTTGTTAAGAGAATCTGGCTTCCCCACTGAATTTGCTTGTCAGAAGGTTGCACAAGGGGATCACACGATCCCAGGACACTGCAAGGGTCATAAATATGAGCCAGTTGCCCAGCATCCAAATTTTGATTATGTGACCATAGGGATGCTGCAATGGTTGTAAGTGTGAAGAACCGTCACAGGTCACTTTTTTCAGTGACATTGTAACTTTGAACAGTCACTAAATGAAGTGTTGTAAGTTAAGGACCACCTGTACAGAGGGGAAAGGACCTTTTTCATTGAAAGGCAGCATTTTCTTCACTTCACTAAGAGGAACAAGAAAGCCAGTTTAGTATAGTGGTTAAAACATCAGGTTAGAAACCAGGAGACTATGAGCTCTGGTCTCACCTAAAGCATGAAGCCAGATGGATGACTTTTGGCCCAGCCCTAGGAAGGAAGAAAAAGCAAAAATGCTGACAAAAAAATTGTAGAGATTAGTTCAGGCAGTTGCCAAGGGTCAACATTGTCTTGAAGATTCATGCACACATACAAACCTAAATTATTTGTGTATTTGTGCAACAAGAAATTTCAATGGCCTTTCATCTGATGAAACAGACAGTGATACATGAAAGCTTTTGTGAAAATGTTTTCCCCCCATTTTTAGGGTGTCAAAATACTCCTTTTTAAAGCCTGGGCTTATTCTTTATAGTAAGTACTTTATAGTAAGGATGATCAGGGAGCCCTAAAAAGTGTTTAAAAAGTACTGGCTTCAAATTGATCCACAGTGCACAGGATGCATAGCTTTAAGGCTGAACAACAATTTCAAAAGGCCAACTGACTGAAAAGAATCTCATTCCATCTTTCTGTTTTTAGAAAACACATCCTGATCCAAGTTTAATTTAGCTTTAAAAATGCTATTAAGTTCCTGCCCGTGTTGTTTTACATGCACATCATTGTTTTCATGCTTTACAATGTAGTTAGTGTTTTACTGCTCTTCAAATTTGTACACTATCTTTGTATTTTATTTTTTTTAGTTTAGAAGAACTACAAACATTCTTTGAAAATGTCAGTGTTATCCAAGGTCCTCTTATTCAACAGAAATCCCATTAATTAATGGCTGAAGTTCAGGAGAGGGATTCTGCTTCCTCTATATTTTTAAGTATTTGTTGATCACAATGGATACTATATTCATTTTAATGAATGTGTTGCTACTAATCTTTCTCGGAAAACATGGGGAATATATTCATTCTTGGAAGGGGCTATAAAGATGCTACACTCTGATCTCTGCTCTTGTACCTAAGGTGAATTCAAAAAATATCAATACTATAATAGAGTATTTGTATTATCTCTCTGCTCACTAAGACTCAAAACCACATACAGTTGAAAACAACAGTACCTTTTAATAAAGATATAACAGAACCAAAGCAAAAACAAGAATCATCAGATATTACAACACTGTGAAGCCATTTCTAGTTATATGATAGCATTGTGAAGACTAATCACATGGAGAAAAATCTTTTTTGCTCTCACTCTGAGTATCCGAGTATGTTATAAGGAAAACTTTTGTCCACATAGATGGCAGGAGTAGTAGTGAGCAAATTGTGAGGTGAAATAATATCCTCTCCTGTTCAGTTCAGCTCAACCTGAAAAACCATTGAGATCTATTCAGTCCTCAATAATCATCACTACATAAAGTCTAATAAAATGGATAAATAATCTGTCTATGCTGTTATTCTTCCATTGTTACTTCCTCAAAATCCCACATAAAGTTGAAAGAGCTCTTATCCTGAGAGATGACCTCCTGCACACAAAGAAATGAAATAACCATATTTTCATATCCAGTAAATTACAACAGTTACTGAAGTATGCAGAGCAATTTTCATATTCCTCAGAATTATTTCTATGCATACCCAGATAGTCAATTCTACAAATCAAGATTTTAAACAAAATATGTTTAGTAATTTCCTCTTCTCTACTAGAAAAGTTATAATATAATCATATTTGCATAAACTGAGGTACTACTTAAAGAAGATATGGGAAAAGGTTTTAAGGGAGATCATATGACTAGTATAAATCCAACAAGAAGAAAATTATGCTTCCTTTTTAATCAATTTCAGTCTAAGAAATAGACTGCTTACACTGGGAGTAGGAAAGCAACTGGTGCCTTCTGGTCTTTTGGACAGCTTCACACTTCTACTGGATACTACCGATAGGCGAAATTGAAAGACAATGTGGACATGTGTGGGAGGACAGGTTTATATATTTCTTATACTGTTTGTTTGTTTGTTTGTAAAATTTATTGGCTGCCCATCTTACCACAAGGTAATTGTAGGCAACTTACAATCTCAAAAATATAAAAATTATACACAACCTAAAAGACATAAATAATAAACTGTAAAGATCCAGATACTGTATACTAGCCCTGTGTAAGCTGGTCTCCCTAGATCAGAGGTCCCCAACCCTTTGGGCACCAGGGACTGGTTCCGTGGAGAGAGATTTTTCTATGGATTGGAGGGTGCGTGGTTTTGTGTGCTGCCTGCATCCCACAGATGGGGCTTTGCTTGTTTGTACAGCCCAATTGCTGGCATGCCATGGCCCGGTACTGGTCCATGGAACGTGGGTTGGGGACCTCTGTCCTAGATGTTGTGGATTTCAGCTCCCATAATTCTCATCAACCTTGGCCTTGTTGTGTAGAAATTATGCAAATTTGTCCAACAGCTGAAAGACAAATAAGAAAGGCACAGATACCTACTGAAATCTTAAGGTCAATGTAAAAGGCTTTGATACAGAAATATTGTGTGTTGGAATGAAATTGCATATAGGCCCATCTTATCTTTGAGAAGGCTCCTGATTTTTTTTCTTAAAGTCATTTTAAGGCACAGTATCTGTACACAGAGCTATAATTTTAATGTTGCTTAATTTTATATGCTATTTTATTGCTTTAATGCCTTACAATCTTAATATAATGTTCCTTTGCAAATTAACTTGGGAGTGGGAAAAGGCTTGAAAAAACTCTAATTAATACACTGATTTTTGGCTCCTTAGTGTCCTTATGTCTAGTATAAGACATTATGTTTATGTCTAGTATAAGAAAATTCAGTGAAGTTAACTTGAATGAACCTCCCACACAGAAGAAAAACCTCACCCCTTACCTACTTGTGCTCTATTTTTTAATATAAAGCATGTTATATACCTTTTTAGTTATGAATCAAAAAATACGACAGGTAGGGATATTTCTTTAAATGAAATCCAAAGTACTTCCATTGTTTAATTTTAAGTCAGGCATTTAATACTAACATACCGGAATAGCTAATTTGGGGAATTATTACTGCATGCATGAATGGGCACTCTCTCATTAAAAATAGTGTTAGCTTCAAATAGGATTAATTAATTCAAATTGAAGCTAACGCAACAGAAGAAAATGGAAATGCAAGAACTATTTAAGTGTGGAGCGGGAAGAGAGAGGTAGAGGGAATTCTACATAGTTGCAGCCATGTACAGTTTTATTTAAGGGGTAGGGGAAACTGGTGAATTTCCTTTGGTACAAAATCCTCTAGTTGACTTCTTTAAGAAATAAGAAGCAGCCTCTTTGCAAGGTATTTTTCTGGCTTTGACACTGAATGACAATGTGCCACTCTCTGCATTTCACCATTAGAAGCCAAAGGTCTATTTTTCTCTTTCTTCTGGGCGACTGATGGGAGGGAGGAATCCAAAGGAAGTCTGAGGTTTATTTAGTGTATGGCATATCATACATGGCTAGCAATATAATTAACATTTCATATTTCACAATAAAATATAAATATTAAAGAGATCTATGTTCAAATACCAACATACAGGCCATTTAACCATTGAAGCGCAGCATTGTTTATATTAAAAATAATCAGATACTGGACTGATATATGCCCTCAGCTTGCATCTGGTCATGATGTGATCTACAGTATGAGGTGAGGTCCTTAAGTCACACTGAGGGGGAAGATATTATGCCCCATTTATGCAGAGAGTCCTGGCAGACGCCATGTGAGGTATGAATCCTGTTCAGGATTGTCCATTGCTGAGGTAGTAGTTCAAAGCCTTCCATCTTTTTTGTGAGATCATTCCTATGTCTGGGAGTTCAGGGATCCATTTAGCTTTCCATTGGGAATTGATATTAAAGTTATTGGGCAGATGTTGTGCACGTGCCAGTGAGGGCTTCCTAGATTTGAGTTTTCCACCTGAAAAATGAAGAATGTCAGCATGCACCAGTAGGAGCGAGTGGCCTGGTACTCTGACAAATTATCCATCAATAGACATTAACAACATCTATAGACTATGCACAAGACACTATCACCCAAAAAGGAACAAAGAGACCCAAGCACTTCTCTACCAGCAATCATCACCCAGATCTGCATAGATTAACTCCAAGTTTAACATCAGACCAACAATATCCCAATCAAGAAACTGCCAAAGAGCCAACAGTAACCAGCCTAACAAATACAGTCTTGTGGACTTGTGGACTTCAACTTCTAGAATTCCTCAGCCAGGCATGCTGGCTGAGGAATTCTGGGAGTTGAAGTCCACAAGTCATAAAAGGGCCAAGTTTGAAGACCCCTGCATTTATATATGATAGTTTCCTGTTTTATCTGAATGGCACAGTCTGGTTTTACTATTTTTTAAAGTATTTTAATTCTACACAGGTATAAACTCTATTGTCTTTATTTAAAACCTAAATAAAGTTTTCCCTGCATGTTTATCCCTGTGAAATTCATCCATGTTTAGAAACAAGCATCTCTTTTCAACATTCTATTTTGATTCTTGGTTTTGAAGATATTTTTTTAACTCTAGCAAAGAGATCTTGGTTTTGAAACTATTGGCCTTTAGGGTTGAGAATTCAAAAAATGAGGAAAGTTGGTAAACATCAAGTAGTTTGCTCCAAGGCAAATAGAAAGCCAAACCCTGTCTTGTTTCATAGTTTAGATTGTATAAGATCTATAAACCTGGTCCTTGCTGATGTCAGTGTATTCCTTGGCAAACCATGGCACAGAAATTAATAACAGAAGGGCTACTGTTCAAAAGCTAAAGCTTTCTACTTTGGGCTCCAAACAAAGCTAAAACAGCTTTAGGGTCTTATAGGGTTTTCCGGCCAAACACAAAGGATCAATCTGCAATTTACATCAACAGAGAACTGTGTGTTTCCCACTCTCTCAACACCAATGTGAAGAAGCAAATTAAAAAAAAATAGGGATATTCTCAACAATTTGAAAAGAGAGCAGTATATTAGAATTTATAATGACACATATCCAGTCTATATTTTTGGCAGTTAGTTCCAAATTTTGGGATCACATATTCCTTATGTACTGAATTCTTTTCCTTTCCTTGTTAAAACAAATCATAGCTAGAGATGATCACATTTGTTCTCCAAATATCATTTGAAATATCATTTCAAACCTGGTATGAGGGAAACATTCACCTCAAGGTGATTATTTAGATCACAAACTATCTGACCAGCAGATCTGAGTCCAAAATCGTGACTATTTATTCTATTAATTAAATTTGCTTCACTGTGAAGCAACTCTGGGATGCTTGCTTTGCTGTAAATAATATATAAAACAATGAAAAGGTTTAAAATGTTGAGCAGTGAAAGTTAAAACATTAAAATTAACAGTAAAGAGGATAAAAGGAACCAATGCATAGATGGGATGGACTTGAGATCTTCTCCTAATCTACTCACCACTTCCAAAATGGGAAGCCCCTATTGGGACCTCCTGTCTCTCCCCCCCCCTCTGTGTATAAATATAGAAAGATAATGGGGGTGTACTCAAACACACACACATTTTCTCTGCCTGAAAGCTATTTTTGACTCTTAGTGACGGGATGGATAGTAATTTTCTGAAGGGGCTACATGAGAAACTGGTACTCTTATGGAGGGCTAAACCAACATGGCTGTGAAGGTGTGTAGGCATACATGCACACATATACGTAAACTGAAAAAAAAATAGCAATCACCTTCAAAATAAAAGCAATCCATGCGGGCTGGACAGGGAGAACCAAAGGGCTGGATATGGCCCAGGGGCTATAAAATGCTCATTCTGTTCTAGGGAATAACAACATTTGTCATCTATCTGGTGACATCTACTTGTTCCATTACATCCGGCAAGAGGTGCATTTTATGTGTCCCATTTATGAAAGAGTGTCATCTGGCAGCACCCAGGAAGAGAGCCTTTGGAATATTGTTTTCTCCCAGAGATTGCCCATAATCTTCCCTGAAGACATGGTTTTACCATCTTTCATGGGGTCTGTTAATAGTGAGGAGCTTATACAATGATTGTGTTGCATGTGACTTAGTGATGGATTCTGCCATTTTTATGGATTAATTTTTATTGATAATGATATCAACATGTTGATAAATAATATTACAAAAATGGAACTTGTTTATGATGAATTCTAATTTGCTGTGTTTGGAGTGTTGCCAAAATGATCATCCTATGTTGCAGAAAAAATACTTGTGTTCCAGATTCAAGAAGCTTGATGAAATATGTCAATCTCAGCCTTTGAACTGGTTGTTTATTGTGGTAAAGTAAAAGCTGCGTAATATGATTATGTGTGACTAGAATACAAATTGCACTGATGTGGTTACTTTTGAATTTTTGCTGTATTTATCTTTTTTGTTTGTTAGTTTCCTTTAATTATTCTTATATGTGGTTTTGTTTTATTTGCATTCATGTGCGTTATTTTCCTTTCTGTGCTTATATTAAAGCAAAACAATTTTTTAAAAAATATATAAAAATGTGGATCAGAATCAAAGATTTTGAACTTGTAATCTTGGGTTCTGATCAATAGCCAAAATATATAGCAACACTGAGTCAAATTTAGCTAATTTTGAAGAAAAAAAAAGCTAAGCAGAGCTGACTGAGAAACGAGGAATATAAGGGCTGTAGGATAGATTGGGAAATCAAAAAAATATCCTAGATGAGGCCAACTATCTCCTTACTTTCACCAAGAAAACTACAAGAATATATCTATGAATGCAGTGGTGGGATTCAGTCAGTTCACACCAGTTCGGCAGAACCGGTAGCTAATTTTTTGTTGCCCAGGCCCAGAATGGACTTCTGGAAGCTGGATCCACAGAGAGAACCGGTTGTTCACATATTTGAATCCCATCACTGTGTGAATGTCAATTGGAGTTGAGTTCAAATTGGGGGAACTTGGAATCACAAAGTTCCAAACCTATAATCCACCAACTGCAGAACAGATTAACAATGGACTGGTTTCAGGCTTTCTTGTTCCGCTTTATCTTTTACCTCTGATAGAACAGTGCAAGGTAGCAATCCCAGTCAGAATTTTAAGGAGCAGAATATTCGGAGCACATTTTCACATTATAGAATCAAGTGGCCTAAAAAGGATTTCTTTTCAATTTATGTAAAATCTGTAGCTATCAGTTCAGCCTAGGTAGGAAAGTGAGAGATTTTGAAATTAGGGAAGACACAACACACTTGTTTGATCCCATATTGGTGCACCTCTCTATTACTTGCAGGGACACTAAAGACAGTATGAAGATGTGGAACAATTCTGCATGTTGATACTTCAAACTTCTTCTCTCTGCGCTATGTAGCAATAAATCGTAAAGAATGAAAAAAAAATAACCATTTTTATTTTATCATTTCTCCAAATCATTCCCCATCAAGATATAGATTTATATACGGCTCCAAAATTAGGACTGAATGTAACCAAAAGTCTCAGAAATGTGTGGTCCTATTTCCTCCTTCTTAAAAACAGTGTATTTCCTATATTCATCTCTTTTTTTTTTTTGATGCTATGGGTGCGTTGAAACTAATCAGTTTGGAGTTAAAATTTGTATTCTTTGACAATTAAACAAAAATACACTACACATTTAGAAGGACAGCCTATTTTGACATTTGGACTGGATATGCAAGCTTATTTTCTTCATTTTCCCCAGATCTCGCCTTGACTTCCCTACTGTCACTGACACCTAATAAAAGTATCCTTTTGAGACAATGCCTGTTTCAAGAGTTCTGCTTGCTTGGGTGATTAGTTCAGGTGGGTCCTTACACATACACTATAAGTTATATAGGTAGACTACTTTTCCTTTAGACAGATAGTTCAGGCAATTCATTTCTTTCTTTTCTGCATATATTGAAGGTTAAAAAAAATATATTTCCATGTGTTTTAATATTTTAAAATAAGATTCTTTTTAGATATGTTCAAAATAAAAAAGGAAAGGAACCAGAATATTAGTTAACTCAGTGAATATGGCAAACAGATGGCAAAGAAAAGATGAAACTACTCATTTGTCTCGACCCACAGAATTACAAGTACCTGGGAATTTTGAGAGCAGTTTCTAAATCAACTGATCTATAAGCATCATGAAAATGATGAGTTAATTGCCAGAGATCAGTGTGGATTTGCAAACATTTGACCAAGTATCCCGTGATATTCTGATTAGCAAACTGATTATGTGTGGGATGTACACCAAGACAATTAAATGAATGCATAGCTAAATGCATAGCTGAATACAATTTCTATAAAGTATGCATAATTTATATTATTTCATTAATGTACCATTTATATCAATGATTCCTCATCAAAGTGGAGTGATTTTATGATTCTTCAATTTGGAATACTGACTGGGATGCTTGAAACATTAGTTTAGGATTCCAAACTTAGAGAAACATTTGGCTAATCTTTAGATGACACAAAATTATGTGGGGTGGCTAGTAACCTAGAAAAGAGAAATAAAATTCAAAACAATGGACAGAAAATAATGGAATGAAATTTAATAAGACAATTGCAAAGTTCTTCACAAAGGAAAAAACGATGGAATCCATGAATATAGAAAGGGGAATATTTGGCTTGGTAATAGTACTTGTGAAAGTATGATTGAAATACTAGTTAGTTTTGATTCAATGGAGTAATTTGGCTGCAAAAAACCACAAATGCAACTTTAGACTAAACCAACAGAAGAACCTATCTCAAAGCGAAGAAAGTAACAATACCACATTTATATGTGTGAGTCAGAGCTCACCTTGATTTCAGATTCAGGTTGGGGCATCACATTTTAAAAAGGATTCAAACAAACAGAAAAGAAGTCAGAGAAAGAAAACAAGGATGATTAAGGGATTCAAAACTAAGCTTCATGCAAAGAGACTGAAGGGAACAGAAGACAGAAGTAAATCAAGATCTATCTTAATTGCCTAGATTCTTCTACCTATGATCCTTGAATGTGGTCAAAGCAGTGGAGAGAAGACATGGTTAGTTGTACAGCAACAGCATTTCCAATACACACATCAGAGAGAAAGAGAGAGAGAGAGAGAGAGAGAGAGAGAGAGAGAGAGAGAGAGAGAGAGAGAGAGAGAGAGAGAGAGAGAGAGAGAGAGATTATCACCGTTCTACTCAAGGACTAATGAAGATAGCTACAAACATTTCATGTTGGCACTATGTGAACAAGACAGTCCATAGATAATGTCCTACTTTTTCTTGTCTAAACTGAATAAGTTTGTATTCTACATCCCTTGCTTTTTGGCTAGCTATTTCAAGCTGGCCTATTTGCATACAATTTCTGGCTGATTAGGCTGAAATTTCTCATGCTGTTTCTATCTATATTAGGACTGGACTGCTTTGTTTTCTGTGGGATTTTTATTCAAATACCAGCATCACCACCCAAAGCCCTACTTTTTCTCTTTCGTAAATCTATTTACTTTTAATGAGGGAAACAAAATATTTTAAGGGAGGCAAATTAATTTATTTTATAACTCTGTACATCTATGCACATCTAATTAAGTTTAATGGGGAAGCAGGCATTTTAAGGGAAGCAAATTGATCTATTTTACAGGAAGGGTTATATGAATCCACTTGATTTAAAGAGACAAACTAAAACGTTTTAAGGGAGGCAAATTAATTTATTTTGCAGGGCAAGTGCAAATTTTCTATATGTGTGCTATTTTGTGGCCTTGACATTTTTGGCTCATTAAATCATTAAATCAGTACTAACAACAGTACTCCTTATATGCCATCCCTGAATAAATTTTTAAGACCAACTATTAGGAACAGACAGAGTAGGACAGGCCATGCAATAATTCTTCAGCATACCACTGTAGAAATGTCAGGTATTAATGTGCTATTAGGAGACACTCATAGATGTTATTTTCATCTTAAAAAGTATTTTCCTTTGTCATACAACAAATTAGAACAGCGATGGCGAACCTTTTAGAGACCGAGTGCCCAAACTGCAACCCAAAACCCACTTATGCATTGTTGGGTGCCGGGTGGGTGTGACCCATTGGCTGGGTGTGGCCCATTGGCTGGGTGTGGCTGCGGTAGTAACGGCAGACTGGTTGGGACTAAAAAGTTCAATCAATCAATTCCAACTTTGCAAGATCTTTTTTTTCCCCGCAAAAAGTTGAAATTGACTGATTGATTGAACCTTTTTTTTTTTTTTTTTGCACACAGCAGTGGAGGCCTAAAGCGAAAAGGTTTTCTAAAACCCAGCTGAAAGCCGAGGACTGGGGCGACGGCGCGCATGCCCACAGAGAGGGCTCTGAGTGCCGCCTCTGGCACCCGTGCCATAGGTTTGCCACCACTGGATTAGAAGCTGCAAAAGAGGAAGCAAAGCTGCTCAGAACAGAAACGGAATTGTTATCCAAAGCTTTTGCAGACACCAAAATTTACAGATGCATAGTAGTGAGATAGAGGAATGAAGAAGACAAAAACCCAGTTCAAGCAGGGGAATCCACAGGAGCATGCTGCTTTTGCCAGAATGACAAAAGCAATGCTTTGTGCTTTAAGTTTGACTGTACATCACAATGCATATATAAAACAGATTGGGACTTGCATTGCAATCCCATAAGGCTGATGTAATGTAGTGTAATGTAATCCAGAGTTACAGGAGGGAGGCTCTTTCCTAGAGGCAAAGAGATAGCAGAGCTTGGAATGTCTGGTGGATAGGAAAAGAGCAAGGTCAGACCCTCCCCAGAAATCTGTAATTATTGCAGATAATTTCTTTAGCCTGGCAAGATTCTGTTTGTAGGTGGCCAACAATAAAGGAACAACTCAGAAGTAACTCCATGTGTTGTTCTGACAGCTTTTGTCTTTCTGCTGCCTATGGACTGAGCTTAAGCAAAATTTTTCATCAAAAGATACCAGTACAGATTCAGATAAGGTCTATTCACTCCAATCAAATTCTTTCCTTCTGTCCACAGTTCAGCATGTCAGCAGAGTGAAGGAGGAGCTTCATAAATATTAATTTACTCTTTCTATATTTTATTTAACTAGGAAAATAAAAAATTATTCACAGGAAAACCTATATTACTACATTCTTCCTTGGACTCCTTGATTGAAAAGAAAATGATAAATTGTTTCTCAAATTTTTTCCCAAGTTGAATCAGCCCATCTCACCTGAATCTTACAGAACAATCAGAACGAACACGCATGTTAGAATCTGCACATTATTTGTAGTTCAATTCATAGTTTTAAAAGCAGCCTCTCCCTCTCTCCCCCCATGAAAAAATTTACATGAAAATGCATATATTGGGTAAGTACACACAAAAGTACAATGCTTTAGAGTAAAATACCATGCAATCAATTTATTATTAGCCACCTTCATTACTGAAGGAATTGCAAACATGCAAGGAAAAAATATACAAATGTATATAGCAATATAAAAATATTAATTTTTTAAATAAATTTTATGATGGATTTTTATTTTATGATGGAATTAACAAAGTAGGAATTGTTCATCTATGTTAACATTTTTATGACTTTTTTCATTGACACCAAATGCACAATCTTTATTTGTAACACAATCCTACCCTTGATAACTATATATAGAACTGCAGCCTTGATTATGTGCTTGTATGAGCGTATGTCTATTTATTGGGTTCTCAATGCACTTACTATTAAACAGAGTATAGCTATAAATCTCCTTAAATGTTAGTGAGATCTATTTGAAAATTAAAACAGATAAACTAGCGTTTCAAACTGGAGAAAAAAAAACAGATATAGAATAGATGTATGTATTTCCCCCCCACACACACACACTGCTTTATTAGTGGCAGAATACCATTTTCTATAAACCCGCTAGCTGGCATAGCACAGGCTCATTAACATGCCTTCTCATAATCCTTGCATCTCTCTCTTTTTTTTAAGATGACGGTAAGGAATCTACACTTTACAGGCTTACATTCTTCGCATGATATTATTACTTCTCTAACTGGGATCAAGTCAGGTTCTACTTCCAAACACTCATAAGGCTGATAGAGAAATTAATTTGCTTCCTGATGTGAGTTAAGGAAACTCACAAATCCTTCTTCTAATCTTCTGCCTTTCAAAACAGAACAGTGATTTAAAAAAAAAAAATCCAGAGATAATGACCAGGCATATTCTGGCATAGGAGTCAGAACTGGGGCCCTTTTCCCCTTTCCATATATATTTACAAAATGCACTTCATAGAATGTATGATTTATATTTTTGCTAAATGTCATAGTTCTGTTTATTTTATAATTTTAATTACATCCTCTCTAATTGATATAATTATAAACAAGATTTTCCACACTTATTAGATTAGTTCATTACTGCATTACCTTTCAAAGTGAAATCTAGGAATCTCTTATTTGAAAAAATTTACCTCTCAGGAGTCAGGAATCCTGCTAGATGAAATCAAATATATCTTACACATCTCACTAAAGAGAAAAAGACTCAATAAGCCACATAATGCCCATTCTGCTCTACAAAAGCACGGTAATATGATATAAATGTGACAATGAACATTTAGCTGTCAAATAGACCATCAAATGTAACAACAAGGATATAGCAAATAATTAGGGGAAGTGTTTATATGAAACATTTTTCATTGTAACTTGTCCAATCTAAATCAAAATATTTTCAAACTAATATCTCCTTAGAATTGCAACATGATTCTTTCTTTTCTTTCATTTGCCATCACACTTCATAACATACAGACAAATATAACTTAATGATTTACAAAAAAAAAAATCATGTGGCTTTGTTCTTCCTCTCTGGTTGCCATTTTCCCAACTGCTTTCATTACTATCCAGAGATTACTTTGAATTTTAGGAACAGCTTCCAGGTATACTTAAGGGGCCAAAGGAGAAACAAGGCAAGAACATTCCTATGTATGTATGGGTCACTAATCTCAATTCTTTGGCTTTAAGGCTATGATCCCATTTTTGAGGCTTTTTCACACATCAATTAATCTGGCCCCTACACTGCATTTTCTCCAAAAGTCTCCCGACCCAATGACTATTTAAGAATTTTTATCCTATTTTTCATACAAGGTCACAGGGAAAATGCACATCACCCAAACTATTTTCTTTTTAAAAATGCACATAAAAATATTTGCAGTGATTTACACACCCTGAGGTATGTGCTAAAGTCATGAGTATTCAGCAGAGCATCACTGAATTCCGCCGATTCTAACATTTGCCAAAAGCATTTTCTTTTATTCCACAGCTCTTCCCTTTCCACAGATTCCATGGATAATCCAGGTCACAGGGTATTACAGGCAAAATGTGGGAATTTATGAAAGAACGATGTATGCAAGTCAAAAGGAGAATGCAAAATTTAGGCCTTCAAATATCTCTACTACATAAGGAGGATACTTCAGAATTCCATTTAAAAAAATAAATATTGTACTTAAATAACCAAAGAAGTAAAAATACTTGTGGTTTTTTTACATGTATATCCCACCTTTCTTATGACACTATGCTTTTCACTCATTCCTTCAATTTCACCCCATAATATCTCCTATGAGAGAGAATGATTGAACCAAAGGCACCTACAGGAAGAGTAAGCTTCCATCACTGACAGTGAATTCATTCCCAATCCAACACCTTAAATACTGCATTACTTGTACTAAAATAAAGTAAAAAGCAGAAACTTGTTGTCAGAAGACCTTCCAATGCATGGACTAGTAAGTTTGTGTGTGTTTGTATGTGTGTATTTGCTTACTAGTCTGTGCATTATTTTATACAAAAAATTTGTGTGTGTGTAATAAAATTAGAATCTGCTGTGATCAAAGAAGCCAAATTGGGAAAGATTTCATTTGCATCATGTCCAGCAAAAATAAGCCATAATATCCACAATTCTTGTTATAAGAAACTTTATATAAATTTGGATGCAATTACTGCTGGGAAAAAAAAACACATAAGCTATGTTTGTATTTTCCTTCACCATAGTACACATTGTCATTTTTACTATTTCATTGACCTGGCTCCTAAATAAACCCAAGAAACCTATTTGGATCATGTAGTAGAAAAAAGACGATGATAAAAAAATTACATCTGCTACTCACATTATTTCTTTCTTCAAAGATCAGCCGGGGTTTGGCACAAATGGCAGGGGGCTACTTGCTTATGTGAACTGAAATGAAAGAATTTGCTCTATAGAAGCAGACACGTAGCTCTATAGAAGCAGACACGTACATCACAGAAGAGGTTTTATATTAAAATGTATCTTTGGCCAGGTCTTCCTTCCATATTCTGTACTAACTGAAATTTTCACAAAAATGAGCCTCTTATTCTGGGAGACATTTCCATGAAATCTGGGGTTCATTTGTTTATCCACCACTTAACTATTTTTCCTCAAGAGGTACACTTCTGCAATAAGAGGCAGATCATTCTCCTTTTCAACTTGTACCAGAGAAGCTGTTGATGGCCTTAAAAAAAAAAACCCTAGAATAGAATGATGACAGTTACTTTATAAAAGTTAAATGGCTTGTGGACTGTAGCAGATATAGTTAGATGCAGCCAACGCAAGATAACTTAGGAACTCATAACAAAACTGACAATCTTTCCTCCATCAGACACAGCTTTCTCATTCATGGTCCACACAGTAAAAACATTTTTTGCATGTAAAATTTTTTAAGCAATTTTGTTTAATAAGACTTTTGGTTTTATCAAAAAGAGATGATTCTGAACCTTCCAAATTCCTTGAGAAATTTTATAATTGTTTTTAATAATTACTCCTTTGAGTGATTCCTTGTTACAAGAAGCAGGAAAAATGCACCTAAAGCTAAGTGTACACACAATACATACTGTGAAAGAAAAGGTTAAGTGATGAAATAAAATATCAGACTTGCACCTAGAGAGATGTCTATGGAGATTCTCAGTCATCCAGGTCATAGTTGTCCCAAAGGTGCTTTTTCAACAGGCAAATGAACCTCCTTTGTTTTTCCTTGAAGACATTTGGGTTCTCATCCAAGAAGCTTCTTCAATTGAACTTCTGGATGAGAAGTGAAATGTCTTCAAGGAAAAACAAGGAAAGCCTAATTGCCTCTTGAAAAATCACCTTTGATTTGCACTTTGAAAAATAGTTGAAAGGCAAATGATAAACATTTACGTCAAATTTAGCAATATTGGTTGCATTTTTCCCATTTTTAATCTAATATTGTGGGCAAAATAGTTGAAAACAGACAAAATCAATATGTTATTGTTCACATTACAACTATTTGGTCAAACCTATCATAGATAGACAGAAGGTCGTAGGAGTTCCATTGCAATAACTGCCTCAGTCATCCAGGTCACAGTTGTTCCAAAGATGCTTTTTCAATAGGCAACTGGACTTCCTTTGTTTTTTCCTCTTGAATATGTTTTGCTTCTCATCCAAGAAGCGAACTGAAGTAGAACTTAAGATGCTTCTTAGATAACGTATTCAAAAGAAAAAACAAAATCCACTTGCCTTTTGAAAAAGCATCTTTAGAACAACCAGAAAATGATCTTTGTTGTGTCCTGAGCCTGCAAAAGCAGGCTTGGGACGTTGCAATGGTCCCGGGCATTCCAGAAGCTACCTGGGACCAGACTGAGAGGCGCCAGCCTTGTGTGCATGCGCAAGGCGCGAAAGCGCTCCGTTTTGTTGCCATTTTGTCCGGGGATCTGGTCAGATAAAAAGAGGCCTGCGTGCCTTTGCTCGTTGTTGGTGTTTGGCTGAAAACGAATAAAAGAGCTGTTTACTATAAGATGTGTCTTCATCATTCACCATCGCTTGAAGGACTTAACAATCTTCTATAGTTATTTTGATCAAGAGAAAATAATAACTAGACTTAGCCAATAAAGAATTATATTCTGTTCTGTTCTATATGACTGGATATCAGGGCTACATCTTAATGTTAACTGTGCTTTCCAGTCTGTATAAGAATTAAGTTTTCATATTAGGAACCCAGATATTTTTTCGGAGCTCCCTGTTTTAAAATGAGGTCTCTTGCTTAGAGTCACAGCACTCTATTAGTTAAAGTTCTGCCATGACTACATAATTCTGCCTTCATTTTTGCATTCCAATTTAAGACAAAACTGCATCATATTATGCCTGTTCCTTAACTTTTTATCATTTCCTTCCTTTACTCTATGAGTTCTAGGGCCTTCTTGATTCTACTTACATTCTCTTTGGACCTAATATCTAGTCATTTTCTATGACTCAACACAGAGACTGAAAACTCAATTCTGACCAACTCTTGCGCAACACTAGGAGCCATGATGGCACAGTGGTTAGAATACAGTATTGCAGGCTAACTCTGTCCACTGTCAGGAATTCGATCCTGACCAGCTCAGGATTGATTCAGCCTTCCATCCTTCCAATGAGGATGGAAGTAAAATGAGGACCTAATTTATTAGGGGAAATATGTTGACATTGTAAATCACTCAGACAATGCTGTAAAACACCATGGGACAATATATAAGTATTATTGCTATTATCACAAAACCCATTGGTAGTTTTTCTTAAATTTTGCAAACTACATTAGTGAGGAAAGAGGTGGAAAATCTATGATCCTAGGCAACATACAACTCCCCCCCCTTTTTTTTAGTAGCTCTCAGACATGTATCTGAGAGCTATGACTACTGAAACCTGACAGCATAATTTCCTGCCATCTTGGTAAGAGAACATATGACAAATGAAGCAAATCCTAAAATAAGCATGTCACAGTTTAGAAGACAAGGAACTTACTCAGTTTTCTGGCATCCATCAGATTTCTAGTTGGGAAATTCTGAGGATTGTACCTCAGTAAAGCTGAAGTGCACCAGACTAAAGAAAGTTTGGCTAAATTATCTTTGCATTTGAAAATTAAGATTTCATTTTAAAAACTCTGTTTTACTATTGGTTTGACTACCATTACCATACAATTGTATTTCGAAATGGAGGAACACAGTTGAGTTTACAATGACATTAGCTCCAGAACAAAAAGTAAAGACAACATTGCTTGTATAGGATACAGGTAAAATGGTACAAAAGGTTGAAAATGGCAGTTTCCCTTCACATTTTGGAATTACCTTTGTTAGTGTCAAATATTGAGTGTTACTTAAGAAATGTTACTGGTTTAATTTCATTTCTATGAAGAAAAAAGAAGTCTGACTTTCTATCTATTTTAGAAACAACTTTCCTAATTATTAGGAAGTTGGAGAAGGAGCAGAATGGTCACCCAAAAAAATAAAAAAAATAAAGTCATTTGAGCAAAACAGAATTACTAATGGCTTATAGCAAAGGACTGTATTCCATATTAAACCTTTTTCAAACAATCTTTTGTGCAGGATCTATATTAGTTTTTGAAAAAAGCTTTTGATGGGTATACATACACAAACATATAAGTATTTATGTATGTATAAATGCACATATACTTATACATTAACCAAAAAGATGATTCCACCAATGTTAAAGAATTTGAAAACTATTTTGATGATGTTTTTTAGGGGTCTGAAATAAGATAGCAGTTTTCAAAACGGCGAGCATGTTTCATATCCATTGGGAAAGGGGGAGGAGAATTCCTTTTTGGGGGAAAATGCCCTTAATAACGAAAAACACACAGCTCTATTCCTTGCCTAGTGAAATGAACCTTTCCTGGGAAAGCTGCAACACAAGATGCACAGGGAGAGCAAAACTGATGAGAAGAATTTTTTTTGTTTTTAAACTCCGTCATTACTGCCAGAAACAATTTTGGAAAGCTTTGAACTAATGGAAACAAACTTCCACCACCTTCTCAAATCCAAGAAGTTGCCTACCTTCAGGACTTCCATTGGCACCTGAGTCGCAGGAGGGTGGCTGGAGGGGAGGCTGACGTTGATGGCAGGTGTCTGACTCACAGCCCCTCTCTGCTGCATGAACTGAGCTGCCTGCTGCTTCTGTCGCTGCTCTCGGCGTTCTTGTTCCTGCATTTGCTCACGCATGAGCTGCTGTCGTAGCAAAATCCGTGATGTCATATTGGAGGAGCTTAGCGGAGGCTTGGAAGCTCCAGGGTGCTCCAAACTGCTGAGGGAAACACCAGAGAACACTCATCACTGCTCAGTAAATATTAGCTGGAGTTGAAAGAGTCTCAGGCTTTGGGATGGGATCCTTGCATGGGCTAGGAAGTAGGCAAAAACTTTTGCAAGGGTAGAAAAATGCACGTCAGGGGTGTGAATGTGCAGATTGCTGGGCTTGCTCCCTGCTCAACACCAAAAGGATCGGCTACTTTCTAGTCCTTCTCTTGCTCACTTAACTCCTGTAATTTTTAAATTTGGTTTTAATATTTAGACTCGTTCTAACATTTTTATTTTTAATTGCACTGCAAGCTGTCCAAGGGTCACTTTGAATAACGAGATGAGTGGCATATAAGTTTGACAGATAAATAAAAATAAATAATGATCAGCACCCCAGTGATTACACTGCCTTGCTTTGCTAATTCAGAAAAGAAGAAAGAAGATATCTTTGACTGCTCTACTCTTTCAGTCAGAATTCCTTTATTCCATTTTTTTTTTCTGTTTTGGGGGAAAAGTCTGATTCTGGAATGGACAGCGGTCTGGTAATCATACTGAAAATGGAATCGTATACATGTTCGTTCAATAAGAGATTCCTTTGATTGATTTATTAGATTGATGATCTGTCTTTATTTTTGACAACTGAAGGTGGTACACATAATGTTCCTGTCTCCTGTTTTCCCTGTAACAACCCTGTAAAGTGACAGGGCCGAGAGACAGTGACTGCCTCAAAGTCACCCAGGCAGTTTTCATGTATAAGAGAAGCCCAGAACTCAAAGATCTAGTCTAGATTAATGGGATTTTTCTAGTCCAGCTCAATTGGGTTATCACCCAATTGTTTCAAGTGAAGAATTGCTATAGGAACACAGGACTGCTGTATAGGTAGTTCTCGACTTACGACCACAATTGAGCCCAAAACTTCTATTGCTAAGTGAGACTATTAAGGGAGTTTTGCCCCATTTTACAACCTTGCTTACCACAGTTGTTAAGCGAATAACTGCAGTTGTTAAGTTAGTAACATGGTTGTTAAGCGAATCTGAGTTTCCCCACTGATTTTGCTTGTCAAAAAGTCACAAAAGGTGATCACATGACTCCAGCATACTGCTACCATCATAAATCTGAATCAGTTGCCAAGTGTCCGAATTTCGATCACGTGACCGCAAGGATGCTGCAATGGTCATAAGTGTGAAAAACCGTCCTAAGTCACTTTGTTTCAGTGCCGTTGTGACGTTGAATGGTCACTAAATGAACTGTTGTTAAGTCGAGGACTAGTTGTATTCGGGGGGAATTACTGTTGCAAAACTTTATGAGAAAACTGGGGAATGTAGTGCATTGCAAGTAGTGCAGCTTTGCCTGGACAATCTCCAGGTTTTGTCAAGATAAACAAGAAACATTTTTTTTCTTTCTCTCAAGCATTTAAAAATCTTGAGTAGAAGAAAACGGGGTGACTATTTTATGTAATATTTTTTAAAAAAATATTAAATATATTAGTGTTTAAGACAGAAATTTTAAATAAGGGATTAGGCTAAAGAGACACAAGATAGGATAGGATAGGATAGGATAGGATAGGATAGGATAGGATAGGATAGGATAGGATGGGATGGGATGGGATGGGATGGGATGGGATGGGGTGGGGTGGGGTGGGGTGGGGAGGGGAGGGGAGGGGAGGGGAGGGAGGGGAGGGAAGGATAGGGTAGCGTAGCGTAGCATAGCATAGCATAGCATACCATGGGATAAGTAGTAGCTATGTAATTACTTTAGGAGCATTATGAATAGAAATGTGAATTATTTAATTCATTTTTACTGTTGTTTCTTCCTGAAAATTCCACTCAAATACTAATAAACAAGCAGACAACACTGTTGCAACATAGATATAAGCAAGGATCACAGTCCCAATAAAACTTACATAAGACTTTCATAATGTACATTTCAAACACTAGAAAAACTAGCAAATTTATCAACCTCACAAAACACACACACACAAAACACCCAACACATAATCTGACTGGAAACAAATGAGAGGGAAGGAAGCTTATTTCTTGTAATCTTCTCCAGAATGCTTATTACCTGAATCCAGTGGTTCATTTGGCATTTCAACAATCCAGACTTTGAAAGGTGCACATTTTTGGATATTTCCCAACCCCCCAATTGCCAAATGGATCAAATCCAGATTTTTTTTCAGACCACTCACAATTTATTCCCCTGCATTCTCCCCCCCCCACCACCCCCGCCCGCCCTTCCAACAGAGGTGAGATGGGGATGGGGAATGATGATTGTGTTACTATTCCAAGCCTGTCAGGTTGCAACATTCCCAAAGAGAATGATCCGTTTGATAAACTACGAGAAAAACCTTTGTGGTAAACCTATGCATCTGTGGAATAATCGGACTAATTAGCTGTTCAAGAGAAGTCACCGACTGCGATGCTCAAGCATAAATGGGAGAATTTTCAGTTAATAGTGAAGAATTCTCACACTCTACAAAGTATCACAGGGTCAACCTAACATTTTAGATGGGAATGTTTGTCTTGTTGTAAAACAGCTATTGAATAACACGAGTTATAAAATCCTGCAAGAAACACTTTCTTTTTTATCTTTGGTAAAGCACAGAGACTGAGCGAAAGAAATAACTCAACCAGCATGGAATCAAACTAAACATATGTTGTGGAGCTGTGCTTAACTACTGTCTATATATGTGTATGTGTGTGTGTGTGTGTATGTGTATGTATATGTATATGTATCTGTTGAGTGGAGCACCTGGTCTACCAAATATAAATCAGTCTGTTCTGCATTTCAGTCCAATCTAGGAGCATGTTTTGCAGGCATATATGTATATGTATGTGTATGTGTATGTGTATATGTATATATAAGATTTCAGATGCTTCTCTGAAATAGGCTTCTAAAAACATATTACTTAAATACTTTTATTAGCAGTATATATAATTAAAACATGTCTGACAAAATAATATCCAATGTCAAAGATACCTGGAATTCTAACAGCTTTAAGAGATGCCCTGTCTTTGAAGTGAAATCAACAATTCTGTTTTATATTAAAATAAAAAATAAGATGAAAGTTCAACATTGGTAACATCCATGACACATGGAATAAGGAATTAGATATCTAATTTTGAAAAATCAGTGGAGCCAAAATTTAAAAAACAGAAAATCTCTCTCTTATAATTTAAGACAGAAGAAAAGGAAACCTTTTTTCATGTTTATTGGAATCTGTAAGAAAATTGTAAATAGCTTGACTATCTGATTTCTTATGCTACCAATGGAAGAAATTTTGAGGGCTCAATGACTCATCTAATTTGATCATCTCCAACAATGGTTCCTTTTCAACTATAGCTCTGAGGAAATTATAATGTTAAAAATATAAATATCATGCTAAATTCTACTCCCAAAATATGGGATCTTATATTATATAAATAATTTGGCTCTATCCAGCCTGCACTTTGGCAGAAAGAATTATTTTATGAAAGGAAAGAAATTTACTCTCCTAGTATTAAAGAATTGATCCCACATATGTGGGTTTATTTAATCAATTTTGGAAACATATTTACATTCTAAAAATGAAAATAGGAAACAGTAAGCTTCTGGATGGTCTAAATTTAATAATAGGTTTTGGAATGTACTTCTTCATTTTTCATGTTTCTAAAGTTGTACAACTTCTTGATAATTCTAAATGATGTACAAAATTAAAACTAAGATACAGAACAGCATCAAGTGAAACAAGAAGCAGATGGTCCTCCTAACAGAAAAGTATAAACCATGCTTGCAAAGAAATTCACTTTCTACTCTAGCCGAAAGTCTAGGGTGGGGGGGACAGGTCTTCAAAGCTTGTTTAAAACAAAGAAAGGCTTGGGCTATTATGTTATTTTGAAGGGAATGTGCCACAGCAGAAAAGATATGCTTCTCCATTCAGTTTAATAGAGGGAACTTCTCTGTTTGATTTTACAGAATGAGCAGCAAAGGGAGAGACAGAGTCCATCTGTCCAACTAGACTAGAGACATAGTGTCATAGTGGTTAGAATGCAGTATTTGCAGTCTTATTCTGCCAACTGCGAGAAGTTTGATTCTCACTAGTTCAAGGTTGACTCAGCCTTCCATCCTTGTGAGTTCAGCAAAAAGAGGATCCAGATTGTTGGGGGCAATATGCTGACTCTGTAACCTCTTAGAGAGGGCTGTAAAGCACTGTGAAGTGGTATATAAGTCTAAGTGCTATTGCTATTACTATGCTATGGAAGATTTTTACAGTGATAATCAACACCTTGAACTGTGCTTTGGTAACCAGTAAAGCTTACACAAGCTGAAACATATGCACCACAGGACATCTACTGTTGCATTTTGGACCAGCTGAAGCTTCCAAGTGGTCCTCAAGAGCAATAAAGCACACTGTAGTAGTCCACAATCTGAAGTAACCAAGGCATGGATGATCATGAAAAGGACCTTTTTGACTCTCCCAGTCAGCAATAGGTACAGTTGACACAAATGATAAATCTGTGTAGAATCCTTTCTGACACATCTGGCACCTGTTTTTCTTACAGGTGTGGTGAATCCAGGAAGACTCCCAAACTGTGCAACATTTTTTTCTGCAGAAGTGCAATCCATTCACAAAGATGGAAGAAGAAATGGAAAGTCCTTGGATCCAGAGACCACCTGCATCCACAGTTACTCCAACCTTGCCAGGGTGGGGCTTCTTCTGCTTTCAGACACAGAACACGGGGACAGGACTTTGATAGAATCATTTGATTAAACAGTGGTCCACATCTACAGCTGAGTATATATAGGGTACTGATGATAACTCACCCATACTGAAAGCAACCTTATCCAGTGATTTCATGCAGTATTATATCAAATTTGTATGGAGGTCTTAACCTTTCTCCTGACTTTATAAGGCAATATACTGCTAAAGCTTTGTGGAAGCTAAATCAGTGGTAAACTGATAAAAAAACTGATGATGATTATCAGTTTTATCACCAAAAGTTAGACTTCTACCAGCCCTCTACACAATACTGACAATTATGTCCTGAATACACACAAACATCTCCAAATATCCCTTGAGCACTTTATTATATAAAAGAATAATGTAATATTGCCTAAAATTAATGAGTTATTGGGACTTGATTATTAAATTGATTATTGCACCTAACAGTTGCAGTAACTTAATCAAAGTCTTTTTTAGAATATGTAAGAGCGATTATAATGAAATCTGTACATTTTCTCACACATATGGTAATGCTATTCATTTACTTATTTTCGCTGTGACTAAACTAGTAGACCAGCAAAACTCAGTGGACATAGTATACTTAGACTTCAGTAAGGCACTTGACAAGGTAGACCACAACCTACTCCTTGGTAAACTAAGGAAAGATGAGATAGACACATCACTACCAGATGGATCTGTAACTGGCTAACAAACTTTACTCAACGAGTAATCCTCAATGGCACTACATCCACATGGAGAGAAATAAGCAGTGGGGTATCACAAAGTTCCATCTTAGGCCCAATACTCTTCAATATCTTCATCAATGACTTAGATGAGAAAATAGAAGGGGAACTCATCTAATTTGCAGATGACACCAAACTAACATGAGTAGCCAACACCCAGAAGACAAACACAGGATCCAAAAAGATCTTGACCAACTTGAACAATAGGCCCTATCCAACAAAATGAGTTTCAATGTGGAGAAAAGCAAAGTCTTACATTTAGGCAGGAAAAACCAAAGGCACAAATACAGATTGGGCTAGACCTGGCTCAAAAACAGTAATTGTGAGAGGGACCTTGGAGTCCTGATGGACAATCACTTGACTACAAAATCCTGGGTTGTATAAACAGAGGCATAGAATCAAGATCACAAGAAGTACTATTACCACTTTATAAAGCCCTAGTAAGACCACACCTGGAATACTGCAGCCAATTTTGGTCATCATACCACAAAAAAGATGTTGAGAGTTTGGAAAAAATTCAAAGAAGAGCAACTAAGATGATCAGGGGCCTGGAGACTAAAACATATGAAGAATGGCTAGTCCAGGGGTGTCAAACTGCCAGCCCACGAGCCAGATACATCACCAGGAAATTGTGCCCACCCCATTGCCGGCAATGGAGAAAAAGGTACGATACGTCGCACGATGTCACATGGTGTTGCGAGTTTGACATGTCTGGGCTAGTCTAAGGAAAAAAAGAAATAGGGGAGACATGATAGCAGTGTTTCAATATCTAAGGGGCTGCCACAAGGCAGAAGGGGGCAGGTTGTTCACCAAAGCACCAGATGGAAGCACGAGAAACAACGGTTGGAAACTGACTAAAGAGAGAAGCAACCTGGAACTAAGGAGAAATTTCCTAATACTGAGGACAATCAACCAGTGGAACAGCTTACCCCCAGAAATCGTGGGCGCTTCATCACTGGAGATTTTTAGGAAGAGACTGGACATCCACCTGTCTGAGATGTTATAGGATCTCTTGCTTGAGCAGGGGGTTGGACTAGAAGACCTCCAAGGTTCCTTGCAGCTCTGTTCTATTCTATTCTATTCTATTCTATTCTATTCTATTCTATTCTACTTTTTGCTGGAAAGATAAAATGATACAACACAATAAATTTACAAGATTATAGAAAAATACTGGAGAACAAAACAGCAGGAGAATCTTGAAGAATCTTTTAATTAAGACAGGCTAGTTCAAATTGTTTAATTTTTAATTAAACAACATACTGGTTCCTAATAGATTACTTGTTCTATACAAGTATATTCTTGAACAAATGTATTAGCTATTTATTTATTTATTTTCAGTGTTTATATGCCGCCCAATCCCAAAGGACTATGGATGTTTAAAGTGTCTGTACCTTTTCTTAAGTTAAAAATGCATTTATATATTCTCACAAATTTTACTTTGTTCCTCTGTGGCTTCTTTTATGCAGCTTATTCATTCTTTCTTTTATTTATTTTTAAATCTTGTTTTGTTGATCATTATATGTCTAAATTAGAAATAATAGCATTAATCAAACTGCAAAATTCTTCCACCATCAAGAATGAAGTTTTTACCACGTTCCCTCTTCTTTTTAGCTTGACAAGCAAAATAGAAGGTGGCTCCTCCCCCCCTCCCACTTTTTTTAAAGATAATTCCTTTCTGTGATGAATGGAGAAGGGATTTTTTGTTGCTGCAGGAGCTACAGTAGTTCAGATCACAACACTCATTTTGTTTCCCTGTTCTCATCATTTCAACTCAGCAGAAGTGAAGCCAATCATATACTGCCTTTGAAATGCTTCTGAGAGTTACAAAACAAAGATGTGCAAGCTTTAAATTGCCCTTTTTAATTATTTAAACACCATAAAAAGCATACAAAGGATATCTTGTGCTATGATTAAATACACAAACATGCATGGGTATGTTACAAAGAGATATTCATATAAATCATAGATCTGAAAAGGACATTAATTGAGCAATTAAATTGATTATAACATGTTCTGTGAATCTTTAGCTGAATGGTAAGATGCAGAGATACAAAATTTGAAATCAGAAAAAAAATTGTTTATATTTATGCACATAATGCAAAGCTGCTGACATAGTGTGAATATTCTGTTCATGAAATGTTCACACTGAAATGGAAGCTACCCTGTTCCTGTTCCATTTTCCAACAAACATCAAGATCTGAAGCATTCTTTGGTAGGCAATTCAGAGTCACATCAATTGGGTTCAGATGACACGCTATAATGAATCCTGCACGCTTACACAACATAACTCTGTCCATCTATCTATCATATCTTCCCTTGGATTCAAAGAAATCAGTTAAATGAATGTTAACATCACTTTGTATCAGACTGAATTGATTATTTTAAAAAACAGGCTTAAAAGGAAGAGAGAGAAAAGTTTTTTCTTCTAGCAAGCAAAGTCTCTGGCAGCAGCCATAAATGCTTTTAATGTAGTAACACTTTTGATTCAGAGCTAAACTCTCTCACTAAACTGGACAAAACTCTAGGAAAAATACAAGAATCTAAGGATTTATTGTATTACACTGATGAACAAACTAGTAAATTACTTAAAAGGAATATAATCTGTTTTCCCTAAACATATTCCTTTAAAAGGGCTTAGAGCCTTAGACTGATTTTTCCTCTTTGTTTTAATTTGGGCATTCCATATTCCAACAATGTAATTGGTGGTATAGTCACCTTGTCTCAATTATGTATATACAGTGTTATTGCTAATTTCTCAGCTCATTAGTCAGATCTTTCATAGGCAAAATTGGCTTTAGGTTAACATCTGGAGGGGAACAATTTGTAGCAAGGACATTTATTCAAAGCATTCTCCCTTACAGAAATGCTATGTTCCTTATATATGCATGTAGAGCAAATGGCCTTTAAAATGGTCTCCATTGAAAACATGGTTGCAAAAGAAGGGTTAATCTTTCCAAGAGAGCCAATTGGTGAAGGAGCAGATCTTGAAGTCAAGAACTCAAGTAAAGAACATCTTTTAGATTAGGTCCATGACTTGAAAGTTCCTCATGCTTTTTTTTTTAAAGATTTTCTTTAAAAAATGCTGAATGTTTAACTTATTTCAATTTTTCCATATTCCCATTGTTTTGACTGCAAGGATCTTGCTTCCTGGTCTTATGCACTGAAATCATCTTTCTGCCTCTGATGCACACCTCTTTGGAGAGACCAAGGACTAACTATTGTTCTTCTTAGGTGACACTGTTCACTTAGAAACTGTTTGTCATAATAGTCAACCAATCTCTCAATGACAGAAAAGAATGCCCTATGCCAGTGGTGGCGAACCTATGGCATGGATGCCAGAGGTGGCACTCAGAGCCTTTTCTGTGGGCACGCGCACCGTTGCCCCAGTCCTAGGCCTTTAGCTGGGTTTTATAAAACCTTTTTGCTTTAGGCCTTTGCCGCTGTGGGCAAAAAAAAAAAAGGTTCAATCAATCAGTCAATTTCAATTTCTTACAGGAAAAAAAAGATCTTGCAAAGTTGGAATTGATTGATTGAACTTTTTAGTCCCACCCAGTCTGCCGTTACCACCGCAGCCACGCTCAGCCAATGGGCCACACCCAGCCAATGGCCACACCCACCCAGCACCCGATGATACATAAAAGGGTTTTGGGTTGCAGTTTGGGCACTCGGTCTCTAAAAGGTTCGCTATCACTGCGCTATGCAAAGACGAATCAGAAAAGGTTTCTGCCTGTGAGTTTTTTCATCTGAATGGACTTCCCATCCAAATCCAGTATGAGCATGACGAATCTTAAATGAAAACAGGAAAATTGAAGTTGTATTTGGACAATACACTGAGCTAAGAATCTGTTTTTCTCAATTATATTGGGGAGAACTGTATTGGGACAAATCACTTTAATATCTGCATGCTCCTAGACTTCTCCCTTCCATTCTGACCTTCCCAAGGTGCTCCATCGCTTAGAATCATAGAACCATAGGTTTGGAAGGGATCTTGGAGGTCTAATATAACCCCCTAACCTAGGAAGAAGTCCTTATTCCATCCCAAACAAATCGTTGTGCAATCTTTTCTTGAAAACCACAAGCAATGGAACACCCACAACTCCAGGAGGCAAGCTGTTTTCACTGTCAGGAAATTTCTCTTTAGTTCCAGGTTGAATCTCTCTCTGATGAGTTTCCTAACTTCTACCCATTTGTTCTTGTCCTACCCTGAGATGCATTGGAGAATAAGTTGATCTCTTCTTCCTTGTGATAGCCCTTCAAGTATTGGCTTCCTGTATCCTAGACCGTATTTCTCAATCTTGGCAACTTCAAGATGTATGGACTTAATGTGTCTGGAGAATTGTGGAAGTTGAAGTCCAAGGTTGCCAAGGTTGAGAAACCCTGAAGTAGACAATAATTCTTTTCACACTGTGCCTCAATGTAAAGCTGCAGCCTTTGACCAAATTTCAAAACAAATAATACCGATAACAATGTATGCCACACACTCACCGAGTAAATGAGGTTACGATTCTCCACTTATTACATTTCTGTTTAAATAACAATAATTATTCCCAAATGTATATTCATCCAAGTATAAAAGTTATACAGCTGTATTTTGATATGATGGTGCATTTGTTCAACATTAGTGATTCATTTAGTGGCCAGACTAAATTTAATACTGATTTAATCCTACTGTATGTTTTGTTCTCAAATTTGTATAATTTCTTAATGGATATTCTCTTAGCAATGTCTAACATTTTGATGGTTACAGTTAGAGACAGCCGATCTCAATAAGCTATGCATGATGGGATCTGGTCAATACTTGGGTAGAAAATCAACAGAAAATCCCAGAGCTCTAAGATATACAGGGGAAAAAAATGGGATGAAAGCAGAGCAATACATTTCTATATTCTTTGCAAAATATCTACATGGATCTGTCTATTAAACCACAAGGAGATACTCAACAGATTTTCTACCATGCCATCTATAGTAGATTAGAAAAATATAAATTACACATTTTTAAATCAATATTGGTCCTACATTCTATCCTTTCTCAGACAATTCAAAAGGACTAAAAAATAAATCACCAATAGTTAAACTAGATGATGTTACAGGTATTTATACTTTTTGAAATACTTAAAACTTTTAACACTAAATAAATAAAATTAGTGTCATAGTTCTGGACATGTCTACATTAGCATTCAGTCAGTACAAGAAGTAGCATTTATACTAGCTCTTATGCTTTAATTTTCCATTAATACAAGTCTAAAATATGTTTCTCCCTTAGATGCTAACTTTTAAAAATAGTTAAGGAAGAGCTGATCCTGTATTGTTTTTAATATGTTAAACTGCAGTACAGAAATGCTTATTGTAGTCACTTCCACTGACCAAAATATTACCAAGGCTTGGAATGTAAAAGGATAAAAAGATTAGTCTGCTATGTGCCTTTCTGTCATTGTAAGATTTTTTAAAAATATTCAGTCAATCTAGAGCTAATCTTCAGTCTGCTACTT
The DNA here is from genome assembly GCF_016545835.1 of Crotalus tigris. Lineage (NCBI taxonomy): Eukaryota > Metazoa > Chordata > Lepidosauria > Squamata > Viperidae > Crotalus > Crotalus tigris. Next base: position 3,504,296 of record NW_024100553.1, on the reverse strand, counting down.
GAGTTTCCAAATACTGGATTTTTTTTTTCAAAGAAAGCAGTCTATATAATTTCAGTTAACACAAAATTAAACACCCCCCCACACACACACACAAACACACACACACACACACACACACAAACAAAAGCACCAGAAGACAAGACAAGAAACAATGGATGGAAACTCATCAAGGAGAGAAGCAAACTTGAATTAAGGAGAAACTTCCTAACAGTGAGGACAATTAACCAGTGGAACAAGTTGCCACCAGAAATTGTGGGTGCTCTAACACTGAAGTTTTTAAGAAGAGACTGGACAGTCACTTGTCTGAAATGGTATAAGGCAGTGGTGGCGAACCTATGGCACAAGTGCCAGAGGCGGCACGCAGAGCCCTCTCTGTGGGCACGTGCGCCGTCGCCCCAGTCCTAGGCCTTCAGCTGGGTTTTAGAAAACCTTTTCGCTTTAGGCCTCTGCCACTATGTGCAAAAAAAAAAAAAATTCAATCAATCAATCAATTTCAACTTCTTGTGGGGGGAAAAAAAAAGATCTTGCACAGTTGGAATTGATTGATTGAACTTTTTAGTCCCACCCAGTCTGCCGTTACCACTGCAGTCATGCCCATCCAATGGGCCACACCCAGCCAATGTCCACACCCACCTGGCACCCAACGATGCATAAGTGGGTTTTGGTTGCAATTTGGGCACTCGGTCTCTAAAAGGTTCGCACATCACCGGTTTCAGGTCTCCTGCTTGTGCAGGAGATTGGACTTCTTCTTCTTCTTCTTCTTCTTCTTCTTCTTCTTCTTCTCTTCTCCTTCTCCTTCTCCTTCTCCTTCTCCTTCTCTTCTCTTCTCTTCTCCTTCTCTTCTCTTCTCTCTTCTTTCTTCTTCTTCTTCCTCTTCCTCTTCCTCTTCCTCTTCCTCTTCCTCCTCTTCCTCTTCCTCTTCCTCCTCCTCCTCCTCCTCCTCCTCTTTCTTCTTCCTCAATGTGTGCATGCATATTCGTGTTATATATACATGTTCACACACATACACAGACTCACATACTGAAAGTGGGAAATGATCTTGACTTCAGCTGAGGAATAGGAGAGCAATTCAAGGTTCTTATACTCTTTAGCAAGTTCCTGAGGTAAATTAGATACTCAGTTTATGAGTATGGTTTGACCCCAACTCTATTTGGAAAGAATGAAGCACTGCCAACTGAAATGGAATTTGAGTCCATTCCTTTAAAAATACCTGGTGGATGACATAATCAATGACAGAGTCATTAATTGGTGTACTGTCAATATTTTGTCCATTTAAAAAAAATAGGAGTGAAAGTTCAAGTAACAAAATATTCTTCTTCCCTATTGTATTTTTTTCTAGGCAACATAGTTGTTCCCAAACTATTTTTATTTGTGTCATTTTATACATTTTATCCTAACAAATTTGGATTTTTTAAAAATCACACCTACTTACAAAATATTTTTCACAATTCCTTATCGCTCTTCTTATATATTTACATCTCTAAATCATCTATATGTATGTCTCAGGAATGGAAACAATTTTCTCAGAATTCTTTCATTAAATGTAAATCCTCCAATGAGTTCATAGATTGCAGTTCAAGTCTTACTTTTCAATATACCTTTTGCATAAACATGAATAGCAAATTGCAGGCAGCTTTTTCAAAAAATAGCTCATATTGCTGTTTGTTTGTCTTTGAAATGAAAGCATGATGTCTTTCATCAAGTAATAATACATATATGTATTATTTGTAGTGGCAAAAATGAACAATTAAGTTATTGTTTCAACTGAGTCTTTCCGTGGTTAAGCAAATATGTCAGAACTATAATCTGTATTAAAACTGTTATTTTAAAACTCATGAATAGCAAACCATAATTTAAACACCTGGAACTTACATGTGAATTTATCTTGTGTCAACACTAGTGTGTGCTGTTGGACCAAACATTAAATGACCTATAAAATGTAATATGGAAAAAATGTAATAGCAAATTCAAAAAAGCATAGTGATTGAATTTAATCAATGATTCTGCATATCATAACAAATCAAACTGCATTTTTCTCATCTTCTAATACCTCATACTTTATTGGGAATTATCAAGTTATATTGGATTAATCATTGGCAAGTTTTACAGTTGTATTTAAAAAAGCTTGTAAATATTTTTCCTTGCTCTACCAAGGACATAACAATAAATCTGTTGTATTGTTTTTATATATTGCTTGAGCATCACAGACAAGTACTATGTTACAAAAAGCATGGTCTATTTTAATTCCATAGGTTTTGTTTTTGGAAAGTTTGGTTCACAATACAAAAATGTCTTGAGTATAAACACTGTAGTAAAGAAACTAGAAAGCAATAGAGTAGAATATATGTAGCTCAGGATTGAACTGTGAAGTCCTTGGTACTCTCTGAGTTTGGTTGTTTGCCTTCAAACATTTCATTATCCAACTAGGTAATATCACCAGTGCTTAGATGAGCATTGATAATGTTACATAGACCAGTAATGAAATATCTGCAAGCAAACAACTAAGCTCAGAGAGCATAAGGAATCCATACACTAGAAAATAGTTGTGCTTACCATCTTACTGTAGATAGATAGATAGATAGATAGATAGATAGATAGATAGATAGATAGATAGATACATAAAATGCACTTTTTATTTATTGTTTAACTAAATATAGTGTGGTGTATTCTGATCTAATGAAGTTTCAACTGATTTTTAGAAGATCTCTTTTGCCATTCATAATTTCCTTACTTGTAAAGTGTATACAAGCAACTCATTTTATGTATTTATCATAAAATCTATGAAAAATAATTTTCAACATAAGTTTCCCTAACAAATACAAATACTATTCTTTACACTGAAATTCTTCAGTATAACTTATTTTAACAGATCCAAAACAGACAAATTTGCTATATTTATGTTCCAATGCATGCTAGCCAGATACCTATTTGTACTAATAATTTTTAAATAGCTGCCAAATTGAAAATCTGGGCAGTGGAGCTAAAAGTAAATTATTCTCACAGATAATAAGATCATGAACTTGACATTAAATTTAGTTACATCTGAATATAATGTATAGTGCTGTGACTGAACACAGTATTCATTCATTCTTAAATTATCTTCATTAACACCAAAGATGAGAAATGAATTCCTTGTAGATTGTGGGATTAGTTTGCTTCACTACTTCCCAATTCTTATGCTCTGAAATGTTGAGTGGTGAAATAAATTAACTACACTGTAGATGGATGATTTACTTGGGAAGTGAATTAAGGAGAAACACATGCTTTCTTCCAGTATTTAAATCCCAGCGATGTGGATTTTGTAAAAATTTTGTTTTACAAGCCATTGACTTGCTTCTGTTGGCCATACTAGACCTCAAGCTTATCATTGTAGCAAGTCACAGAGATCTTTTTTGTCCATGATAGGCTGCTTTCATATTAAGGTAAGGAGTCAATGATCTGTTAGCTTATTTTTGGTGGCCAATTCTACTATTCTAATTCTACTATGATTGTTTTGATCCATCTGCACACAGAGTTTGGATATTTTTCCAAAAATATATAACTTTCCTTGATTTCAGATATAAGTTCATAGTCATTTTTTCATGCCTAGTCTTTGTGACGGTATTCTTTGTTCCCATCTTGTTGTCTTGACTAACCTCTGCTATAACAAGAAGCTAATCTAGGAATCACTTGATTCAGTCCTAAACTCCATTGTTAAGGCCTGAAGTCTTATTTTTCTCTTTACTACCCAAAGTGTCTCCTTACTCCTAAGGATCTTGAGAATCCTTCAGTTATCCCCTGAACCCCAATCCTGACATATCTTGTGACAGGACTCGGCTGCTAATCCGTTTTGCATGTTTTGGTGACTGGCAGAAAGCACATCATTAGTCTAAGTTTCTAACTTTTAAAATTAAAGGCTTTAATAGTCAAGCCTAATAATTGTTCCCTAAGATATGTTGACTGGTAACCATTTTAATATTTTTTGTAGACAACATCATTCTAAACTTAGATTTAGTATCTAAACTCAGGCCTGAGGTATTTTGTCTAGCACAAAGATTACATTTACAAAAATTGCTAGAAATATAGTTATCACTGTTACTCCAACAGGTGTCCAAGATTGTTCCATTACAAGAATGCAAAATTTGAAAAATGCAAAATCATACATCTAATTTACATCTATATCTATACATTTGTAGTCCTTGACTACAATTGAGCTCAAAATTTCTGCTGCTGTGCGAGACAGTTGTTAAGTGAATTTTGCCCCATTTTACAAACTTTCTTGCCACAGTTGTTAAGTGAACCCCTGCAGCTATTCAGTGAATCATTTGGTCATTAAATAAATCTGGCTTCCGACTTTGCTTGTCAGAAACCAGCGGGAAAGGTTACAAATGATGATCACATGACCATGGGACAGTGTAACTGTCATAAATATATGCCAGTGGCCAAATATCCAAATGTTGATCATGTGACCTATGGGAATGCTGCAATGGTTATAAGTATGAAAAATGGTCATTGTAACTTTGAACCATCACTAAACAAGTGGTTGTAAGTCAAGGACTACACGTGAAGAATTAATACCACTTTACAATGCCTTGATAAGGCCACACTTGGAATACTACATCCAGTTTTGGTCACCACGATTTAAAAAAGATGCTGAGACTCTAGAAAGAGTACAAAGAAGAGCAACAAAGATGATTAGGGGACTGGAGGCTAAAACATATGAGGAACGGTTGCTGGAATTGGGTATGTCTATTTTTTTTTCTTATTAATAATTTTTTATTTTTCCAAACTCTCCCCATACATATACCATAATACTTATCAGATGTTAACATACATTCCCTCCACACTCACATACAAGATACTTTTAACAAAATGAAATAAATACATACATATGACTTTTGGTGTTGCTCGCCCATTTCCCCTTTCACCATATCCACACTCCTTTTTCTCTACCTTCTTTCTCCCTTTCTTCTCTTCCTTACTTCCCTCTTCTTCCTCTCCTCTCCTTCACCACTCTCCTCCCCTTTCCTCTTCTCCTCCAACCTTCCTACTTCCTTCTCCCCTCCTTTACTCTTTTCTCTCTCCTCTCCTTTCTTCCCTCTCATCGCTCTTCAGATACAATTCAGGGGTAATGTCTGAGCAACTCCTCTCTCCAAATTTCCCTATCTGTATTATATACAATAAGATTAATACTTCTATTTATCTAACCTTCTCGGTATATATTTCTATAAACATTTATACAACATCTAGTTATTCAATACTGTGTCACCTGGGTCTTCCTCCTTATCTGCTCCTTCTTCTTCCATCTAAATTGATGTTAACTATCTTTTAACCGTATTCTCTTTTCAGCCAATCATAAAAAGTTCCCCAGATTTCATAGTAGTCTGATTCTGTCTTATCTTTAATTGTCATTGTTAGTCTATTCATTTCTGCACATTCCAGTATTTTCCCAATCACCTCTCCCTCTGGGGGGGCTTTCAGTGCTTTCCAATTTTGTGCAAACACAATCCTGGCTGCCGTAATTACATGAATAATTAAATATGTTTTTTTCTTTATTGTATTTCTCTGGTAGAATACCCAACAGGAATATTTCTGGTCTTAGTTCTATACGTTATTGTATCATCTTTTCTATCCATGTTCTAATTATATTCCAATAAGTTTTAGCTTCTACACATGTCCACCACATATGGTAGAAGGAACCTGGTATCTGATGACATTTCCAACATTTCATAGACCTGTCCTTAAACATTTTAGCTAATCTTTCAGGAGACATGTGCCATCTGTAAAACATTTTGTACATATTTTCTTTATACGCAGTCGCCATTGTCAATTTATAGTTTCTTTCCCATAGTTGCTGCCATCTATCTAATTCAATTGTGTATCCAAAATTCCTTGTCCATTTTATCATTGTCTCTTTCACTTGTTCCTTCTCTAACTCCATATGTAGTAGATAACTGTACATTTTTTAATCCATTTTTCTTCCATTCCTGTGAGTATTTCATCTAACTCTGTTGTCCCCAAATTAACACCATCTATTTTAACATCTTTTTCATATCTAGATTGTATTTGCGTTCTCATGTACCAATCCATCTTTATTCCTTGTTCCTCTAATTGTTGTTTGATTTTCAACTCCCCCATATCTGTTAATAAGTCTTTATATCTTATAATGTTTCCCATGTTTAAACATATTGGGGTGTATTAGCGCCTCCATAGTTGAGAGCCAATTTGGAATCTTCAAATAATGATTTCTCTTTACTTTCTCCCAGACCACAAATAAAGAATTCCTTATATAGTGTCTCTGGAAATAGTTATGTATTCTGTTTTTTCCATACCATATGAAAGCATGCCATCCTGGTTATGTCTAATTTAATGAAGAGAAGGATGAGGGGGGACATGATAGCAGTGTTCCAATATCTCAGGGGCTGCCACAAAGAAGAGGGAGTCAAGCTATTCTCCAAAGCGCCTGAGGGCAGAACAAGAAGCAACGGATGGAAACTAATCAAGGAGAGAAGCAACCTAGAACTAAGGAGAAACTTCCTGACAGTTAGAACAATTAACCAATGGAACAACCTGCCTCCAGAAGCGGTGAATGCTTCAACACTGGAAGTTTTAAAGAAAAGACTGGACAGCCATTTGTCCAAAATGGTGCAGGGTTTCCTGCCTGAGCAGGGGGTTGGACTCGATGACCTCCAAGGTCCCTTCCAACTTTATTATTATTATTATTATTATTATTATTATTATTATTACTACTACTACTACTACTACTACTACTACTACTATTACTACTACTATGGATCATCGCACAGTCAGCCAGATGTTCAGACTGGATTTGGCATTTTGTCTACCTATTGAGTCCTTACCCAGGACCTGAGATAGGCAGATGTGGATGTTTGATGGTATTACAGGTATCGTTGCAGGATGGAAGCAGTTCCTATTAAAGCCGCCTTTTGCAATTGACTAATAGCGATTGTCAATTGCAAAAGCGATTGTCAACACTAATTGTCAATGCCAATGGTGTTCAAGTGGTGCTCCAGTTGTTTTGGGATTGCACCCAAGGAGCCTATTACTATTGGTACTACCCTTGCTTGCTTTTGCCACAGTCTTTCTATTTCTATTTGTAGGTCTTTGTATTTTGTTATCTTCTCCAGTTCTTTCTCTTCTATTCTGCTGTCTCCAGGCACTGCCACGTCCACTATCCAGACTTTTTTGTCTTTCTTATCGACAATTGTTAAGTCTGGGGTGTTATGTTGCAGGTGCTTGTCTGTTTGAATTCTGAAGTCCCAGAGCAGTTTAATTTTATCATTTTCTATGACTTTCTCTATTTTATGATCCCACCAGTTTTTGCTTACAGGCAAATGATATTTTTTGCAGATCTTCCAATGCACCATTGTTGCTACTTTGTCATGCCGCTGCTTGTAATCAGTTGTGCAATCTTCTTGCAACAGCTTACCAAGTGGTCCACTGTTTCTTCAGCTTCTTTGCATAGGCGGCACTTACTGTCTGTTGCTGTCTTCTCAATTTTGACTTTGTATGCATTTGTCCTTAAGGCTTGGTCTTGTGCAGCCAGAATTAGTCCCTCGGTCTCTTTCTTCAATTTTCCTGCTCTTAGCCATTGCCAGGTTTTATTATTATCTGCTTTCCCAGCTATTTTTTTCATGTATTGGCCATGTAGTGCTTTGTCTTCCCATGCCTCTATTCTGTTCTTCATTTGGTCTTTCTTGTAGGCCAGTTTGGTCTCTCCAGTAGTTAGTAAGCCTTCCTGATATACTAATTTCAGTGCATCTTCATCATTGTTCTTCAGATATTCTTCCAAAGCCATTTTTTCTTCTTCAACCATCTGATGTACTTGTAGCATTCCACGCCCACCTATTTGCCTTGGTAGATAAAGTCTATCAATGTCACTGCGTGGATGAAGGGCATGATTCATTGTCATTATTTTTCTGGTCTGCCTATCCATTGCTTTTAGTTCTGCTTGAGTCCAGTCCACTATTCCAGCTGTGTACCTAATGACTGGGATTGCCCAGGTGTTGATTGCCTTTATGGTATTTCCTCCATTGAGTTTGGATTTTAAGATCTTCTTCACTCTCTTGATGTATTCACCTCTAATCTTTTTCTTGACTTCAGTGTGCTTGATGTTGTCAGCTTGAAGGATACCCAAGTATTTGTAGTACTCTTCCTCATCCAGACTCTTAATGTTATTTTCGTGGGGCATCTTGATTCCTTCAGTTTTCACTATTTTTCCTTGTTTGATAGTAAGTGTGGCACATTTGTCCAAGCCAAACTCCATTACAATATCTTGGCTATATATACGGACAGTGTTGAGCAGCGATTCTATTTCAGATGATGTTTTTCCATACAGCTTCAGATCATCCATGTAAAGGAGGTGGATAGTCTGGCAGATGTTTTTGATGTTTGATAGCCATGTCCTGAGTTATTCAGTATTGTTGACAGAGGAAACAGTGCAATAACAAATAGTAATGGTGATAATGAATCTCCTTGAAATATTCCTCTCTTGATATTAACCTCTCCCAGCCTCTCACCATTGATCTGCAACTGTGTCTTCCATTGTGCCATCGATCTTTGCACAAATTTTCTGATGTTTCTACTGACTCCTGTTATTTCTAGGCACTTTATTATCCAATCATGTGGCAGAGAGTCAAATGCCTTTTTGTAGTCAATCCATGCCACATTCAGGTTGGTCTTCCTTCTCTTGCAGTTTTCCAAGATCATTTTGTCTATTAGGAGTTGATCTTTTGTTCCTCTGCTATTGGGGCGGTTTCCTTTCTGCTCAGGTGGAAAGAGATTGTTTTCAACTAGATGCTGTTGTACTGCATCAGCTACTACACCAGTTAGTAATTTGAAAGTTGTTGGTAAGCAGGTAATTGGCCTGTAGTTACCTGGTGTTGCCCCTTTTCCTGGATTTTTCATTATTAGGTAGGTTTTCCCAGTTGTTAGCCACTTTTCAATTTCTCCTCCTTGTAGTATATTGTTGAATTGTTTGGCAATGAGTGGGTGTATAACAGTTAGATGTTTCAACCAAAACCCATGCAGTTCATCTTCACCTGGTGCTGACCAATTTTTGATTTTCTTTGCTCTTTTTTCTACCATTTTTGTTGTTATTACTAGTTCTTTCATTTCAACTTCTGTTTTATTTGCATCCACCTCTTTTAACCAAGCCGCATCCTTGTTGTATTTCTTTGGGTTATCCCATATCTGCTTCCAGAACTGCACTGTTTCTTCCTTGTCAGGTACTGACTGATTCCTTGCAGTTTCTCCATTGATGGATTGGTAGAAACGTTTCTGATTGGATTGAAATTGGAGGTTCTGCCTATAGTTTGCAATTCGAGCTTCATATCTACTGATTTTCCTGGCTATAGCTGTTATTTGTTGCTTTATTATTTCCAGTGCTTCCTTGATCTTCCTTGTTTCTAAGTGGTATTTCTTGATTAGGTATTCTTTGGTCTTCTTGTTCTTCAGCTTCTTTTCTTTCATCTGTTCTAGCTTGCTTGCATGTGATCTTAACTTGCTGATCTTATTTTCTAGTCTAACCTTCCATTTTTCTGGTGCACTGTTTGTTTGTTTTTCTTTTTTTGTTGATTTTGCATCCCAGGTATTCTGTTATAACTGCAGCTGTGCTGTACATTAGTTGGTTTGTTTCTTGCAGTGAATTGGTACTTATACTTGATATTGCAGTATTTGCATCTTTTAATGCTTGTGCTAGCTGTTTCTTTGGAACAAGCTTCAATGCAGGTAGCCTTATTCTGTTGTTTTTGTGCTGTTCTAGATGCTCAGTTATTCTTTGTTTCAATTCTTTTATTTCTTTAGTTAGAGGGTTTTGTTCTTCCTGAGGAAGAGGTGCCTGGTTTCCAAATGAGAACAGTTGTATATCTCTGCTGGATTCCTTCACTGCCAACTCCCCCTGGTTTGCCTCTACATTCTGAATTACTTCTGGTAAGGCTTTGATTTCTTTGCCCTGGGTAAACCTTTGCAGTTCGTCCAATTCTGTTTCTGTGAATACTTTATTTCGTGTTATAAATCGGCGTTGATCTGCTAGTCTCTGTTCTGTTATTTCTGATTTTGGATGTTGTTCTTTCCAGAACTGGTGCATTCGTTTTAGATATCCTCTTCTTGTTGGACTTGATCTGTAGTAACAGATCATTATTTCTTTGTTTTCAATCACTGTGTATCTGCGACGGGTAAACATCTTTTCTTCCAGTAGTTCTGCAGCTGCTGGCCCTGGTTGCTCAGCCAACAGTCCTGAGTCCTGTAACCCATTTTTCACCAGATATCCAGGAACTCTGATATCTAGCATGGACCTTGTTAACACGGGCGACGTCCGAGCCGGTATGGCATTCTGCAATTTACGTCTCATCATATTTTTTATGGGAGAGACACTCTTTGTCTGACTCCTCTGATGAGACCTGTCCAGTATGGTTGAACCTCTGGCATAGCTCTCATCTTCCTCAGAGTACACAAGCCCCACAACCATGTCAAGGTAGTGCCTCACTGGGGGATTATTATTATTATTATTATTTGAATACCATCCAAAATCACATAGTGGTGCCCAGGGTAGAAAAGGTTGTACCCAAGATCAATTTTCACCAAATATATCTTGTAATGTTAAAATCTAGAGAGATGTTAAAATCTCTCTAGATTCCATCGTTGTTAGCCTTCCACGAGGTTAATAGAGGTGAATAACCTTGGGAAATCCAGGTTCAAGCCAACCCCACCTGGACCTGAACCACGGAACTCACTCTCAGTCTAATTTGAATTAAAGCTGCTTTTTGGAGATCAAACTTGAATGAGCTCCTTACCCCCATGAAAGCCACCTTTGCTCTTTGAAAAAGGAAGGACATAATCAAATGTTCTTTTTTTAACCCTTCTGTATTCTAAATATGTTCGACCATTCTCCACATCATCCCCTAAGCAGCATGGCTAGGACCATCTAATTATGCTGCTGAAATGATATAAGACATTTTCCAAGGTAACTGAAGATGTTTACCACAAGATTCTCTGAACAAATTTGGCTAGAGAGTCCGCATGCCCATATAGTACATTCAGATGCTGTTCCAGATTCAGATTCACAAAGTGCCACTCACAACATCCGTCTGTGGTAAAAATTAAACCACCGTGTACCCTGTTTTAGTATTTTTCCATTCCAGACCTATACTTTCTCAAGCCATTCAACAGCACTGCTTTTGTTAATCTAATGAGAGGCTCTCTCATGGCCCAAGAACATTCACTAAATAATGATTAAGCTCTGGAGGTAGAGGGTGTTTTTTTGTTTTTGTTTTTTGCACAAGCTGTAGTTCAGTAAAATGCTTTAAGTTGATTGGCCTGAATGCTTAATTCGCTTACAGGGACACAGAGCTCAGTTGGAAATCTTTTACCAGGTAATGGAGCAGAGATGCAACAGCCCAACTTAAAAAAAAAAAAAAAAAAACACTCTAAAGAAGACTAATGGTTAGTGCTGCCTTGGAAAGTCTTAGGGGAAAATCAAGTTCATAGCCATGGTCTGCAACCTCCACAGTATTTTTTTAAGAGTTGCTAATGTAGAAACTCCTCTATCCTTGCCTGTTTTCTATGTGCAAAAACCCAACTCAAGAGTGTAGTCCCAGGTGCAAAACTAGTAACAAGCCTTATTTCAGATTCCTACACCCTTTAGATGCTTCTAAATTAGGAGTAGGGTTTTTTTTGGGGGGGGGGGGGATTAACACATTTTATTAATTATTTCCAAATTTTATTTGAACACATTTTATTCAATTATTGTTCAAAAAACTAAAAGTAGTCCTTAACTCACAACTGCAATTTTTGTTGTTGTTAAGTGAGACATTTGTTAAGTGAGTTTTGTCCCATTTACAACCTTACTTGCCATAGTTGTTAAGTGAATCACTGCAGTTGATAAGTTAGTAACCCGGCTGTTAAGTAAATCCGGCTTCCCCATTGAATTTTGCTTGTGAGAAGGCCCCAAAAGGTGATCACATGACCTTGGGACACAGCCAAGGTTATAAATATGAACCAGTTGCCAAGCTTCTTGAATTTTGATCCCAAGATCATGGGGATGCTGCAAAGGTCGTAACTGTGGAAAAAATGGACATAAGCAGTGGTGGGATTCAAATATGTGAACAACCAGTTCTCTGTGTGGATGCCACTTCCAGAAGTCCATTCTGAGTCTGGGCAACAAAAAATTAGCTACTGGTTCTGCCGAAGTGGTGCGAACCGGATGAATCCCAACACTGGACATAAGTTGCATTTTTTTTCAGTGCTATTGTAACTTTGAACGGTCACTAAATGAACTGTTGTAAGTCAAGGACTACCTGTATTGTGGCCAACTTATGACCACAACAGAATCCAGAATTTCTGTGGCTAAGCAAAGCAGTTTGTTAAATGCTTGATTTCTCAAGCTATAATGGTTAAGTGAGTCACGGCAGCTGTTAATCAAATCACGCAGTTGTTAAGTGAATCCAGGTTCTCCCATTGACTTTGCTTGTCAGAAGCTGGCTGGGAAGGTCACACATGGAGATCCTGTGACCATGGCCTCACTGCAACTGTCATAACTACATGCTGGTTGCCAAGCACCCAAATTTTGATCACGTGACCCAGGGGATGCCGCAACAGTCTTAAGTGCAAGGGATTGGTCCTAAATTACTTTTTTTCAGTGCTGTTTTAATTGCGAGCAGTTGCTAAATGAAGGATTGTAAGCCAAGGACTATCTGGACTAGATTCTTGGTTATTTTTTCTCCACTCTGTAGAATATTTTTTTCTTTTATTTTGTGCTGTTATGATAGCAGACGAGCTAACTGGAGGGATACCACAAGGATTGCAAAAGTATAACAACCCCCCCCCAAAAAAAAACCAAAGTAACAAATACCTTAAATTAAGAATGGACCTAATTTGTCTGGCTCATTCCTTCAAACAGAAAAGGAACCTCTTTCTTTCAACAGGAATGCAAATCCTATACAGAAGCTGTGCCTTAAGAAAAATGCTACATTATTTTCCCACTCAGGAAGAAGTTTGAATCCAAATGCTGTGTTTCATTTCAGCTGTAAATTCTAGCTGCTGTAGCAACAACAATGAAAAAACGTTGCCACCGCATAAATATGTGACTTATCTGCTTTTCACATTTCCACTACTATCTTTATCTTATCCGGGCAGACACGGCAGCTGCTGCACCTTCTCCAATAGCAAGAAGCTAAAGCAGTCCAGTCTGCTGTTGTTCCTTTTTTTTTTTTTTTAAGGCAATCCCTTTTCAACAAAGGGGCTCTTGTCCTCCACTCCCCACCCCCACCCCTTTTGGAAGTGTCACTTACAGGTAGTGGCTTTCAAAGGAGCAAGGCATAAGCACTGGGATCCTAAGAGCTTCCATCTTTGCTCCCTTCCTGCTTAAGGTGTCCTGCAAAGCCCTTGGAGAAGAGTCAAAGTCAAACCAAGTCCTGGCACTGGATGTGTCACTAGGGGTGGCTCTTGATAAAGGCCTTGGCAACTCCAATCCCAACAGAGTTCAGCGTTCCTTAGTGTCCCAGCAGTAGCAGACCTGTTTAATCCAGCCCTGCCTGAACAGGGGACAGAAAAGAGTTCATTGAAAGCAGAAGTGAGAAAAAGAAAGAAAGGAAAAAAGTCGTAGAGGTGACGAGACGTTTATAATTTAGTTGAAGGTAAAGCACAAATCCACTTGTCTGTTTTGCTCTCTTTAGCTACTGCACACACAGATTCCTATATGTACAGGTATCCTATACATACGTATCTCCATTGACAGGGTACGTATTAGTGCAGATTTAAATAAGGCTTTGGGGAAGGGAGGAAGAAAACAACTTGACTATCTACAAGTAGTCCTCGACTTACAACAGTTCTTTTAGTGACTGTTCAAAGCTACAATGGCACAGAAAAAACTGACATATGACTTACTTTTCACAGTTACAATCTTTGTAGCAGCCCCATGATCATGTTATCAAAATTCAGATGCTTGGCAACTGATTCATACTTATGACTGTTGCTGTGTCCCAAGGTTATGTGAGCACTGTTTCCAACCTTTTGACTGTCAAAGTCAATGGGGGAGCCAGATTCACTTAACAACCGGTTTACTAACTTATCAACCGCAGTGATTCACTTAAAAACATGTGGCAAGAAAGATCATAAAATGGAGCAAAACTCACTTAACAAATATTTCACCTAACAACAGAAATTTTGGGCTCAGTTGTGGTCGTAAGTCGGGGACTATCTGTATAATAGGTTTTATAATAGGTTTAGGCGCCTATTATTTATACGCCACTGACCCCTTTAGCTTCACTTTCTTCACATATTTTTCCAAAACGGACCCATGTTTTACATCGTCTGAGGTAAATATCTGAATCTCAGATATACAGTATAGGTACACCCTGAGTGTATATGTGAGTGAAAAAGATAATGGCCATAATTTCTTGATTCTTGATTCTTATTAAAGAATCCCTACAAATACTGTAAATCGTGCTTCAAGTTTCCAGTTTAATTTATGGTAATCCAACACTGCCATGCGGCTCAGTTAAGCATTAAACGTGTTTTAATCACCGTTCCATGGATCTCACAGTGTTTTATGGGAGTTCGTCTAATGCTCTATTGATTAGTACTTGATAGTGTAGATTAATGAATCTAGGTTATTCTTGCAATCATTAACAACGCCGATTGTTAATCAGCACTTCAGAGGATCATAGATAGAATGAAAAAAGCATAACTGGGAAGAAGGCCTAGCCGATCTATTTTGCTAGGTGAAATGGTCATATTTCCCACTGGGATTTCAAAGGATAGAACCATTATAAGGAATATCATTACCTGATAATATTAAATAACTACAAATAATGCACGGCACCTGTCAAGACCCTCTGTTTAAATGGGGGCAGTGCATCATCCTCTGAATGTAACTGTGGCACTCCTTGTCAGACACTGGATCATATAGTAACTAACTGCCCTATGAGAGCTTATGAAACAGAAAAAGTAGATTTTCTAACAAATACTGTGCTTAATTGGATAAATGGCCTAGGTATTATTAATATATAGAACATTTATTTCATTCTCATAAACTAACATATTTCAAAACATAACCTACTGTATAGCTTATATATAACATTGAATTCCTCATGCCGTACTATATATTTCCATCATACATGTACCATAGTATTATGTGCTCCTTTTATATATGTTTACTATTGTTATCTATATACTTTATGCCACATGCTAACTAAATAAATACTATAAATAATTATACTGTGTTAAATAGAAATACAAATAGACCACAGGTAACTTGACAACTAAGAAATAACAGAACTTTTATTATTTCTGCTATTTGCTATTACAGTACATTGATGTTTAATTCTGTTGGATATTCAGAGTCAATTTTACATGACTTTTATATTATTTATTTAATAAATAAATATCAATCAATCCTGGGACAGACTCTTTTCGAGCCAATCTTCTTGTTTCCTAAGATCCAATGAAAAGGCCCTTTTCTATATTCCAAATGTGGTGGAGAGATAGGGATGAAGGAAAAACTTTTCTAATTTTGGAATTCCTGCACAAGGCTAGCTTGGCAAAGTTTTATTAATATTTTCTAATCTGATCCACAAATAATCTAACTTTTACTTTGTATTATGCTTTTGTTAGTGTACGGTACCTCTCCTATATTTATACTTTCATTTTTTTCCCCAATATCACTATCTGGCACTGGTTTTAATGGTTGTTTAGCCAGTCTGAATGAATAAAAAAATAACATGAATAGATAAATAAAGGGTGGGGGCAACAGGAATCTGACTGCAGAAGAAGCTGTTTAGAGAGTGTGTCTTTTTAAAATAAAATAAAATAAAAATAAATAAAAAACAATGGTGTCATAAAGTTGAAAAGCATACTTTTCAAAAGTTCCTGACCAGGACAAAAGAAAGCTACATCTGAAGCTAAAGCCTTGTTCCTTGAATTGTAGGAACATGGTGAAAGAGTTGGATCTTGTTAGGCAGATTTTCCAGCTCTCCTTAGAACAAAAATAACACCAGCTTCCTTATTTAGCAGTTTGTATACAGTATATCTTTGCATACCCGCCTGCATTACACTTACCTTTATACTATTTGAAATGTGCCTTTCCTTTTAGGATCGTGTACATCACAATCTCAAGTTATCTTTCCCGAAGCATTTCACAAAATGGCCTTTTTAGCTATGAAAAATACCATGTTTACAACACATTCAAATATACAATAATGGAAATAATTAGTCTCAGGAGATCAGTATAAAAATTCTTTCTCCTTTCTCTTAAGATTTAGCAAACCTTAATACTTTGATAAACCAAAACAACCATTGGCTTGGATTTTGAATGTGAGGGAACTCTTAAAACCAATGAAATTCTCAAATTGCAAAAAAAATCACAAGAACAAGATTAGGCATATTTTAAATGAAAGATTGTAAATCATAAAGTGTAAGTGTGTGTTGATAGAAGATCTGTGATTAGGTCCCTGTGTTGTTTTTAGAAAGAAAGTGCCTATGCAGCACAAAGGGAGCAGGTTCAACTATGAAGATGAAAATGGGGAAGGAAGGGTTTAAGGGTTTTCTTCCTCCTAACGATGTAAATTTGTTAGCCCTCCTGTGTAAACCAGACAGGAAACACAACTAGATGAGCCAATCATGTTTATTATAAGGTTACATTAATGGAAACTTACAACTCAATGTCCAAACTTCCCACTGCTACTTTTAACCATCTTGACAACTAGGGCGGGTCCTTCCTAAGCTTCGTCCTCTGACTGTTACTCATTGGGGGCCTCTGTCTCTCTTGTCTCATTGTTTCATAGGCACCATCTCTTCCCTTTATCCCCCAAGGTCATCCACAAAATCCATTAAAACTGCTAAGCACCAGGGTATCTACAAGACATGTCCCCCCTAGAGCAATTGAACCCATTGATATCCACAACAAACTGTGATTGCTTGCATATACAGTACATTGCGGCATATTTGTACAATGATAACAATAGAAATAGCACTTAGACTTATATACTGCCCCACAGTGCTTTACAGCACTCTCTGAGCAGTTTATAATACCAGCCTATTGCCCCAACAATCTGGTTCATCATTTTACCAACCTTGGAAGGATGGAAGCTGAGTCAATCTTGAGACTCTATGCTGTGGGCAGAGTTTGCCTGCAATACTGCATTTCAAAACACTACAACATCACATTTCATCATTCCCTGCCCTTGTTCCACATAGCCCCCATATGGACATAAGCATGGAGTAAAGGAAGAGTACACTTCATAGTATATAGAAATCTGGATGGAAAGAGCTAAATATAGAGAAAGAGGACAATCACTGAGGCTAAAGTGTAGATTGTAATAAAAGATATTGATGGGTACGTATTGTATCTTATATTCTTTGGAGCCTATGAGATCTCCAGCAACCAGTCAGAACCAGTCTTATTAGATAGGTTGCTGCTGGCCCAGAAAATTAAAGTGTGAATTAAGTATAAGTTTTTTTATGTGAGATACGTGGCTTCACAATAAAAATGTACAAATCTGTAATATGAATTGCTCTTTGTTTGAAACCAAATTTGCCCTTGAGAACTTTTTTTAAAGGAAAACATTGGTAGGTCTTGATAGCCAGCTATATAAGAAAGATCTTCAGATTGGATATTATACTTAACAAAAAGAAACAAAAATCGTAGTGGACAGTAATGGGAAATACTCAACATTAGCCATGTTACAATTTGAGGAACAAGAAAAAACAATTTCATAATGATTAGGAGACTTTTTATTTCATGAATGAAAGAATATAAGAAATGTAAGAATTACATGAATGAAAGATGTAAGAATTTTCCACAGTCTACTTTTGGGAGTTTGTTCATGTGTCATTGACAAGTGAGCAAGAACCATAAGAAAAGTAGCACTAGGCTGTTAAGAAATGACTGTACTCCAACAGAAAGGTGAAAGTTAAATACTAACCAATAGCAAAAACAATGCTACAATCTACTATTTGATTCATTGCCATCTTTGCTGTTCCAGATATGTGTTATTTCAGTCAGGTTATCTTGATCAATGGAAATGAGTGGGCAAAAAATAATAAGAGAGGGCGCATATATGTAGCTTTCTTGATAACAATACAGAAATAGTTAGTCATTGTCTTCTGTTGTTATTGTTAGTTTGGGAGAAGAGGGTTATTGGTTTTTTATTTTCCAGTTTTCTCTGGAATTTCTGGTTATCTCCAACCAGATCCAATCCTCATATGAGACTAAAACATACAAAGAACAGTTACAGGAATTGGGTAGAAAGAAAGAGTAGGGGAGACATGATAGCAATGTTCCAATATTTGAGGGGCAACTACAAAGACAAGAGATTTTTTCCAAAGCACCAAAAGGTAAGAGAAGAAACAATGGATATAAACTAACCAAGGAGAGAAGCAATGTAGGACTAAGGAGAAATTTCTTAATGGTGAGAACAATCAACCAATGGAACAGTTTGCCTTCAGAGGTTGTGAGTGCTCCATCACTGGAGGCTTTCAAAGAGACTGGACAACCATTTATCTGAAATGGCATAGGGTCTCCTGCTCAAGCAGGTGTTTGTCCTTTCCAACTCTATTATTCTATGTTCTATATGTTCATCAAAGATCAGTCAACGTTTGCTAAAATCCACTTCCTGTTAATTATGATACATTGAATAATATTTAGCACATCTCAGGATGTAAAGTTGTTGGTCTCTATTATCTTTTATTATGATTCTTTGCTTTTGACTTGGAAAGGACTTGAAAGGATGTCTTCCAACTTAAACTTTATAAAGTAGGGTGCATGGCTACCCTACATTGTGTGGCGTTCTCACAGCAGCACCATGATCATGTTACCTCTAATGTTGTTCAGTCTTGGCAACTTTAAGATGTGTGAACTTCAACTCCTAGAATTCCCCAAAATTTGGGGAATCGAAGTCCCTACATCTTAAAAATTATTTGTTATATTTATGTAGCCACCCATCTTTCAGTCAACTTTAGGGAGAACCCAAC
Organism: Crotalus tigris; assembly: GCF_016545835.1. Taxonomy (NCBI): domain Eukaryota; kingdom Metazoa; phylum Chordata; class Lepidosauria; order Squamata; family Viperidae; genus Crotalus; species Crotalus tigris. Next base: position 3,485,327 of record NW_024100553.1, on the reverse strand, counting down.
CAAAGTTGCTGCAGTTGAGAAACACTGGTCTAAACTCAATCACAGTTTTCCACCACATCTGCCTCCCCACAGGGGTCACAGAAATGGCAATCATTTAGTCCATGTGATTCACAGTGGAAGTGCAATCATTCTGCATTGTGGTTAAATGAATTGCAAAAAGTTCCCTCAGCTAAATCATTTATCATTGTGAAATATTTTGGTCATTTCAGTTGTAAACAGATTTGAAACATAAAATTGTGGATTTCAACAAAATGTACCCGATTTGCTTGTCTTGCCAACACTCTACATAGACTGTATAATCTTTTTATCTATCCATCTATCACTCTTCCCCCCCCCTCTCTTAAATGAGAGGCCTAGTTCGAACAATTCGCATATGGCAATGATGAAAAGGGGTTTTGTAGCAAACACTGGAGAAATTGTTCCCTCTTATATAAAGATTGCTCCTTTAGCTTTGCCAAAGTCATGGCAATTTTGCGTTAGTTACTACGCAAATCTGCCAAGGGGTCAACGTCAACATGCATACCTGAATTTTTTGGCAAAAAGAATAAAGGAAAAGCATCACTGTGTCTTGTTCATGGGCCCTTTCTCATAATTATATAGCTAAAAATAGATAAGAGCAATAAAGTTTAACAGCTAAAGTATTTTTAGTCAGTAAAAAAAGCTTGATCAAATGGAGGGAAATTAAAGACATACTCTATCTTCAGCCCTAAAGGAATAGCTGGACATAGAAAGTCAATTCAAAGCCATGAAGCATTCGAAGGCAAATCCATGTTATTACTTGCTGCTTTAGAGTCTCTTCTAAATGGTGACTTGCCATAACGGAGAGAAAATATGCATGCAGAACATTCAATGTAAAGAACCACCTTGCTTCCCTTGGATAAGGAGAAGAATCACGTTTCCTCCAGGGCACAAAGCACCTTATTAGGATAAATACAACTGCCTCGCTCCTTATTTTTACAACTTATACATTGCCTGACTGCTATTAGGGAAGAACTACAGATTATATTTTTCTTCTCAAAAGGTGAAAAAGAAATCCTGACCCTTCATAACATCTTACCTCTGGATGATAGCTTTAAGTTCTCAGATGTAAAAAAAAAAAAGTAATTTAAATGTTTTCACAGGAAAACACAACAGAATGGAATTATTATGATGTAATGGCATCAATGGTGTTTTCCTTTCTTTTCTCAAATTCCAAACATTTTGGAGGGATGGCGGTCAAAAGACAAAAAATAAGTCATAATAACTTATCTTTTATTATAACTTGCAACAGCCAGAATAGCCAAAATAAATTTGTTTCCCATGAGAATAGTTAGTTTATAGTTTATAGTTAACTCTAAAATCTTATCATAAAAATTAGTATTCCACATTTATCTGGATAAGTAATCCATGTAGTCCATTTATATAATTATTATATCAAAATAATGAATTCGTTCTTTGTTGTTTATTTCAGATTCTTTAGCTCACCTGATGAAGACTTTTCAAACTTGTTTTTCCAAATTTGTTTTTCAAACCATCTAATAACTTTAAGATGGTTAATAATAACATGATTAGAAAGTGGGGTTTTCAAAAGCTTCACCATGGTTTCAACCAAGATGCTGATCCTATCTCCCAATGCTTAAATGCATGGAAAATCATTGTCCTGTGGTCTCTTTGCAAGAAGCAACCACGTGGAGCGCATGTGGGTGATCATTCTTCCTCTCCTTATCCAGAGAAGTTCCAAGGAATCAGTCTAATCATTGGTTCCTTGGTCTTTGCCGTAATTGTCAGCTCTGCTTTTGCAGATAATAACTTCTACTGAATGGCCAGCTAAAATGTACAGTAATTTTATTTAGCAGCCAGTCAGAGTTGTTGTTATTCTTTAGTTTTCTGGTCATATATTGGCAGTGTTCCAGCATTCCTGAGAAAGGCTTCATGGACACCTGCATTTATCAACTAAACTATATATTTTTAAAAAAATATAAGCTAATATCTTAATTCAATATTTAATTAGCATTTGGCTGGCGGTTCTGTTTATTTTTAAGGTGTTGTGTCTGAGCAAGTACTAACTGCAGGTCAAACAGCTTGAATCATTTGGATACTACATCAATGGAAAAAATAATTTCTATTTAAATCATGCTTACTTGAAATTAAGACTTCCTTAGAAGACATTTGTTACAAACGTCTTCTATTGTGGGCTGTGTAACCTAATCATCTTCTAGAATTCTAAGCTGCAGTTTCTTTTATTTGTTACTTTATTTGTTACCCATTCAACTTGTTGCTCCCCTAGGATAAGTGGGAAAGTGAAAAATTGCATCTATCTGCTCAGATGGCCTGTTTCTACAATTTCTGCAATTTCTAATTTGTTGCCCTTTTAGAACAAGACTAGTTGTGATGTGGTATTTTTCCTTTAAACTGAAACCATCAAACTAATCAAGTTATTGACAAAAAAACAAACATTTTGTCCTTCAACTTCCACCAACTTCTCCCAAAGCACCCAAAGCAAAGGAATATGGCAATTTACAGAAACTATTTGACAGGTACAAAGATTGACTATGCCTGCTGGATAAAGTAAATTGCAAATTCCAGGACATTTGAATAGGATGCACAAGTGAAGAATTTAAGCAAGCTTTTAGACAGTTTTTTTCTTTATGTAATTGTTAATCATGCACTCCACTTTCATATCATCACTTCACTCTTGGATCTCAAAGAAGGAAAAATTGATACTTCAATGTGGACGAAGAGAAATCGGAGAATACTGATCACCCTCTTGAGACACTGAGCAATTGTATCACTCGTTCAAGGAGATCACAACATTGGAAGTGCTAACAGCTAACACTGTTAATCCATTTCCTTGATCCAGGAGCTTATAACAGAGCAGTAATGTTTGGATAGTCAATTTCTTATCTAAATCTTTATAAGACAGCAGCTCATGTTAACATAAGATAAGGAAAGCTGAACAGGGTTAAATGTTAACCAAGCTTGGTTGTTTTCTTGTAAAATGTTTCATTACCCTATTACAGTGATGGCAAACCTTTTAGAGACCGAGTGCCCCAAAACCACCCTGCCCCCTGCTCTGCCCCCTGCCCTACCCACTCCACCCCTGCCCCCTGCCTACCCCTCTCGCTCCACTCCCGCCCCGCCCACCCACAGGGCCACCTATCACCTCCACGACATGTGCAGATCGCCCAGGCGGCCCTGCAGTGCCATAGTGGCCACGCCCTCCACCCATACCCCACAGCATCATCTGCACACGATGGGATGCAAGGGTAGAGTCTTGCCCCTGCTGCCCGGCTGCCATGTCCTTGGCTGTGCTAGTCTACGTGGGCTGCGTCCGGGGGCAACTCTCCTCCTGGGGGCTGCTGGTGAGGAGGGGACCACAGGGGGAGACAGGGTAGGGCAACAGTGTGCGTGCCCACAGAGAGGGCTCTGAGAGCCACCTCTGGCACGCATGCCATAGGTTCGCCACCACAGCCCTATTAGGTAACATCTTCGGTAGTTGAAGAGGAGTGGGGTTTTCTCCCTACATTTATGGCTTGCTCTATCAGTGTTAGTGGGAGTGGTGTTTTATTCTTGGTAAATCCTTGTTTACTGTTTGTTTATCTGAATTGGTAGTTCCTTGATGTTGTTTATACTTCATTATAAAATATTATATAACCATTTATTATTCTAGTGTAAAATTATCTCATTAAATATTTTATTATAAAATCTATATAACCATAATACCACTAACTGCTATAAATGTTTATGCCATTTAAAAGAAACAATCAAAAAGTTAAAAAGGAAACAAAAAGAACAAAACATTTCCTTGCCAACAATCAGTACCCAGTTAAACAGAGATTATCACCAGGATTAATTCCAGACCAATAATCAAGCAGTAAATAATACCCCAATCAAGAAACTACCAACTTCAAACAAACATGCTAACAGTAAGCAACAGCCTGATCAAGGAATTAACCAAGAAGAAAATAACTCCCCATCAAAACTGATAGGGCAAGTCACATACCTGTATGTAAACAGAGAGAAAACCTTACTCCCTTCTATCACTGAAGATGTTATCTTGTTGGGTAATAAAATGTCTGCAAAAAACAACCAAGCTCAGACAGCACTAAGGACACCATAGTTCAAGTATGAGCTACAAATATTCTCTTCTGTTGGTTAAGTCAGTGCTAACAGAATAAGTGAAGGGAATTTGAAGTCAATCATATTTGAAGGTCATGCCGTATGGGAACTATAACCTGCCATTGTCAATGAGTTGTTATATGGATCTGTGACATTAAAATACTTACAACTAACAACTTCAGATATCACTGGTTATTAATATCACAGGTAAAATAACCATCTACATTTATTTTTGTGACAAATTATTCTTTTGACTCTATTATGGAATTATGTCCTTAAGATCCAGTTGCATAACTAATACATGATGAGTCCTGTTCTTTACTCCATATAGGACTCTTCACTTGTATCCCTGTAACCTTTACGTGCAATAGATCCAGAAACTACATAAATCCTTGTTTTTAGCAAATGAGAACATCAATCAGATGACATCAAGAAATAGGTCCACAGGTTCATCTCATCTAGTCATGGATTTTTTTTCCTCATATAACATATGAAAAGTTCAAAATCATACTTCATAACAATAGAATTAAAATACACACTTTATGAATGAGTGATCTGAAATTTAGCAATAGAGTTCAACTAAAGGAGCAGACTAGAAAGGAAGAAATGTGACCACAAGAAAAAAAAATGTGTTCTGAGGAATTCTGAACTCAACTGTGAGAATAAAAAAGTTATTTCCTGCTATCTGCAGAATGTGCAAGGAGAGACGTATGAGAAGATAGGGCCGTTAGATTCCAGGGAACAAGCTCAACGAATGAGTGAAGGAAAACAAATAGGAAGAGGACAGTGTACCTGCCTAATCTGAAAAAGAAACAAGACAAAATTCTCCTTGTGGTCTCACAAGACATACAACAAAAGATGAATGGGCAGGAACTTTGTACTACAGGTAGTCTTCAACTTATGACCACAATTGAGCCCAAAATTTCTGTTGCTAAATAAAACGGTTGTTAAGTGAGTTTTGCCCCATTTTATGACCATATTTGCCACAGTTGTTAAACAGATCACTGCAGATTTTAAGTGAATCATGCAGCTATTAAGTGAATCTGCCTTTCCCCACCACCACCCCATCCCCATCCCCGTTGACCTTGCTTGCCAGAAGCCAGCTGGAAAGGTTACAAAATAGTGATCACATGACCCTGGGACAATACAACTGCCATATAAATACATGCCAGTTGCCAAGCACCTGAATTTTGATCACATAACCATGGGGATGCTGCAACAGTCATAAGTGTGAAAACTGGTCATAAGTCACTTTTTTTTAGTGCCACTGTAACTTTGAACAGTCACTAAATGAATGGTGGTTAAGTCCAGGACTACCTGTAGTACATTTCAGTACATATGACATGCTTGCAGTTCTGCTTGAAAACAACCTGGCATATGCCAGGGCTTTTTTTCTCATAGAACGTCCAGAACGGAGTTCCCGCACCTTTTTTGGATGGAACCTTGTAGGGTAGGCAAGGCGGGTTGTATGACGTGTGTGAGTTCCGGCACCTTTTTTTTTTTTTTTTTAGAAAAAAAGCACTGCATATGACTGAAACCTTTAAGTCCGGGGTCTTCAAACTTGGCCCTTTTATAACTTGTGGACCTCAACTCTCAGAATTCCTCAGCCAGGCATGCTGGTTGAGGAATTCTGGGAGTTGAAGTCCACAAGTCATAAAAGGGCCAAGTTTCAAGACCCCTGCTTTAAGTGTTGCTTGAACAAAAGTTTAGAGCAGGGGTCTCCAAACCTGCCAATTTAAGACTTGTGGACTTCAACTCCCAGAATTCCTCAGCCAGCCATGTCTTAAAATAGCCAAGTTTGGAGACCCCCTGGGTTAGAGGGTTGGGACAGCCAGCGGTCCTACTTCAGCTGATGAGATGAACTAACCAAGGAAGCGACTCTCCATAAGGAAAAAGATTCAAACAAAAGATACAGATAATCCTCGACTTATGTCCACGAATTTCTGTTGCTAAGTGAAACATTTGTTAAGTGAATTTTGCCCCATTTGACGACCTTTTCCGACACATTTGTTAAGTGAAACAGTGAAGTTGTTAAGTTGGTAACACAGTTGTTATAAGTGAACCAGGCTTTTCCCCACTAACGTTGCTTGTCAGAAAGTTGCAAAAGGGGATCACATAACCTCGGAACACTGCAAATATTATAGATATGAACCAGTTGTCAAGCATCTGAATTTTAATCATGTGACCATGGGAATGCTGCAAAGGCCGTAAGTGTGAAAAATGGTCCTAAGTCATTTTTCCCGGTTCCATTGTAACTTCGGTCACTGAATGAACTGTTGTAAGTCCAGAACTATCTGTACAACCCAGTGGCAAGAATGACAACCACTAACAATAAATAAAGAATATATTTTGCATTACAGAAACTTAGGAACAGCTTCCAGACCTTGCAAAAGTAATAGGCTCTGAGCCTTCAGGTGAAGAAAACAAGACACTGCAGATCAGAAGCAAAGAAAATACATCACTGAAGGGCTGGAGGGCAATAGCTGTGTCTTGCAAGAAGCTAAAAAACAGTTTTGGAGTAATTTATGATTTACTACTACCATACAAGGAACTGAGCAAATGTGTGTCAGATGGACCCATTACAGGTATTCCTCAGCTTATGACAACAATTGAGCCCAAGATTTCCGTTGCTAAGCAAGATCATTGTTAAGTGAGTTTTGCCTTATTTAAAACCTTTCTTGTCACAGTTAAGTGAATCACTGCAACTGTTAAGTTAGTAACATGGTTGTTGAGTGAATCTGGCTTGTCCATTGACTTTGCTTGTCAGAAGTTCACAAAAGGTGTCATATGAACCAGGATACTAAAACATCATAAATACATGCCGATTACCAAGCATTTGAATTATGATAACTACCATCTCCCATCTCCAACAAAAGTGTGTGATGCTCTCTGAAAAATACTTTTAAAAAAGCATGAGGTAGACATGATAGGGAATTTCAATTGTACAATTGTCATCAGTTGTACGCTAGTACGACCTTTCTAAGAAATGTCAAACCTTTCTTTTACTGATTCCTCTTCTGAAAGGCAAAGGAAGACAAAAATATGTAGAAATCCTTAAGTTGCTACTAACCAACAGGGGAAAAATGTTTTTGATGAAATAAAAGTAAAAGTAAATGGGATTATGTAAAAATTGCATTTTTGATCTTTCTTTTTCTAAAAGGCGCATGTCACAGTTTCATTTTAATGTGAACTCTATTGATGTCTTCAAGAAACAGTAAGATTTACCTCAAGTTCAGAAATTCTGAGTCAGTGCTATATGGCTGCCTCAAAATGGAACATTTAAACCTTTCTAGGAGTAACAACTTCTCCTATTTTTCAATAACAGGGGAAGACAGCTGTGTATTCATCCAGAGGATAAGACCTCCTGGGCGTTGAAGATGTAGTACATAGAATGCCAATTTCCCAATTGATTAAAAAAATTTAGTAAAATAGAAATCTTCTATCCATTCCCACTCAGATTATTCTGAATGAGTTTCCAAGAAAAAAAGAAGACAAGCCAAGAAATCTTAAGAAAAGTGGGGTTTCAAAATGTTCATTTGCTTTCAAATAAATCTGTAAGAAATAGGATGATGGTTACTGATGGATACTATATTAACAGTATTGCATAGTTGATGAACAATAATGGATTTAAGAATTAAATTAAATAATAATAGAACAGACATCCAGCCGTACTATCCAGATATGAATTTCCTAATTATAGCTTCTATTTTTCTATATAAAAACTTTTTGAAAAATGGAATTTTTGAGTTATCCTGCCTGGCTTTTATTCAGTTGCATGCATTCATCAGCAAAATGGTCACTGTTGGAAAAATGGGCTCCCTCACCTCCATACCCAGTCATTCCCAATTTGTACCATCAATGAAAGATCACCCCAAATGTGGTAGAAATTTCTGAAGCAGATTTGGACAGGCTATGAGAAGGTCACTAAATGAAGAGTTGTAAGTTGAGGACTACCTGTATTGGAAGTAGCCATGTTAATCCATCATGGTAAAATTGAAATTAATTACATTTTAATCCAGACTAGTTACACTAGATACATTGTTTTGTTAAAAAAACAAAAAACAAAAACAAAGATATTCATAATCTAATCTTGCCAGAAGAAGAAAAACCCTCTTAATATTTAGTTGAACTTCCTGAAACAAAACAGCAAAGCTGCAATAAAATAACTGAAAGCAAATGATGCTGTAACCACAGTTTACCAATTTTACTTAGGCACCTCTTTAGTACATGATTGGCCTTTATCAACTGCAATTCTTGAAGCATTTTCTCCTATTCACACAAAATGGAGGACCCCACAAAGAATGGAAGATGTAGGAATTGTAAGGAAGCACCTGTTATTTCAGATTAAACCTCTCTAGCTTACCCATTCTATAGTTCTGAATCCAATAAGCCACCATTCAGTCTGTTCCTATTGTTCTGTGCAATAGTCCAGTTCCAGCACTGCATGGAAAGTTCTTGCTAATTACCAACCTCCAAAAGCTGTCTGCTTTTATTTCTACTATCCACTTCCTAATCTTTGCTACTACATTGGAGAACTTCTGCAAAATTAAAGGAGATGACTAATACAAGCTGCTATACATAAAAAGGAAAAAAGGCAATCTTAAACCCAGCATGATCTATACTCCCATGTAGTCATTTTGATTTAGCTAGGTTCTTTCTTTCTTTCTTTCTTTCTTTCTTTCTTTCTTTCTTTCTTTCTTTCTTTCTTTCTTCTTTCTTTTCTTTCTTTCTCTCTCTCTTTCTTTCTTTCTAAAATTAAATAATATAATAATATAAAATTCAAAATTAAAGACAAGCAAGAATGAATCAGCCAAATTAAATTAAAATTATCCTGTAAAAATTACATTCTAACATAAAACACAAAGTTATGAGATGAAAATGTATCTATACAACCTATTTCAATTAACTGTTTCAACTGAGCATTGTGAAATCACAAAATTATTTCAATGCCTGTATTTCAACAAAGCAGACAGAACATTTTATTTCCATATAATGGCTTGGAGAAAAACGTTTATTTTTGGTCGCAAGACCATTCAAGCTTTTAATCACAACTTAAATAAAGAAGAGACACAGTACTTGGAAGAACTTGTACTTTATGCCAGTGTGTATACCAGATCTGGTTTGCAAATATTAGATCCAACAACTTGACTGTAGCAAAAAGAAACTTCTTTGCTGTGATTTATTGGTTTTACAGACCAGACCTGGTAGCTCTTGATCTGGGTCTCCTAATAAAATAGGAGTACAAGAATAAAAAACATTGAAAACCATGAATGATTTTTTTTATGTCCCAAACATAAAAAGGACTCATCTACTGCAACATTTTTTAATAAATGTACTCTGAGTATCCTGTTATGGTAATTATCTGCAAAGTGGTAAAAAATATCAGCCTATAAGTTCAATGCTTCCCAAGAATGCCAGTGAACTTTCAGAACTATCCCACAGAAATTACCTTTCCAGTAATAAATCTAGAACCTAGAGTGCAAATGGTTGTAATACTGCTCTTGCAGTATTCTTTTCCTACATCAAATAAACTATTTTGAAGAACTTTAACATGGAAAATAGAGAGACAGATCATATAATCATTTAATATATAGCAAGATACTATCACTTAAACCAGTGGTCCCCAACCTCCAGGCCATGAAGGTGAGCACATGAAGCTTCATTTGCTCAATGGCAGGATTTAGGTTGTATGCGCAAAATCGTTTCCCCCCACTGCCAAAATTGCCAAAGCCACTGCCACTGCCACTGCCACCAGTCCATGGACCCAAAAAGATTGAGTTGGAAGGTTGGAAGACTTAAAGCCTTCCAAATATCATACTTCAAATATAAAGTTGTAAACTTAACAACGGTATGTGCAGTGAGGATGGATGGATGGATGGATGGATAGATGAATGGATGGATGCAGGGCTTTTTTTCTCATAGAATGCCCAGAATGGAGTTCCGGCACCTTTTTTGGATGGAACCTTGTAGAGTAGGCAAGGCGGGTTGTATGACATGTGTGAGTTCCGGCACCTTTTTTTTTTTTTTAGAAAAAAAGCACTGGATGGATGGATGGATGGGAGGCAAGGAGGACACAATTTTTAAAATGAATTCCTACTTTGAAAATCCAGCTCTAACTTAAAGTCTTTCTTAAGGTGTAGGAAGGAAGCATAGCCAAAAGAAAATGAGAAAATGAGCCTAAGCAAATAGAAAAGGAGACAGATAGGTTATTAAACAGGCGTAAATGAAGGTGCTAAAGAAAGGGTGTTAAATGGTGTTAGAAAAGTATAGGGAGAAATAAATAAATAAATATGTTTAGTTTGAATGGCTAGCCAAACCTTTATAAAAGTTGCTTCACAGCAAGCTTTAATAAAAAATAAAGCACCTCTTCTGAAATAGCTAAAGCTGCCATTTAAAAAAAAAAATAAAGCTCCTATGGCTGTTTCAAAGCATGCATGGGCTTTTAACATTTCTGCAGGGGTCATCAAGGAAGCAAAGTGGTTTTACACACATAAGGGGAAATCAGTGTCCCACGCAGCTATCTAAAGAAGCCTTTGAGAAGATCATATATGATGTGGGGAGCACTTGGCCTTGGGCAACCTCATGCCCTGGAAGTCCTACATGAGTCCTACCACTGCCAGAATGGCGGGGCATCCGTTGCTATGAGATTTTTTTTCTTTTTAACGACTCTGGTGCTTTTACAAAATATCTGCTGAAATTTCAACATGGGTGCCACAGGGGCCATAGTTAACTATACTATACAAATTTACTGCCTGCTCTACCTTCACCCCGACTCTGTTTTATCCTATCTGATCATAATTGGTGAACTGTAGGAACCAGCACAAAACCAAAGGTTACCCTATATCAGGGTTGGGCAACTATGGCCTTTTGCTGGGTCAGGAATTCTGGGAGTTGAAGTCCACAGTTGCCCATCCCTATATAGTACTCTATATAGTAGGGGTCTTCAAACGTGGCCCTTTTATGACTTGTGGACTTCAACTCTCAAAATTCCCTCAGCCCAGGCACACTGGCTGAGTTATGGCTGTGCCCCCCCTCCCCACTTTCCAGGATTTAGGAAACTGGCGAAAACATATCCCTTCCACCAAGTTTTTAGCTGTGAGTTAACTGATATTGCTATTAATGATACAATTTACATGGTAGAGATTTTACTGTCCTAATTCATATTTTGTTTTGTTTTTGTTTTATTGAAGTAAACTGTCTTTAATGCTTAGGAAGCAGAACAAGGCAAATATAATGAATAAATAAAGCAGAATCCATCAAGCCTGAAATTGGCCCATATCTATAATAAAGCAAAACCAAACATTTTGTGCCATGTAAGCAAAAGTACATAACATCATTAATGTAACTTGCATTTTTGAATCATGACAAATATGGCTTTTCCTCATCAAAACAGAATATGAAATGGATAAGCTGTGGATAATACCCAAAGAAATGGAATGTATAAAACAGATAGAAAATTTCAATAATAAAAAAAAGCCTTTGAGATTCTCATTTTTTAAAAAAAAATACATACAAGGAATGTCAAGGGGGGCAGATAGTTTTCATTGAAATAGCAATTGCCATTGGTTTCTTCTTGGATTTTTTTTTTTTCAGGATTTTAAAAAAAGTATTATTCTAGTCTGTACTCCTAGTCTCCCATCCAAATACTAATACAGTATTCATCCTACTTAGCTTTTTCAAGATCAACTAAGGTAGACAATGTGCTGATATCTGTTGTAGGGTAGAATATATAACGTAACACTATGCAAACATTTGGGGGGAGAGGGGGAAGTCTGCTTTAATTAAGAGAAATCAAAAACACTTGATGAAATTGGGCTGTTTCTCTTTCCTGAAAAAGAGACATTTAAGCTAAGAGCAAACTATTGGTTATCTGAAGCTGATTCATTATCTACTCTGTTTCTTACTCATATTATCTGTATAGAATAAGTGTGGAAATGGCTCGTTTCTAAAAACAGATCAGATCAGTCAACAGCCAAATGCAGCCAGATAAAATGTATCTCAAAATAAGGAGGGGGCAAAAATCGCTCCCATCATAATGACTGTTACTTATTGTGGGACCACTGTTTACTAACTTGCTTTTTAATTATGGTTGCTTATATTTTTTAAAAAAAAAATACAGTAATGTATTTACATTGAGAGGACATGCTTGTTATGCAATGCTGTAGCCCTAATGTGGGATTCATCAGCCATGTATTCTGATCTACATAGTTGTCAATCTTTCCATTTTCGGAATTCCAGGCAGTCATTACAAACTAGATTTTTATCAACTGATGAATAATTATATATCAGTAGTAGATGGCTTTATCAAATGTGTTATAAGCTATTTTCTTCCAATATGGATATTTTCCTGGGGGGGGGGGAATCAGTTCTAGCACAAAGATTACACTTGAGAAAGGGATGGGCTGAGGCCTTAGTAATGACCAGTAGCACGGCTAGGGAGAATAATCTAATATAAATGTCTATTGGGCTATAGAGAAAAGTTATAGCTGCTGGTGTCCAGTTTTCCTGCAATGTATACACTCCACTGCCAGGCTGGTGTTGGGAATCTGCCATATTTTTGGATGCTGGGGACTTCAAACACCATGCCTTGGAGGTGAAGCCAAAGTTGTTTTAGGATTTCATGGCCTCTGTGATGATCATGGGCCTCAGCTAGGTAATCTCAATCCAAACTCAATTCGGAGTCTGATGAGATGGATTCTGAATACAGAGGATGTTATAGTATGTTGTGGTCAGATCATTTCTGCCCAATATCAGGAAGTCTTGGTGATTCATACCACAAGCTTGAATTTTTCAAAGGGTTCTACATAGACTGCCTTTAAGACATTTGGTGGAAACCACAACTGGTGCCAAAATATAGCAACCAGATCGCTGGCATGTGAAATGTGGTATTGTAGTATAATATTTTGTATTCACTTCACTGGAAAAAATAGTCCTCCAGTCCTATTTAATTTAATTTATATGCATTTTATTGTATTATAAATGGTTTCAAATTGGGTTTCCACATATTATTGAAACAAAATATACAATGAGAACATTTGTCTGATCTATATTATGATGATACAGTCACAAGCATTTGAGAGCATCATATAGAGCAAGGTTCAAACTGTTTCAGGTTATGATCATAGTTCTAGTAATAGAAATCTGACTACATCTGAGTACAAAGCACTATTCTGTCTCAGCATTGAGGCTTGCAAATGGTGCAAGACAAATTCAGGAAAGCCATTGGTAGCTTCCCCTGGCCTTGTTTCTTCTCCCACGGAGAAGATCATCTTCCCTCCAGTGGGAAAATTCATTAATTGCTCTCTTTAACTTATAGGGCTTTGTTGATGTGTATGGGTGCATCAACCAACAGGTTTAGCATCTGCCAAACTGCTTGAGTTACAGGTAGTTGGGGCAAGGGACAGTCAATCAGGCTATTTTTGAAACTCGAGTCCAGCTGTCTTTGAAAAGTGCTTACCCTGTGTCCAGTTTGAATAATTGACAGATTGGAAGTGCAAAGGGGTGCAGAGGAAAGCTGGGAGAACCCTCCTGAAACTGCTGATTGGCATGTCAGGAAAGCTCCTTGCCACTGTCACCCTACTCCATATCTCCAACTTTCATGATTCCAATTGGCAGAGAAAAAATGTCACAGGGTGAAGCAGAAAATGAAGATTAATAACAAGCGCACTCTACCTTCAACAGGATGGCAGTGATGATAGTGTGATGGCGTACAGCAAGTTGCACATGGCCAATGGGTAAGAAAATTATGCTTCTGCCTCCCTCTTAACTAATAAGTTAACAAGTCCCAGAAAGTCTGAGCATTAAACAGAACTATCAAAAACACTCCCATCTGCTTATTTGAAGGATCATTCACAAGAAAAATACATCTCGGTGTGGAGAAGATGGATAAATTTTGTACAGAATAAATATGGGATTAGAAAGTATTATTTAGTTTTTGAATAACTTAAAGTTTAAAATGGGAATTATTTATATTGTTAATTATGCTTTTGTTGATTTTTGTTTGTTTGTATTTGAGTTAAAGTATTTTAGGGATTATTTGTATAGTTGGATAAGCTTAGTTAGAATTTGTTTGTTTATTTTTTTAACCCTGTAATCAGCTCTGGGAAGTAAGGGGGGAGGAGGTTAGGGTGGAGGGAGGTAGGGGGAGATATTGTATTGTATTAAAAATTTGTATAAAACTTTTCAATAAAAAAAACACTCCCATCAACAGACAAGGCAAGCTACTTTTATATAACAGAGAGCAAACCCTACTCCCTTCTACCACTGGTGGTGTTACCTAGTTGGGTAATGAAATGTTTGCAAGAAAACAATCAATCTCAAACAGTACCAAGGACCCCACATTAAACCCTTATTGGCAGAAACAGCAGAAAACTTGAGGAAACAGCATCAGCAAAACAGAGTGGGCAGAACTTATCTCTCTTCTTAGTTTCAACCAATATCCTCTATGGGGAAGAACTAGTGCTCTCCCAAGAGTATTAGTCCTGTTTTGTAAAACAGGTCTCATATTCTTTGAAAACGCGATAAACTCACGAAGCTAAGGAGGCCACATAAGACCTGACAGGTAATTTGGAAAGCGCCAGGCAGATGTTTCTGTGCAAGCCAGATGTCCAGTCTCTCTTGCAGCCCAGATATAAGTGACCATGGAAGGGCCAAGTTCTCAACAGCTTAAAATCCTGACAATGACATTAACCATATTGTTAGTAAAACAAGCCAGAGTACATCCCTGGCAAAAACTGTTGTTCCCAACACAGGCAGACAAAACACGCCTTTAAAACTGCAACAGCTAAAAATAACATCAAGCTGCCTTAGCTATGAACTGAGGATGAAACAAAAGCAAGGGGTGTGTTTGTGCCATGGTTAAAGGGATGTGAGGATGAGTCTGTAGAAACTTTGGGGACAAAAGCACAAAAGATAGAGTAACCTATGCAAAGCAGAGGACTGAAGGGACAATAAAACTACAGGAAGATGTGCAATGTGGGTGAGTAAAATGGTCATGAAGTTCAAATATGTTGTAAATCAGGTAAGCAATACTTTAATTATGTTGTGTCATATGGCTGGGCTAGAAACAATGAGTGTGAATTGCAAGAGACCTGTGTTCATCTTGGAAATAGATTCTCTCCACTGTGATTGGCTCTGCTTTGTTAGTAGTATTTAGATACAAGCTCATGGTCTCACACCAAGAAGGCTGCACCTACATTCTGCAGAGCAGAAGGGTTTAGATTAAATGAAATTTTGTCTCTTATCTGGGGTCAAAAGCCATTCTGGGATCCTTGTAGGGGAGAATATGGAGAAGACAACTGCAGTTGCTGTAAGTGCCATATTGATATGATTGGACATAGTGACACCCATGATTTTCTTTGAATCCAAATTTCCAGGATTTAATATATCAGCTAAATAGCCCTGAGTGAACATTAAGTTTCTCGTTGCCTCTGTACATCAGATATACATAAAATGATACTGTTAAGAGGAAAACATTTTTATCTATTCTAGAATTGTTTGCACTGGGGCATATTTCTGAAGCAGCTACTTGTTATAGGACATACAATCTAAGTCCTTAAAAGGAAGAGAAAAATAAAACCAGGTTCAAGTTATTCATAGTGCAAGCCTTGCACCAAATGAAATCCAATAGGAAATATATAATGGGAACAAAGTTTTTATATTTAGATTTAAATCTCAGTTCTGCTGATATGCCAATCTAATGATTATCAAACAAAAGTTTGCCACCTAAAGTTTCTTATGTAATCTGGACTTCACTAATTGGATTACATCTCAATTTTTAAAGTCTTGAACCTTTAAAAATACATAATAAAATGAGGGATTGACGTTTTATTATGACATTTAAGAATTAAAGACATATAATTAAGAATTAAGAACACAGAATAAGATTTTATATATACACTTTCACATACAGAACAAAATTTTCCCAATGGCCGCTGGGGGAAATCAAAATAAAGTGGTTGTTTTCTTACAGTATATATTATAGAACCTTGACTATTTTATATTTTGCTATTTGTTTTGACCTATATATTATTGTAGGATGTTTCAAAACCATTACTGGAAGGTTTCAAGAAGAGACTGGATACTCGTTTGTCCAGAATGGTATAAGACAGGGGTAGGCAACCTTGGCACTTTTATGGCTCGTAGACTTCAACTCCCAGAATTCCTGAGCCAGCATGGCTCAGCTTGGAAACCTCTCCCTTTCCCCTCAGCGGAGTTGGCTGAGGAATTCTGGGAGTTGAAGTCCACAAATCATAAAAGAGCCTACCCCAGTATAAGATCTGCTGCTCAAGCAAGGGGTTGGCAAGAAGACCTCCATGATCTCTTTCAATCTTATTATTTATGTTTTATAATATGCAATTCTGGATTTGGAAGGGAAAAGAGCAAAAAAGGTCTCATGTCTTTATAATGAAGGGCTTATTCTTTTCCTATTTGGAAAAAAAAATCATGGTAAATAATTATACCATAGTGTCTGAAAGGTGACTGAAACTGCTGGGTTGATTGATAGATGTAAAAGCTTAGTTCAGGGTTTGTTTTTTCCCCTTTCTAAACAAATCATGTAAATCTACATCTTTGCAAAATCCTGAAGAAATACTCCATTTCCCCTTTGCAGTGTGTATTGTTTCTTTGTCTGAATCAACTCTTAAACAACCACAACCTTTGTGTAAAAAATATAGATTTTCTTTAAAAATTAAAATGACTAATAAAAATAGAATAAAATAGATTGGAAAGTACTGAGTGTAAACATTTTGCCTCAGTAGCATGAAAATTGCACAGTATTTAAGCAGCCTTCCAAAAAAAAGGAAATAAGCATGTTTATAATTAAAACTTATGTTAACATTCATCTGGTACAGAATTGTATTTGCAATAGAATAGAATAACAAAGTTGGAAGGGACATTGGAGGTCTTCTAGTCCAATCCCTTGCTCAGGCAGAAAACCCTATACCAGTGATGGCGAACCTTTTAGAGACCGTGTGCCCAAAAACTGGCCCCGGCCCCGCTCCACCCCCCTGCCCCATCCCCGCTTTGCCCCCCATCCCCTGCTCCACCTGCCCACAGGACCACTCCTCCATTATCAACTTTCCTTGCTGGCAATGATTGTTAGTTTATTCTAGAATCATAGATCAAACTTATTCCACACAATCAGGCCCAGTTTGAACTTCCAACACCATCAAGACCTCTGCCTTAAGGCCAGGGTCCAACCGGGAGTAAACCCAAGAGACTTTATCCATATGATGCCTAAAATACTCCTCACACATGTCCTGAAGAAAAATCTCTGTTTCGATCCTCTTTCCCAAGAAGAGCTAGACCACCCTAAAGAGGGTTGGCAGGATGCAGAAGAGCAGACAAATATTGATAAAGTCCACCAGCCTTATGCCACAAGGTAGGTCTTAATAATGGCTCTGATTTGTGCTTGCTTGGGTTCATTCCTTGTTGTCCTTCAGTGCTTCAGACTTTTCTTTTTGTGCATTATCCGTTTGATAATGAGAGGTGCATTATCACTGCATAGGTGTAATCAGATTCAAAGCCTCAGCCATCCTTTTATTCCAAACAGTGACATTTATTTATTTATTTATTTATTTATGAGACTTATATACTGCTTTAAGTGCAAGCACTGTCTAAGCGGTGTACACCAGTAAGCAATGTATATATATATTTACATTGCCCCCAACAATCTGGGTCCTCATTTTACCTACCCCGGAAGGATGGAAGGCTGAGTCAACCTTGAGCCGGTGAGATTTGAACCGCTGACCTGCTGAACACAGTCAGCTAAAGTGGCCTGCAGTACTGCACTCTAACTGCTGCGCCACCTTGGCTCATATCCGTCATATCATGCATCAGACCTCCAGGAACAACCTTAGACTCTTTCTGAAACCCAATGGGTTCCTTTAATTTTTGGGGAAGATTAAAGCTTCCCTTCGGTCTTAACAGCAGAGTATCATCAGGACACTTCAGGCAAACAGAAAATGATTCAACCATGACAGGGTAGCAATGACAGTCTCCAGATCATGTCACCATTGTTCTGACATGAAAATCAAATCTGGCATGTAGCATCTCTCACCCCCCAGTTGTGTGTTGGCTCCTCAATGACGTGGGTCAGGTGTATGGCTATCATGATGACTATGAACATCTGTGCTACCTCAGACTCTACATCCTGAGAAACCAAGGTCAAGTCCTCCGAGACTATGAGCCTGGGGAACTCCACCACCAACCCAGCCACAGTATCCAGGATCTGAGGTGGAGAGTTGTAATCCAGAAGAGAGGCTGAAGCAAAAGGAACAATAATTCCAACTGATTCCTAGAGATCCTCAACAAACAGGTTCTTGTATCTAGAAAGCCACCAGAATATTCAGGGTGATGATAACCCCCTGCTCCATACTTACCTTGCCTTGAGCCATCAACTGATCCAAGTGGGCCTATTTCTGAAAGGGGAACATCCCCTCTGTGCTCAACCAGGTCTTGGTAATACATACTAGATAGATATACTATTCTGCATGCATACCCATTAGATAGCATTGGGCTTAATTATATCTTGGTGGAATCAGGAGTTTTTGATTGCTTCTCTTTGTTATATGAGAGAGATGATAAAAGTTCTTCTCTTGTTGGTGTCTCCTTTAAGCCTCTTGTGACATGTCTTATGAAATTTAGGATGCCAGAGCCAACCATACACCTAATATAGTAGATCATATCGTGAATTTGAATTCTCTACTTGCAAGCAATCTAAAGACCAAACAAGTTGTAAGTGGGTGGGATGTCAAGAATAGTATTCATATAGATCTGAATATAAACTCCAATAATTCATTTCTAAAAAGGCAAGGAAAGTTGCAGAAAATTCTCTAATTTATAAAAACTTTCATAACAAATCTAACACATAAAAGCAATTCACACCAGTTTCTAAATCCCTCCTTGTTTAGTTCATGCCCTGTTCCATTAAGAAGAAGCACTATAAAAAGGCACCACTGTATTTTGAAGTGTAAATAATCAAATTCTAAATGACATTTCAAAATATTATGAAAACAAGCCTGTCAAATGGTTTAGGAAACTGTCTTCCAAAATTAGTCTCACTCCCTTGGAGGAAAAAATTAAAGTTTAACAAGAAAATAAAAGTTCTATTCATGATTTTAGCTGGACTGGTACATCAAAGACATGAGAGGGACAAAGCTTGTCAGAAAATGAACATTTGTTTTTGTTTATTGTTTGTTTGTTCTCCTATAGGGTTTGGGTACTTATAAATTTTGGACCCTGGCAATATTTAAAATGAGAGCCTGCTATGGAGATTTTCACAAGATGATGTAAATGAAAGTTCATTCACAAAATGGCCACCACAAAGGATATAGCCAATCACATACTTTCCACATTTTATTTCATTTTTCCCAATTCATAACTTCCTAGTCCAGTAATCATCAGAATCATCACCTCAGAAAGTTGAGGTTGCTCTCTGATATTCCAGTTTACTTTTATTTTTATTCTTTTTTGAAAAGATAATAAACTTCTGGAAAAGCACTTGACTGTGCTTATACACTCTTTTTGTTCTCTAAAAATGGCCAAAGATTCTTATAAATAAAAAAGAGGCCAGATTCTATCGCTTTGCTTTGTAAGACATGCTTTGTTTCCCATTCATTTATTTCAATACAGAGTAGGGAGTCCGACAAAGGCTAAGAGACCTGCCTACTCCTATCTTATACATTCCTGCTCCATTTTTATTTTCAGTCAAGTAGTATTACCTTTAACAATTGTTGTGAAACTATGTAGAGGACCATAAGGAAGCCAACTCACTGATATATGCTGTGGGGAAAGAGCTATCAGGAAGTGACTAAAGTCAAAGACTGGCATATAGACATAAGATTGGCTACCAAAGTTATGGATAGTGGTCTTCAGGAAATTTTCATTCAAATATGACAGGCCAGAATAAGATTGTCAAAGCAATTCAGATTTATATTTAATTGTGTTCTACTGATTCTTTCCTGAGTCCAATGATCACTCCAATTGTGAGGTAGGATATTGATATTTCTTCCTAATGCTAAAAAAACCAACTTAAAGAAAATGTCAATATAATATTTGTTTTTATTTTTAACAAAATCAAACCAATGTTTCTTTCTGGAATTGGGAAGCAGAATTCCATTCCTTCAAAACTCTCACAATTAGGTCATCCAGACTTTGACTCAATTCTATGCAATTTAGAAATTAATTCATAAAACTATACTATCTATAATAGTCAACAATAAAACTTTGCTTTACTTTTTTTAAACGTGAGATTTATTAGACAGGCTATTCATTACAAATTCTATTTTTTTTTAAAAAAAATCTGTCTGCAAGAATGACACATTTCCAGAGTGAGAATGAAAACTATATTTATCTCAATAGTCCGGATACAAAATGAAGACTATTGAGTAATAGTTTAGAGTACCCTTGATGATACAAATTTTCTAAGGAAGGAACTTCCCCAAATAAAAACAAAAACACACAAAAAAACCCATAGCCTATCCTCTCAATTGAGAAACAGAATTAACTTCCAGTTCTAAAAAGAAATATAATTCAATAGTGTTGGGGTTCTTAAAATTGTAGATTGCAGCCCTTGAGCAATGGGTGAGATGCTACAAACATTCTTTAAAAAAAAAAGATGCTATTTATATGACTGAAATGTAATCCCACTACTATCAAAATTCAGTGTCTCTCTGTCCACAGGTAGCATCCTTAGGCAATGTAGGGAGCAAGGCCTAGAGCAGGAGTAGGCAACCTTGGCTCTTTTATGACTTGTGGTTAAGTGAGCCTTGCCCCATTTTATGCCAAAGTTGTTAAGTGAACCACTGCAGTTGTTAAGTTAGTAACACAGCTATTAAATGAATCTGGCTTCCCCATTGACTTTGCAAACGATGATCACGTGACCCTAGGACACTGCAACTGTCATAAATAGTGTTCAAATTTTGACCATGTGATCGTGGGAATGCTTCAACACTCGTAGGTGTGAAAAATGGTCATAAGTCACTTTTTTCAGTGCTGTTATAACTAAACGAATGATTGTAACTGGAGGACTACTTTACATGTTTATTTCTTACACAACCTTTAGCCCAGAGAAGTTAGTAATACATTTATTTACTGACTTCATTCATGAAAGACATTCATAAGGGAGGTGTACAAATTCCTTTTATCATTGTAGAGGTTTATGGTATTGCAAAATTTGAAAAACCCTTGCTCAGAATAATTATTAACAGAAGCCCTTGCTTAATAAAATTAAGTTTCCCATTTTAATGTCAAAAAATAAGGCTAAATGACATGCTAAAGTCAACTTAGTTTCATATCTCAGCTATTACAAACATAATTCTTTAAATTATATTAAATAATGAAAATGTTATAATTAAATATTAATTATTGAAAAAATGGGCTAATTATCTATATTACTATTTCTATCACTATTCATATAGAAACACTTGGAAACATACAACATGCTAAGGCCTAATTGGCTTTGCCTACTTCTAAGTTGATGTAGAGTAAAAAGCCGATGATGGTGACTTAGCATGACATATGAATCCAGCCAATTGACTTACCGGTACTCATTAAAGTATAGCTAAGCAATAGTTCAGGTTAGTATCTGAATGCAATTTACCAGGTTATTGGCTGATCTAGAATTTCTACAGATGCTAACCACTGTACACAAAAGCAAAGCCAACAGAGTGACTATATTAACAATATCAAAGCAATAGGAAGCTGAAGAGAGATCTGCACCCACCATCTTTAGCCTTCAACATTCAACAGCTTCATTTGTTATCTGTTTCCTGTCACTCAGAGATAAGGCAGAATGCAAGAGGAACAGTGCTATCTTGCATCATGTGAACAGAACAACACACGGATAATGCCATCTGAAGAGTGTAACTTGGGCTTGCTACATCTTCAGCAAGCTTGACCAAAGACTGTAGCATTAGAAAAAGACTAATCTTGACCATTTTAAATGGGGTTAAGGAGGGATTCTTACCACCATCTGTATAATAGCAGGAAATCTTGCTGAAGGTAACATTCTCAAATATAAGACTATGAGAAACTGACCACTTTTGTTTCGTAGCAATCCAGTAGCGTTGTCTTTGCATGTAGACAAATGTTTGAATTAATAAAGAGGCCCTTTAAATGGATGTACTGCTGCTTTGAAGAAATGAGACACTTCAGCACTTTGAAAAGCGGCTCAATATGGCTTTGCACTTCCCAAGGAAGTTTGTGGTTCTCATGGACTCTTGGTTCCTATTCACATAAGGAAATGGCACTTGTCATCTGGAGGGCATTTCCATAAAACTATATTGGTTGCCAGTTACAATCTTTCCTGCACTGGCAAACTCAGCTCATGGTTACTCATATTTTAGTCCCCTTCTGCTTTCATTACTGCAAGACATTCTATGTGGGGATACCCATGAAGATCTTTCAGAAGCTACAAATGGTCAAGAATCCTGTAGCATGAGTTGTTATCAGTGGTGGGATTCAGTCGGTTCGCACCGGTTCAGTAGAACCGGTAGCTAAAGAGAACTGGCTGAACCCATGCTGCTTCTGGAAGTTCGTTCTAGGCCTCGGCCTGGAGGATGTCTTCCAGGCCTAGAACAATCCACCAGAAGTGCATGGATGTCACTTCTGGAAGTCCGTTCAAGGCCTGGTGGAAGCATCCCAGGCCTAGAACAGCCCACAGGAAGCGCATGGATGTCACTTCCGGAAGTCCATTCTAGGCCTCAGAGGCCTAGGCCTGCATCCAGACAGAGAAGCGGATGTTCAGGCATTTGAATCCCACCACTGGTTGTTATTATGTTTTGCCTGGGCAACATCTCTGTTTTGTGAAATGCATTAGCTACCCAGCAGGCTTTTGAGTGCAGTTCAAGATGTTAGCTGTTTATAAATCCCTAAATGGCCTGGGAGCTGGTTATCTACATGATAGTTTTTTCTATCATTTCTGCCTGAATAAAATCAAATAGATCAGTTGACATGCTCCAGCTGCCAGCTCTAAAGAATCATCATCCTATAGACCAGGGGTCTTCAAACTTGGCCCTTTTAAGACTTGTAGACTTCAACTCCTAGAATTCCTCAGCCAGCATGCCTGGCTGAGGAATTTTGGGAGTTTAAGTCCACAAGTCATAAAAGGGCCAAGTTTGAAGACCCCTGCTATAGACCTAAAGAAGCATCTTCTCTAGAGTGTCACTTGCCCTATGGAAGAGCTTTCATCCTGAAGTGTGTGCAGTTCTAATTTTCTGTACTTTTGTAAAGCTGTAAAAAACTTGATTTTCCAGGCTCCTGAGATAAGGTGAGGTGATTCCTGATTGTATATCTGGCTTAATGACGTGGTTAAGTTTGATGTATCCTTTCCCTGATATGCTGTTATGTATTATAGGTAGTCCTCTCTTAATCACCACAGTTGGTAATGGCAACTCGGTCACTAAGTGATGTGGTTGTTAAGCAAGACATCACATGACTATGACAGACTTACAATCTTATTTTCATTGCAGTTGTTAAGCAAATCATTGTAATTGTTAAATGAAATATCACGTAACCATGATTTCTGATTTTCTGGCACTTTTTCCATTGGCTCTGCTAGTCAGAAACTGGGGGTAAAGTACACAGATATTGATCATATGACCACAGGACAATGCAATAGTACAGGTAGCCCTCAACTTAAAACTGTTCATTTAGTGACCGCTCAAAGTTACAACAGCATTGAAAAAAGTGATTTATGACTTTTTTCACATTTACAACTGTTGGTCATATGATCAATATCTGGACACTTAACAAGTGGTTCATATTTATGATGGCTGCAGTGCCCTGAGGTCATGTGATTCACTTTTGCAACCTTCTGACAAGTCAAATCAATGGGGAAGCCAGATTCACTTAACAAATGTCTTGCTTAACAACAGAAATTTGGGGCTCAATTGTGATTGTAAGTCGAGGACCACCTGTAATAAATGCCTGTCACTTGTGAGTGCTATAATCTTGATGGATTAACCACAGGAATGCTAAGACAGTCATAATGTAAGGACCTGTGGTAAAGTTAAATTATCAGTGCCACTTTGATTTTGAATGATCATTAAACAAGGCAGCTAATAAACAAGGATTACCTTACTGTTTTATATTTTGTATTTTGCTGTTTTCAGTCCATTACATTACCTAGAGTTATACCAGTGCCTAAAGCAGCAAATGAGTCTATTGATACATAATTTTTTTCAACAAGCTAAAACTTTGCTCATTAATCTTATTAACACTCTGAGTGAATAATAATAATAATAATAATAATAATAATGATAATAATAAAAATAAAAAATATAGAGTTTGAAGGGACCTTGGAGGTTTTCTAATCCAACTCCCTGCTCAGGCAGGAAACCCTATACCAGTGATGGTGAACCTTTTAGAGACCAAGTGCCCAAACTGCAACTTATGTATCGTCGGGTACTGGGTGGGTCTGGCCAATTGGGTGGGTCTGGCCAATTGGGTGGACGTGGCCCATTGGGTGGGCGTGGCTGCGGTAGTAACAGCAGACTGGGTGAGACTAAAAGGTTCAATCAATCAATTCCAACTTTGCAAAATCTTTTTTTCCCCGCGAGAAGTTGTAGTTGATTAATTTATAGAACCTTTTTGATTAATAATCAACACATATTCTTTTCAGCTAATAAATATGTCTTTGAGATTTCTAACAATGAGAAAGAAAACACAAATCTGCTAAATAAATCTATCAATAGAAACAGAAATTTAATAATTAAAACATTAACATTACATTGTACACTGCTGTCAATTAATGACTTCCATTCAAAAAATAAGATTTTGAAATAAACTCTCAACTTTGGTTAAATCATTAAATACAGGATTTAAGCTTTCCCAAAGTAGTAGTAGTAGTAGTAGTAGTAGTAGTAGTAGTAGTAGTAATAGTAGTAGTAGTAGTAGTAGTAGTAGTAGTAGTAATAATAATAATAATAATAATAATAATAATAATAATAATAATAATAATAATAATAATAATAAAGTTGGAAGGGACCTTTGACGTCATTGAGTCCAACCCCCTGCTCAGGCAGGAAACCCTATACCATTTCAGACAAATGGCTGTCCAGTTCTTCTTAAAAACTTGCAGCATTGGAGCATTCACCGCTTCTGGAGGCAGGTTGTTCCAGTGGTTAATTGTTTTAACTGTCAGGAAGTTTCTCCTTAGTTCTAAGTTGCTTCTCTACTTAATCAGTTTCCATCCGTTACTTCTCGTCCTGCCTTCAGGCGCTTTGGAAAATAGCTTGACTCCCTCTTCTTTGTGGCAGCCCTGAGATATTGGAACACTGCTATCATGTCCCCCCTCGTCCTTCTCTTCGTTAAACTAGACATACCCAATTCCAGCAACTGTTCCTTATATGTTTTAGCCTCCATTCCCCTAATCATCTTTGTTGCTCTTCTCTGTACTCTTTCTAGAGTCTCAGCATCTTTTTTACATCGTGGTGACCAAAACTGGATGCAGTATTCCAAGTGTGGCCTTACCAAGGCATTGTAAAGTGGTATTAATACTTCACGTGATCTTGATTCTATCCCTCTGTTAATGCAGCCCAGCACTGTGTTGGCTTTTTTGGCAGCTGCAGCACACTGCTGGCTCATATTTAAGTGATTGTCCACTAGGACTCCGAGATCCCTCTCACAATTACTACTATTGAGCAAGGTACCCCCTATACTATACCTGTACATTTGGTTTTTCTTGCCTAAATGTAGAACCTTACTTTTTTCACCATTGAATTTCATTTTGTTAGATAGCGCCCAGTGTTCAAGTCTGTCCAGGTCCTCCTGTTTCTTAAGCCTGTCTTCTGGAATGTTGGTGTCATCCGCAAATTTGATGAGTTTGGTGTCGTCCGCAAATTTGGTGAGTTCCTCATCTATCCCCAATAGCTATTCCTCATAAGGTGTGCTGATTATACTTGCTTCATTTTCATGTTAGATTTAAAAATCAAGCCAAAAAACACTGCATTTTCCTGTCTCATTCAAACCACTAGAAATAAAAGCAAACACACTCTATCATAAAGTTCTCATAGGACAGTGGTTCTCAACCTTTTTAATGCCGCGACCGGTCATAAGTCGACAACTACTCAACTGGTCGTAAGTCGAGGATTACTCAACTGGTGCAGCACCGTTGCAGAATGGGACTTTTGCTGGGCTCAGCAGGGCAGAGACTGCCTGGACAATTCCTATTGGCTTTTGAAAGCCAATAGAATTAGACTCTCTTGAATAGAGTCTATTCTATTGGCTTTCGAAAGCCAATAGAATAAGAGGGAGTAGCACAGCTAAGGAAAAGGGGGGGAAAATGGCGGACTGAGTTGTTTGGCGACCCCCGTGAAATGGTTATTCGACCCCAAATGGGGTCCCGACCCACAGGTTGAGAATCACTGTCATAGGACATAGGACATTGACATCTCCTGGATCACTTACTAAACCACAGTTTTTAGCATCCCTTACTGTTGGCCATGCTTGGACAGTCACTAGAGAAAAAGAGCAAAGGGAGTCTTGCTGAATTAGTGCTTCCTTGGTATACAAGTACCAGATCCAATATAGGTAGTCCTTGAGTTACAACAGTAATGGAGCCTGCCCATAAGTTGTAACAGTCATAAAATGCATCGGTCATGTCACCAAGCCAATTTTTACAATATTTTTTGCAGTAATCATTAACCAAAAGTGACAATTGTAAAACGAGCACCCAGTCGTTAAGCAAACCCATTGTTCTTGGGTTTGCAGAAAACCAGAAGTCCCAGTGTTCAACAAAACCATTGTAAAACACATAATCGTGGAACACTGCAAACAGTTGTCAGTGTGGTTGTGTTGTTGAGCACCCAGAGTCTGAACCCTGGGGAGGGGCGGGATTTGACCATCAGAACTTCAGATCCAGGTTGTAAATCCCATTTTCCAGATAGGTCGTAACATCGAATGGTTGCTAAGTGACCGATCATAAGTTGAGGACTACCTGTAAAAGCTAGAATAGAAACAGGGTCCTTACTTCAAACTGAAAAAAGTTTGACCCTTTATTTTCTGCAGCAAAAGCAGAACTATAATGGCATGTAATGATCAGCATAACTTTATTATTTTTATTTACTACAAAACTTTCTATGTATTTATACTATCATCAACTTCAAGAAATGCAAAATGAGTTTAACTCATAAAGCCTTGTGGTATAACAAGCTGATTAATGTTGAAGGCATTATGAAACTCTGCTGGTTTTGCTGCAACAAATCAGGCAGTGAATGGGGGGGGGGCAGATACTGTTGTTCCTAATCTTGCCAGTAAGTGTAGCTGTTTAACAAAAAAGATTTAAAAGGTTCCTTTTAAATACATTAATATGTTAGTTTGTATTTTTAAGGCCTCTGCTGTACCAGCCACCATGCACTTGCGTATCACCAAGCATTTCACTAGTATAACATGAAAGAAAATTGAATCAACAAATAAAATGGGCAGAACAAAACTATGAGAAATTCCAAAAATAAATTGCAATTGGTAAATTTCTCGTGTTCAGTGCAAGAAATAAACATACAGAGAGCAATTATTGAAAATATAATTCTAGATAGCGCCCTTCCAGAAGCTTCCATTTCCAAACATTTTGCCCATGGCTGTGGGTTGTGGGTATCTTTAAGTGGTGAAATGTATATTGCTAAGTTTTGCATTGTACCATTGTACCTACTATACTCTGAACCAATTCCATCTCAGTTTTTGACCCCAAAACTCTGTCTTCATTCTAACATATGAAGCATAGTTTCACATTCCTTGCAAAAACGTATATTCTTTTTGAAAGAGATAAAGTCAAATATATATCTCTGAGAAATGAGCAAGAATACCACCACAAATTTCATTCCTAAATTACATCATGGAACTGCAGACAGGATTTTGGACAAGCTGTTTTGAGTTACAAATAAGGAGAAGCTGCTAGCATACTCAGAAAGAGCTTCAGATTTAATTCAGTTAGGTTCCATAGCATCCAATTTTGATCAGAGAAAAATCACAAATGGCTTCCTTTATCTCTAAGGAAGAAGAAGAAGGAGTCTTGTGGAATTTCTCAGGGATTGTACACCGAGGTGGCGCAGCAGTTAGAGTGCAGTACTGCAGGCCACTTTAGCTGACTGTGTTCAGCAGGTCAGCGATTCAGATCTCACCGGCTCAAGGTTGACTCAGCCTTCCATCCTTCCGAGGTAGGTAAAATGAGGACCCAGAATGTTGGGGGCAATGTAAATATATATATATACATTGCTTACTGGTGTACACCGCTTAGAGAGTGCTTGCACTTAAAGCGGTATATAAGTCTCATAAATAAATAAATTCCTTTTGGAGGTCTGAAATTAGCTTCTTTGGGAGCAGCAGAAAAAGCTGCTTGACTTTCTACTGTTTATCAAAGTGAGATTTTTTTTTTGATAGTCTGAAAAGTAAAACTACGATGAACTTGGCTTTCTGGCCAAGTCAGTAGTACAGATCCTTTCAGACTTCATCCAAACTTATAGACTACAGAATAAAAATAGAATATCAGTTCCCCTTGGATATAACATTTTACAATAGTGGTATACAAATGTTTGTCACTATTTTGTTAAAACATGTCTGTCTGAACAGCTTGCCATGTCATTTAAGGGCTGACAGTTTTAGCATTGGGAACTTTCATAGGAGTCTCTGGTGGAAAATATAACATTTTTTTAGGCTTGCCTATGAGTCAACAGCAAATCTAAGTTACTGAGCCTAAAACAACAGGCAGTTCTGGAACAATAGGAGTACGAGATTTCCAGAATGAACTAATTCACCCACCTTTAACAAATAGCTAAACACGGCAAAAACTATCCTGACTTTTGTAAGTGTAAAAGCAAAACTGAAAACTGATAGGGAAAAGGAGAACAGGAAGAGAAATTGCTCAATAATTTTTAGAACTCATGGATACTGCTAGCAGGTTGGTCATTATTACAGATTCCTTAGTGCAGCCCCACCAAATCCAGTATAAAGTTGTACTGAAAACGTAAATCATGTTTCTATACAGTATACATTCAATGAGTGTGGATAGCTACACACATATAAGGACAGGAAGGAAATGCCTTATATCAGTTTCCAAAACGTATTCAACTTGTACCAAATAAGACTTAGATTTGACAACAGGTACTGATTTTAAGTGCTTCAAAAAGCGCAACTGTAGAAACTGACTTGCAATCATTGAAAAATAATGCCAAAATAAGTTAAAGGTGATAAATGGCCAATCATCTGCTAAATCAACTGCACAGAATATGGGAATGACTGTGATCTAAACTTTGCCTTGTACACTGCCATAGTGTATATTTTACATTATTTGCACAAGTAACTTTGTTACTTGATTTAAAGAGGATATATGATTCCAGAGTCATCCAAATGTTGAGACTCTAGAAAGAGTACAGAGAAGAGCAACAAAGATGATTAGGGGACTGGAGGCTAAAACATATAAGGAAAGGTTGATGGAATTGGGTATGTCGAGTTTAATGAAGGACAAGGGGTGACATGATAGCAGTGTTCCAATATCTCAGGGGCTGCCACAAAGAAGAGGGAGTCATGCTATTCTCCAAAGTACCTGAAGGCAGGACAAGAAGCAATGGATGGAAACTAACCAAAGAGAGAAGCAACCTAGAACTAAGAAGAAATTTCCTGACAATTTCACAATTGAAATTGTGAATGCTCCAGAAGTTGTGAATGCTCCAACACTGGAAGTTTTTAAGAAGAGACTGTGAACAGCCATTTGTCCAAAATGGTATAGGGTTTCCTGCCTGAACAGAGGGTTGGACTAGATGACCTCAAAGGTTCCTTCCAACTGTATTATTATTTAATTATTATTATTATTATTATTATTATTATTATTATACTACTACTACTACTACTACTATTATTACTATTATTATTATTATGCTGAGTGGTAGGAGATTCAGGACAGCTGGAAGAAAATGTATATTCATACCATGCAGACCATGGAATTTGCTATACAAGATATAGGGCCAACAATGGTTTAAAAGTAGACAAATCCATAGTGATAACAATCATTGCATCTGAGAATTACAATCAGATTCAGAAGTAATATACTTTTCTTTGTTGGTTAAGAAGAGGAGCAATGATACTTAAGTCTTTCTTGTGAATTTCCTGGACTATGGGCTTTAGATCTATTCAAGTTCATAAATCTCCTTATCCATGTTGAACAGAAGGCCATAAAATATGTCCTTCCCGGTTCGATAGTTGTATTTTACCTTCTTCAGGGTTCATTATTTTCATTCACCCATTGGAAAAAACAAAATAAAATATTCCAGATCCCAAATGTATAATCATTAGCTTGATGCAGATGTCATAGTTGCAATTTGTATAAAACTGTAGCTGCACACTCTAAGAAGAGTCAAACTGTTACTCATTTTTATCATCTGCAACTGAAGAGATTCATATCATCCTTTTTTAAAAAATTTCTTGTTCTATTTCCAGACCACACTGTGGTGGCAGTTTTAACCACAACGTTTACTGCAGTTCAGTGTTTAATCAAAATGATCTCAAAACAACTTTATTTTATTTTATTTTATTTTTTGAAAATGATAATATTTTCCTCCCTGGTCTATCTGTTGTTGTCTGCATGACAGCAATCATAAAATACACTCAAATAACCTATGTACATATCAACAAGCTTTGTTGCAGTCATGGAATGAAATAACAGTTTCATAAGCCTACAGAATGACTGTGAAATCTGGCAGGATAAATGCATTTTCCTCTCTTTCAAAATCAACTATGGAGCCCCAAGAGATCCCCCCCTTCCCGGTCTTCTAAAACATGTCTAAATTTAGAGTGAGGCTTGGATCACATATTGATTTTCTCCTTTTCTGACACTATCCATCTGAAAATGAAGACATTTGAGGAGCTAATAAGCAACTAGACAAAACCAGAATAGTGGAAAGGCTATTATCCTTAATGTTATTCGATGTCCAGCATCTTTTCTATTGCTCATATTAGAGGGATTCCTTTTTTTTCTGATCCTCAGTTCTTCCAGATATTAAGGTTTGACACTCCTTTTAGGGATCTTTTGACATTGATATTTGGCAACAGTTCATATTATAAAGAGTGGTTTCTCTGATGCAGGTAGTCCTCGACTTACGACCCAAAATTTCTGTCGCTTAATACGACATTTAAATGAGATTTGTCCCATATGACGAACTTTTTTTTGCCACAACTATTAAATGAGTCACTGGAGTTGTTAAGTTAGTAATAGGGTTGTTAAGTGAATCTGGCTTCCCCTTTGACTTTGCTTGTCAGAAGGTCACAAAAAGTAATCACAGGATCCTGGAACATTGCAACCCTCATAAATGTGAGTTAGTTGCCAAGGGTCTAGACAGGGCTGGGGGACCTTGGCTCTTTTATGACTTGTGGACTTTTGGGAGTTGAAGTCCACAAGTCATAAAAGAGCCAAGGTCCCCCACCCCTGGTCTAGGACAACCACCGGTGCAGCAGACAACTTGCTGCAGACAACTCAGTGCGGACAACTCGGTGCGGACAATTTGCCACAACCAACTTGCTGCAACCAACTAGCCGCAGACACCTCACTGCAGGACAACTTGCTATGGGACAACTTACCATGGCCAACTTGCCATGGGATACACTCGCTACAGGACAAGGGTTACACTAATATAGAAGAAATAGTGGAACAGAATCATCAAAGAAAGGATGCAAAAGGAGGGACAAGATGAAATGTGAATGGCAAAAATTAAAATATTTTTTTAAAATTATTTTAAATGCTTAAACTGAATTGTTAAATTGTCCCACAGTGAGTTGTCCCACAGCAAGTCGGTCGAGTTAGCTGCGATGAGTTGGCTGCACCAAGTTGTCCCATTCCAGTTGCCAAGCGTCTGAACTTTGATCACATAACCATGGGGATGCCACAATGGTTGTAAGTGTGAAAAAGTGCCATGTTTAGTGAACGGTCACTAAACAAACTGTTGTAAGTCAAGGACTACCTGTATGCAGTCGCATATCACTGCATCTAGTTTTCTGATCTATAGTGGAGACATAGTTGTGAAAGACAAACTAGATATATTTACAGTTCAGGACAGACCTGCAACAGACATCACTACAGCAAGTGCTTTTTCATAGACCCTAGAATACCTTAACCCAAGGGTCCCCAACCCCTGGTCTGTGGACCAGGACCAGGCTGTGGCATGCCAGCAACTGACCCATGCAAACAAGCAAAGCCCTATCCGCAGGATGCAGGCAGCACACAAAACCACGCTTTCTCCAGACTGTGGAAAAACCTCTCTCCACGCTTTCTCCGGTCCCTGGTGCCCAAAAGATTGGGGACCTCTGCCTTAACCTATACTATACCTTGACCTCAATCTATACCTTGACCTCAACAGCCCAACTATATAAATTGGACAAATAAACAAATGCTAAATAAATAAATTGCTGAAAATCAGTGATAGCTTTCTCTTCCAAAATTTTGAAATCCCAAACAAAAAAAACCCGAAATCCTGGCCCCATTTTGCACAATGCAATAGACATTACATTACATATTTTGCATAATTGTTCTGCTCACTGTAGTTTATTTTTATCACTGAACCAGTCTCACCATTAGGAAAGTCGTCCTATTTTTAAGTTGAAATTTCCCACCTTATAATTTCTATGCCTGCATTCAACTTCTATATTCTGAAACATCAGAAAATGTCATGTTTGGCTGGGTGAAAAATTGCAGAGGTCCAAAGTGAGATATAGTGTTAATGCTCTTTGCTAAGCAGCTACTATATCTGCCTCTTTTCTAATGTTTGCCTGTCTTTGCCACTGAGTATTATCACAGCTTAATACGGGTCCTACTGATATAAAAAGGGATCCAATGAACAAATAACAGCAATGGTTGGTGCCTCTTAATCAAAATAATCCCACATGCAGGATGGCAGCATAAATAAAAACCATCCCCCTTTTAATCCAATTGTAAGGGATAGCTGATTTTTATCGGCTTTTCAACGCCTTTTTTAAAAGGCCTAGTTGTGATTTATTTAACAAACAAAATGGGCTGGAAAGTTATGGCTTTGGGACTATAAGAAGGTGTCCATCAGGCAAAGAAAATGAGTATGTGGCTAAATCCAAGAAGGCACTTTGGCTGATCACAGAGCATTCTGTCCAAACGATAAAATGGAACACAAGAAAGGAATGTGCTGGGTAAGTGGATCCCAGTGGCTAAAAAAGGATTCCCTGGTGGAAACATGTCTAGAGACTAGGTCTGGGCAGCTCAGATTCAACTTCATATGTCAAACTCACCAAAGCTACACTATTCTTGTTATAACAACAGTACTGAATGCAATATGAATCACAGAATCATAGCATTGGAAGGGAGGTCATGTAGTCTAACCCCCTTGCCCAGGGAATGATAATTAAGCAGAAATAGGTAATAATCATGGTATCATATCTTGCCCAATTCCCCAATAACCCACAAACATGTTAAAAGATCCTTGGGTTGTAGACAGAGAAAGAGGTTATTGGCAAGATACTGCACCATCTCCATTTACTCTGATTGGATGTTGCATACATCCACCACGTAGTTCTTTCTTCAACCTGATTTAAGTGAAAGGACAGATCCTCAGCCTGATCTAGTGGGGGAAAGCAGCAGCATTAGTAAACACAATTCACCCAGTGTGACCTAAGCTGGAGTGAAAGAGGTCACTAAGACCACCCCAGGCATGCAAACAACTCCATGAATTAAGCAAGCAGGCACTGATCAATGAGTTCACAAAGTTCATCCTTTCTCAAATGGTCAGTTAATCTTTTGCGCAGGGATGGCCAAAGCGGTGGAGGAGAAGTGGCTGAATGTGCATTGCAGAGATCCAGGTTCCAATCTCCAATTATCCATTAAGACAATTGAACTATATTAAGCAAATCACTGGCTCCATTCATGGATGGAGTCATACGATTTATTTTATTTTGGCTTAGTGGAATAATAGAACCCAGCCATTCTCTTTTGCAAACCATGTTTACATGTAAACCATATTTACATGCTGGCCTCTGGTGTATAGCTTCACAGGTGAACCAATGACCAATATTTTATCCAACAAAGAGTAAGCAAACTAAAGCATAGAGCAATATGTGAATTAGAACTCAGGATCTAATTTATTCCATTGTACAAAACAGGCCTTTTTCACTAGGAGAGGGCATTATGTTCATATTATTTCAGTGACCCGTCCTACTGAATTGATAACTTGATTGCTGCAAAGTAAAGTTCTTGTTCATAGCAACCATCTTAATTTCCAAGAATGCCATAGAAAATGCTTGATTACCCATGACCCATTGAGTTATAGTTTCAGAGATATTTCCTTATCTAAACAGAGAAACGAATAATCATGAGCTGGTTTTAAAAAAAAGCAATAGGGGTGGGAGCAATTTTTGACTTCCTGCTGGCTTCCCCATTGGTTTTCCTTATGGAAGCTGGCAATCAGCATTGCAAAGGATGACTATGTGACCATGGCTGACCAAGGAAGGGAGAAATTTCTTCTGATCATTGAAAGAAGCTAGAGAGTTGCAATCAGATTTAAATCAAAAGTAAACATGTAAAAATGAGACAATGAAAACATATAAGAATGGTTTTATTGCAATTTGTTCAAGAATTACAGGAAACCATTATTCTGGGTCCATATATGCCTCCTAATCTAGAGGATTTTTTTTTCCTGAAGTGAAAAAATAAAGAGAAAATATGTTGGAATAAAATAATCTTAGTTTATTATACTATTTGTTTACGTTATTTAAGAAAGCTTACCAAAGTGATACATACTTATTTTGACATTGTATTCCCACGGCAAGGGCAGCTGCCACTGTCTTAGAGTCTGAAAGTTTGTAAGAATTTGGCTGTTCCCAGAAGACCTTTGGGTTTTGAGTTTTGCACAGCTTCCAGAGCCAGGAATATTATATTAATTATACTTGTTACTCTAATTTTATATTGCTTTTATGTTATTATATATTATTGAAACTTACTGTTGTTATTGAATTGGCTGTAGTTGTTATTTTTACATTTTAGAATAGCTGTCCTTTACAAATTCACAGATATATAAATTCTACCATCAACTAATTATAGTTATATTATAGCCATAGAGCGAGTGGCTATAATGAATTTAATAAAATAAATAAATACATTCCAAAATGTATTGATTTATTACCCCTGCTGATACTTCCTGAAATTCCAAAGTAACTGAAATTGATTGTTTTAACTATTAAATTAATGCAGTTAACTAAAGATTGTTGTATAATGATGAAGTCAAAAAGTCCAGAGTCCAAGATTATTAAAATGTAAATACATAATAGAACCAAATTAATAAAAAATAATGGATTCAAAATAAGACGATGTTTAGGTTCTTGGATAACAAAATGGATTTATTAGACTGTTCCTGGATATACAGCAGAAACCTCTTTCTATGGAATAGCCCAAAAGCCGATCTTCTTTTCTTTTCTTTTCTTTTCTTTTCTTTTCTCTCTCTCTCTCTCTCTCTCTCTCTCTCTCTTCCTTTCTAAAATTAAATAATATAATAATATAAAATTCAAAATTAAAGATAAGCAAGAATGAATCAGCCAAATATTTTTGGGATGCTATATTCTGGTGCTTTTCCATTGTATTAAATAACATTCCAAGAAAAAAATCAAATAGTTTACATTTTTTAAAAAAAAAACAGACAAAAAATGATGCCTTATTTTCATTTTGCAAAATGCCAGTACTGTAAGGCTTAATAAAAATATCCATTTAAAATGCAGACAGATCTTTTAATATGCAGGAAAATGGGATTTCTTTGAATGTAGTAGTTCTGCATCAAAACTTCAGACTTATAAAAAAAGAGAAAGACATGGGACTTTACTGATCCTTACTGCACTTTCTCTTTCTGTGTATCAACTTGGGTGTTTCAACCCTGCCTTGCTTTTTACCTTGTTAAATTGCTTTAATTCCTTGTTACAAATAACGTCTCAAAAGAGTACAAGAAAGAAAATGAACACTGAGAACAGAGGTTCTGTCTATTTCGGACCATTAATATCTCTTTTTTTTCTGTAAAAGTTTTTTTTCCAAGCCAAGGAAAATACAAGGTAGAATTATGGGTAGTGGCTAAATATATCAGCAATCCAAGAGTTTGGCAAGTTGTAGTGATTTTCACCCTGTGTATAAAACTTGATACAAAGTGGCAATGTTGGCAGAAGATACCTAGATCCATGCCAAACCAAAAGAAAGCAAATGTCAGGATTAATATTATTCCTAGAGAGAACAGCATGCACATCTTTTTCCCCAAACTGTTTCTTTTTGTGAATTTATCAAACTTTAAATCCCATTGGGATGACCCACTCTGCATTCAGAACAACCACTCAGGGACATCTCAATGGTGCAATTTACTGAAATGAGATTGCAGGAAGGTTATATATCAGTTTTCAATCCTTTGGAAAGACAATTACAAGTGTTGTTTCTATCATTTCTTTAATTTATGGCAGAGAACAGAATATGAAGCAGGCTGGCAAAGGCTTGCCAACACATTATTTTCTGTGATTCATTAGTTCAAGCTTTGAGGCATTCCCAGTTCAAGATCTAAATAAAAAACTACTTAACAGCCCATTTTAAGAGAAAGAGATACAGAGAACTGGTGTCAAAAGATATTTATACATTAGCCTTTCCCAGGAAGAAGGCGGCATGAGGATAGCTTCAGGGAAAGTGGAGCCAATGTTTGGGGCATATGAATAGGAAGTCAACAAGCAGATTGGCTTCTTCAGCCCTCTGGATAAAAGAGGACAAGAGATCACCAAGCTGTTCTCCTTACAGTTCTCCTCATGAGGAACCTGCAAGACAGTGATTTCCTAGGGGGTAGTCTGTGTGTAGAGAAGAGAGACAACTAAGACAAGGGAATTTGTGATCATTGTTCCAGCCACAAATGAAGATTTTATAAAGGAACCTAAGTTTACACTTCCCTTGCTAACTACTACTTCAAATTAACAAGCCTGCAAACATTGGGTGAGAGCCTTCAATCCATAATATAAGAAAATGGAGATATGCCTTTATAATCTCTTAAGAACTTAAAATAAAGAGCAAAAAACACAACGTTTTGGCTACAGAAAAAATTAACAGATTTTAGCCTTCCATAAAGCTTTGAAGACCCAGCTGCTTCCCCAAGCACTGGGATGAGATTGGTTGAGATATTTGACTTGGCACCAGGTTTTTGTTGTTTTTAATATTTTAATGTATTTAGTTTTATAGTTCTAATATGGTTCTGAAAGTTGTTTTTACTTTTGTTTGGGAGCCGCCCAGAGTTGGTTATAAGATGGGCAGCCAAATACATGTTTTAAATAAATAAACAAATTAAGAGCTTATAAAGCATTGGAACATTGGATTTTTAATATTAAGACTCTGAAATTAATCTTAAAGAATAAATGCATATTTGTGGGGGAAATGTTTTTGATACTTGAGACATAACAAGACTAATAGTTTATAATGGCATTCAGAGATATCTTTGAGGAACTGCACTAGAAACTGCACAGAGAATTTTGAATCAATTATGGCAGCAATGTTGGGTCTTCTTAGGGACAGTCCGTTTCCCTGAATTGGAATAAGAATTTGTCATCAGATATAATGGGAAAAAATGGATGAGGCTTTAGAAATTAACAAAGAACTAAAAATTATCTTCTCCTTCAGTAGGAAGGAGAAGGAACTAAAAACATCTCCGGCAGCAGTGCTTTGGGAAAAGACAATTCTGCATATATTTTACATATGGCTTAATTTTACAATTCTGTTTT